>NC_134401.1:21031116-21671993 GCF_050003625.1 Haematobia irritans
TAGAAAATTTTGTCAAAATTTTATTTTTATGGAAAATTTTATTTTTATAAAAAAATTTTAATTCGGTAGAAAATTTTTTCTAAATTTTATTTCTATTGAAAATTTTGTCAAAACTTTATTTCTATAGAAATCCATTCCATTTTTATAAAAAATTGAAGTACCTCTTAATTGGAGAGAAATCTATGAAAACAACCAACTGCAGCAACATTGCTCAGTAGCCATTGGTTTTATATACTAATTTTAATTTTGTAAATTTAGTATTACTTATACCCTAGCAAAAACTTTGGAAGTTCTTCCAAAGTCATTACTTGTAATGTTCATCCAAATAGGTTAAGGACTTAGATTTTACTCCACAAGTATTTCTTTTTCGGATTTTAAAAAGATAACTTCTGTCCTATGACAAGCACATGTAAAATTCATTTCTTCGGGACCAATTTTGGATACAAAAAGCACATTTGATTGCTTTCTCATTATCCTCCATTAAACAATCAAAAAAGCATTTATACATTTGGATTTAGCTAAATTTATAAGATTTTTTTCTTTATTGATAATATTTTTTGATGTTTCTTGTTTTTTGTTGTTGTTTTTATTTTTAATACAATATAATAATATTAAATATAGAATTAAACGTAAATTATCTCTTTTTTTATTTTGTAACACATATAAAAAATATATAATATAATTAAAAAATAAAATACATTTGTGTTGTGTGTATGTATGTGTGTGTGTCTCGGTCTGTCTGTCTCAGTTCAGTTTTCTACAGATAAATGGCGGGGATGCGGATGTATGAAGGGAAGGTATAAGTGTATGTAAAAAACAAAGAAATTCTTCTTTTTTGCTGGAAATCGATTTGTTATTGTTACAATGTTTTATGTAATTTTTAGTAGTAGGGTAACGCCAAACAGTTTATGGTTTATGCTTTTTTTGTTTGTTTTGCAATTTTGGTATATTGAAATGTTTTGATGAATTGTTTTACCATTCAATTTCGTTTTTCTCTTGTTTTCATTAATTATAATAATTAATTTATTATTATTATTTTAATGTAGATTAATATGGTTTTTTGTTGTTATCATTTATTTATTATATTTATATTTCTATATATATATAAATACCTATATATATACGTATATTTAAATTATGTTTTGTGTGTGTGTTTGTGTTTCAATAAATTGCCTTATAAAAAAACCATTTCAATAATATTTTTACTTGCGATTTCTTGTTTTCACTTATCTTTTTTTTTAATTTGTTTTATATATAAAATCACGCCTTAGTTGTTAAAACTCCCTTTGTTTATGATGATCTTGCTACAGGAGATGGGCTGCATTTGTTTGAGTGTGTGTGGGTGTTTTTTCTTTTTTTTTTGTGAAAGGGGAGGCAGGGTAAGTAAAAAATATTGATTTAGCCAGTACACATGCTCTTCTTATTTGTTAGATATTTTTTTCGTTTTAATTATTTTAAAAATAAGTTATCAGATCCAAATTTTACTTGGTGACTAAAGACAATTCTTTTATCTTCGGTTAAACTCAGATTTGATAGCTGCGAAATAGAAAAAATACAAGGAAAATAAAATTTATTTGTTTTTTTCTATTAAAAGAAGTTTTTTTAGTAGACATACCATCTATAATTTCTTGTTTTACTTTTTGTATTTCTGTTTTCATTTCTCTAACAATTTCAGCCTTTAATTGTTCCAAATCACTACCAGATAATGCCGCCATAGATAAACCATCTCCATTGACCTGATGGAAGATAAAATATTAGATGACAGGTAAATATGCATAGCAAATACAATTTAAAAAAAAAATTCTAAGATATAAAATTTTTTATAAAAATAAAATTTTAACAAAATTTTCCCTAAAAATAAAATTTTGACAAAATTTTCTATGGAAATAAAATTTTGAAAATTTTTCTATATTTTTGAAAAAAAAAAAATTCTATAGAAATAAAATTTTGAGTAAATTTTCTATAAAAATAAAAATTAAAAAAAAATCTATAAAAATAAAATTTTGACAAAATTTTCTATGGAAGTAAAATTTTGAAAAAAAATTCTATAGAAATAAAAATTTGACAAAATTTTCTGTAGAAATAAAATTAAAAAAAAATCTATAGAAATAAAATTTTGACAAAATTTTCTATAGAAATAAAATTTTGACAAAAATTTTTATAAAACATGTTGACAAAATTTTCTATAGAAATAAAATTTTGACAAAATTTTCTATAGAAATAAAATTTTGACAAAAATTTTATAAAAAATTTTGACAAAATTTTGTATAGAAATCAAATTTTGAAAATTTTCTATAGAAATAAAATTTTGACAAAATTCCCTATAGAAATAAAATTTTGAAAAAATTTTCTATAGAAATAACATTTTGAGAAAAGTTTCTATTGAAATAAAATTTTGACAAAATTTCCTATAGAAATAAAATTTTGACAAAAAAATTTCTATAGAAATAAAATTGGGACAAAAAAATTTCTATAGAAATAAAATTGGGACAAATTTTTCTATACAAATAAAATTTTGACAAAATTTTCTATAGAAATAAAATTTAATTATACAATTATTTTTCGAGCTTTATGGACAGATATAGATTAAGGAACATGGTTAATAGAGCCATTGAAAAGAAAACGCCAGATACAAATCTATACACGCCTGGACTGTACATGTTTCGGTTCGGGCGACTTGTAAGTTATATGAAAAGATGATGTACAGTGGGAGAAAAGATGATTCAATTTGTAAGAGGAAATTTCCCAAATGTTTTCTCCATAAGGAGTTAGCATAAAGGGCCCAAAATTGAGTCATCTCTCCCAGCCAGATCTATACTAAAGGCTGTGGAAAGGTTCATTCGCCCGAACCGAAACATGTACAGTCCAGGCGTGTATAGATTTGTATCTGGCGTTTTCTTTTCAATGGCTCTATTAACCATGTTCCTTAATCTATATCTGTCCATAAAGCTCGAAAAATAATTGTATAATTAGATATAATGCATTTGGACGTCAATTGCCTGTTTCGGTATCAGGCTAACATGTAATATGAAATAAAATTTTGACAAAATTTTCTATAGAAATAAAATTATGACAAAATTTTTCTATATAAATAAAATATAATTTTGACAAAATTTTCTATAGAAATAAAATTTTGAAAAAATTTTCTATAGAAATAAAATTTTGCCAAAATTTTCCATAGAAATAAAATTTTGACAAAATTTTCTATAGAAATAAAATTTTCTATAGAAATAAAATTTTGAAAAAATTTCTATGGAAATAAAATTTTGACAAAATTTTTCTATATAAATAAAATTTTTATAAAATTTTCTATAAAAATAAAATTTTGGCAAAATTTTCTATAAAAATAAAATTTTGGCAAAATTTTCTATACAAATAAAATTTTTCTATGGAAATCAAATTTTCACAAAATTTTCTATAGAAATAAAATTTTGACAAAATTTTCTATAGAAATCAAATTTTCACAAAATTTTCTATGGAAATAAAATTTTGACAAAATTTTCTATGGAAATAAAATTTTAACAAAATTTTTCTATATAAATAAAATTTTTATAAAATTTTCTATAGAAATAAAATTTTGACAAAATTTTCTATATAAATAAAATTTTTATAAAATTTTCTACAGAAATTAAATTTTGACAAAATTGTCTATAGAAATAAAATTTTTACAAAATTTTCTATAGAAATAAAATTTTGACAAAATCTTCTATAGAAATAAAATTTTGACAAAATTTTCTATAGAAATAAAATTTTCAGAACATTTTCTATAGAAATAAATTTTTGACGAAATTTTTCTATATAAATAAAATTTTTATAAAATTTTCTATAGAAATTAAATTTTGGCAAAATTTTCTATAGAAATAAAATTTTGTTGTTGTTTTTTATTTCAGCTTAAAACCATATATTGACTAAACTACAAGAGTAGCTTAACCAACAGAGGAAAAGAATGTTTGTCAAATTTATTTGGGCAAAGCCCTATAGACTGCAAGATGGTTGGATGGACGCACGTTTCGGAATTACCACATTCCTCATCAGCATCCTCTACTTGCAGCAAAACTATCAACCAATTATCAGAATAAATTCAGGCAGTTTATTAAACCCAACAAAAACCACACTTGAACCCTCCGAAAAAAGGTTTTACATTGATAGCCGGCTTATGCCGAAATAAATTCGAAACAAACATATCTCTTTTCCTATGCCACTGTCAAATCATCGATTTGAATTCACATGGCTAGAGGATGCTGATGAGGAATGTGGTAATTCCGAAACGTGCGTCCATCCAACCATCTTGCAGTCTATAGGGCTTTGCCCAAATAAATTTGACAAACATTCTTTTCCTCTGTTGGTTAAGCTACTCTTGTAGTTTAGTCAATATATGGTTTTAAGCTGAAATAAAAAACAACAACAATGCTTAAAGAACAAAACCAACAATAACAAAACAAAACAAATGGAAAAAGAAGAGGAGGCACGCTCAAAATAAACCCAGCCATGTGAATTCAAATCGATGATTTGACAGTGGCATAGGAAAAGAGATATGTTTGTTTCGAATTTATTTCGGCATAAGCCGGCTATCAATGTAAAACCTTTTTTCGGAGGGTTCAAGTGTGGTTTTTGTTGGGTTTAATAAACTGCCTGAATTTATTCTGATAATTGGTTGATAGTTTTGCTGCAAGTAGAGGATGCTGATGAGGAATGTGGTAATTCCGAAACGTGCGTCCATCCAACCATCTTGCAGTCTATAGGGCTTTGCCCAAATAAATTTGACAAACATTCTTTTCCTCTGTTGGTTAAGCTACTCTTGTAGTTTAGTCAAGATATGGTTTTATGCTGAAATAAAAAACAACAACAATGCTTAAAGAACAAAACCAACAATAACAAAACAAAACAAATGGAAATAAAATTTTGACAAAATTTTCTATAGAAATAAAATGTTGACAAAATTTTCTATAGAAATAAAATTTTGACAAAATCTTCTATAGAAATAAAATTTTGACAAAATTTTCTATAGAAATAAAATTTTGACAAAATTTTTCTATATAAATAAAATTTTTATAAAATTTTCTATAAAAATAAAATTTTGACAAAATTTTCTATAGAATTAAAATGTTGACAAAATTTTCTATAGAAATAACATTTTGAGACAATTTTCTATAGAAATAAAATTTTGAGAAAATTTTCTGTAGAAATAAAATTTTGAGAAAATTTTCTATAGAACTAAAATTGGGACAAAATTTCCTGTAGAAATAAAATTTTGACAAAATTTTCTATAGAAATAAAATTTTGACAAAATTTTCTATAGAAATAAAATTTTGACAAAATCTTCTATAGAAATAAAATTTTGATAAAACTTCCCATAGAAATAAAATTTTGACAAAATTTTCTATATAAATAAAAATTTTATAAAATTTTCTATAGAAATAAAATTTTGACAAAATTTTCTATATAAATAAAATTTTAATAAAATTTTCTATAGAAATAAAATTGTGACAAAATTTTCTATGGAAATAAAATTGTGACAAAATTTTCTATAGAAATAAAATTTTGATAAAACTTCCCATAGAAATAAAATTTTGACAAAATTTTCTATAGAAATTAAATTTTGTCAAAATTTTCTATAAAAATAAAATTTTTACAAATTTTTCTATAGAAATACAATTTTGAGAAAATTTTCTATAGAAATAAAATTTTGAGACAAATTTCTACAGAAATAAAATTTTGACAAAATTTGCTATACAAAATTTTCTATAGAAATAAAATTTTGACAAATTTTTCTATAGATATAAAATTTTGAAAAAAATGATAGAAATAAAATTTTGAAAAACAAATTCTATAGAAATAAAATTTTGAAAAACAAATTCTATAGAAATAAAATTTTGAGAAATTTTTCTATAGCACAAAAATTTTGAGAAAATTTTCAATAGAAATAAAATTTTGAGAAAATGTTCTATAGCACAAAAATGTTGACAAAATTTTCTATAGAAATAAAATTTTGAGAAAATTTATTTATAACGATGGGTTTCTCGCTTTAGAAGGTAAAGATCAATCCAAATGATGGAGATTTGGATGGTTACTGTACTGGATATATTGTTCTGACAATATGTTATTGTCACAGGGGATGATCTTGGTCTCCAAATGAATGGATGAACCAGGGGAGTGCTGCAGAGACACACTGTAACAGTTCTAAGGGCAGCGTTCTGACAGCTCTATATGAGAGATAGAAGAAAGTGCCTCAGAGACCCACTGTTCCCGGTCTAAGGGTTGCGTTCTGATAAGCTATGTATGAATGGTTGCTCTCCGCTGGTATCCATCGATCAAGGGGTAAAAATAAATGCCGAAATTTTATCGGGAAAATATCCTAAGGAGTGTATTGAAGCCCTGGAAAGGCAAACATTTCGGCCTCAGACCATGGACATTCCAACAGGACTCAGAACGCGTTGATTAAGGAGCAGCAAAATCTCCAGATATCAATTGTTGTTGAACATTTGCGAGAGGGGCCTGGGAGAGTAAGTTTGGCACTAAAAATTCCAAAGTGTCGATCTTCCCATGACGGTGCTTCGGCGTGAATGGAATAAAACACCGCATAGTCACTGCCATGCAGCCATTAGATACCTGGTTAGTGGTGTTTATGAGGGGCCCATAACCGGCCATAGTACCGGGCGAACATTTTCGGACCCAAGTGAAAGGACTTTTGTCCAGAACTTTTTACACCTACTACTTTTTTTTAGCGAAATCAAAGGTGGTGGAAAGAAAATATTAGATGTCCATCCAACTCTATTCAGACCGTACGTCAGTCCCAAATCCGAATGTCATACATATATGGGTCTTGTATTCAAATCTATATATCTTTGCCTCCTTTCCCCGGAAAAAATTCTGAGTACTTACCTTTAGTATCGTTTCTTCACTAGCACTACCGAAACGTTTGCGTATGGGTCGAGGTGATTCACTGCCACTATTCGATGTATTGTGTGAGTTTGCATTTGAATTGCTGGAATTGGCTGACGATGAAGAGCCCAATTTATGGGGCAGAGTATTTGATTTTTCCCAGGGTCGTTGTTTAACTTCTGGTTCGGGCTCGGGCTGTTGGGAAATATAAATCAATTAGTAAAAGTTAACAATGTCATATGCCACAAATTCCTACTCACCTCTTTCTTTTCAGCCTGAGCTCGTCGCCTTGCTAATGTTTTGGCCATTTCGTCCATCATGGAAGCCATACCACCACCGCCACCCCCACTGCCACCACCTCCACGACCAATAGTTCCATAATTACCACTACCACCACTGGGTGTGCTACTACCGCTATTCTCTGTGGCTGCTGGGGTAGACTGTAGGTAGAGGAGAAAAAGAAGGAATTAGTAAGGAAATATGCAAGTATTCCTTGAAGAATGCTGGCTATACTCACTTTCTTTTTCAATTTGGCCTGTTGTAGTTGGGCAGCTAATGAACCCATTAGGTCAGCTTGAGGATCATCTTTTTTGGCTGCTGATCCACCACCACCACCTATCGGAGGCGGAGGAGGTGGAGGCGGTGCTGCTGGTCCTCCCATTGCCGGTGGAGCTGGGGGAGCTGGCGGTTGAGGTGGTGGTGGCACTGGAGCTCCACCGCCAACATTACCATTATACATGGGCGGAGCACCGCCAAATGCTGGTGGTGGTGGGGGAGCTGGGGCCCCTGGAACGGGGGCTCCACCTGGACCACCACTAGTATTACTCATACGATTGAGTGGCGGTGGCATAGGTACATTACCAACGGGAGCATTACTATTGACTGGCATCATTGGTGGTGCCCCGGGCGCCTGACCATAGGGATTCTCTGTTTGCTGTACCTGGCCACCACCATTCATTTGACCATAAGCATTTGGTGGCGCTGGCGGACCATTAGGCATAGCTGGTGGCTGTGGTGGTTGTGGTGGCATCGGTACACCACCGCCCATTTGTGGTTGACTACCATAAATGCCATTGGCGCTCTGTGAGTTTGGTATGCCTGGACCCATTTGTTGCTGCGAAGACACATAATGCGAAGGACCACCACCATTCTGATGCGGTGGTGGCATGGGAGGTTGTGGTGCTTGAGGTATCATTCCACCGATTGGCTGCTGTTGCGGATATTGATGCATATTATTAAGATTTGGATTAGAATTCGACAAGACATAGTGAGGTTGCTGATACTATGTGTTGTGGAAGAGTTGTGGTGGTTGGATGGACAGATGGATTCAAAAAATGATTCGAGGTGAATTTCAATTACATGAGAGGTAGATTGAATTGAATAAAGAAAATAAAGATAACGAAGTTTTGGACAGGAAATGGAAGTTTATGGAAATTTCATTTTTAGTTATAATTCCGATACAGCCAGATTTTAAGATTTTATACAAACAATTTTGTGGATGATATCCAATTTAGTTGATTTTCATTGTGGGTGTATAGCAAATAGCGGGTAGAGTTTTTTTAACAGATTTCAAAATTTTTATGTTGTATTTTTTAATAATGATGATTGGGGGATCAAGCAGTAGTTTAGTTTAGTTTGGTTTGTGGTTTTATTGTTTTTTTTTTTTTACAAAGTTGTGAAGCGTTCAGGCATGAAATGGAATGAGATAAAAAAGATGGAAACAAGAAATCAAATGAAAGAAAATATAAAACAGACACAAATCAAACTTATTTCAATGGACAAAAAAAAAGTTTTGGAAATTTTTACAACATGCAAAGTCAATGATGAACTTAATGGAAATAAAAAATTGAAATATATATTGAAATTAAAATATAATTTTGAAATATCGAAAATTAAACAGGGATTTAAGGTAAATACGAATTAGAAAAGCAAATTTAGTACGGGAATAATTCCATTTTTTTAAATTCTTCAATTTGAACAGTGAAGTGGCAGGAAAAAAGAAATCATTTTCTATAGGAATAACATTTTGACAAAATTTTCTGTAGAAATAAAATTTTGACAAAATTTTCCATAGAAATAAAATTGCGCAAAAAATTTTTTTTAGAAAAACAATTTTTCATAAATTTTTTATAAAAATAAAATTTTGATAAAATTTTCTATAGAAACAAAATGTTGCAACAATTTTCTACAGAAATAAAGTTTTGCAAAAATTTTCTATAGAAATAAAATTTTGCAACAATTTTCTAGAGAAAAAAATTTTTGCAAACATTTTCAATAGATATAAAATTTTGCAAAAATTCTCTATAGAAATAAAATTTTGCAACAATTTTCTTCAGAAATAAAATGTTGAGAAAATTTTCTATATAAAAAAAAACTTGATAAAATGTTCTATAGAAACAAAATGTTGCAACAATTTTCTACAGAAATAAAGTTTTGCAAAAATTTTCTATAGAAATAAAATTTTGCAACAATTTTCTACAGAAAAAAAAATGTTGAGAAAATTTTCTATATAAAAAAAAAGCTCTATAGAAATAAAATTTTGACAAAATTTTCTATAGAAATAAATTTTTAACAAATTTCTCTACAGAAATAAAATTTTGAGAAAATGTTCTTTAGAAATAAAATTTGGAGAAAATTTTCTATAGAAATAAGTATTTATTAGAAAATTTTCTATAGAAATAAAATTTTGAGAAAATTTTCTATAGAAATAAAATTTTGCAAAAATTTTCTATATAAAAAAATCTCTATAGAAATAAAATCTTGACAAAATTTTCTATAGAAATAAAATTTTAACATATTTCTCTACATAAATAAAATTTTTAGAAAATGTTCTATAGAAATAAAATTTGGAGAAATTTTTCTATAGAAATAAGTTTTTATTACAAAATTTTCTATAAAAATAAAATTTTGATAAAATTTTCTATAGAAACAAAATGTTGCAACAATTTTCTACAGAAATAAAATTTTGCAAAAATTTTCTATAGAAATAAAATTTTGCAATAATTTTCTACAGAAAAAAAATTTTGCAAACATTTTCAATAGATATAAAATTTTGCAAAAATTCTCTATAGTAATAAAATTTTGCAAAAATTTTCTTCAGAAATAAAATGTTGAGAAAATTTTCTATATAAAAAAATCTCTAGAAATAAAATTTTGACAAAATTTTCTATAGAAATAAAATTTGGAGAAAATTTTCTATAGAAATGTTTTTTTTACAAAATTTTCTATAGAAATAAAATTTTGACAAAATTTTCTATAGAAATAAAATTGTGACAAAATTCTCTATAGAAATAAAATTTTGACAACATTTTTAATTAGATATTAAATTTTGATTTTGAATATTCTCTTAAAAAAGTTGACAAAAAATAAAATTTTGAAAAAATTTCCTATGGAAATAAAATTGTGCAAAAATTTTCTACAGAAATAAAATTGTGCAAAAAATTTCTATAGAAATATAATTTTGCAAAAATCTTCTATAGAAATAATATTTTGACAAAATTTTCTATAGAAATAAAATTTTGACAAAATTTTCTATAGAAATAAAATTTTGACAAAATTTTCTATAGAAATAAAATTTTGACAACATTTTCTATAGAAATAAAATTTTGACAAAATTTTCTATAGAAATAAAATTTTGCCAAATTTTCTATAGAAATAAAATTTTGACAAAATTTTCTATAGAAATAAAATTTTGACAAAATTTTCTATAGAAATAAAATTTTGACAAAATTTTCTATAGAAATAAAATTTTGTCGTTGTTCTTTTATTTCAGCTTAAAACCATACATTGACTAAACTACAAGAGTAGCTTAACCAACAGAGGAAAAGAATGTTTGTCAAATTTATTTGGGCAAAGCCCTATAGACTGCAAGATGGTTGGATGGACGCACGTTTCGGAATTACCACATTCCTCATCAGCATCCTCTACTTGCAGCAAAACTATCAACCAATTATCAGAATAAATTCAGGCAGTTTATTAAACCCAACAAAAACCACACTTGAACCCTCCGAAAAAAGGTTTTATATTGATAGCCGGCTTATGCCGAAATAAATTTATTTCGGCATAAGTCCATACATTAGTCAATGTATGGTTTTAAGCTGAAATAAAAGAACAACGACAATGCTTAAAGAACAAAACCAACAATAACAAAACAAAACAAATGGAAATAAAATTTTGACAAAATTTTCTATAGAAATAAAATTTTGACAAAATTTTCTATAGAAATAAAATTTTGACAAAATTTTCTATAGAAATAAAATTTTGACAAAATTTTCTATAGAAATAACATTTTGATTTTGAATATTCTCTTAAAAAATTTGACAAAAAATAAATAAAATTTTGAAAAATTTTCCTATGGAAATATAATTTTGCAAAAATTTTCTATAGAAATAATATTTTGACAAAATTTTTTATAGAAATAAAATTTTGACAAAATTTTCTATAGAAATAAAATTTTGCAAAAATTTTCTATAGAAATAGTATTTTGACAAAATTTTCTATAGAAAAAATATTTTGACAAAATTTTCTATAGAAATAAAATTTTGACAACATTTTCTATAGAAATAAAATTTTGACAAAATTTTCTATAGAAATAAAATTTTGACAAAATTTTCTATAGAAATAAAATTTTGACAAAATTTTCTATAGAAATAAAATTTTGACAAAATTTTCTATAGAAATAAAATTTTGACAAAATTTTCTATAGAAATACAATTTTGACAAAATTTTCTATAGAAATAAAATTTTGACAAAATTTTCTATAGAAATAACAGTTTGATTTTGAATATTCTCTTAAAAAAGTTGACAAAAAATAAATAAAATTTTGAAAAATTTTCCTATGGAAATATAATTTTGCAAAAATTTTCTATAGAAATAATATTTTGACAAAATTTTCTATAGAAATAAAATTTTGACAAAATTTTCTATAGAAATAAAATTTTGAAACATTTTCCTATGGAAATATAATTTTGCAAAAATTTTCTATAGAAATAATATTTTGACAAAATTTTCTATAGAAAAAATATTTTGACAAAATTTTCTATAGAAATAAAATTTTGACAAAATTTTCTATAGAAATAAAATTTTGACAAAATTTTCTATAGAAATAAAATTTTGACAAAATTTTCTATAGAAATAAAATTTTGACAAAATTTTCTATAGAAATAAAATTTTGACAAAATTTTCTATAGAAATAAAATTTTCCATTTGTTTTGTTTTGTTATTGTTGGTTTTGTTCTTTAAGCATTGTTGTTGTTTTTTATTTCAGCTTAAAACCATACATTGACTAAACTACAAGAGTAGCTTAACCAACAGAGGATTTGACAGTGGCATAGGAAAAGAGATATGTTTGTTTCGAATTTATTTCGGCATAAGCCGGCTATCAATGTAAAACCTTTTTTCGGAGGGTTCAAGTGTGGTTTTTGTTGGGTTTAATAAACTGCCTGAATTTACTCTGATAATTGGTTGATAGTTTTGCTGCAAGTAGAGGATGCTGATGAGGAATGTGGTAATTCCGAAACGTGCGTCCATCCAACCATCTTGCAGTCTATAGGGCTTTGCCCAAATAAAATTTTGACAAAATTTTCTATAGAAATAAAATTTTGACAAAATTTTCTATAGAAATAAAATTTTGACAAAATTTTGTATAGATATTAAATTTGGATTTTGAACATTCTCTTAAAAATAGTTGACCAAAAATATTAAAAATTTTGAAAAATTTTCCTATGGAAATAAAATTGTGCAAAAATTTTCTATAGAAATAAAATTTTGCAAAAAAAATCTATAGAAATATAATTTTGCAAAAATTTTCGATAGAAATAATATTTTGACAAAATTTTCTATAGAAATAAAATTTTGACAAAATTTTCTATAGAAATAAAATTTTGACAAAATTTTCTATAGAAATAAAATTTTGATAAAATTTTCTATAGAAATAGAATTTTGACAAAATCTATAGAAATAAAATTTTGACAAAATCTTCTATAGAAATAACATTTTGACAAATTTTTGCAAAAATTTAATATAGAATTGAAACCAAAATTTGGGACAATTTTGATGCCTGCAAATAGGCAAAGAAATTTTCTGTAGTAGCTAAACCGGGTTCTACCATGAACTGTTAATTTCAAGGATTTATTTCCTATCAATTAATTATAAAAAAATAAATTAGTGGCTTGTGTTGCAAGTGCCTTTTTTTTTGCACATGGCCGGAAATCCTAATAGGCCTAGAATGTCGAGATTTCGTCGATGTCGGAACAAGAAGAAACGGAATTGTTAATAAGTCTTTTGAAAATATTGGAAATCAAAATATAAGTGATATGGTCAATTCGATTCGCCAAAAGTGAAGGTAAATATTTTTGAATTTTGGGTATTGACTTCCACTTAACTTGACCTACCACTCTAAAATAAACTCTTCAAATCGATTCTTTTAAACAAAATAACCTTGCACCACACATGTGTACACAATAATGTAGACTTTTCTGTATCTAGGAACAATGGAAAAATCCCAAAAACAAAATCAAAATTACAAAGGTACTGCAAATCTATCCGAACAAAAAAATCACACAAAAAATGGAACAAAAGGCAAACAAAAAATCTAAAATTATGCCATACATGAACAAATGTTCAAACGATAATAAAAAAAAAACACTAAAAAATTTATCAAACAAAAAAATAATAATTATGGTTAACTAACCTGATTTTGTTGCTGTTGATAAGCTCCAGCATTGACCATTTGTTGTGTGGCATAGAGTCCATGCTGTTGTTGCTGTTGTGGCGGCGGTTGTTGCATTTGTGTTGGAGCATGATATTGCTGCTGTTGCGGCTGACCTGGTCCTGGTGGTATCTGTTGTTGTTGTTGTTGCATTGGCGGCTGTGGATGCTGTTGCATACCATTCTGTGTTGGTCCACCGCCAGTGGTATGGCCATAGATTGAATGTTGTTGTTGTTGCTGCTGCTGCTGTTGCTGTTGCATATGTGGTGGTTGTGGTGCTGGTGGAGCACTAAGGGAATTCCTTTAGTGTTTAAATAATTTTGATTCCAATAGAAAATAATCAACAGAAAAAACAATGCAAAGGTTGTGTTTTCGAATTTTTTTTTGTGAACATGACATGATTTTTCAAATTGACAATGTACAAAGTGATATTGTGAATTAGTTTTGAACCAATATTGCCAAAGGAAAGTAGTAGACAAATGAGGATAAGGTTATAGACAAGGAATGAAATATTAGAAAGATTGTATTATTAGAGAAAGAGATTGAAATATTTATACAATAATTTATTACAAAATTAAAAATAAAAATAAAATAAATTCGGAATATATAATAAAATATTATAATATATATTATATAATATTTTATATAAATTATATAAATTATAATAAATAATAGATAAATAAATATAAGTGCCAATTAAAATAGATATGGAAAGAAATTTTGGAAGGATTTAATATAAGGCGAAGAGATAATAAGATTTATTCAAAATGAAAAAAAAAAAATAAATAAATAAATAGAATCGCAATGTATATTAAAAATTAACATAAATTTTATAAATTTTAATGAAATAAATGTTAGAAGGATTGTATATAAGGGAGTAGAGATCACAAGATTTATTCAATAATTTATTAAAAAATCAATTAAAAATATAAAATAAAATAAATTCGCAATATATAATAAAAAATTAATATAATTTAAATTGATAAATATAAGCGTAAAACAAAAAAGATAATGAAAGAAATATTCAATCGATTGTATATAAGAATATCAAAAATGTATTCAATAATTTATTAAAAATAACATAAAAATAAGAAATAAAAATATAATAAAAATAACAAATTTGTCATGTATTAAAAATAACATAAAAATAAGAAATAAAAATATAATAAAAATAACAAATTTGTCATATCATTAATATAAATGAAATAAATAAAAGTCCAAATCAAAATAGATAATAATAAACAGTTAGAATGATTGAAAAAAAGAGAAAGACATTAAAAGATTTATTAAATAAATTATTATAAATTAAACAAATATTATAAATTCCCATAATAAAAATTAATATAATTTAATTAATTAATATAAAATAATATATAAATATAATACCAAATCAAAATGCACAATTAGTATAACGAATATTTATTACAGTCAAAGAAGAAAATCAAATTATTTTAAAGTTCAAGAGGAGAATCAAAGCACAAGTTTTTTTTTATAAAAATTAGATATAATAAATTCACATAATAAAAATTAATAGTAATTTAATTAATATATAAATATAGATCCAAATCATAATGGATAATCAGTATAACGAATATTTATTAAAGGCCGAAAGGAAGATTCCATCAAAAAATCCAAAATCGTGTTTTTTTTAATAAAATTTAGATATTTATATTTTTAATTAATAAATAATTAACAAAAAAAAACAACCGATAAGAATAGTAACAATAAAAAAAATTTAGAGGAAAATAAATTAAGATATTAAAGATCGACACAATTGAATACCAAAAAAAAGTTGATACAAAAATTTAATTCAAATAATTTTTTTTTGTTTTTAATGTATTAAACATAATACATAAAATTAAAAAAAAAACAATTTTATTTGATGATAGCAAAGAAATGTACATTTATTTATCAATTAAAAAATCAAAAAATTAGAAAAAAATATATTAATTATTTCAAATTGTGGAATAATAAAATAAATTGGATAAATATATAAATTTGCAAGTATCAATAAGAAAAAGTAATAATAAATAAATGCAATAAATTTATTAAAATAAATAAAATAGAATAAGTAAAATAAAATAAAACAAAATGAATAAATAAATTAATTAAATAAATAAAAAGTAATAATATTAGTATAAAATGTAGTATAGTATAAAATGATTGAAAATGAAAAATAAATAGTTATAACAATAAAAATAATTTTAAAATTTTATTTAAGAATAAATTTATAAATATAAAACAAAAAAAAATAATAATAAAAATCGAAAATAAATTGATGGATGGACAAAAGGATATTATAAAATAAATTAATAGAAAATATAAATAAGTGGTTAATAACAATAAGCAATAAATAAAAAAAATATAAATATACATTTCGGAAAAAATTAAAAAAGAAAAATATATTAATTATTGCAAATTTTAGAAAAAAAAACATATAAATTGGATAAGTAAATAAAAATAATAATAATATAATAAATAATAATAATAAATAAAAATAATAATATTATAAAAGGAATTGATTTAAAATTTTTAATTTTAATTTAAGAATAATAAAATAAATTGTATATTAATATATTATTATAAGATAATAAATGCAATAAATTTATTAAAATATATAAAATAAAACAAAATGAATAAATAAATTAATTAAACAAATAAAAAGTAATAAAATTAGTATGAAATGTAGTATAGTATAATTAATTAAATAAATAAAAAGTAATAATATTAGTATAAAATGTAGTATAGTATAAAATGATTGAAAATGAAAAATAAATAGTTATAACAATTAAAATAATTTTAAAATTTTATTTAAGAATAAATTTATAAATATAAAAAAAATTTTATAATAAAAATCGAAAATAAATTGATGTATGGACACAAGGATATTATAAAAGAAATTAATAGAAAATATAAATAAGTGGTTAATAACAATAAGCAATAAATAAAACAAAAATATAAATAGTAAGACATTTCGGAATAAATTAGAAAAGAAAAATATATGAATTGTTGCAAATTTTAGAAAAAACATATAAATTGGATAAGTAAATACAAATAATAATGATATAATAAATAATAATAATAAATAAAAATAATAACAAAAAATAATGAAAAAATAAAAATAATGCAATGAATTCATTATTAATAATAAAACCCGAACAAAATTGATGGATGAATAAAAGGACATTATAAAAATTGAAAATATTCATAAAGAGTTAATAACAAAAAGCAATAAATTATAGAGACATTTCAGAAAAAAATTTAAAAAAAAAATATTAATTATTGTGCATTTTAGAAAAAATATATAAATTGGATAATAAATAAAATAAATAAGAATAAATGATACATTTAATTATTAAATAAAAATAAAATAATATTATAAAATGAATTGATTTAAAATTATTAATTTTAATTTAAGAATAAGAAAATAAATTGGATATTAATATATAAATATACAAGTATCCCCAAAAAAAAAAAAAAACAACAGTAGTCAAAAATGCAATGAATTCATAAAAATAAATAATATAAAATATTAATAATAAAATCCGAAAAAGTTGTAGATGCATAAAAGGATATTATAAAATAATTTGATTGAAAATATAAATCAATATTTAATAACAATAAGAAATAAATAATAGCAAGACATTTCGGAAAAAAATTATATTAAATTGCGAATTTAAAGTAACAAATATAAATTGGATAAATAATTAAAGTAAATTAAATAAATAAAGAGTAATAAAATAATAACAATATTAAAATATTTGAATTAGATTAGAAATTAATTTATAAAAAAAAACAATAGTCAAAAATGCAATGAATTCATAAAAATAAATAATACAAAATATTAATAATTAAATCCGAAAAAATTGTAGATACATAAAAGGATATTATAAAATAATTTGATTGAAAATATAAATCAATATTTAATAACAATAAGCAATAAATAATAGCAAGACATTTCGGAAAAAAATTATATTAAATTGCGAATTTAAAGTAACAAATATAAATTGGATAAATAATTAAAGTAAATTAAATAAATAAAGAATAATAAAATAATAACAATATTAGAAAAGATTTGAATTAGATTAGAAATTAATTTATAAAAAAAAACAATAGTCAAAAATGCAATGAATTCATAAAAATAAATAATATAAAATATTAATAATAAAATCCGAAAAAATTGTAGATGGATAAAAGAATATTATAAAATAAAATAAATAAATATTATTTATTTTATTTAATAAATATTATAAAAATATAAATCAATAGTTAATAACAATAAGCAATAAATAATAGCAAGACATTTCGGAAAAAATCATATTACATTGCGAATTTAAGTAACAAAAATAAATAGGATAAATAATTAAAATAAATTAAATAAATAAAGAGTAATAAAATAATAACAATATTAGAAAAGATTTGAATTAGATTAGAAATTAATTTATATTTTTTTTAATTTTAAGAATTTGAGAATAATAAAATAAATTGATGGATGGACCAAAGGATATTATAATATAAATAATTAATTTAAAACAATTAATTATAGGTATAAAAAACAAAAAAAAAGTGGATAATTTTTTAAAAATTATTTTTGTATAAGCAACGGACAATATTAAAAATTTTAATAAAAGATAGTAATAAATGTACGTTAAATGTAAAAAATTATTATGGTCCAAAAATAAATTATAAATATGCGTAAACCATTGGTTTCAATTCAATATCAAAAATCAGGAAAATTTTTAAATTTAATAAAAAAATTATCATTTAATACAAAGTGGATGGATTTTTTAAAAATTATTTTTACACATTGGTAATGATATTCGTTAAGAAAAATTATTATAATGGAAAAAAATAATTAAAAATTTGAATAAATAATAAATTGGTTTCAATAATAATAGAGACATTTCAGAAAAAATTAAAAAAAAATATTAATTATTGTGCATTTTAGAAAAAATATATAAATTGGATAATAAATAAGAATAAATGATACATTTAATTATTAAATAGAAATTAAATAATATTATATAATGAATTGATTTAAAATTTTTAATTTTAATTTAAGAATAAGAAAATAAATTGGATATTAATATATAAATATACAAGTATTAATAATAAGGTGGCAAGTATAAACATAAGCATATTTCAGGAAGAAAAAACGAAAATCAGATAACAGGGATATTAGACGAATATTGGCCAATAGTTTGGGTAAGAGAATTTTTAGATTTTTTTTGGAGTTGGATACATCGAGGTTAGGCATGCGGATAATATTTATTAAAATAATTTTGGTTTCGAAAATTATTATTATGTGGCAAAAATATTGAAAAAATCAAAAAGTTGGGGATATGGAATTATTTCCAATTAGAAGTGTCAGAATAAATGATAAATAAAGTATCATAGATAAAAATTAAATTTAATGTAGGATAAAAGGACGCGGATAGCAATTTTTTTATTCGGATAACATTAGTTTTTTTTTTATAGAATTTTAGGGAAATGGATTAAGTTGGATATCAATAGCAACATTAGTTCAATTTTTTTTTATAGAAATGAGAATGAGAATATTTTTTATCGAATGTGCCATAAATTTAAAAAATAAAAAATTACAAGTAAACATTTGCATTTTTTGTTGTAGATTTTTTTTGTTTGAAGATGATACAGGGAGATAGACCATGTTGAAAGTGACGGTGATGGTGGTGATGAGAGTTTTTTTTTTATTTTATCCAAAATATTTATCCGAGGTGATGTTGAAGAACAGATAGTTAATTGGTGATAAAGTGATTATGATTTATGTTGATTGTTAGCATTTTTCCATGTTGATGAACGGATACACAAGTTTTTGGAAACCAAAAACAGAACATTTAATTTTTCACGCACAACACACACACACATTACCAAATGAAAAAAAAATTAGAAAGAAAATAAAAAAGACAAGAAAAACATACTATATGTAAGTAAAAATAGTTACGAGCATTTATGAATTCAAGAAATTTTCTAGATAGTGATCAAACTCATTGATCAAATAATAACTACATATTTCTAACATTGATTTATTTCTTTTTCGAAATTTTCTAACACCTAAACACACATTTATATCGACTTTGAAACGATAAACTAACCTGCTTGTACGATGATGACCCTGCTGTGGTGTCGGTGGGCTTTGTGGAATATTATTTTGATTGGTTTGTGAAGTAGGTGTTTGAGCCGATGGTGTTACCTGACCTGTTATCTGTTGTTGTTGCCGCAGAATTGCTGCATCTTCACTGGTCATGGTACGATAGCCCATATCCTCTTCATAACCATTGCCATTTGTTGGCTGACCAGGATTATTGGCGACACGCCCACTAAGAACCTGCAAAGGGGAGAGATGAGATAGTTTAAAAAAAGAGTGATTCAATATAAGAAGAGATTAGTTAAAGTTATAAAATATCTATATACTATTGATACCCATTCCAACTCGGAAAATGACATATTAATTTTGAAAAAATTACATAGATTTTCTTAAAGGTAAGCAAATACGTAGTGTGGCTGATACGTATTGCTACCAACTTCAGGTTGTTATCATTTCTAAACAGGTCGTCTGACAGCTGTCACATTCATTCAAGTGACAGTTAATTTTATTGTTTACCAGTTTACGAAAGCACAAGAGACTATCTTTTAGAGCACTACACCATTGTAAATGTGACAATACAGCAAACACTTTTAAAAACTCTGTAACTTTATAATCTTTATAATCGTTATCAGAAATGGACATCATAAGGGTATACGAAGCGAAATAAAAAAAATAAAAATCAAATTTGACGTCGGAGTCAAAAATGACCAATGCACGATATATAGCGCCTGATCAACCACGAACAACGATATGCGTTTCTTTTCGATCGGACTTCAAATGACGACACAGCACAATAAATTGTATTTCGGGGGGTCGTAGGGTGCACGGAAAAAAAAGTTTTGGTGTTCTGAAATTGTCTTCGAATATGCTACAAAACTGGGGGGTGACCGCATCAACTTTTATTTTCCTTTAGGCCGTGACACTATCTAGTGGCCAGTTACCGAATTTGGCTTTCTCACATGAAAAGCCATTCCAAGTTGAACCGTTTGTGATCAACAAAAGGATCGGGTTTACTTGTCAAAGAGGTCATGATCATGGTGTGGTCTGCCACCGTAACGGCTGATGGACGCTCCTCGCTCGCATTCATCGACCGTGTAGTCAAAATAAATGGCGAATATTATAGCGAAAATGTTCTAAAGACATTATTGAAGTCTTGGGCAGTCATATTTTTCGGCCACAGACCATGGACTTTCCAATAGAACTCAGCACCATCGCAATCAGCACACTTCATTTACGAATGGTTTGAAAAGGAGGTCCTTCGCTTGATGTCTAGTGCACAAAGAACTCCAAAATCTCCGGATGTGAATCCCTTGGACCTTTGTTAAAATTTTATTTCGATCGAAAAATTTTGTCAAAATTTTATTTCTAAAGAAAATTTTGTCAAAATTTTATTTCTAAAGAAAATTTTGTCAATATTTTATTTTTATAGAAAATTTTACCAAAATTTAATTTCTATAAAAAATTTTGTCAAAAGTTTTATGTCCACAGAAAAATTTGTCACAATTTTATTTCTATAGAAAATTTTGCCAAAATTTTTATGTCTATAGAATTTTTTTTCAAAATTTTTATGTGTATAGAAAATTTTGTAAACAATTTATTACTATAAAATAATTTTGTCAAAATTTTTATGTCTATAGACAAATTTGTCAACATTTTATTTCTATAGAAAATTTTGCCAAAATGTTTATGTCTATAGAAAATTTTGTTAAAATTTTATTTCTATCGAAAAATTTTCTCAAAATTTTATCCCTAAAAAAAATTTTGTCAAACTTTTATTTCTATAGAAAATTTTTCCAAAATTTTATTTCTATAGAAAATTTTTCGAAAATGTTTATGTCTATAGAAAATTTTCTCAAAATTTTATTTCTAAAGAAAATTTTGACAAAATTTTATTTCTATAGAAAATTTTGACAAAATTTTATTTCAATGTAAAACCATTTTTCGGAGGGTTCAAGTGTGGTTTTTGTTGGGTTTAATAAACTGCCTGAATTTATTCTGATAATTGGTTGATAGTTTTGCTGCAAGTAGAGGATGCTGATGAGGAATGTGGTAATTCCGAAACGTGCGTCCATCCAACCATCTTGCAGTCTATAGGGCTTTGCCCAAATAAATTTGACAAACATTTTTTTCCTCTGTTGGTTAAGCTACACTTGTAGTTTAGTCAATGTATGGTTTTAAGCTGCAATAAAAAACAACAACAATGCTTAAAGAACAAAACCAACAATAACAAAACAAAACAAATGGAAAAATTTTATTTCTATAGAAAATTTTGTCAAAATTTCATTTCTATCGAAAATGTTGACAAAATTTTATTTCTATAGAAAATTTTGACAAAATTTTATTTCTATAGAAAATTTTGCCAAAATTTTTATGTCTATAGAAAATTTTGTTAAAATTTTATTTCTATCGAAAAATTTTCTCAAAATTTTATTTCTAAAAAAAATGTTGTCAAAATTTTATTTCTATAGAAAAATTTTCCAAAATTTTATTTCTATAGAAAATTTTTCCAAAATTTTTATGTCTATAGAAAATTTTGTCAAAATTTTATTTCTATCGCAAAATTTTCTCAAAATTTTATTTCTAAAGAAAATTTTGAAAAAAATTTATTTCTAAAAAAAATTTGACAAAATTTTATTTCTATAGAAATTTTTGACAAAATTTTATTTCTATAGAAAATTTTGTCAAAATTTTATTTCTGTAGAAAATTTTGGCAAAATTTTATTTCTATAGAAAATTTTGGCAAAATTTTGACAACGTTATTTCTATGGAAAATTTTGCCAAAATTTTTTTTATATAGAAAATTTTGCCAAAATTTTTTTTCTATAAAAAATTTTGACAAAATTTTATTTCTAAAGAAATTTTTGTCAAAATTTTATATCTATAGAAAATTTTGTCAAAATTTTATTTTTCGAAAATTTTGCCAAAATTTTATTTCTATAGAAAATTTTGCCAAAATTTTATTTCTATAGAAAATTTGGACAAAATATTATTTCTATAGAAAATTTTGACAAAATTTTATTTCTATAGACAATTTTGTTAAAAATTTATTTCTATAGAAAATTTTGTCAAAATTTTATTTCTATTAAAAATTTTTAAAAATGTTATTTATTATTTATTTAATTATTAAATGGTAACTAAAGTTTTTGCTGGGATTATCTATAAATTTTGCCAAATTTTTATTTCTATAGAATATTTTGCCACAATTTTGTTCTATAGAAAATTTTGTCAAAATTTTATTTCTAAAGAAATTTTTGTCAACATTTTACTTCTATAGAACATTTTTTCAAAATTTTATTTCTAAAGAAAATGTCGTCAAATTTTTATTTCTATAGAAAATTTTGACAATATTGTATTTCTACAGAAAATTTTGTCAAAATTTTACTTCTGTACAAAATTTTGTAAAAATTTGGTTTCTATAGAAAATTTTGTCCAAATTTTTATGTCTATAGAAAATTTTGCCAAAATTTTATTTCTATAGAAAATTTTGCCAATATTTTATTTCTATAGAAAATTTTGTCAAAATTTTTATGTCTATAGAAAATTTTGTCAAAATTTTTATGTCTATAGAAAATTTTGTCAAAATTTTATTTCTATAGAAAATTTTGAGAAAATTCTATTTCTATAGAAAATTTTGTCAAAAAGTTATTTCTATAGAAAATTTTGTCTAAATTTTTATGTCTATAGAAAAATTTGTCAAAATTTTATATCTATAGAAAATTTGCCAAAATTTTTATGTCTATAGCAAATTTTGTCAACATTTTATTTCTATAGAAAATTTTGCCAAAATTTTAGCTCTATAGACAATTTTGTCAAAAAAGTTCTATGGAAAATTTTGCCAAAATTTTATTTCTATTGAAAATTTTACCAAAGTTTTATTTCTATAAAAATTTTTGACAAAATTTTATTTCTATAGAAAATTTTGCCAAAAATGTTATTTCTATAGAAAATTTTTACAAAATTTTATTTCTATGGACAATTTTGCTAAAATTTTATTTCTATAGACAATTTTGTCAAAAAGTTATTTCTAGGGAAAATTATGCCAAATTTTTTATGTCTATAGAAAATTTTGTCAAAATTTTATTTCTATAGAAAATTTTTCCAAAATTGTATTTCTATAGAAAATTTTGACAAAATTTTATATCTATAGACAATTTTGCCAAAAGTTTATTTCTATAGAAAATTTTGTCAAATCGTTATTTCTATGGAAAATTTTGCCAAAATTTGTATGTCTATAGAAAATTTTGTCAAAATTTTATTTCTATAAAAAATGTTGTCAAAATTTTAATGTCCATAGAAAATTTTGTCAAAATTTTTATGTCGATAAAAATGTTGTCAAAATTTTATTTGTAGATTTTTTTTTATTTCTATAGAAAATTTTGTCAAAATTTTATTTCATTTGTTGTTTAGATCACAGCTTAAAAACCATTGCGTTGACTAAACTACAAGAGTAGCTTAACCAACAGAGGAAAAGAATGTTTGTTAAATTTATTTGAGCAAAGCCCTATAGACTGCAAGATGGTTGGATGGACGCACGTTTCGGAATTACCACATTCCTCATCAGCATCCTCTGCTTGCAGCAAAACTATCAACCAATTATCAGAACAAATTCTGGTAGTTCACCAAAACCAAAGTGAACCACACTTGAACCTTCCGAAAAAGGCTTATGATAGTCGGCTTTTGTCGTAAGAAGTCTTTATACAAACATTTCTCTTTTTCTTTGCCAATTTCAAATCATCGATTTGAATGAAATAGCCTTTGCCAATTTCGATGTTGCAAAATATACCAAAACATCAAAAATTCTATAAATCTAGCAAACAGTAAAACAGCTACAATTTTTATTAGAATTCTACCAAGTGTGGCAACCGTGACCACCATCCTTTACTGATTAACTTAAATATTTTTTATATATAATAAACTTACCTCCAACGCATGCATCATAGCCCTGGCAAAGGCTTCAGCATCATTTGGACTTGAGAAATTGAGACCATAGACATATTTTGAATCGCGCCATTGATGAAATGTGGCAGTGGCTTGATTATATTTCAGTCCTTTTAATATGGAACAATTAATGACAACCTCATGATCTTGTAACTTGCGTCCCACCACACGAAATGTGTTATTCTGTTGATGATGATAGATTTGGACCTTGCTAAGGCCAGACGAGGTCCCCGAAGGCACCCATTTCTTTTGGTTATCATCGTAAACCATAACGGAGGCTCGTGCTCCGATAATACTTTGTTCACTAAAAGTAAATGAAATAAGAAAAAATTACAAAAATTATTAAAAACCATTATTCATATATAAATAAATAAGAGTATTGAAAAAAAAATCTATATGCTCATGATAAAATTAATCAACGTTTTTTTTGTTTATTAATAACTGCTATCAAAATAAATTACCAAGTTCATTGTTCCCTTCATTGTTTCGTTTTCTTTATCATTTTTATTTTCAATCATAAACGCTTCAAATAAAGTAATTTTACTATATATCTACAGTTTATTTTAATTAATACTAATTTAACAACCATTTTTCTCTTCTTCAATCAAGTGGTCGTTTTAACGTCTATTGTAGAAAGAAGCTAACGTTACGAACCTCAATTACATTGTAATTGCGTTTGTTTTTTTTTTTTTTGGTAGATATGATAAAAAAGAAGATGAAAAATGTGAGCAATTACTAAATTTCATTTGATGAGCTATTTTGTTTTGTATTTTTCAAATTATCAAACATTAAGAAAATTTTAATTTCTCTATTAGTAGTTGGCGGCGCTAACTGGTGGTAGCTATTAACTATGATTTGATGGATGGTAATATTTTCTTAGCCATATCCCCAGATAATTAGTCGATAATCCCAGCAAAAACTTTAATTAATATTTAATAATGAATAATAAATAAATAATAAATAAAATTTTGACAAAAATTTCTATAGAAATACAATTTAAAAAAAAAAAATTCTATAGAAATAAAATTTTTAGAAAATTTTCAATAGAAATAAAATTTTTTGAAAATGTTCTATATAAATAAAATTTTTAGAAAATTTTTTATAAAAATGAAATTTTCTATATTTTCAGAAAATTTTCTATAGAAATTAAATTTTCAGAAAATTTTCTAAAAAAAAAAAAATAAAATTTTCAGAAAATGTTCTATAGAAATAAAATTTCCAGAAAATTTTCTATATAAATAAAATTTTCAGACAATTTTCTATATAAATAAAATTTTCAGAAAATTTTCTATAGAAATAAAATTATCAGAAAAATTTTTTATAGAAATAAAATTTTCAGAAAATTTTCTATAGAAATAAAATTTTCAGAAAATTTTCTATAGAAATAATATTTTCAGAAAATTTTCTTTAGAAATAAAATTTTCAGAAAATTTTTTTTAGAAATAAAATTATCAGAAAATTTTCTATAGAAATAAAATTATCAGAAAATTTTCTATACAAATAAATTTTTTATAGAAATAAAATGTTCAGAAAAATGTTCTATAGAAAAAAAATTTTCAGAAAATTTTCTACAGAAATAAAATTTTCAGAAAATTTTCTATAGAAATAAAATTTTCAGAAAATTTTCTATTGAAATAAAATTGTCAGAAAATTTTCTATAGAAATAAAATTTTCAGAAAATTTTCTATAGAAATAAAATTTTCAGAAAATTTTTCAAAAGATTTTCTATAGAAAAAAAATTTTCAGAAAAATTTTTTATAGAAATAAAATTTTCAGAAAAATTTTCTATAGAAATAAAATGGAGAGAAAATTTTCTATAGAAATAAAATTTTCAGATAATGATCTATGTAAATATAATTTTCAGAAAAATTTTCTATAGAAATAAAATTTTCAGAAAATTTCCTATAGAAATAAAATTTTCAGAAAATGTTCTATAGAAATAAAATTTCCAGAAAATTTTCTATAGATATAAAATTTTCAGAAAAAAATTTTATAGAAATACAATTTTCAGAAAATTTTCTTTAGAAATAAAATTTTCAGAAAATTTTCTTTAGAAATAAAATTATCAGAAAAAGTTTTTTTTTTCTATAGAAATAAAATTTTGACAAAATTTTCTACAGAATTAAAATTTTCTACAGAAATAAAATTTTCAGAAAATTTACGATAGAAATAAAATTTTGACAAAATTTTCCATTAAAATTAATTTTTTAGAAAATTTTCTACAGAAATAAAATTTTAAGAAAACTTTCTGTAGAAATAAAATTTTCAGAAAATTTTCAATAGAAATAAAATTTTTTGAAAATGTTCTATATAAATAAAATTTTTAGAAACTGTTCAATATAAATAAAATTTTTAGAAAATTTTTTATAAAAATAAAATTTTCTATATTTTCAGAACAATTTTCTATAGAAATAAAATTTTCAGAAAAATTTTCTATAGAAATAAAATTTTCAGAAAATTTTCTATGGAAATAAAATTGTCAGAAAATTTTCTATAGAAATAAAATTTTCAGAAAATTTTTTATAGAAATAAAATTTTCAGAAAATTTTCTATAGAAATAAAATTTTCAGAAAATTTTTTTATAGAAATAAAATTTTCAGACAATTTTCTATAGAAATAAAATTTTCAGAAAATTTTTTATAGAAATAAAATTTTCAGAAAATTTTCTATAGAAATAAAATTTTCAGAAAAGTTTTTATAGAAATAAATTTTCAGAACAATTTTCTATAGAAATAAAATTTTCAGAAAATTTTCTATAGAAATAAAATTTTCAGAAAAATTTTTTATAGAAATAAAATTTTCAGAAAATTTTCTATAGAAGTAATATTTTCAGTAATTTTTTTATAGAAATAAAATTTTCAGAAAATTTTCTATAGAAATAAAACTTTCAGAAAATTTTCTATAGAAATAAAATTTTTAGAAAAATTTTTTTTAGAAATAAAATTTTAAGAAAAATTTTTTATAGAAATAAAATTTTCAGAAAAATTTCTATAGAAATAAAATTTTCAGAAAATTTTCTATAGAAATAAAATTTTCAGAAAATTTTCTATAGAAATAAAATTTTCAGAAAATTTTCTATAGAAGTAATATTTTCAGTAAATTTTTTATAGAAATAAAATTTTCAGAAAATTTTCTATAGAAATAAAATTTTCAGAAAATCTTCTATAGAAATAAAATTTTCAGAAAAATTTTTTATAGAAATAAAATTTTCAGAAAAATTTTCTACAGAAATAAAATTTTTTATAGAAATAAAATGTTCAGCAAAAAATGTTCTATAGAAATAAAATTTTGACAAAATTTTCTACAGAAATAAAATTTTCAGAAAATTTTCCATAAAATAAAATTTTCAGAAAATTTTCAATAGAAATAAAATTTTGACAAAATTTTCCATAGAAATTAATTTTTTAGAAAATCTTCTACAGAAATAAAACTTTAAGAAAACTTTCTGTAGAAATAAAATTTTCAGAAAATTTTCAATAGAAATAATTTTTTTTTGAAAATGTTCTATATAAATAAAATTTTCAGAACAATTTTCTATAGAAATAAAATTTTCGGAAAATTTTCTATAGAAATAAAATTTTCAGAAAATTTTCTATAGAAATAAAATTTTCAGAAAATTTTCTATAGAAATAAAATTTTCAGAAAATTTTCTATAGAAATAAAATTTTCAGAATTTTTTCTATTGAAATAAAATTTTCATAACATTTTCTATCGGAATAAAATTTTTACAATCGTTACTATAGAAATAAAATTTTGAAAAAACTTCCTATAGGAACAAAATTTTCTATAGAAATAAAATTTTGATATAATTTTCTATATAAAATAAGAAAATGTGATTTCGAAACCAATTTCTTTAAGTTGAATATCCTCTTCTTTCCATTACGAAAATTACTTTCTTTGAATTGATATTTCAAAGAAATCATGACTTTCGAACAATAGGAGAACTTAACCAAGAAACCAATTGAGATAATTCGATAAGAAAAGAAACTATGATAGATTTTTTTTCTATAAAACTAAAGCAAAAATAACAAAGATGAAAGAAAACAATTACCAGGAAAAATAAACTAACATTGGTAACAGGAAGTTTTACCAACATTAGAAATGCAACAATTCCAAAGACAACATTCTCAAGTTGTTGCTGTTGTTGTTGTTGATGGTTGAACACCTGACACAAATCAAACTCACTGGTATAGAAATGATTCATTCACTTTTTCCTAAGAGTTCTAATGAATAATTCTCGTAAAGTTCAAAATCTTAATTTCTAATCGACAACAATAAAGCAGCACATAGCTTCAAGCAATAACAATAATGTAGAATTGAAAATTACTACCTTCAGGTATTTAATTTTAATTTTGTAAAAAAGCTAGTCTTGAATAGAATCCAATAAAATAAATTGAAATTAATAGAAAAAAACAAACATTCTACGAAAAAAAGAAAAACAAAGTTAAACTTGTATCAGATGGATGTGATCAAGGTGGGGTAAATAAAAGCACATAACTTTGTTATGGATAGACGACGTCTGCATTACTTCATGGCATGGATGGATGAGGAAGATGAACTGCTACTCTAGATAAAGGTGAGAATTACAGAAGCAACATCACGTATAGATTAAGAGATAGAACTGTGTTCATTCCTTTAATTTTTCTGTTTTTTTCCTCTGCCTCTCAATTATATATCCAGATTCAAGTTTATCCCATCTCTAGTTGTTGTAGTTCATCATACCATAAATTTTATAGAACATACACTGTAGATATAACATTTTGAAAAAAATTCTATGGAAATAAACTATTGACAAAAATTTCTATGGAAATAAAATGTTGACAAAAATTTCTATAGACATAAAATTTTGACAAAATTTTCTATGGAAATAAAATCTTGACAAAATTTTATTTAGAAATAAAATTTTGCGAAAATTTCCTTTAGAAATAAAATTTTGACAAAATTTTCTAAGGAAATAAAATTTTAACAAAATGTTCTATAGTAATAAAATTTTGACAAAATTTTCAATAGAAATAAAATTTTGCAAAAATTTTCTTTAGAAATAAAATTTTGCGAAAATTTTCTATAGAAATAAAATTTTAAGAAAATTTCTTATAGAAATAATTTTTCAAAAAAATATATAGAAACTTTTGCAACAATTTTCTATAGAAATAAAATCTTGACAAAATTTTCTATAGAAATACAGTTTTGGTGTCAAAAATAGAAATAAAATTTTCTCGAAAATTTCCTGTAGAAATAAAATTTTCTCGAACATTTTCTATAGAAAATTTCGAACCAACTTTCTATAGAAATAAAATTTCGAGACATTGTCTACAGAATTAAAATTTTCAAAAAATTTTCTATAGAAATAAAATATTGAAAAAGTTTCTATAGAAACAAAATTTTATATAGAAATAAAATTTTGACAAAATTTTCTATAGAAATAAAATCTTGACAAAATTTTGCAAAAATTTTCTATAGACAATTTTGACACAACTTTCTATAGAAATAAAATTTTGAGAAATTGGGTATAGAATTAAAATTTTCCAAAAATTTTCTATAGAAATAAAATTTTGACAAATTTTTTTATAGCAATAAAATGTTGAAAAAAGTTTTTATAGAAATAAAATTTTGACAAAATTTTGTATAGAAATAAAATTTTGACAAATTTTTTTATAGAAATAAAATTTTGCAAAAATCTTCTATAGAAATAAAGTATTACAAAAATTTTCTTTAGAAATAAAATGTTGCAAAAGTTTTCTATAAAAATAAAATTTTGCAAAAATCTTCTATAGAAATAAAATTTTGACAAAATTTTCTATAGAAAATATTGACACAACTTTCTATAGAAATAAAATTTCGAAAAATTGTCTACAGAATTAAAATTTTTCAAAAATTTTCTTTAGAAATAAAATGTTTCTATAGAAATAAAATTTTGCAAAAATCTTCTATAGAAATAAAATTTTGACAAAATTTTCTATAGAACTAAAATGTTGACAAAAATTTTCTATAGAAATTAAATTTTGACAAAACTTTCTATGGAAATAAAATTTTGCAAAAATTTTCTATGGAAATAAACTATTGACAACATTTTCTATGGAAATAAAATGTTGACAAAAATTTCTATGAAAATAAATTTTTGCAAAAATTTTCTATAGAAATAAAATTTTGCAAAAATTTTTCTATAGAAGTAAAATTTTGCAAAAATTTTTCTATAGGCATAAAATTTTGACAAAATTATCTAATAGAAATAAAATTTTGACAAAATTTTCTATGGAAATAAAATTTTGACAAAATTTTCTATAGAAATAAAATTTTGCAAAAATTTTCTTTAGAAATAAAATTTTCCGAAAATTTTCTATAGAAATAAAATTTTAAGAAAATTTCTTATATAAATAATTTTGCAAAAAAAAATATATACAAAATTTTGCAACAATTTTCTATAGAAATAAAATCTTGGCAAAATTTTCTATAGAAATACAATTTTGGCAAAATTTTCTATAGAATTAAAATTTCGACACAACTTTCTATAGAAATAAAATTTCGAGAAATTGTATACAGAATTAAAATTTTAAAAAATTTTCTATAGAAATAAAATATTGGAAAAAGTTTCTATAGAAACAAAATTTTGACAAAATTTTGTATAGAAATAAAATTTTGACTAAAATTTCCTATAGAAATATAATTTTGACGAAATTTTCTATAGAAAGAAAATTTTGACAAAATTGTCTATAGAAATAAAATGTTGACAAAATTTTCTACAGAAATAAACTTTTGACAAAATTTTCTATAGAAATAAAATTTTCTCGAAAATTTTCTATAGAAAATTTTGACACAACTTTCTATAGAAATAAAATTTCGAAAAATTGCCTACAGAATTAAAATTTTTCAAAAATTTTCTATAGAAATAAAATGTTTCTACAGAAATAAAATTGTGCAAAAATCTTTTATAGAAATAAAATTTTGACAAAATTTTCTATAGAAATAAAATGTTGGCAAAAATTTTCTATAGAAATTAAATTTTGACAAAATTTTCTATAAAAATAAAATTTTGCAAAAACTTTCTATAGAAATAAAATTTTGGCAAAATTTTCTACGGAAATAAAATGTTGACAAAATTTTCTATAGAAATAAAATTTTGCCAAAGTTTTCTACAGAAATAAAATTTTGAGAAAATTTTCTTTTCTTTTTGCAAAAATCTTCTATAGAAATAAAATTTTGACAAAATTTTCTATAGAAATAAAATGTTGACAAAAAATTTTCTATAGAAATTAAATTTTGACAAAATTTTCTATAAAAATAAAATTTTGCAAAAATTTTCTATAGAAATAAAATTTTGGCAAAATTTTCTACGGAAATAAAATGTTGACAAAATTTTCTATAGAAATAAAATTTTGCCAAAGTTTTCTACAGAAATAAAATTTTGCCAAAATTTTTCATAGAAATAAAATTTTGAGAAAATTTTCTTTTCTTTTTGCAAAAATTTTCTATAGAAATAAAATTTTGGCAAAATTTTCTACGGAAATAAAATGTTGACAAAATTTTCTATAGAAATAAAATTTTGCCAAAATTTTCTACAGAAATAAAATTTTGCCAAAATTTTCCATAGAAATAAAATTTTGAGAAAATTGTCTATAGAAATAAAATTTTTACAAAATTTTCTATAGAAATAAAATTTTAAGAAAATTTTCTATAGATATAAAATTTTGACAAAATAAATAAAATTTTGAGAAAATATTCTATAAATTTTTTTGACAAAATTGTCTATAGAAATAAAATTTTGAGGTCGATTTTGTCAAAATTTTCTATGAAAATAAAATGTTGACAAAAATTTTCTGTAGAAATTAAATTTTGACAAAATTTTCTATTGAAATAAAATTTTGCAAAAATTTTCTATAGAAATAAAATTTTGACAAAATTTTCCATAGAAATAAAATTTAGAGAAAATTTTCTATAAAAATAAAATTTTGACAAAATTTTCTATAGAAATATAATTTTAAGAAAATTTTCTATAGATATAAAATTTTGAGAAAATATTCTATAGATTTTTTTTGGCAAAATTGTCTATAGAAATAAAATTTTGAGGTCGATCAGTCTATATTTTCTCTCTATGCATTTCGTTATGTACCAGATATATTCCGCATCTGTAGAACATATCCATCGACATGCATTCTTTAGATACTTGACCGTTTTACTCACTTCCTTTCTCGCTTTCGTTCGTTCTTCAGAACGGGAATAAAGTGACACTTGAAGTTCTTCTAAGGAAATGATTAAATATCTAAACATTTATGGTTATGGTCTACAGTCTACAATGATGTGATGTGACATAGCCTGGTTGTGGATGAATGCCTTTGAAGATAGATGTAAAGATGTTTTGCAAACATTTCTATGAGAACTCAATGTGGATGTTATGAAAAGCAAAAGAAAAACAACAATGTCTTCCGCAAGCAGCAAGAAGAACAACAAGAACAACATTCATATGTTCCAAATCAAATATGTATAACTCCTCTGGGTGGTGGGTAAAAGGCTTGTGTCGAAGCATAGCATATAATATTATGGGGAGGTGGGAAATGGACGATATGGGTAACTTCATCCACACATCTATCAAATACCTTGCAGTTGTATGTTTCTAGTTCAAGATACAAAAAACTATGTTTATTTGATAGCAAAACAAAATGAGGTCTTTTGTTGTTTTTGCTATGATGTATTCTGTATTCATCATCATAGAATAAATTATTTCATTTTTTTCATTTCCTTTATAATTTTCTATTTTTTTTTTTTTTTTGTTGGGACAATATCTGTTTGTTGAGATTTGATAAGGAATTCAGTGACACTGTATTCCCAATTGAGGAAATTTGAGAATATTTTAGAAATTTCTGATTAATTTATAGAATATTTACCCTTTATACACATTTGATAGGTATTTATATTAATTATACGACCCAGTGTCGACGACATAAACAAATTGGTATCGCTCATACGTCATGAGGTCCATTATCATTAATTGAAAAATTTTGACAAAATTTCCTATAGAAATAAAATTCTGACACAATTTCGTATAGAAATGAAATTTTGACAAAATTTCTTCAAGATATGAAATTTCAGCAAAATTTCCTATACACATGAAGTTTTCACTAAATTTCCTATAGAAATGAAATTTTCACTAAATATCCTATAGAAATAAAATTTTTACTAAATTTCATATAGACATAAAATTTTGACAAAATTTCCTATAGAAACAAAATTTCCTATAGAATTGAAATTTTGACAAAATTTCCTATAGAAATGAAATGCTGACAAAATTTCTTATAGAAATTAAATGTTGACAAAATTTTCTGTGGTAATAAAATTTTGAAAAAATTTCCTATAGAAATTAAATTTTGACAACATTTCCTATAGAAATGAAAATTTGACAAAATTTTCTATAGAAATGAAATTTTGATAAAAATTTCCTATAAATATGAAATTTTGAAAAAATTTCCTATAGAAACGAAATTATCTATAGAAATAAAATTTTGACAAAATTTCCTATAGTAATAAAATTTTTGTAAAATTTTCTATAGAATAAAATACTTTATATAAATAAAATTTTGACAAAATTTTCTATGGTAAAAAAATTTTAACAAAATGTCTTATAGAAATGAAAATTTACTATAGAAATAAAATTTTGTCACAATTTCGTATAGAAATTAAATTTTGACAAAATTTCGTATAAAAATTAAATTTTGACAAAATTTCTTCAAGATATGAAATTTCAGAAAAATTTCCTATACACACGAAATTTTCACAAAATTTCCTATAGAAATGAAAATTTGCCACAATTTCGTATAGAAATTAAATTTAGACAAAATTTCGTATAAAAATGAAATTTTGACAAAATTTCTTCAAGATATGAAATTTCAGAAAAATTTCCTATACACACGAAATTTTCACTAAATTTTCTATATAAATGAAATTTTGACAAAATTTCCTATAGAATTGAAATTTTGATAAAATTTCCTATAGAAATGAAATTTTGACAAAATTTGCTATAGAAATGAAATTTAGGCAAAATTTCCTATAGATATGAAATTTTGAAAAAATTTCCTATAGATATGAAATTATCTAAAAAAATAAAATTTTGACAAAATTTCCTATAGTAATAAAATTTCTGTAAAATTTTCTATAGAATAAAATACTTTATAGAAATAAAATTTTGGCCATTGATACTGTATTCCCAATTGAGGAAATTGAGAATATTTTGGAAATTTCTGATTAATTTATAGAATATTTACCCTTTATACACATTTGATAGGTATTTATATTAACTATACGACCCAGTGTCGACGACATAAACAAATTGGTATCACTATAGAAATGAAATGCTGACAAAATTTCTTATAGAAATTAAATTTTGACCAAATTTTCTATGGTAATAAAATTTTGAAAAAATTTCCTATAGAATGAAATTTTGACAACATTTCCCATAGAAATGAAATTTTGACAAAATTTTCTATAGAAATGAAATTTTGATAAAAATTTCCTATAAATATGAAATTTTGAAAAAAATTCCTATAGAAACGAAATTATCTAAAAAAATAAGATTTTGACAAAATTTCCTATAGTAATACAATTTTTGTAAAATTTTCTATAGAATAAAATACTTTATATAAATAAAATTTTGACAAAATTTTCTATGGTAATAAATTTTTAACAAAATGTCTTATAGAAATGAAAATTTACTATAGAAATAAAATTTTGTCACAATTTCGTATAGAAATGAAATTTTGACAAAATTTCGTATAAAAATTAAATTTTGACAAAATTTCTTCAAGATATGAAATTTCAGAAAAATTTCCTATACACACGAAATTTTCACAAAATTTCCTATAGAAATGAAATTTTGCCACAATTTCGTATAGAAATGAAATTTAGACAAAATTTCGTATAAAAATGAAATTTTGACAAAATTTCTTCAAGATATGAAATTTCAGAAAAAATTACTATACACACGAAATTTTCACTAAATTTCCTATAGAAATGAAATTTTGACAAAATTTTTTATTGAAATGAAATTTTGCCAAATTTCCTATAAAAATGAAATTTTGACAAAATTTCCTATAAAAATGAAATTTTGACAAAATTTCCTATAAAAATGAAATTTTGACAAAATTTGCTATAGAAATGAAATTTAGGCAAAATTTCCTATAGATATGACATTTTGAAAAAATTTCCTATAGATATGAAATTTTGAAACAATTTCCTATAGAAATGAAAATATCTAAAAAAATAAGATTTTGACAAAATTTCCTATAGTAATAAAATTTCTGTAAAATTTTCTATAGAATAAAATACTTTATAGAAATAAAATTTTGACAAAATTTTCTATGGTAATAAAATTTTAACAAAATTTCCTATAGAAATGAAATTTTGACAAAATTTACTATAGAAATGATATTTTGAAAAATTTTTCTATGGTAACAAAATTTTGAAAAAATGAAATGAAATTTTGACAAAATTTCCTATAAAAATGAAATTTTGACAAAAAATATTGACAAAATTTCCTATAGAAGTGAAATATTGACAAAATTTCCTATAGAAATGAAATTTTCACAAAATTTCCTATAGAAATGAAATTTTCACAAAATTTCCTATAGAAATGAAATTTTGACAAAGTTTCCTATAGAAATGAAATTTTGACAAATTTGCTAAGAAATGAAATTTTGACAAAATTTCCTATAGGAATGAAATTTTGCAAAATTTCCCAGAGAATGAAATTGTGACAAAATTTTCTATAGAAATAAAGTTCTAACCATTTTTTTCTATAGAAATAAAATTTTTCTATGGTAATAAAATTTTAACAATTTTTTTTATAGAAATGAAATTTTGACAAAAATTCCTATAGAAGTGAAATTTTGACAAAATTTCATATAGAAATGAAATTTTGACAAAATTTCCTATAGAAATGAAATTTTGACAAAATTTTCTATAGAAATAAAATTCGAACCAATTTTTTTCTATAGAAATAAAATTTTTCTATGGTAATAAAATTTTAACAGAATTTTTTATATGAATGAAATTTTGACAAAACTTCCTATAGAAGTGAAATTTTGACAAAATTTCCTATAGAAATGAAATTTTGACAAAATTTCCTATAGAAGTGAAATATTGACAAAATTTACTATAGAAATGAAAGTTTGACAAAATTTCCTATAGAAAAGAAATTTGGACAAAATTTCCTATACAATTGAAATTTTTACAAAATTTACTATAGAAATGAAATTTTGAAAAAAATTCCTATAGAAATGGTTTTTTTTTAAATTTTCTATAGAAATGAAATTTTGACAAAATTTCCTATAGAAAAGAAATTTGGACAAAATTTACTATAGAAATGAAATTTTGAAAAAAATTCCTATAGAAATGATTTTTTTTTTAATTTTTCTATAGAAATGAAATTTTGACAAAATTTCCTATAGAAATGAAATTTTGACAAAATATCCTAAAGAAATTAAATTTTGACAAAATTTCCTATAGAAATGAAATGTTGACAAAATTTCCTATAGAAATAAAATTTTGACAAAATTTTCTATAGAAATGAAATTTTGACAAAATTTCCTATAGAAATGAAATTTTGACAAAATTTCCAATAGAAATGAAATTTTGATAAAATTTCCTATAGAAATGAAATTGTGACGAAATTATCTATAGAAATAAAATTTTGAGAAACATTTTTATAGAAATGAAATCTTGACAAAATTTCCTATAGAAATGAAATATTACAAAAATCCTATATGCTGCATTGTCTATAAGATTTTGTTTTAGTTTGTGTTATGTCTTCTATTTGTTTATATTTCCTTAAAATTCGCAAAAACCAAACCTCTTCGAAGCCTCAAGTGGCATATTGCTGTAGTGTCGCCTTAAATTTGACAAAAACTTGAGTGATTTATGCTAATATTCATCTTGAAACTGAAAGCCACGAATAAAAAAAATCTGACAAATCGCAAAAAACAACTCCAGTCACCTAAAGGCAAAGCCGGCTAAGTCAACAACACAAGCTGCCGCATATAAACCATGATGTTAGTGTTTTTTTTACGTTTAGTGTTTTTACAAATTTTTCCTTAAGGTAAAAAGCGTCTACAAGTGACACAAAAAATATGTAAGTAAGGAAAAAGATATGAACTTTACGAATGAATATTTGAGAGAAACCGGTTATATTATGAGGTTGTGTTTACTATTAATACAAAATTATTGAAAGAAAAATAGGAATATTAAAACAAACAAAAAAAACTAAAAATAACAAAAAAAAAATAAAAATAATAAAAAATAAAAATAATTAAAAATATTAATAATAATAAATAAAAATCATAAATAAATAAAAATGATAAATAAATAAAAATAATCAAAAATAAAGCATTTTTGTATGTACATTAAAAATAGTGGCTTAGGAAGAATTTTCAAATGTTTTATCCTTACATAAAAAAAATATATGTACTTCTATTAATTTTATTGCAAAATTTATTGAATAAAAGTAAGAAACTTTCTATAAAATTTCATCTGCTCCGGTTACCAAATCCAAAAAATCTACATCTCTAAATAGAGCATATTTCACGCTTTTTATCTACTATGTGTGTTCTTATTTTGAGTCTATTTTATGTTATTCCTCCATTCAAAATGTATGACGATGTAAAGTAATTTTGCAAACTTTATGATAAAGAAAATACCAGTCAAATGTCGTTGGGGCTATGATTTGCTATTTTTGCTGAATGAATACCACCAAGAGGGGGTTTTGTGACACAAGCCACACAATTGGGAGAACCGTATATCAGTCATGGTTAGTGGCACAGACAATTCATCAAATATGAACTTTATTCTTAATAGAACTGGAGGCGTAAACAACGGGAGGTAATAATCATGGACAAAAGCAATCAAGACGGACAGAGGCCAGATAATCAGAAATTTGAACGTGATTTCAAAATAAGTGTAGATCGCATAATTGTGATTATAAGCCGTAAGAGTTACACTAAAAAATAGGAGCAGACAAAGTATTTACACCCAAAATATAAAAGGAGCTGTTTTAATTTCTTTCGATGAAATTATACAAATTGTGGCTAATTCTAAAATTGATAAAATTTGAATATAAATTAATATTCGATTCATAAACATTTCAAATCTTCTCCTGCTTATTCACACCACAACCGATATTTATATTGACATTGATTTGTCATTTCCTTTGTACAATCACATTTCAATGGATTCTTTTGTTGTTCCGGAAGATGACAAATCGTCATTAGAAAAACTAACAATATTCTCACGATATGCGTTTTACTGCTCAACCACCACCACCACACACAATTTATATATTAATAAGCAAATATCATCATATCGTATAAACCAAACCACATTCATAAAGTTCAAGATTTTTTTTTCCAACTTCCAGGCTTTATTTGGCCTTAAAACCATAAAAAAATATATGAGCCCAGAACGATAGTAGTGACTTGTTTTACTTAGTTTTTTTTTTTGTTCTCAAATAAATCTGCAAAGTATTTCCCCTTTCAATGTCAAGAACAATGAGAACTTTGAGGGTCACTAAGGTTTATTGTAGTTAATTGCTTACGATGATCTATATAAATGAACAATTCCCATAGGAATTTTTGTGGGCATCAAAAAGGTCATGGAACTCTCCTTCATTCTCTAGATAATGGAATAGAAATTCCAAGTTCTGATAGAGAGTTTGTTTTGCGAGACATAAAGGGTGATACGGTCAAAATTTGGTCAAGGGAAAACGCGTGTAAATCGGTGAAATCGTTTATTTAAAAAATCAAATTAAATTTCTTTTTCAAGTTCAATTAGTATAAAATTCAGGAAAAATATTCAGTTAGGCTTTCGCTTTTCCAAATCCGAATTGCCGCTTGACACCTGCCATCAGATTTTGTACAGCCACCTTGTCCACCTTCTTCGCCGCAGAAAGCCAGTTTACCTTGAACTGCTGGTCATCCTTAGCAGTCTTTTTGGTCTTCTTTATGTTCCGCTTGACAATAGCCCAGTATTTCTCAATTGGGTGGAGGTCTGGCGTATTGGGAGGGTTCTTGTCCTTGGGAACCACCTGCACGTTGTTGGCGGCGTACCAATCCATGGCCTTTTTACCGTAATGGCAAGATGCCAAATCCGGCCAAAACAGTACGGAACAACCGTGTTTCTTCAGGAAAGGCAGCAGACGTTTATTCAAACACTCTTTCACGTAAATTTCTTGGTTGACAGTCCCGGAAGCTATGAAAATGCTGCTTTTCAAGCCACAGGTACAGATGGCTTGCCAAACCAGATATTTCTTTGCGAACTTTGACAGTTTTATGTGCTTGAAAATATCTGCTACCTTTCCCCTTCCTTTTGCCGTATAAAACTCCTGTCCCGGAAGCTGCTTGTAGTCGGCTTTGACGTAGGTTTCGTCGTCCATTACCACGCAGTCAAACTTCGTCAGCATCGTCGTGTACAGACTCCGGGATCGCGCTTTGGCCATCGTATTTTGTTTATCATCGCGATTTGGAGTCACTACCTTCTTGTAAGTCGATAGTCCGGCTCGTTTTTTGGCTCGATGCACGGTTGTAGACGATACAACCAGCTTATTTGCGGCATCTCGGAGAGAGAGGTTAGGGTTTCGCTTGAAACTTCCGGTAACTCTCTTTGTCGTCTCAGCGGCTTCCGGTTTTCGATTTCCCCCGATCCAGACTTCCTGGCTGTCGACAAACGTTCCTCAAACACTTTAATTACATTTGTAACGGTTGATTTGGCAACTTTTAGCGATTTTGCCAGCTTTGCGTGTGAGTAGCTTGGATTTTCGCGATGCGCGAGCAAAATTTTGATACGCTGCTCTTCTTGCTTGGACGGCATTTTGACAACTGAAGAGTGAATTCCAAAATCAAAATAGGAGCAACATTCTACACACACATACCTTCAAATTGAGGGGTGTTCAGGTTTTTTAAATGCAAAATTGAAATAAATACGTCAAGTTTATATTGACCAAATTTTGATAAAATTTTGCAAAAATTTTCTATAAAAATAAAATTTTACAAAAATTTTTCTATAGCAAACAAATTGACAAACGTTTTCTATAGAAAGAAAATTTTGCAAAAATTTTCTATAGAAATAAAATTTTTGCAAAAATTTTCTATAGAAATAAAATTTTTGCAAAAATTTTCTATAGAAATAAAATTTTTGCAAAAATTTTCTATAGAAATAAATTTTTGCAAACATTTTCTATAGAAATAAAATTTTGCAAAAATTTTCTATAGAAATAAAATTTTTGAAAAAATTTTCTATAGAAATAAAATTTTTGAAAAAATTTTCTATAGCAATAAATTTTTGCAAAAATTTTCTATAGAAATAAAATATTGCAAAATTTTTCTATAGAAATAAAATTTTGCAAAAATTTTCTATAAAAATAAAATTTTGCAAAAATTTTCTATAGAAATAAAATTTTTGCAAAAATTTTCTATAGAAATAAAATTTTTGCAAAAATTTTCTATAGAAATAAAATTTTGATAAATTTTTCTACAAAAAAAATTTTTTTGATAAAATTTTCTATAGAAATAAAAATTTTGCACAAATTTTCCTTAGAAATAATTTTTTGCCAAATTTTCCTATAGAAATAAAATTTTGACAAAATTTTCTATAGAAATAAAATTGTGACAAAATTTCTATAGAAATAAAATTTTGCAAAAATTTATATAGAAATAAAATTTTGCAAAAATGTATATAGAAATAAAATTTTGACAATATTTTCTATAGAAATAAAATTTTGACAATATTTTCTATAGAAATAAAATTTTGACAATATTTTCTATAGAAAGAAAATTTCGAAAAAAAAACAAAATTTATGGAAATTGTATACTAAATCCCCATGCCTCAACTCAAAATATCCACAATATTGGCAACACTGGGCACCGTAATGCGGAATATTTGAGTTCATTGAGCTTTAATAGATCTTCCATATATGGATACCATTCACTGAAGCCAAAAATTCTTGGCGGATATCGTGGATGGCATTTCTTAATATTCAATTTTATGCTCAACGACCTTCACTTTCTATAAACCATCCTCCACATAAGTGTCAACACTAACTTTCCATTACTACATTTCCCACATTTCCACCTACATGAAATTCCATTTTCTTATGAACAAACATCGCAGACTTAATGGTATCAATAAATTATCATGTAAAACACACGAGCAATACAAGAATTCTTCAACTTCATTTGTGTATTGATAAGAAGAACATAACAAAAGTAACTCTAGAGATAAAAACCGTGGTGGTCACCACTATTTCATATATAAATCAAAGACAATTTGTTGCAAAAGTAAATTTTGCAATGGATCCAAGGCAAGAAACCATAACCGGCATAGCGAGAGAAGAACAAACATCAGCCATCAGTCCAGCATTGGCCAAACAATAACTTGAAGCAATATATATAATATATATGGCAACCTAAAACTGGTCTGCCATATTATCGACTTATATAGAAGCAAATAAAAAACATTAAAAAAATATAATAAAAATCAACAAAATATATTTCTATACTTGTAGTAAAACCCCCACACAAACTTCACTTGGAGACTTTGAAAAACGAGAATTAAATGAATGCAAAAGGGCAGACACACTCACAATAGATTGTCACTCAAGAGTGGATGAACAGACTTGAAGCGGCATGCAAAAGTTGCTAACAAGAACAGAGTCAGGAACAGAGATATGTAGACAATACCGAAATGCAAACATCCTACATATGATCAATATACCTTCCATACACACAAAGAAAATTTCATTAAGGCAATGTTCATACATAGTATGAAACATTGCATTGGTTCATCGAAATTTTTTTTTATCAATCAATGGAAAATTTTGTCAAAATTTCATTTCAATAGGAAAGTTTGTTAAAATTTTATTTCTATCGAAAATTTGGCAAAATTTTATTTTTATAGAAAAAATTGTATTTCTATAGAAAATTTTAGCAAAATTTTATTTCCATAGAAAATTTTTGTAAAAATTTTATTTGTATAGAAAATTTTTGTAAAATTTTGTTTCCATAGAAAATTTTGTCAAAATTTCATTTCTATAGGAAAATCGATCAAAATTGCATTTCTCTAGGAAATTTTGTAAAAATTTTATTTCTATAGACAATTTTTGTACAATTTTATTTCTATAGAAAATTTTTGCAAAATTTTGTTTCCATAGAAAATTTTTGTCAAAATTTTATTTGTATATTTTCGTAAAACTTTAATTCAATAGAAAATTTTGTCAAAAATTTAATTTCTATAGAAAATTTTGTCAAAAATTTAATCTCTATAGAAAATTTTGTCAACATTTTATTTCTATAGAAAATTTTGTAAACATTTTATTTCTATAGAAAATTTTTGCACATTTATTATTTCTATAGAAAATTTTTGCACAATTTTATTTTTTAAAATTCTATTTTTATAGAAAATTTTTGCAAAATTTTGTCTCCATAGAAAATTTTTGTCAAAATTTTATTTGTATAGAAAATTTTTGGAAAACTTTAATTCGATATAAAATTTTTGCACAATTTTGTTTCCATAGAAAATTTTTGTCAAAATTTTATTTGTATAGAAAATTTTTGTAAAACTTTAATTCAATAGAAATTTTTGTCAACATTTTACTTCTATAGAAAATTTTGTCAACATTTTATTTCTATAGAAAATTTTTGCAAAATCTTATTTCTATAGAAAATTTTTGCAAAATTCTATTTCTATAGAACATTTTGTTTCCATAGAAAATTTTTGTCAAAATTTTATTTGTACAGAAAATTTTTGTAAAACTTTAATTCTATAGAAAATTTTCGCAAAATTTTGTTTCCATAGAAAATTTTTGTCACAATTTTATTTGTATAGAAAAAATTTGTAAAACTTTAATTCTATAGAAAATTTTGTCAAAATTTTATTTCTATAGACAATTCTGGCAAAATTTTATTTCTATAGACAATTTTGGCAAATTTTATTTCTATAGAAAATTTTGACAACATTTTATTTCTATAGAAAATGTTGCCGAAATTTATTTCTACACAAAATATTGTCAATTTGTATAGAAAATTTTTGTAAAATTTGAATTCTATAGACAATTTTGTCAAAATGTTATTTCTATTGAAAATTTTGCCAAAACTTTATTTCTATGTAAAATTTTGTCAAAATTGTATTTCAATAGAAAATTTTGTACAAATTTTATTTTATATAAAAAATGTTGTCCACATTTTATTTCTACTGAAATTTTTCTTCAAAGTTTTATTTCTGTAGGAAAATTTGTTAAAATTTCATTTATCTAGAAATTTTGTCAAAATTTTATTTCTATAGAATGTTTTTTTTTTTCAAATTTTTATTTCTATAGAAAATTTTTGCTTAATTTTATTTCTATAGAAAATTTTTGTCAAAATTTTATTTGTATAGAAAATTTTTGAAAAATTTTAATTCTATAGAAAATGTTGTCAAAATTTTATTTCTATAGAAAATTTTGTCAAACTTTATTTATATAGAAAATTTTGTCAAAATTTTATTTCTATAGAAAATTTTGTCAAAATTTTATTTCTGTAGAAAATTTTGTCAAAATTTTATTTCTATAGAAAATTTTGCCAAAATTTTATTTCTGTAGAAAATTTTGTGCAAAATTTATTTCTATAGAAAATTTTGTCAAAATTTTATTTCTATAGAAAATTTTTGCAAAATTTTATTTCCATAGAAAAAAAATTATTTCTATAGAAAATTTTAGCAAAATTTTATTTCTATAGAAAATTTTTGTTAAAATTTTATTTGTATAGAAAATTTTTGCAAAATTTTATTTCTATAGAAAATTTTGCCAAAATTTTATTTCTATAGAAAATTTTGTGCAAAATTTTTTTCAATAGAAAATTTTGTCAAAATTTTATTTCTATAGAAAATTTTTGCAAAATTTTATTTGTTGTTGTTTTTTTATTTCAGCTTAAAACCATACATTGACTAAACTACAAGAGTAGCTTAACCAACAGAGGAAAAGAATGTTTGTCAAATTTATTTGGGCAAAGCCCTATAGACTGCAAGATGGTTGGATGGACGCACGTTTCGGAATTACCACATTCCTCATCAGCATCCTCTACTTGCAGCAAAACTATCAACCAATTATCAGAATAAATTCAGGCAGTTTATTAAACCCAACAAAAACCACACTTGAACGTGCGTCCATCCAACCATCTTGCAGTCTATAGGGCTTTGCCCAAATAAATTTGACAAACATTCTTTTCCTCTGTTGGTTAAGCTACTCTTGTAGTTTAGTCAATGTATGGTTTTAAGCTGAAATAAAAAAACAACAACAATGCTTAAAGAACAAAACCAATAATAACAAAACAAAACAAATGGAAAATTTTATTTCTATTGAAAATTTTTGCAAAATTTTGTTTCCATAGCAAAAAATTTCATTTCTACAGAAAGCTTTTGGAAAATTATATTTCTATAGAAAATTTTATTTGTATAGAAATTTTTTGTAAAATTTTAATTCTATAGAAAATGTTATTTCTATAGAAAATTTTTGCAAAATTTTGTTTCCTAGCAAAAAATTTCATTTCTATAGAAAGTTTTTGCAAAATTATATTTCTATAGAAAATTTTATTTGTATAGAATTTTTTTTTTTTTTAATTTTATTTCTATAGAAAATTTTGTCAAAATTTTATTTCTATAGACAATTTTGTCACAAATTTGTTCTATAGAAAATTTTGTCAAAATATTTCTATTGAAATTTTTTTTCAAAAATTTACTTCTATAAAAAATTTTGTCAAAATATTTCTATTGAAATTTTTTTCAAAAATTTACTTCTATTCTATTTTGTCTATTTTGTCAAAATTTTGCCAAAATTTTATTTCTGTAGAAAATTTTGTGCAAAATTTATTTCTATAGAAAATTTTGTCAAAATTTTATTTCTATAGAAAATTTTTGCAAAATTTTATTTCCATAGAAAAAAAATTATTTCTATAGAAAATTTTAGCAAAATTTTATTTCTATAGGAAATTTGTGCAAAATTTTATTTCTATAGAAAATTTTGCCAAAATTTTATTTCTATAGAAAATTTTGTGCAAAATTTTTTTTCAATAGAAAATTTTGTCAAAATTTTATTTCTATAGAAAATTTTTCAAAATTTTATTTCTATAGAAAATTTTTGCAAAATTTTGTTTCCATAGCAAAAAATTTCATTTCTACAGAAAGCTTTTGGAAAATTATATTTCTATAGAAAATTTTATTTGTATAGAAATTTTTTGTAAAATTTTAATTCTATAGAAAATTTTATTTCTGTAGAAAATTTTTGCAAAATTTTGTTTCCTAGCAAAAAATTTCATTTCTATAGAAAGTTTTTGCAAAATTATATTTCTATAGAAAATTTTATTTGTATAGAATTTTTTTTTGTTTAATTTTATTTCTATAGAAAATTTTGTCAAAATTTTATTTCTATAGACAATTTTGTCACAAATTTGTTCTATAGAAAATTTTGTCAAAATATTTTTATTGAAATTTTTTTTTCAAAAATTTACTTCTATAGAAAATTTTGTCAAAATATTTCTATTGAAATTTTTTTTCAAAAATTTACTTCTATAGAAAATTTTGTCAAAATTTCTTTTCTATAGAAAATTTTTGTAAAATTTTAATTCTATAGAAAATTTTGTCAAAATTTTATTTCTATAGACAATTTTGTCACAATTTTATTTTTATAGACAATTTCGTCAAAATTGTATTTCTATAGAAAATTTTGCCAAATTTTATTTCTATAGAAAATTTTGCCGAAATTTTATTTCTATACAAAATATTGTCAAATTGTATAGAAAATTTTTGTAAAATTTTAATTCTATAGAAAATTTTGTCACAATTTTATTTCTATAGAAAATTTGTGCAAAATTTTGTTTCCATAGAAAATTTTGTCAAAATTTTATATCTATAGACAATTTTGTCACAAATTTATTTCTATAGAAAATTTTGTCAATTTTATTATAGAAAATTTTGTTAAAAAAGTTTATTTCTATATAAAATGTTGTCAAAATTTTATTTATATAGAAAATTTTTTCAAAATTTTATTTCTATAGAGAATTTTTTTAAAATTTCATTTCCATACAGAATTTTGTCAAAATTTCAAATTCTAAAGGAAATTTTGTCAACTTTTATTTTTGTAGGAAAATTTGCCAAATTTTGTCAACATTTTATTTCTATAAAAAATTTTGTCAAAATTTTATTTCTATAGAAATTTTGTGCAAATTTTGTAAAAATTTAATTTCTTAGGAAATTTTGTCAAAATTATAGTTCTGTAGAAAATTTTGTTAGAATTTTATTTCTATACTAAATTTTGTCAAAATTTTATTTCCATAGAAAATTTTATCAAAATTTTGTTTTATATAGAAAATTTTTGCAAAATTTTATTTCTATGGGAAATTTTGTCAAAATTTAATATAGAAAATGTTGTTAAAATTTTATTTATATACAAAATTTTTTCAAAATTTTATTTCTATAGAGAATTTTTTTAAAATTTCATTTCCATAGAAAATTTTGTCAAAATTTTATTTCTATAGAAAATTTTTGCAAAAAAAAAAAAAAATTGTGTTCTGGTATAGTTTCTAGATTTTTTGTATATTCAATTTCGTTTTATGTATCATTGGTTCCTGAATACCGACTCTTGCTTTGTGTAGGGTATTCCAAATGCAAAAACCAAATAAAAACAAGTATATGGGAATAGTTGTCAATAAAGAATAGAAGAAAACAAAAATAAAAAACAATAAAAACATACGCAAATAATGTTGGCGATATCGAGTTGGTCATAAAATCCGCATTAGATGACAAATTATCGCACGGCGATGTTATTGAGCCGGACGACGACGATAACTGTTGCTGGCGAACTGGAGCTGAATGTTGATGGACTTGATTGGGATATGACATCTGTGGATGTTGCTGCTGCCCCTGCTGTTGATCATAATGATATTCATAGTCATTGAAAGCTATACCATAGAATTGATGTGGGGGTGGCGAAGTTGTTGATATACGTTGGGATGAGGGAGATGAAGAGGACAAATTTGAAGATGACCGCGATAGTATAGAAGATGCAATTGAATTCATCCGCTGTGGAGCTTCATATATGGGCGGAGAACGCATAGAATTATTGGGTGACATGGAAGAATCAACGGCATCTGGGGCTAATGAAGAAGTGGAGGAATTTGTTGGTGTCGATGTCGATGTGGTCGAACTAACAATGGGAAGTTGCAATACCAATTGATTGTGTTGATGATAGACTTTGGTATGTGGTGCAGACGACGACGATAGCGACCCATTAGGAGATGTGGCATGCAATTGATGATGCATCTGTTGCTGCTGCTGTTGCATTCTATGATGCTGATGAAAGTGAGGATGTCGATGATCTAGCATATGTAGGTTTTCCAATTCCGTTATTGTATAATAATACGGAGACTCATCATAATTTTGTGGAGAAATGCCATTCGAATTTTCTATCAAGGAAAATTGAGGATTTCTCAATTGTTCTAAATTTTGTAGCTTGGCTCCAAATGGATGTTTAGGTTTATATTTATTTGATTCATTAATAAAATCCTTTGATTTTGAGGGTTGATATGCCAATATGGGATCATGATATTTAATGATATCGGATGAGCCATTCGAAGAGTTTGATGGGGAGAGATCATTTTCATTTTTCGATGATACTTTTCGATTTTTCGAAGAAAATGAGGTTTTGGCATAAAGTTTCTTCATATTTTAAAAGAAACAAGCGAACAATAGCACTACAGAAAATTAAATAATATTTCGGTTTTCTTAATATTTTATTAGCTTATATATGGGGTCTTTGTTTAAAACCCCATTTTTATTTTTTTTTTTATCAAAAATTTTAAACAACGGTTTTCTTTTACAGCAAAAGATCACATTTAATTTTTTCCAACCGCACCCGTTTTGTTATATTTGCACTATTTGTTTTTTTTTGTTTTTGCTTTATTTTTTAGCCGCAATTAAAAATCTCAAGAATTAATTTTCATTTGTTTGGGTTTTTGTTTCTTTTCGTTTCGTTTTTTTTTTTCGCAAGCCCCCTTTAGCCACACACGGAAAATCACGTTTGAGCCGACCAGAACGAACTCAAATCTACAACCTACTCACAACAACTAAACATCGAAGATCTATGCGATACAATTCCAAGCCGTAACTAACATTCATTTCATTTCATTCCAAAGCGTTTTTCTTATTGTTTCTCATTTCTACCATCTACCCCAATGAATTTTGAACAAGCCTGAGCAGCGTATATTAAGTACATGCTGCCGCCGCTGCTGCTACTGCCAAGTTATGACTCTCATAATAATAATTTTCCATTTCAATAGAACACAGCACTGAGACTGGATCTGGATACCCCAACAACCACCACCAAGCTATATCCCCAGCTATATAGCTAGCCATCCAAAACCAATCTCAAATCTTGCCTCTGGCTTCATGCAGTGTCAGCGAAATGAGAGTGCGCAGCAGCCCAGTCTTGAGCAATAACAGCCACTCTAATATACACAAACAGCTGGTGGTGGTGCTAGTGGCTCAATTCACTTTTAATTCCATGCCAATCATAGTGCGACTGCAATGGTTCATTTGTTCGTTCATTCCTTAGCTCCACAAGTGTTTGAAGCCACTCAGATCAAGTCAGTGGCTTTGCTCCAGCCACTTTGGAGGGTATAAACAAACATATGGTGTTTGTTGTTTTTATGGCTTAAATGTAAGTAACTTGAAAGAAAAAGAGGATAGTATGGAAAGTCATAGATGATTTTAATACACAAAGCAAAAAATATCGCTCAGATTTTTTCAATAAAAATTTTTGACAAAATTTTCTATAGAAATAAAATTTTGACTTAATTTTCTATAGAAACAACATTTTGACAAAATTTTCTATAGAAATAAAATTAGGACAAAATTTTCTACAGAAATAAAATTTTGACAAAATTTTCTATAGAAATAAAATTTGGACAAAATTGTCTATAGAAATAAAATTTTGACAAAAATTCTATAGAAATAAAATGTCGAAAAAAGTCTATAGAAATAAAATTTTGCAAAAATTTTCTATAGAAATAAAGAATTTTATTGAAATAAAATTTTTCAAAATTTTTGTATAGAAATTAAATTTTGACAAAATGTTCTACAGAAATAAAATTTTGACAAAATTTTCTATTGAAATAAAATTTTCACAAACTTTTCTATAGAAATAACATTTTCACAAACTTTTCTATAGAAATAAAATTTTGACAAAAATTGCTATAGAAATAAAATTTTGCAAAAATTTTCTATAGAAATAAAATTTTGCAAAAATTTTCTATAGAAATAAAATTTTGCAAAAATTTTCTATAGAAATAAAATTTTGACAAAATTTTCTATAGAAAGAAAATTTTGACTTAATTTTCTATTGATATAAAATTTTGACAAAATTTTCTGTAGAAATAAAATTTTGACTAAATTTTTATAGATGTAAAATTTTTAAAAAAAATTCTATAAAAATAAAATTTTTCAAAATTTTTGTATGGAAATTAAATTTTTCAAAAATTTTCTATAGAAATAAAATTTTGACAAAATCTTCTGTGTAAAGAAAATTTTTCAAAAATTTTCTGTAGAAATAATATTAAAAAAAAATTCTATAGAAATAAAATTGTAACGAAATTTTCTAAAGAAATACAATTTTGCACAAATTTTCGATAGAAATAACATTTTGACAAAATTTTCTATTGATATAAAATGTTGACAAAATTTTCTATAGAAACAAAATTTTTAAAAAAATTTTCTACAGAACTAAAATTTTTCAAAAAAAATTTTTATAGAAATAAAATTTTGACAAAATTTTCTATAGAAATAAAATTTTGACAAAATTTTCTATAGAAATCAATATTGACAACATTTTCTATAGAAATGAAATTTTGAGAAAATTTTCTATAGAAATAAAATTAGTTTTGTTTGCTACAAGTGTAGCTTAACCAACAGGGGAAAAGAATATTTTTCTATATTTTCAAAAATTTTCTATAGAAATAAAATTTTTCAAAAATTTTCTATAGAAATAAAATTTTTCAAAAATTTTCTATTGAAATTAAATTTCTGAGAAAATTTTCTATAGAAACAAAATTTTCTACAGAACTAAAATTTTTCAAAAAAAATTTTTTTATAGAAATAAAATTTTGACAAAATTTTCTATAGAAATAAAATTTTAACAAAATTTTCTATAGAAATACAATATTGACAAAATTTTCTATAGAAATGAAATTTTGAGAAAATTTTCTATAGATATAAAATTCGTTTTGTTTGCTACAAGTGTAGCTTAACCAACAGGGGAAAAGAATGTTTTTCTATATTTTTAAAAAATTTTCTATAGAAATAAAATTTTTCAAAAATTTTCTATAGAAATAAAATATTTCAAAAATTTTCTATAGAAATAAAATTTTTCAAAAATTTTCTATTGAAATTAAATTTCTGAGAAAATTTTCTATAGAAACAAAATTTTTGCAAAATTTTCTACAGAACTAAAATTTTTCAAAAAAAAAATTTATAGAAATAAAATTTTGACAAAATTTTCTATAGAAATAAAATTTTGACAATATTTTCTATAGAAATACAATATTGACAAAATTTTCTATAGAAATGAAATTTTGAGAAAATTTTCTATAGATATAAAATTCGTTTTGTTTGCTACAAGTGTAGCTTAACCAACAGGGGAAAAGAATGTTTTTCTATATTTTAAAAAATTTTCTATAGAAATAAAATTTTTTAAAAATTTTCTATAGAAATAAAATTTTGTGAAAATTTTCTTTAGAAATAACATTTTGAGAAAATTTTCTACAGAACTATAATTATTTTTGTTTTGTTATTGTTGGTTTATTCTTCAATCATTATTGTTGTTTTTGATTTCAGCTTAAAAACATGTATTGACTAAACTACAAGTGTAGCTTAACCAACAGAGGAAAAGAATGTTTGTCAAATTTATTTAGGGAAAAGCTCTATAGACTGCAAGATGGTTGGATGGACGCACGTTTCGGAATTACAACATTCCTCATCAGCATCCTCTACTTGCAGCAAAACTATCAACCAATAATCAGAATAAATTCAAGCAGTTCACTAAACCCAAAGTGAACCACACTTGAACCCTCCGAAAAAAGGTTTATGATAGCCGGCTTATGCCGAAATAAAGTTGTACAAACATATCTCTTTTCCTTTGCCACTGTCAAATCATCGATTTGAGTGCAGTTGGCTGGGTTTATTTGGAGGGTGCTTCCTCTTAACATACTTCATTCGTTTTGTTTTATTATTGTTGGTTTATTCTTCAATCATTATTGTTGTTTTTGATTTCAGCTTAAAACCATGCATTGACTAAACTACAAGTGTAGCTTAACCAACAGGGGAAAAGAATGTTTGTCATTTTGCAAAAATTTTCTATAGAAATAAAATTTTTTCAAAAATTTTTTTATAAAAATAAAATTTTTCAAAATTTTTTTATAGAAATAAAATTGTTGAAAAATTTTCTATAGAAATAAAATTTTTCCAAAATTTTCTATAGAAATAAAATTTTTCACAAATTTTCCACATAAATAAATTTTTAAAAAATGTTCTATAGAAATAAAAGTTTTCAAAAATTTTCTATAGAAATAAAATTTTTAAAAAAAATTTCTATAGAAATAAAATTTGTCAAAAAATGATTAAAAGAAATAAAATTTTTCAAAAATTTTTTATAGAAATAAAATTGTTGAACATTTTTCTATAGAAATAAAATTTTGACAAAATTTTCTATAGAAATAAAATTTTGGCCAAATTTTTTATAGAGATAAAATTTTGATAAAATTTTCTATAGATATAAAATAAAAGAAAACAGAAATAAAATTTAGTCAAAATTTTCTGTAGAAATAAAATTTAGTCAAAATTTTCTATAGAAATAAAATTTTGAAAAAAAAATTCCACATAAATAAAAATTTGACAAAATTGTCTATAGAAATAACATTTTTCACAAATTTTCTATACGAATAAAATTTTTCATAAATTTTCTATACGAATAAAATTTTTCATAAATTTTCTATACGAATAAAATTTTGACAAAATTTTCTATACGAATAAAATTTTGACAAAATTTTCTATAGAAATAAAATTTTTCAAAAATTTTCTATAGAAATAAAATTTTTCAAAATCTCTAGAAATCTATAGAAATAAAATTCGTTTTGTTTTGTTATTGTTGGTTTATTCTTCAATCATTATTGTTATTTTTGATTTCAGCTTAAAACCATGCATTGACTAAACTACAAGTGTAGCTTAACCAATAGGAGTTAAGAATAATATTTTTCAAAAATTTTCTATAGAAATAAAATTTTTCAAACATTTTCTATAGAAATAAAATTTTTCAAAAATTTTTTAAAAATTTTCTATAGAAATAAAATTGTAAAAAAATTTTCTATAGAAATAAAATTTTTCAAAAAATTTTTAATAGAATAAAAATTTTTCAAAAATTTTCTACAAAAATAAAATTTTTCAAAATGTTTCTACAAAAATAAAATTTTTCACAAATTTTCTATAGAAATAAAATTTTTAAAAAATGTTCCATATAAATAAATTTTTAAAAAATGTTCTATAAAAATATATTTTTGTAAAAAAATTTCTACAGAAATATTTTGAGAACATTTTCTATAGGTATAAAATTTCTCAAACCATCAAGCGGACAATGTGACGCCTAAAAATAGGCAATGAAAATTTTCTGTAGTAGGTAAACTTGGCTCTCCCATGAATTGTTTATTTCAAGGATTGGTTTTTAGATGAAATGGAGATAAAATATTGCTTTATTTAGATCAAAATTCATAGAAGAATCGTCACTTACAAAAATCACTTTTTAAAAATTAGTGTGTCATCTTTTTTTTTTTTTCATCTAACACGTTTTGTGCCATTTTTTTTCTAAACGACAAAACAGTAGACAACTTAAAGTCAATTTGCCACACTAACTTCAGCATCACACAGACATAGCAGATAAAGATTAATATAAATTCTATAAATTTGTATAACTTACTCATTATCTTCAATTTGGAAAAAAAAACTTACCTAAAAATAGAAAGATAAAAGAATTGGAATCAATAATTTATCTAATTGAGAGAATTGATGAGGATGTAAATCTCAGAAACATCATATATTTTTAATTAATTAAAAAAAATCAAGATTAATAATTAGTTGAATTAGTTATGGATTACTTATTTTTTGTTTTAATTATTTTGTAATAAAATCAACTACATAAAATTATTTTAATTTATGCCACCTTTTTACCATGTTGAACCCCTTTTTCTTTTTAGTGCAGTAGTTTTCGAAAATTTTTATTCTATAAAATTACGAAGGTTTGGCGGTATATTAACATAAAATCGAACTAATGCGTCCAGTACTATAATTTTGAGCACTTTTCCCTTCTCAAGCCATAGTATTATCAAGGGTACAATGGTGACGCCTGAAAATATGCAATACAAATTTTCTGTAGTAGGTAAATAGGGTTGCCCCATGAACTGTTAATTTCCAGCATTGATTTTCGATGAAATGAAGTTAAAATGATTATTGGGTTTAATTATATTTTATATATCAAAAAAGGAAACTTCATTTTTTCTCGTTTTTTTTTTTTTTCTTAAAAAAATTGTTTTACATTTTCTGACAATTTTTTATAGTAAGTCTCACCTTTTGTTGGACAATGACACTTTTTGTGCCACTTTTTGAAAATTCTTAATGGTTTATGGGGTTAGTGGATAGATTGCCTATAATTATATTTCATCTACTTCGTCTCATTTGTCTTATGAAGATATTGAAGAAGTTATTATGAAACTGATTAATCTCATCATTTTGAGTGAAATATAAAATTCTTAGTTAACTATTTCCGCTCTGCGGTTGACCTACAAAACCAAGTCTCATTTCCTAGTTTTGGTTACAGGAAATCATTACCAATATTCCTCGCATTATAACTCCATCCTCATATCATTACGATTATGTTTATTTCACACAAATCTGTTCAATCATCGTCGTTAAAACGTCAAAAACAAAAAAAAAACAACAACAGAGGCGTTCTCTCAACGCATCTTAACAAATGATTGCTGTTGATGTTAAATCTCTTTGTCTAATTTCATGCTCAGCCAGCCTACATCACGACAGACAATAATGATCTTTTAAGCACCTCATAAAAGCTTTAAAATTGAAGCTAAGCTCATAAGAGCTTAGCTCATGGAAATCCCCTCTTTTTCTCTTTTGTGTTACATGAAACTCTCGGATGCATATGATTTTTACTATAACCATTGTTCGATGTATGCGAAGAGGCCGTAGGTGGGGACTTTTGGTCAGTGGTTGATGCGTGTACGTTATTGGAATTCTGTTTCCCATTTCCATCTAATGAAAGTCGGTCATAAAATCGGTACTTCATCTCACTCTCAGTGTATTTTTAATGCTATGGTCATTATTATTTTTTTTCCTAGATTTTTGTTTTGCTTATTCTCACCAAGAAATTTTGACCTTCGTTGCATTGACTTGGGCGAGAATGAGTTCAGTGACTTGTCGAAGGAGTTTATAACCCTATCCTAACCCTTTTTATGATTGTAGCTCTTGTTTTTTTACGATTCTTTGCCAAATGAGGAAAAGAGTTTACGAGTCATCACATCTGGAGATATTACATCCAGCTATGGTCATTCGAATGTTGTGTCAAGTCTTGCTAATTAATTACATAGAATTTAAATAATAAACATAACCCAGCAAACATTTTTTTTTATAGAAATCACCAATTAGCTACAACGACCCGGAATATTTCCGACCTGTAGACAAACATTATATACGAAAGAGCAATTATGTCAACCCAGATATAAGCAACAACAGCCTGCTACAAATAGGAGGAGAGAAAATGCAACATAAGTATTTTGCAACGATTCCAGCGGCTATGTTGGGCAGCGAAGAAGAGTTACCGATGATAATTTTTAAAAAGTGGCAGAAAAATGTAACAACGTATGGTTGACGGTGCAATGGTTAGCATGCCCGCCTTGCATACACAAGGTCGTGGGTTCGATTCCTGCTTCGACCGAACACCAAAAAGTTTTTCAGCGGTGGATTATCCCACCTCAGTAATGCTGGTGACATTTCTGAGGGTTTCAAACCTTCTCTAAGTGGTTTCAGTGCAATTTGGAACGCCGTTCGGACTCGGCTATTAAAAGGAGGTCCCTTGTCATTGAGCTTAACATGGAATCGGGCAGCTCTCAGTGATAAGAGAGAAGTTCACCAATGTGGTATCACAATTGGCTGAATAGTCTAAGTGAGCCTGATACATCGGGATGCCACCTAACCAAACCTAACCTAACCATGGTTGTCGGTGACACAAAAGTGTAAAACTTAAAAACAGTGGCGAATTTGCCACTAAATTAGAACAGCGCTAACATTGCAGCGAAGCAATACGGACCACTTAATCTTCTACTAACATTGACGATCATGAGAAAATGGACGGAAAACGCAAGAAAGTTGTGATAAAGCAAATGTTACGGAGCATTCGTGATGGACCCAGTCGAAATACTACCACGGTTGTCACTCGTGCTAAACATAATCTACCATAATTTGAAGAAAATTTTACCAAAATTGTACCAAATTTAAAAATCTTATTTTGAGATTTTTGATCAAACTTTTTTTTTTCTATAGAAAATTTTTGCAAAATTTTATTTCTATAGAACATTTTTGCAAAATTTTATTTCTATAGAAAATTTTGTAAAAATTTTATTTCTATAACAAATTTTGTTAACATTTTATTTCTATTGAAATTTTTGTCATAATTTTATTTCTCTCGAAAATTTCCGCAAAATTTTATTTCTATCGAAAATTTTTGCCAAATTTTATTTCTATAGAAAATTTTGTAAAAAAATTTATTTATATAGAAAATTTAATCAAAATTTTATTTCTATTTTTGCTAAAACTTTATTTCTATCGAAAATTTTTCCAAAATTTTATTTCTATAGAAAATGTTGTAAAAATTTTATTTCTATAGAAAATCTTGACAAAAATTTTGTGCTATAGAAATGTTTCTCAAAATTTTATTTCTATAGAAAATTTTTCTCAAAATTTTATTTCTATAGAAAATTTTCTTAAAATTTTATTTTATTTCTATAGAAAATTTGTCAAAATTGTATTTCTATAGAAAATTTTTCCAAAATTTTATTTCTATAGAAAATTTTCTCAAAATTTTATTTTATTTCTATAGAAAATTTGTCAAAATTGTATTTCTATAGAAAATTTTCTTAAAATTTTATTTCTATAGAAAATTTTTCCAAAATTTTATTTCTATAGAATTTTTTTTTTTAATTTTATTTCTATAGAAAATGTTCTTAAAATGTTATTTCATTCCTATAGAAAATTTTGCTAAATTTTTATTATTATAGAAAATTTTGCTAAAATTTTATATCTGTAGAAAATTTTGTCAAAATTTTTGTGCTATAGAAATTTTTCTCAAAATTTTATTTCTATAGAAAATTTTTGGAAAATTTTATTTCTTTAGAAAATTTTGTCAAAATTTAATTTTTATAGAAAATTTTGTCAAAGTTTATTTCTATAGAAAAATTTTGAAACATTTTATTTCTATAGAAAATTTTGTCAAAATTTTAATTCTATAGAAAAACGTGTGAAGTTTTATTTCTATAGAAATGTTTTGTCAAAATTTTATTTCTTTAGAAAATTTTGTCAAAATTATATCTGTATAGAACATTTTATCATAATTTTATCTCTATAGAAAGTTTTATCAAAATTTTATTTCTATTGAAATTTTGGTCAAAATTTTATTTCTGTAGAAAATTTTGTCAAAGTTTTATTTCAGCATAGTTGTTGTTTTTTTTATTTCAGCTTAAAACCATGCATTGACTAAACTACAAGAGTAGCTTAACCAACAGAGGAAAAGAATGTTTGTCAAATTTATTTGGGCAAAGCCCTATAGACTGCAAGATGGTTGGAACGTTCCTCATCAGCATCCTCTACTTGCAGCAAAACTATCAACCAATTATCAGAATAAATTCAGTCTGACTTTTATTTCCATCGAATTATAATTTTAACTCTATAAAAAATTTTATCAAAATTTTATTTCTTTTGAAATTTTTGTCAAAATTTTATTTCTATAGAAAATTTTGTGAAAATTTTATTATTATAGACAATTTTTGCAAAATTTTATTTCTACTGAAAAAATTTTAAGTTCAACAATTTTTAAGTTCAACAAAATTTTTGTTGATATAACAAAATGTTTGTTGATATAACAAAATGTTTGTTGATATAACAAAATTGGTAGCTAAAGTGACTAAAATCGTAATTGTATTTACAAATTACGTTGTTAGCTCAAATTTAAACATAATTTTAATTGTATTGACAATCAAATTAATTGATATTTTTTGTGTGTATTTCTATAGAAAATTTTTACAAAATTTTATTTCTATAGAAAATGTTGTCAAAATCGTATTTTTATAGAAAATTTTGTCAAAATTTTATTTCTATTGAAAATTTTATCAATTTTTTTTCTATAGAAAATTTTGTCAAAATTTTATTTCTATAGAAAATTTTGTCAAAATTTTATCTCTATAGAAAATTTCGTCAACAAAATTTGTGGATCAAAAAAGTTATTTTTCGTAGCAAGAATTCTAGATATCCCCCTTGATGGGACTCCTGTTTCCATCTAACATGTTAAAGGGCTTCTTTGCGATCGAGGTTTTATTCTTCTTCATATACACAGACATACCTAAACTCATTCATAATTAATTTTAATCATTTCCTAAGGATGCTATTATGGCAAATGATATTTTCTCACAATTTAATATCTCTGACATTCCTAAAGCATTTTTCAAACAAATAATAAAGGTGAAAAATTCAATTTTTGTAAATTGCTATGAACAATTTCCTTTAATACGACCATCATAACTGAATAAAAATTTTCAAGAATAAGATTTCAAAATAACAGACATGTGAAATAAAGACAGATTACTACGTTACCATCATCACTGGAGGAGGAGCAATAATGAAAAGAATAGTAATTAAATTGAATTGCATAAAGTAAGAGTTTTAGAAAATACAAAGAAAACATTTCCAGACACTTTTCTTCTAATTGCAGATTAAAAGAAATGAAATTTTTATTCTTGGGGCCAAATGGAAAGAAAAAGTAGAAAAAGTAGTCATCATAGGTAGCGGCATACAATAGCAGAACTTTTGATTTCTGGCATGCGTATCTAATGGCAGGCAGGTTAAAATAGAAGAAATGCATCTCAGATGCATTACCTTCAAGTTACTTACGGTTCCATATAATAGGTCTTAGACAATAGCAACACGGTTAGGTAATCACTGTATTGCCAAGACTTCAAGGGGAATACATCTTTTACAAGTAATACATTATAAAAAAAATTAATAAACTCAATTTTATGGTAACACGCCAATAGGAAAGTCTCTGAAATGACAACCCCAATGTTATTCCTATAGAATATTTTCAAAATTTCATTTCTATAGAAAATTTTTGCACAATTTTATTTCTATGGAAAATGTTTGCAAAATTTTATGTCTATAGAAAATTTTTGCAAAATTTCATTTCTACAGATAATTTTGTCAACATTTTATTTCTATAGAAAATTTTTGCAAAATTTTATTTCTATAGAAAATTCTGTCAATATTTTATTTCTATAGAAAATTCTTTGAAAATTTTTTGTCTATAGAAAATTTATGCAACATTGTATTTCTATAGAAAATTTTTTCAAAATTGTATTTCTATAGAAAATTTTGTCAAAATTGTATTTCTATAGAAAATTTTGTCAAAATGTTATTTGATATAAAAAAATTTGTCAAAATGTTATTCCTATACAAAATTCTGTCATAATTTTATTTCTATAGAAATTTTTTTTCAAAATTTTATTGCTATAGAAAATTTAGTAACAATTTTATATCAATAGAAAATTTTGTCAACATTTTATTTCTATAGAAACTTTTGTCAAAATTTTATTTCTATAGCAAATTTTGTCAACATTTTATTTCTACAGAAAATTTTTGCAAAATTTTATTTCTATAGAAAATTTTTGCAATATTTTATTTCTATAGAAAATTCTGTCGAAATTTTATTTCTATAGAAAATTTATGCAAAATTGTATTTCTATAGAAAATTTATGCAAAATTGTATTTCTATAGAAAATTTTCTCAAAATTTTATGTCTATAGAAAATTTATGCAAAATTGTATTTCTATAAAAAAAAAATTTTGCAAAATTGTATTTCTATAGAAAATTTTGTCAAAATTGTATTTCTATAGAAAATATCAAGATGTTATTTGATATAAAAAAATTTGTCAAAATGTCTATAGATAATTTATGCAAAACTGTATTTCTATAGAAAATTTTTGCAAAATTGTATTTCTATAGAAAATTTTCTCAAAATTTTATGTCTATAGAAAATTTTTCCAAAAATGTATGTCTATAGAAAATTTTCTCAAAATTTTATTTATATAGAAAATTTTGTCAAAATGTTATTTTATATAAAAAATTTTGTCAAAATGTTATTCCTATAGAAAATTCTGTCAAAATTTTATTTCCATAGAAATTTTGTCAAAATTTTATTTCTATAGAAAATTTTGTCAAAATTTTATTTCTATAGAAAATTTTCTCAAAGTTTTATGTCTATAGAAAATTTATGCAACATTGTATTTCTATAGAAAATTTTTTCAAAATGGTATTTCTATAGAAAATTTTCTAAAAATTGTATTTCTATAGAAAATTTTCTAAAAATTGTATTTCTGTAGAAAATTTTCTAAAAATTCTATTTCTTTGGAAAATTTTCTAAAAATTTTATTTCTATAGAAAATTTTCTAAAAATTCTATTTCTATAGAAAATTTTCTAAAAATTCTATTTCTATAGAAAATTTTCTAAAAATTTTATTTCTATATAAAATTTTCTAAAAATTTCACATTTAACAAAAATTTGGTCAAAATTTTATTTCTATAGAAAATTTTGTCAAAATTGTATTTCTATAGAAAATTTTGTTAAAATTGTATTTCTATAGAAAATTTTGTCACAATGTTATTTGATATAAAAAAATTTGTCAAAATGTTATTCCTATACAAAATTCTGTCATAATTTTATTTCTATAGAAATTTTTTCACAATTTTATTGCTATAGAAAATTTAGTAACAATTTTATATCAATAGAAAATTTTGTCAACATTTTATTTCTATAGAAACTTTTGTCAAAATTTTATTTCTATAGCAAATTTTGTCAACATTTTATTTCTACAGAAAATTTTTGCAAAATTTTATTTCTATAGAAAATTTTTGCAATATTTTATTTCTATAGAAAATTCTGTCGAAATTTTATTTCTATAGAAAATTTATGCAAAATTGTATTTCTATAGAAAATTTTTGCAAAATTGTATTTCTATAGAAAATTTTGTCAAATTTCTATAGAAAATTTTCTTAAAATTTTATGTCTATAGAAAATTTTTTCAAAAATTTTATTTCTGTGGAAAATTTTTTCAAAATTTTATTTCTATAGAAAATTTATGCAAAATTGTATTTCTATAGAAAATTTTCTCAAAATTTTATGTCTATAGAAAATTTATGCAAAATTGTATTTCTATAAAAAAATTTTTGCAAAATTGTATTTCTATAGAAAATTTTGTCAAAATTGTATTTCTATAGAAAATTTTGTCAAAATGTTATTTGATATAAAAAAATTTGTCAAAATGTCTATAGATAATTTATGCAAAACTGTATTTCTATAGAAAATTTTCTCAAAATTTTATGTCTATAGAAAATTTTTCCAAAAATTTATGTCTATAGAAAATTTTCTCAAAATTTTATTTATATAGAAAATTTTCTCAAAATTTTATTTATATAGAAAATTTTGTCAAAATGTTATTTTATATAAAAAATTTTGTCAAAATGTTATTCCTATAGAAAATTCTGTCAAAATTTTATTTCTATAGAAATTTTGTCAAAATTGTATTTCAATAGAAAATTTTGTCAAAATTTTATTTCTATAGAAAATTTTCTAAAAATTTTATGTCTATAGAAAATTTATGCAAAATCTATTTCTATAGAAAATTTTTGCAAAATTGTATTTCTATAGAAAATTTTCTCAAAATTTTATGTCTATAGAATCTTTTCTCAATATTTTATGTCTATCGAAAATTTTCTCAAAATTTTATTTCTATGGAAAATTTTGTCAAAATTTTATCTCTACAGAAATTTCTTGCAACATTTCATTTATATAGAAATTTTTGCCAAAATTTTATTTATATAGAAAATTTTGTCTACATTTTATGTCTATAGAAAAATTTATCTACATTTTATTTCTACCGAAAATTTAGCAAAATTTTACTTCTATAGAAAATGTTATCAAAATTTTATTTCTATAGAAAATTTTGTCAAAATTTTATCTCTATAGACATTTTTTGCAAAATTTCATTGATATAGAAAATTTTGTCAAAATTTTATTTCTATAGAAAAATTTGCAAAAATTTTATTTCTATAGACAATTTTGCTAAAATTTTATTTCTATAGAAAATGTTTGCAAAATTGTATTTATATAGAAAATTTTCTCAAAATTTTATGTCTATAGAAAATTTTCTCAAAATTTTATTTATATGGAAAATTTTATCAAAATTTTATTTCTACAGAAATTTTTTGCAAAATTTCATATATATAGAAATTTTTACCAAAATTTTATATCTACAGAAAGTTTTTGCAAAATTTGCCAAAATTTTATTTCTATAGAAAATTTTCTCAAAATTTTATTTCCATAGAAAATTTTGTCAAAATTTTATTTCTATAGAAAATTTTGATAAAATTTAATTTCTTTAAAACATTTAAAATTTTATTTCTATAGAGTAGACCAATCATCCGAAATAGAATCTGGCAAGTGTATTGCACAACAACGACGATTTTTTTCTTTGTGTAGTTATCGTTGTTTTATGGGAAGAGAAAGATATGATTAATATTTGTGTCATGTTAAATGTGATAATGGAATGGTTGTTGTTGAGGTTTATTCTTCATTTACTCATTTCTATTTATCTTCTTACTAGTTCAGTTTTTTTTTTTTCAAATTGTAGTAGTTGGCTTCGAGGTAAATATTCTTTACTTAGGCAGCAAATTGTCGGAGCACCTGAATAAACGTTCAATGGTTATTGTTTATAAGCGTTTAGAAAAGAAAATCCAAAGTAAGAACAAAAGCTAAATGACCGTTGGAAAAGTATTGGCAATTTAGCGCTTTTCTCTAGTGAATAGTATGAAAATGGAAATTCTACGAGAATAGTCATGCCCGAGAGCAAATCATTCTGATCGACTGACTGCCAATGTTAAATGTTCTACAAAGTAGTGTACCAAATCATAATTTCCAAAATCTTAGTTACAGAGAAAGTAGGGCACGAGTCTCCAATGTGTACAATGTGACATCTGAAACTGAACGACCATCCCGATTTTTCAGATATCTGTTATTTCTGGTATGCTGAGGCAAGCAAACCAATTGTTGTGGATCCAGTTACCAAATTTGGCGTTATTGTCTTAAGTCTTTCTATATATAATCTTGCGAAAGAAAAACACGCCAAGAACGTTTGGATTCTTAGACATGAGAATGCTCTGGCAACGGATGCGGATGTGAAACTCTTTGCTCACCTAATTAGTCCACGAAGTGAAAATGTTCACTGTCGATTCAGGAAAAAAGTTTCAATTTCCTGTCGACAAGAATTCGCTTAATAAGAGGAGTTAGTCATTATTCTTCATCTCAAGCTCTCTACCTGAATTCTAGTTGCAGAGTGGCTAAAATACATCTTTTCTTTTATGAAGTTGTTTTAATCCTTCAAATTACAATAAATATCGAATAGAATTTTACGAATAAAAGTCATTCTTGAGTGATGTGTGTGAAAATAAATTCAAATTTGAAATTAGCAGAAAAAAACTTAACCGAGACCCAAACCAGTACCAAAAATTTAGAATTGCAAATTCGAATTTGGATTTTTAGTATTTGGCTTATTATCCAAAAACTAAGCCACGTCCGGTATAGAGACTAGGTTCACTGGAAAATGCTTGAGCTCAGCTTATATAACTAACTTTCTTCATTAGAAAAGTATTTGTGAAAAGCGCAAATTTTTCAAAATTTATTTAAAATTTTATTTCTGTAGAAAATTTTCTAAAAATTTTCTCAAAATTTAATTTCTATAATTTTCTAAAAATTTTATATCTATAGAATATTTTCTAAAAATTTTATTTCTATAAAAATTTTCTCAAAATTTAATTTCTATAGAAAATGTTTGCAAAATTTTATTTCTATAGAAAATTTTGTAAAAATTGTATTTCTATCTAAATTTTATTTCTAAAGAAAATTTTCCAAAAATTTTATTCTTATAGAAAATTTTGTCAAAATATTATTTCTATAGGAAATTTTGCCAAAATTTTATATCTATAGAAAATTTATGCAAAATTTTATTTCTATAGAAAAAATTTTATTTCTATAACATGAAATATAATAGAAATAATATGTTTAGAAAATTTTCTATAGAAATAAAATTTTGCAAAAATTTTCTATAGAAATTAAATGTTAAAATTTTCTATAGAAATAATATTTTGATAAAATTTTATTTCTATAGAAAATTTGGCTCAACTGCAGTTTATGGGCCCCTCACTGAATGGGGTCACATTGTTGGAATCAGCTCACCGAATGACACAACATATATTAATTTTAAGTAACTCGGTGAGGGGCCCATAAACTGCAGTTGAGCCAAATTTTCTATAGAAATAAAATTTTATCAAAATATTATTTCTATAGAAAATTTTAACATTTAATTTCTATAGAAAATTTTTGCAAAATTTTATTTCTATAGAAAATTTTCTAAACATTTTATTTCTATTATATTTCATGTTAGCCTGATACCGAAACAGGCAATTAACGTCCAAATGCATTATATCTAATTTTACAATTATTAATCGAGCTTTATGGACAGATTTAGATTAAGGAACATGATTAATAGAGTCATTGAAAAGAAAACGCCAGATACAAATCTATACACGCCTGGACTGTACATGTTTCGATTCGGGCGAATGCACCTTTCCACAGCCTTTAGTATAGATCTGGCTGGGAGAGATAACTCAATTTTGGGCCCTTTATGCTAACTCCTTATGGAGAAAACATTTGGGAATTTTTCCTCTTACAAATTGAATCATCTTTTCTCCCACTGTATTTCTATACAAAAGTTAGTCAAAATTTATGTCTATAGAAAATTTTTGCAAAATTTTATTTCTATAGAAAATGTTAAAATTTTATTTCTATAGAAATTTTTTGTAAAATTTTATTTCTATAGAAAATTTTCTAAACATTTTATTTCTATACAAAATTTTGTCAAAATTTATGTCTATAGAAAATTTTGTCAAAATTTTATTTCTAAAGAAAATTTTCTAAAGATTTTAATTCTATAGAAAATTTTCTAAACATTTTATTTCTATAGAAAATTATCCAAAAATTTTATTTCTAAAGAAAATTTTGTCAAAATATTATTTCTATAGAAAATTTTGTCAAAATTTTATTTCTAAAGAAAATTTTCTAAAGATTTTAATTCCATAGAAAATTTTCTAAACATTTCTATAGAATTTTTTTGCAAAATTTTATTTCTATAGAACATTTTCTTAAAATGTTATTTCTATAGAGAATTTTCTAAAAATTTTATTTGTATAGAAAATTTTGTCAAAATTTTATTTCTATAGAAAATTTTCTAAGTTTTATTTCTATAGAAAACTTTGTCAAAATTTTATTTCTATAGAAAATTTTGTCAACATTCTTTCTATAGAACATTTTGTCAAAATTTTATTTCTATAGAAAATTTTGTCAAAATTTTATTTCTGTAGAAAATTTTGTCAAAATTTTCTATAGAAAATTTTGTCAAAACTTTATTTCTATAGAAAATTTTGTCAAAATTTTATTTCTATAGAAAATTTTCTAAAAACTTTATTTCTATAGAAAATTTTCTCAAAATTTTATTTCTATAGAAAATTTTGTCAAAATTTTTTTTCTATAGAAAATTTTCTCAAAATTTTATTTCTAAAGAAAATTTTCTAAAGATTTTAATTCTATAGGAAATTTTCTAAACATTTCTATAGAAAATTTTCTTAAAATTTTATTTCTATAGAGAATTTTCTAAAAATTTTATTTCCATAGAAAATTTTGTCAAAACTTTATTTCTACAGAAAACTTTGTCAAAATTTTATTTCTATAGAAAATTTTGTCAACATTTTATTTCTATAGAACATTTTGTCAAAATTTTATTTCGATAGAAAATGTTCTAAAAATTTTATTTCTATAGAAAATTTTGTCAAAATTTTATTTCTATACAAAATTTTGTCAAAATTTTATTTCTATAGAAAATTTTGTCAAAATTTTATTTCTATAGAAAATTTTCTCGAAATTTTATATCTATAGAAAATTTTCTAAAAATTTTATTTCTATATAAAATTTTCTCAAAATTTTATTTCAATAGAAAATTTTCTCAAAATTTTATATATATACAAAATTTTCTAAAAAATTTATTTCTATAGAAAATGTTGTCAAAATTTTATTTCTATTGAAAATTTTGTCAAAATTTTATTTCTAAAGAAAATTTTCTAAAGATTTTAATTCTATAGAAAATTTTATCAAAATGTTATTTCTATAGAAATTTTTTTCAAAATTTTATTTCAATAGAAAATGTTCAAAAATTTTTATTTCTATAGAAAATTTTGTCAAAATTATCGATTAGGCAACAGTTTCTTTACCGTAGATTTATATCTACATAAGTGAAAATTACCACTTTAAGTGATAGTGTAGCAAACACCTTCAATCATAACGCCCAATATTTGAAAATTTACCATTTTTAGCTTGACGAAAAGATTTCATTTTGGCATCACTTAACACTCATTTCAAAGTGATAGACACTTGTCTAGCAAAAAAAAAACAAAAAAGAAAAAACACTTGTTATGCACTTATATGAATGTCCGGTTTGGAGTGGCAATTGCTGCCGCATAAGCTGCTGCTGTTGCGCATGCCCAGTAGACATATGAAATAAGCACAAAAACCACAACGAATCCAAAAGATAACTGCTAGGCATCATTTCTCCATTTAAAGAAGATGGACCAAAAGAACCAACAAGTGAGCAAACCAAACAGCAAACAGTAATTAAAGAAATATTAAGAATAGAAATAGAAATCTAAGAAATTTTTCTTAAGGCATTGTTGCTTGATGCGCTTCACAATGCCGTCTACCGTCTACCATAGTTAAAGCATATGTCCGCTTAACCTTTTGCAGACACAATCAAGTTGATTGACCATAGGCAATAGTGACGATGAAAGTCTTCTCTAATCATATCATTAAAATGATTAATAATTACAAGAATCTTTCCTTTTTTCCTGTTCTTCTTCCTCATCACAATTAAGTGCATCTCTATTCAGACAATGTTTTCTGTTTTTTTTAGTTCGTTGAGAAATGGTCTTTTGAGAAAAATGGGGAGGAGTTGGAGGCTTTTAAAAACAAATGCTCCGATCTTTTAAAAAATATAAAAGCTTCGTTTAACGATTCATATATTATATTATGAAAAAGAATTGTTAATTTTTTTCTTAACACAGAATGTTATCAAATCATGCTGCGTTTAAGATAATTGTTGGAAATGATCAATCGTCAAATTGTTTAACTCGGGTTGGTCTCTTCGATTTTAAAAGCTAATAGGGAATTTATTCAGATACGCAATGGAAGAGGCCTTGTAAATGTAGGCCTTAAAGTAAGGCTATTAATCCATCAAATAAACCCAACATAATTATCTTTATAATTATGGTATATTTGTATAATAACTACTGGTCATGACTTTTGCCATACCAATCACTAGTAACCATGCATTTTTTTACGAAACATTCCTTGATAGCTTACCACGGAAGGTCTTCCATCACGTGTTCTAAATGAAACCATGACCGAAGGCTTATTCAATACCCATATTAAAGTCTCGTTCGGTAAACTAACAACGATTCTACGACGATTTTTTTTAGGTGCTCACAAATGCAATTGTTTGAGCCGATATGTAAGAGAGCTCGCATTGTCGTGGTGAAGAGTGGTCCGTCTTCGGCGTTTGGTTTTCCTAATTTATTGTAAGATAACTTCTAAACAAATTGTTGTGTACCACTCAGAATTGACTGTTCTAGCGATACGATTGCGACATGTTCATTTTTTCCGAAAAAACAGACGATCATTGCTTGGAAGTGCTTCGTGAGTGAGCAACTTTTATTGGATTTGGCTCATCTGGAAACACACATACAGTGGCCTGCTGGAAGTGCTTCGTGAGTGAGCAACTTTTATTGGATTTGGCTCATCTGGAAACACACATACAGTGGCCTGCTGTATACTTTCGGGATCATACGCAAAAATCATCACCTGTCATGACGTTATAGGTGTGTTTCGAAGCACTGCGATCGCATTTTTGGAGCATTTCTATCGACAAGATTCCTTATACTAACAAATTGTGTGTGATTCAAAGCGAAAAAAATTTTTGACGGTCAAATATTCATGCAATATTGAATGTATGCTGGGGTCCCACTAATGCCTAAGATTGTTTCAATCTCACGATAGGTCACATGACGATATTGCAGTATCAGTTGGCGCACAGGATCATTGAATTCAGTAAAACCGCAAAAAAAATGCAGTAAAACCATACAATTTTGTATAGAAATTTTATTTCTATACAAAATTTTATTTCTATAGAAAATTTTATTCCTAAAGAAAATTTCTGTCAAAATTTTATTTCTTTAGAAAATTTTGTTAAAAATTTATTTCTAGAGAAAATTTTGTCAAAATTTTATTTCTATAGAAGATTTAGTCAAAATTTTATTTCTATAGAAAATTTTGTCAAAATTTTATTCTTATAGAACATTTTTTCAAAATTTTATTTTTATAGACAATTTTGTCAAAATTTTATTTTTATAGAAAATTTTGTCAAAATTTTATGTCTATAGAAAATTTTATTCCTATAGAAAATTTTGTCAAAATTTTATTTCTATAGAAATTTTTGTCAAAATTTTATTTTTATAGAAAATTTTGTCAAAATTCTATATCTATAGAAAATTTTGTCAAAATTTTATTTCTATCGAAAATTTTATTCCCATAGAAAATGTTGTCAAAATTTTATTTCTATAGAAATTTTTGTCAAAATTTTATTTCTATAGGAAATTTTGTCAAAATTTTATTTCTATATAGAAAATTTTGTCAAAATTTTATTTCTATATAGAAAATTTTGTCAAAATTTTATTTCTATAGAAAATTATATTCCTATAGAAAATTTTGTCAAAACTTTATTTCTATAGAAATGTTTGTCAAAATTTTATTTCTATAGGAAATTTTGTCAAAATTTTATTTCTATAGAAAATTTTGTCAACATTTTATTTCTATAGAAAATTTTGCCAAAATTTTATTTCTATAGAAAATGTTTCCAAAATTTAATTTCTATACAAAATTTTGTCAAAATTTCGTTTCTATAGAAAATTTTGACGAAATTTTACTGCAAGTAGATGAGGAATGTGGTAATTCCGAAACGAGCGTCCATCCAACCATCTTGCAGTCTATAGGGCTTTGCCCAAATAAATTTGAGAAACATTCTTTTCCTCTGTTGGTTAAGCTACACTTGTGGTTTAGTCAATGCATGGTTTTAAGCTGAAATCAAAAACAACAACACAGAAATTTCATTTCTATAAAAAATTTTGTCAAAATTTTACTTCTATAGAAAATTTTGTCAAAATTTTACTTCTATAGAAAATTTTGGCAAAATTTTATTTCTATAGAAAATTTTGTCAAAATATTATTACCATAGAAAAATTTGTCAACATTTTATTTCTATAGAAAATTTTGTCAAAATTTTATTTCTATAGAAAATTTTGTCAAAATTTTATTCCTGTAGAATATTTTGTGAAAATTTTATTCCTATAGAAAATTTTATCAAAATTTTATTCCTATAGAAAATTTTGTCAAAATTTTATTCCTGTAGAAAATTTTGTCAAAATTTTATTCCTATAGAAAATTTTGTTAAAATAGTGTTTCTATAGAACATTTTGTCAAAATTTTACTGCTATAGAAAATTTTTTGCAAAATTTTATTCCTATAGAAAATTTTTTGCAAAATGTTATTCCTATAGAAATTTTATTTCTATAGAAAATTTTGTCAAAATCTTATTTCTAAAGAAAATTTTGTCAAAATTTTATTTCCATAGGAAATTTTGTCAACATTTTATTCCCATAGAAAATTCTGTAAAAATTTTATTTCTATAGAAAATTTTGTCAAAATTTTATTTCTATAGAAAATTTTGTCAAAATTTTATTTCTATAGAAAATTTTCTAAAAATTTCATTTCTATAGAAAATTTTATTTCTATAGAAAATTTTTTAAAAAATGTTATTTCTATAGAAAATTTTGGTAAAATTTTATTGCTATAGAAAATTTTGCCAAAATGTTTTTCTTATAGAAAATTTTGTCAAAATTTTATTTCTATAGAAAATTTTGTCAAAATTTTATTCCTGTAGAATATTTTGTGAAAATGTTATTCCTATAGAAAATTTTATCAAAATTTTATTCCTATAGAAAATTTTGTCAAAATGTTATTCCTGTTGAAAAGTTGTGTCCACCTCATAGGTGGGGAGTATAATTTTGCAAAATCTACCACAATGTCAAGAATTTCAGTTAGGAGAATGCCCCACAAACTATTTCTTTGAATATGCGCACATTGTTACAAGGCCTTTGAGTATTAAGCATCTCCCCTATTAACCCAGTATTTTTTAAAAATAAAATTCCCACTAAATACATTAAGACTCTCATCCAATACAACTGTTTTCAAAGTGCTTGAAAAACAATGAAAGTCTGAAACAACAGGTGTTATTGTAAATCCACAACGTCTACAATCTTTAAACCTTCAATCACAAGATAAAAAACAAATACAAACTGTTTTGATTTCAAATAAGAATTCCAAATATCATAAAATCTAATTCTAGATCATCATTCCATTGACTCTTTATTTAAGATTAGATTAAAACCCCATGAAGACGAAACTAGTCTATAGATATTTTTTCTTATCTCTACTGCCATCACAATAAGATAGTTGTATATTGTAACAACATAATTGCCAACCAATTTAAGTTGTGATGCTTGTTGAACTGAATTCCTCATCATTTAGTCTGAAGGCATCTTCATTTCATTAATTTTTTATCGTTCGCAAACAAACATAGAAAACTACAATAGATAATACAACCATAACATCAACAATCTAATGTTGATGCAGTGATTTTTTTTTGGGACGTGCAGCCAACTGTGAGTGGAAGACACTTAACGAAAAAAATTTAAAGAATAATTCTTATATTAGCATTTGTAATTTTCTATAGAAAAAAAAATTGTCTATAAAAATAACATTTTGAAAAAATGTTCTATAAAAAACAAAATTTTGTACAGAAATAAATTTTTTACAAAATTTTCTATAGAAATAAAATATTGACAAAGTTTTCTATAGAAATAAAATTTTGAAAAATTTTTCTATAGAAATAAAATTTTCACAAAATTTTCTATAGAAAAAAAAATTGATACAATTTTTTACAGAAAAAAAATTGACAAAATTTTCCTTAGAAAAAAAAATTGACAAAATTTCCTATGGAAAGACAATTTTGACAAACTTTTCTATAGAAATAAAATCTTGCAAAAAATTTTCTATAGAAATATAATTTTGACAGAACTTTCTATACACTCAAAAAAAGTTTACTTGGATCCAAAGATTTTGACCTTCCCTTAAGGATGTTGGTATTGATTCCGAGCCAAAGACGCGGCTTCTTTAAAATAAAGAAATTTTTTCAGCGACCTAACTGGCTTTATATCTAGGATCTATAAAATTAAAATTAAGATACAAATCTCATTTATCAATTTTTCATTCCCTTTTCGCGGTTAATTAATAAAAGTACTCACGTATAAACAAATGCCAGTTTAAAAACCCAAATTATAACGGATACTTCAAAGTAAAAAATGTTTTCTTAATTCCAAAAAAAAAACTTTAAACCCAAGACGCTAAATCCTTAAAATAAGTCTTAGCCTATATTTGAAGCGTTTTTATCTTAAATCTAAAGTTTCAATATTTCAGTTAATTTAAGGACAAGTTCTTTAAATCGAAAATGTGTTTCTTTACTTTAAGGAAAATTAGCCTTAGTTCAAAGACATGCGACTTTAACGGAGGGACGCAAATTCACAAAATTGGTGTCCTAAATTTAATGAAAAAAATTTTTAAAGCAAAGATTATAAACTTTAATTTAATTAAATTGTCTTTATTTTAGAGAAATTTGTCCTTAATATTTTCTAAATTTCACATCCTAAAATTTAAGTTGCATAATCTTTAATAACACGTAAATATTTTTTTCAGTGTAGAAATTAGATTTTGATACAATTTTCTATAGAAAAAAATTTTTCACAAAATTTTCTATAGAAATAAAATTTTGACAAAATTTTCTATAGAAAAAAAATTGACACAATTTTCTATAGAAAAAAAATTGACAAAATTTTCTGTAGAAAAAAAAATTTTTTTGACAAAATTTCTAATGGAAAAACAACAAAACTTTTTTATAGAAATAAAATTTTGACAAAATTTTGTATAGAAATAAAGTTTTGACAAAATTTTGATACAATTTTCTATATAAATAAAATTTTGCAAAAAATTTTCTATAGAAATAAAATTTTGCAAAAAATTTTCTATAGAAATAAAATTTTGAGAAAATTTTCTATAGAAATTAGATTTTGATACAATTTTCTATAGAAGTAAAATTTTGACAAAAGTTTCTATAGAAATAAAATGTTGACAAAATTTTTTATAGAAATAAAGTTTTGCCAAAATTTTGATACAATTTTCTATATAAATAAAATTTTGCAAAAAATTTTCTATAGAAATAAAATTTTGCAAAAAATTTTCTATAGAAATAAAATTTTGAGAAAATTTTCTATAGAAATTAGATTTTGATACAATTTTCTATAGAAGTAAAATTTTGACAAAAGTTTCTATAGAAATAAAATGTTGACAAAATTTTTTATAGAAATATAATCTTGACGAAAGTTTCTATAGAAATTAGATTGTGATGCAATTTTCTATAGAAATAAAATTATGACAAAATTTTCTATAGAAATAAAATTTTGCAAAAAATTTTCTATAGAAATAAAATTTTGAGAAAATTTTCTATAGAAATTAGATTTTGATACAATTTTCTGTAGAAGTAAAATTGTGACAAAATTTTCTATAGAAATAAAATTTTCTATATAAATAAAATATATAAATATTTTGACGAAATTTCCTATAGAAATAAAATATTGACAAAATTCTCTATATAAAAAAAATTTTGACAAAATTTTCTATATAAATAAGATTTTGATACAATTTTCTATATAAATAAAATTTTGATACAATTTTCTATAGAAAAAAAAAAATTTTGACAAAATTTTCTATAAAAATAAAATTTTGACAAAATTTCCTATAGAAATAAAATTTTGACGTAATTTTTTATAGAAATATAATCTTGACAAAAGTTTCTATAGAAATTAGATTTTGATACAATTTTCTATAGAAATAAAATTTTGACAAAATTTTCTATAGAAATAAAATTTTGCAAAAAATTTTCTATACACACAAAAAATTATCACCAAAATTTTTTCAATTAAACACTTAATTGAATTTGGAAACGGATTCAATTAATATGTTAATTGATTCAATTAATTATTTAATCAAATCCGAATAAAAACCAATTAAAAAATGATTGATATTTGTTACGTTTCCAATTAAAATATTAATTGATTCAATCAATTTGTTAATCAATTCGGAAATAATTTTCAATTACAAACGTGATTGAAATTTTTTCCGTTTCCAATTACACATGTGATTGATCCAATCACCTTTGTGATTGAAACTGAATAATTTTGAGCAATGGAAACAGCGAAAAGAGAACAAGAGAATGGGTGTTTATTCAACAATGTATAATGGAGAGATCAGTCTGTGGAAGTAACTCGTAACGAACGGTTGAATTTTTGTTTTTCGCGTAAATTGAAAAACATGATTGGCGACATTCTGTCTGCTGCATTCAAAATGTGTGCATAAATATTTCGAACGCAACAACAAATCATAGCAAAGGGTTGAAATAAATAAAGTGTGCAACAACAAACGGACACGTGGTAAAGGTTTGAAAAAAATATATGACAGAACGCATTTGAAATTACCTGTGTTTGTGTTTTGTGGTATTGTAAAAATGGAAAACAATCTACGTTTATTGAAGGTAAGAAATTGTGAAATGTGAATACCTTTTTCCATTGAAGCCTATTTACATTAAACGGACTAAAATAATATATTTTTTATTCATTTCTTTTAGTGACCAATTTTATTTCGTGAAATTGACCAATCAATCCCACCAACTCCATCATTTTATCAAATATATAATAATATGTTTGCAATAAAAAAGTGGGTACCGTATTGATCTTTTAAAATTATAAACTTTTTTCACTCCTAGTTTTCTTAAAACCAAGAGCGGTATGGGTTTGTTGGAAGATTCACCTTGAAGTTGCGAAGTAGCGTTGGCATTAAATTGCATTTTTGTTTTACCTGCCTTTTTCAGTTTGAACCCAAGTAGAGAGCAGTATATCTGGTATATAAACTAATGAGCTGAATTATGTAATGGTAAAAAAGTTCTTTCTTTTGGATTTAAAAATATGAAAAATATCCGATAATAATAAAAATATGTATTTTCCATTTATATTTTTTTCTTTTTCCAGAATTTGCAAAGTACCATCAATATAATACAAAATATTACATTGCTTTCCCATTATTTTCGTCTTTGATTGGTTTAAAAGATGATTTTAATGTGTAGAAAGTTTGGAAAGGAATGGTTACTAAAATTAAATTACCGAGCTCCTTAATACACCTTTTTATGCTAAAAGACTACAACTGCAAAAGAAGATTATAAATCTGCAACCTGGAATTAAGAATTGAACTTGATATTCTATGCAGGTAATGTTAAACAAAATTAACTTTTAATTGAACAAAATTAAATTCAAATTATTCTGTTTACTTTCAGAAAAACTAATTTAGCTTACAGGCTGCTGATTTATTGGAAATCTAAGCGCATCTACATATTAGAAGGAACATGCTCACATGGTTATTATTATAAGGAAGATAATGATTTATATAATTTATTTTTTTCACCCTATAGTTGTTATTGATAGTAGTTGTATTTGTAAGTTCCCAGCTAGCATTTGGGTGATTGTTTTAACAAAAATCATGTAAATGAGTCATATTCGAGTACTTTAGGAGATCAAAAACTGCTATGTCAGTTATGTGATTATAATACGATACGAAAATGACTCGCGCTAATGGGCGTAAAATGAGTTCGTTATAAAATACAACAAAAAATAACAAAAATCTAACAAAAACCGTCTAGAGGAGTCATCTTCGAGTACTTTTGGTAATCAAAAACTGCTTAAACAGTTACGGGACCAAAAAATGGCACGGAAATGACTTGCGCTAATGGGCATAAAATGTGTTCGATTTAAAATCGTCTAAAGGAGTCATCTTCGAGTACTTTTGGTGATCAAATAATGATTTTACAGATTTATTGCAAGTGTTTTTTTATTTAAATCACAATTTTAACGGGGCAATCTCTATAATATTGTCAGAAATATTGTCAGAAACTTCCATTTAATAATAAAATCGATTTAAATGAATTTGAGAATTTGCTACAGGAAAATGAAGAAAAGCTGAAACAAATTGTAAGTATGAAAGACGACGAAACAAACTAACAAATAAAATTGATAATTTATAATTTTTCTTAACACTGTTTACATTTTTTAGAAAGAGGTTACAGCAAAAACCGGCGGAGAAGGACACACACAATTTTTTAGAATATTCAGTTCGGAAAGTATATTCCGATGAACTGGCTACATTATATGGCTGGAAGCGGACTAGCACTACGCCCAGTGCTGAAAAATCTTTCATAATAACTTTAATTAAAAGTAAGTAAATATTTATAATACAAATAATAATTAAATTTTATTACAAGAAAATCACTTATATATTTTTAGATATATATGACATAAATACGAAACGACAGACAGGGAAATAAATGTCGTATTACAAAAACATTTTGTCCATGCTAAGGATCGTTTGACAAAAACGAAAAGAAGTGATTACGTATATATATTTTTTTATTTAATTTTATTAAAATTAATTGTTTTTTTTTTTTCATTTAAAAAAATATTAACAAATGATTGTTATTTATAATTTTGTTATTAAATACTAAGTATTTTAACCCTTATATTATGTTGGGGTCATTTGATGACCCACGTCGCATTTTTCATCCGCGCATTTCTTACTGTTGGAATATAAATAAAAGTTCTTACTACTCAACGCATAATTTGTTGACATGTAGTGAATTCTTGCTGAGTAGTAAGAACTTTTAATTATATTCCAACATTAAGAAATGCGCTGATGAAAAATACCATATCATCATCAGATGACCCCAAACATAATATAAGGGTTAATTAAAATAATTATAATACAAATATTAATAATAAATATTTATATTAATAAAAAACACGTATTATTAATTAAAGGGAAAGGGTTCAGAAAACCGACTCAAAAATGCACTTAGAAGAGTCATTTGCGATTATAAATATGACTATTAAATGACTCATAAGTGACTCATAAATAGAGTAATATGTGATCCATTAAAGACTCGTAAGGGATTATAATCATAATTGAAAAACGACTCGAAAAAGAATCGCAGATGAGGTATAATAAGACTAAAACTGATCAAAAAACGATTCAAAAAAGACTTTAATGCTACTAGAAAATGAGTCGAAAAAGACTCTAAAATAATATAGAAGAAGACTCATAAATGATTTATAAAGAAGAGTCGCGGGTAGTCACGTTTTTCTCCCGACAAAAGAGTCTTTTATGTTCATAAATTGAGCTCATATTCTGCCTTTTTAATCGCCAAGTAGACTCGAAAAAGACTCGAAAGTGCTTAAAAAACGACAAAAATGCTAGCTGGGTTATGTTAGAACAAAACACAAATGACAAGAACCAAATTTATTTGTCTATTGCATAATTCAAAAAATAATAAAATATTAAATATGTTTTATAAGAAACACATATTTTCTTTTATTTCAAAAGAAAAAACAATTACGATTTTGGGGTCGCAATATATAAATTTTTTGATCGAAATTTATAGCCAATTTCAATTAATTATTTAATTGAATGAATCAAATAGTTGATTGATTTTTGTCGAGAAATTATTTAAAATTTTAATTGATTCAATTAAAACTGTGATTGAATTTTATGTTAAAAATCAATCACGTTTTTAATTGATTCAATCACACAATTAATTGATTCCGTGAAAAAAGTCAATTAAATTTTTAATTAAAAATCTTGTTGGTTTTCAATCAAAATGGGTGATTGATACTATCATTTTCGTGATTGAAGACATTTCAATTAAAAAAATGATTGAATCCGCGATTTTCGTGATTGAAATCAAAAAAATTTTTTTTGTGTGTAGCGATAAAATTTTGAGAAAATTTTCTATAGACAGAAAATTTTCTATAGAAATTAGATTATGATACAATTTTCTATAGAAGTAAAATTGTGACAAAATTTTCTATAGAAATAAAATTTTGACAAAATTTTCTATATAAATAAAATATATAAATATTTTGACGAAATTTCCTATAGAAATAAAATATTGACAAAATTCTCTATATAAATAAAATTTTGACAAAATTTTCTATATAAATAAGATTTTGATACAATTTTCTATATAAATAAAATTTTGATACAATTTTCTATATAAAAAAAAAATTTTGACAAAATTTTTTATAGAAATATAATCTTGACAAAAGTTTCTATAGAAACTTTAGAAATAAAATTTTGAGAAAATTTTCTATAGAAATTAGATTTTGATACAATTTTCTATAGAAGTAAAATTTTGACAAAATTTCCTGTAGAAATAAAATTTTGACAAAATTTTCTATAGAAAAAAAAAATGTTGACAAAATTTTCTATAGAAAAAAAATTTGCAAAAATTTTCTATAGAAAACAAATTTTGACAAAATTTTCTATAGAAATAAAATTTTGCAAAAATTTTAAAAGGCCGTTTCAGATATGAAGTAGCTCGATTCTTTCCTAACTTCAGAAAAGGAAATTTATAATAAGTTGTTTGCACTATTTTTGAGTAATGGTTTTTATAACATTTAAAATTTTTAAGAAAAAAAATTGGCAACCCCATAAGAGAAAGTTGCAGTCTTCATTGAAGTTCCTTATTAGTATGCATTGATTGCATTGATTTTTATTTAACTGGGTAAAGTCCAATGAATTGCAGGGAATAGACAATACTAATAGCCTACACACCCAAAAATTATTTTTCTAATTCAATCACGAAATTAATTGATCCAATTAATTTTTAATTGAAATGTCTTCAATCACAGAAATGGTAGTATCAACTCAAAAATTAATTCAAAGTCAATTAAAAAATTAATTGATCCAATTAAAAAATTTATTTCATTTTTGTGATTGCTTTTGGTTTTGGTTGAATCAATTAAATCTTTAATTGAATATTTTTTAAAACTCAATTAAGACTTCAATTGGAAAAAATTTTGTGAAAAATTTTTCTTTTAATTAAAAAACTGTTTTAATCAATTAAATTATTAATTGAATATATTTGAGAATTCAATTAAAATTTTAATTGAAAATATTTTGGTTCTATAACTCATGTTATAGAAACGATTTTTTTTTTAATTTTTTAGAGTGTATTTATGCATGTGATCTTATCGTAGGGAATAGAGACCCATATATAGCCGCCTTTTAGATTACAAAAGTTCCATTTTCAATAGAATTCCATCTTCAATATAATAAAAATGGCGTTATGACGTCCTCTTCCAATTGTCACTATCGTAGAGCCAAAACACTAGGCTTTCATCAACCACAAAATTGGCAACAAACGTTTTTGTGGCCCATTAAGGAAGCAACAAACGAGAAGCCATTTCTGTTGACTAACAAATGGCAAAATTGTATAGCCAGGGCCTGAACAGAGTGTTGGTAGTTTTTGTTCTTGATGTTTGTTTTAATTTCTGATTTATTGATTTTCTTATGGGTATTTAATTAATACTTTTTTTTTGTTCTTTGTTTTATTGGCCTAAACTATATTTGGTCATGTGGTGATGGCCATTTAATAACTTCAATGAACTCAATGGCTTTTGTGTGTGCAGTCTTTTGTTTATTCTGGACTTGAAACAATTCTTGACTTGACTGGTGTGAACCAACAAACCAAAGTCAACAATCAATTGAATTCACAATTCCACTGTGTAAATAAAAAAAAATCGAGATTTAAGAAAATTTTTGTTTTTGATGTTAAGAGCTGAGAATATTAAAAAAAAGCGGTGGAGATTCCCAGCAAAAACTCTCATTTTTAAATAAATTTGGAGGTAACTTAGATCCAAATTGGTAAGCAATTACATTTAAATGGAAGTCTTGTTTACTTTCTCAAGGACATGTGCTACAAGGAAAGTACTTCCCTGCAACATTACCAGGACTTAAATTGTAAGTATGGACGAGATATGGGCAAACAATATAGTTCGGGAGAAATAAACAACTCATGAAATTTTGATTTATGATAACCGAAATCATTGGCTGCTGGTAACCCATTATTGGGGTCGGGGTATTGCTCCACGTAAGCGGTTTTTCATCTCAACTACTTTCGGGTTATTGCTGGGTAGTCTATCACTCCTAAAGTGCGATTTTAATTTATTTAAATATTACACTCAATAAAAGAATGTTCTGAAAATTTTATAAGAGCACTTTGTTCAATGAGTTTTAAATGATAATTCATGGCATGCGATTGTGAAGAATAAATTTAAATAATAACACCAGTACAAAAATCACTACACATGAGCTTAATAGGGGTTCACAATAAAATAATAATAAAAATAGTTTTGCAGATAAGTGTGATCTTATGATGATCATACATTTCTTAGTACGTACCATTTATGAATTACACTCAAGACAAAAAAAAAATAAATTTTGAGCGAATTATCTACGGAAAAAAATTTTGACCATTTCTATAGAAAAAACAAAAATTGACAAAATTTTCTGTAGAAATAAAATTTTGGGAACATTTTCTATGGAAATAATACTTTGACAACATTTTTTATAGAAATTTTCTATAAATAAAAATTTTGAGAAAATATTGTATAGAAATAAAATTTTGAGAAAACCTTCTATAGAAACTTTCGTCAACATTTTATTTCTATAGAAAATTTTGACAAAAATTTTATTTCTATAGAAAAGTTTGTCAACATTTTATTTATATAGAAAATTTTGTCAAAATTTCTATGTCTATAGAAAATGTTGTCAAAATTTTATTTCTATAGAAAAGACAAAAAAAAAATAAATTTTGAGCGAATTATCTACAGAAATAAAATTTTGACCATTTCTACAGAAAAAAACAAAAATTGACAAAATTTTCTGTAGAAATAAAATTTTGAGAACATTTTCTATAGAAATAATATTTTGACAACATTTTTTTATAGAAATTTTTTATAAATAAAAATTTTGAGAAAATATTGTATAGATATAAAATTTTGAGAAAACCTTCTATAGAAACTTTCGTCAAAATTTTATTTCTATAGAACATTTTTACAAAAATTTTATTTCTATAGAAAACTTTTACAAAAATTTTATTTCTATAGAAAATTTTGTCAAAATTTTATTTCTATAGAAAATTTTGTCAAAATTTTATTTCTATAGAAAATTTTGGCAAAATTTTATTTTTATGGAAAATTTTGTCAAAATTTTATTTCTATAGAAAATTTTCTCAAAATTTTATTTCTATAGAAATTTGTCTCAAAATTTTATTTCTATTTTTTGTTTTTGATTTCAGCTTAAAATCACGCATTGACTAAACTACAAGTGTAGCTTAACCAACAGAGGAAAAGAATGTTTGTCAAATGTATTTGGGCAAAGCCTTATACACAGAAAAAAATATCACCAAAATATTTCCAATTAAAAAGTTAATTGAAGTTGAAAATTTTTTCAATTAATAAATTAATTGATACAATTAACTTTTTAATCATGATAGAAACATTAAGTTAATTAAGTCAATGATTGAAAATTTTAAAATTTGTAATTAAAAAATTAATTGATACAATTAACTTTTTAATCTAATTCGGAAGACTAATTCAGTTAAAAAAAGTGCTGATTTGTTTTAAATTTTTAATTAAAAATGTATTTCAAACAATCATTTGTTAGTCCAAATAAAAACTCTAAGCCAATTCAGAAAGTAATTAAAAATAGTTACCTTTTTTAATTAATAAATTAATTGAGTTTTGCAATCAACATCAATTAAATTTTTAATTGAATCAATTAAAAAATTAATTGAAATTTGCTGAAAAAAATCAATTAATTTTTTAATCAAGAATTTTTTCTATGCCCAATTAAAACTGTGATTGATACTATCATTTTCGTGATTGAAGACATTTCAATTAAAAAATTAATTGGATCAATTAATTTGGTGATTGAATCAGAAAAAAAATTTTTTGTGTGTAGACTGCATTTCGGCAAAAGACCTATAGATTGCATTTCGGCAAAAGCCCACAATCATAAACTTTTTTTTTGGAAGGTTCAAGTGTGGTTCACTTTGGGTTTAATGAACTGCCCGAATTTATTCTGATAATTGGTTGATAGTTTTGCTGCAAGTAGAGGATGCTGATGAGGAATGTGGTAATTCCGAAACGTGCGTCCATCCAACCATCTTGCAGTCTATAGGGCTTTGCCCAAATAAATTTGACAAACATTCATTTCCTCTGTTGGTTAAGCTACACTTGTAGTTTAGTGAACGCAATGGTTTTTAAACTAATATCAAAACAACAAATAAAACAAAATTTTGACTAAATTTTCTATAGAAATTTTGCCAAGATTTTCTATACAAATAAAATTTAAAAAAAAAATTTAAATAAAATTTTGAGAAAATTTTCTATAGAATTACAATTTTGACAAAATTTTCTAGAAAAATAAAATTTTGTAAAAATTTTCTATAGAAATAAAAATTTGACAAAATTTTCTATAGAAATAAAATTTTGGTAAAATTTTCTATAGAAATAAAATTTTGACAAAATTTTCTATAAAAATAAAATTTTGGCAAAATTTTCTATAGAAATAACATTTTGGCAAAATTTTCTATAGAAATAAAATTTTGACAAAATTTTCTATAGAAATAAAATTTTGACAAAATTTTCTATAGAAATAAAGATTTGACAAAATTTTCTATAGAAATAAAATTTTGGTAAAATTTTCTATAGAAATAAAATTTTGACAAAATTTTCTATAAAAATAAAATTTTGGCAAAATTTTCTATAGAAATAACATTTTGGCAAAATTTTCTATAGAAATAAAATTTTGTCAAAATTTTCTATAGAAATAAAATTTTGACAAAATTTTCTATAGGAATAAAATTTTGGCAAAATTTCTATAGAAATAAAATTTTGGCAAAATTTTCTATAGAAATAAAATTTTGAGAAAATTTTCTTTAGAAATAAAATTTTGTCAAAATTTTCTATAGAAATAAAATTTTGGCAATTTTTTCTATACAAATAAAATTTTGGCAAATTTTTCTATAGAAATAAAATTTTGGCAAAATTTTCTATAGAAATCAAATTTGACAAAATTTTCTATAGAAATAAAATTTTGACAAAATTTTCTATAAAAATAAAATTTTCACAAAATTTTATAAAGAAATAAAATTTTGTCAAAATTTTCTATAGAAATAAAATTTTGAAAAAATTTCCATTGAAATATAATTTTGACAAAAATTTCTATAGAAATAAAATTTTGGCAAAATTTTCTATAGAAATAAAATTTTGGCAAAATTTTCTATAGAAATATAATTTTGACAAAATTTTCTATAGAAATAAAATTTTGGCAAAATTTTCTATAGAAATAAAATTTTGGCAAAATTTTCTATAGAAATAAAATTTTGACAAAATTTTCTATAGAAATTAAATTTTGACAAAATTTTCTATAGAAATAAAATTTTGGCAAAATTTTCTATAGAAATAAAATTTTGGCAAAATTTTCTATAGAAATTAAATTTTGACAAAATTTTCTATAGAAATAAAATTTGACAAAATTTTCTATAGAAATAAAATTTTGACAAAATTTTCTATAGAAATAAAATTTTGACAAAATTTTATAAAGAAATAAAATTTTGACAAAATTTTCTATAGAAATAAAATTTTTTATAGACATAAAATTTTGACAAAATTTTCTGTAGAAATAAAATTTTGACAAAATTTTCTGTAGAAATAAAATTTTGACAAAATTTTCTGGAGAAATAAAATTTTGACAAAATTTTCTATAGAAATGAAATTTTGGCAAAATTTTCTATAGAAATAAAATTTTGGCAAAATTTTCTATAGAAATAAAATTTTGACAAAATTTTCTATAGAAATTAAATTTTGACAAAATTTTCTATAGAAATAAAATTTGACAAAATTTTCTATAGAAATAAAATTTTGACAAAATTTTCTATAGAAATAAAATTTTGACAAAATTTTATAAAGAAATAAAATTTTGACAAAATTTTCTATAGAAATAAAATTTTGAAAAAATTTCCATTGAAATATAATTTTGACAAAATTTTCTATAGAAATAAAATTTTGGCAAAATTTTCTATAGAAATAAAATTTTGGCAAAATTTTCTATAGAAATAAAATTTTGACAAAATTTTCTATAGAAATTAAATTTTGAAAAAATTTTCTATAGAAATAAAATTTTGGCAAAATTTTCTATAGAAATAAAATTTTGGCAAAATTTTCTATAGAAATAAAATTTTGACAAAATTTTCTATAGAAATTAAATTTTGACAAAATTTTCTATAGAAATAAAATTTGACAAAATATTCTATAGATATAAAATTTTGACAAAATATTCTATAGATATAAAATTTTGACAAAATTTTATAAAGAAATAAAATTTTGACAAAATATTCTATAGATATAAAATTTTGACAAAATTTTCGATAGAAATAAAATTTTGACAAAATTTTCTATAGAAATAAAACTTTGACAAATTTTTCTATAGAAATAAAACTTTGACAAAATTTTCTATAGAAATACAATTTTAAGTAAATATTTGCCTAGTGCCCTAAAACCCCTAGTAATTACACTCGAGACAAAACATATGTACGAGGATTAATTTGTGTATATACATATATATGAGTTGGAGGCTACTAGGGTCAAGAACTTTCACTCCAAAAGAATCCAATTAAATTTCAATTTCTTTTTGTAATAAAATTAATATAGAGTGAACATTTATCGAGGCGGTTATGCCAGTTTTCCAGATTGAATATTTATGTTTCCTATCCCCACATCAAAATTTATGATTTAATTATTCTACATTCAAAATCTTACAACAAAAAACGATAATTCATTGTTCTTAATTGATTCTTACGATTCATATCGCTAATACTTAAACATACCATAGATGGTTTGCTATCCAATCAAAAACTTTCTATTTTATAGGAATTTGTATACGATAATCAAAATGTTTTAATGATCTCACTTTAATTGAAGAGTACGACTACCACTGAAAATGTTTAAAAACTTAATTAAATTTAAATTCTTTGAATGGAAGATTTTAACTTGAACATAGAAAATAAATGGGCCACAAAGAGGTTTTATGTCTTACGATTTTAAAAGAATTTCCTTTTTAAATTTAATTGAAGGTCATTCCCATAGAAAGTTTTCTAAGAATTGGGATGAAAACAAAACTTTCATTCATTATTTGCATTTTTTGTTTTTTGTTTTTCGCCACACAAAATTACAAGTAGACAAGATGTTTGTTGTTCTCTCATAAGCTTACAAGTTTTGAATGACTAATTAAGCCGGTATCCTTGAGAGAAAGTGTGTTGCAACACACTTGGGGAAACACACAAAATTTCCCAGGATGTGTCATCATCAAAAACTTTATTTGAAATTCTGTTTGCTGATGTCTCTTATGCGTGTTACCATTAAAAAACAGTGAAAGGGGGAAAATGAACCACTCCAACACCATCGACGCAATACCACCAAAGCAACTTTTGCTTGAGAGAAGGTAGTAACAAAAATCCTCATAATCCTTGTAGAAAATTTGTTAAAAAAAACTACTTCACTTCAATGCCTGACAATAATGATGACATGATGACTACACTGAAAAAGGAGAAATTCATAATCTTCATTAAAGAAATTTGTCATGTACACTTCGTCTATATCGGCATCCACATTAATCAAATTAAAAAATTTAGTCATCTAAGAAAATTATTGAAAATTTTGACGTTCAGCAAATTTTTATTTTTACCATTATATTTTCACTGTAAGCGAGAATTGCCTAAAAGTATGCCATGAGTTTTTTTAATAAACAGTAGCAATCTTCTTAATTGTTTCAATGTGAAAAATTAATTCGTCTAAGAAAATTATTGAAATTTTTGACGTTCAGCAAATTTTTATTTTTACCATAATATTTTGACTGTAAGCGAGAATTGCCTAAAAGTATGCCATAAGGTTTTTAAATAAACAGTGGCAATCTTCTTAATTGTTTCAATGTGAAAAATTAAGTCGTCTAAGAAAATTATTGAAAATTTTCACGTTCATCAAATTTTTATTTTTACCATAATATTTTCACTGTAAGCGAGAATTGCCTAAAAGTATGCCATGAGTTTTTTTAATAAACAGTGGCAATCTTCTTATTGTTTCAATGTGAAAAATTTAGTCATCTAAGAAAATTATTGAAAATGTTGACGTTCAGCAAATTTTTATTTTTACCATAATATTTTCACTGTAAGCGATAATTGCCTAAAAGTATGCCATGAGTTTTTTTTAATAAACAGTGGCAATCTTCTTATTGTTTCAATGTGAAAAATTAAGTAGTCTTAGAAAATTATTGAAAATTTTGACTTTCATCAAATTTTTATTTTTACCATAATATTTTCACTGTAAGCGATAATTGCCTAAAAGTATGCCATGAGTTTTTTAATACACAGTGGCAATCTTCTTAATTGTTTCAATGTGAAAGTGCAATTTTTTATGGGGGAGTGATACTTTTTGTGACACTTCAAAAGTGGCACCAAAAATTGTCCCTTCCCATAAAAGGTGGCACAATTATTTTCAAAAAGTAACAAAAAAAAATAACACAGTATTTTGAATAATTAAAAATACGAATTAATAAATGTTTTCAAGTTTTTTTTCTATGAAATTATAAAGTCGCGTTTTTTATTTCAAATTAGAACTAAATAAACCCAACAATTATTCTATCTTAATTTCATTGAAAATCAGTCCTTGAAATGAATAGTTTTGATGGGAGAACCAGGTTAACCTAATACACAAAAATTTTCTTTGCCTATTTTTAGGCGTCACAAAAGTCGCGATTGCTTTCAAATAAAAATAATTTCAGGAATCAAGGCAACTTTAAATCTAGGTTTTATAACATTGAATTTAAGTTTTCTTTCTGTATTTTTTAAGAATTTCACAACAACCACTGCCTATCTTCTAAGGTTAAAACTTAAGCTATATTTTTAATAGCATAATTTTGGGGTATTTTCTAAAGTGTACAATTTAATAACGAAAATTCATGTGTGTGAAGATAAATTCGAATTTGAAATTTGCAGCAAAAAACTTAGCCGAGGCACAAACCATCACTTTAAATACGAATTTAGTTTTTCAAATTCGAATTTTTACTATTAGGCTTGCTATGCATAACATAAGCCGTGTGCGGTATAGAGTCTAGGTTCATTGGAAAGGGCTTGAGCTTAGCTTTCACAATCACAAAACTTTTCATTAGTAAAGTATTTGTGAAAAGCGCTAATTGGAAAATACTTTTTCATCAAATTTTTACAACGGAGACCACTGTGCCAAAACTAAGCCGTGTGCGGTATAGAGACTAGGTTAATTGGAAAGGGCTTGAGCTCAGCTTTCATACCCACGATAGTCTTCATTAGAAACGTATTTGTGAAAACGCAAATTGGAAAATACTTTTTCAACAAATTTTTACAACGGAGCCCACTGTGCCAAAACTAAGCCTCGTGCGGTAAAAAGACTAGGTTCATTGGAAAAGGCTAGAGCTCAGCTTTCATAATCACAAAACTCTTCATTAGTAAAGTATTTGTGAAAAGCGCTAATTGGAAAATACTTTTTCAACAAATTTTTACAACGGAGCCCACTGTGCCAAAACTAAGCCTCGTGAGGTATAAAGACTAGGTTCATTGGAAAGGGCTTGAGCTCAGCTTTCATACCCACGATAGTCTTCATTAGAAAAGTATTTGTGAAAAGCGCAAATTTGAAAATACTTTTTTAAAAAATTTTTACAACGGAGCCCACTGTGCCAAAACTAAGCCTCGTGCGTTATAGAAACTAGGTTCATTGGCAAGGGCTTGAGCTTAGCTTTCACAATCACAAAAGTCTTCATTAAAAGTAAAAAGAAAAGTATTTGTGAAAAGCCAAAAGTTTTGGAACAGTGGGCCCGTTGTAAAAGTAAAAATAAAATTGCTCCCAAAAACCCCAATTTAAATAAATTCCACTTAATATTTTTGGTGGTTTAAATAAAATGAATTACAAAAAATCATGCTAAAAACTAAAGTAGTTTTTAATATATAATATGAAACATAAAAAAATTAAGATATTAATTTAAAAAAAATATGAGATTCTTTATAGAACCAACACAAATTTTACGCTGGAAATTAATTCACAAATCCAGTGAAAGGACATACTATAAAAAAATCTATTAAATATTATAAGAAACTTACACATGGTATACAGTAAAAGGGGAACTTACCTGGAAAGAGAAAAAGAAAATTTTATTAAAAAATTTTATTAAAAATCTAATGAATTCTAAATAAAATAGTGAGTAAGAGTCTAACAGTAGTCATTGTACTTCAATCCAAGTACGTCATCACAGTTATCATAAAAATGGATCCAAATGTGTTTGCCATCCTTACAGGATGTCCATCGGCGGTCCTTCCCATTCCAAGAAGATTTGCTGTATAAGGTTGCATGTTGCCATTTGCATTTGCATTTAAACAGATTCTAGATAACCACGGTCGCCTAACTTGTTTTTGTCCACATTTAAGGTCCAATTATGAAAGGTGACAACTGTACACAGTCCTGTTTTTAGAGTCGCCAACTTTCAAAGGTTTCACTGCCCCAAAATATTTATGCAAAAATCTTTGGACCCAAGTATATTTTATTTTTGCACTGTGTGTTACCATTTCTTATCCAAAGGTGCAATATTAAGCAAAAAAATTAAAGCCACGTAAGAGCAAAAGAAACTTTAATTATTTTTTTAACGAATACAGCAGAACATAGAAACCAAAAAAAAAGAAAACCCGCATAGCATACATCGCACTTGAAAATTATTGGAGCGATAAGTCATTAAAGCAAAGATTTCGGATTGAAAAACATAAAAGGCAACCGAATGAAATATTATAAAGCTCGAAAAAGAAACAAAATCTCAATGTTAAGTTATATTACAAACATGTCATGGCTTTGAATGCAATTCAATCAATTGCAAATTCGTTGGATTTTTTGAAAGGAACTCTATAGAGCAGAGAGCTTCGTTGAACTTGAAAGAGAAAAACACTTGAATACTTAAAAGGGCGAAAAATTGTCGATTTTGAAAAAAAATTTATCATGTCACCAAGAAATGACCCCTGGAACACGGTTGCCACTCGACCCCAAAATAACCTACCAAAATTTGGAGAACATTTTACCAAAAAACTACCAAACAAAAAATCTTATTTTGCAAAATTTTATTTCTATAGAAAATTTTATCAAAATTTTATTTCTATAGAAAATTTTGTCAAAATTTTATTTCTATAGAAAATTTTGTCAAACTTTTATTTCTACAGAAAATTTTGTCAAAATTTTATTTCTATAGAAAATTTTGTCAACATTTTATTTCTATAGAAATTTTTGTCAAAAATTTAAAAATTTTATTTCTATAGAAAATTTTGTAAAAATTTTATTTCTACAGAAAATTTTGTCAAAATTTTATTTCTATAGAAAATTTTGTCAAAATTTTATTTCTATAGAAAATTTTGTCAAAATTTTATTTCTATAGAAAATTTTGTCAAAATTTTATTTCTATAGAAAATTTTGTCAAATTTTTATTCCTATAGAACATTTTGTCAAAATTTTATTTCTATAGAAAAATTTTGTCAAAATTTGATTTCTATAAAAAAATTTTGTCAAAATTTGATTTCTATAGAAAATTTTGTCAACATTTTATTTCTATAGAAAATTTTCTCAATATTTTATTTCTATAGAAAATTTTGTCAAATTTTTTTTTTCTATAGAAAATTTTGTCAAAAATTTATTTCTATAGAAAATTTTGTCAAAATTTTATTTCTATAGAAAATTTTGTCAAAATTTTATTTCTATAGAAAGTTTTGTCAACATTTTATTTCTATAGAAAATTTTGTCAAATTTTTATTTCTATAGAACATTTTGTCAAATTTTTATTTCTATAGAACATTTTGTCAAAATTTTATTTCTTTAGAAAATTTTGTCAAAATTTAATTTCTATAGAAAATTTTGTCAAAATTTGATTTCTATAGAAAATTTTGTAAAAATTTGATTTCTATAAAATTTTGCAAAAATTTCCTATTGAAATAAAATGTTGGCAAAAATTTTCTATAGAAATAAAAATTTGACATAAAATTTATAAGTTTCTATAGAAATAAAATTCTGAGAAAATTTTCTATAGATATAAAATTTTCAGAAAATTTTCTATAGAAATAACATTTTCAGAAAATTTTCTATAGAAATAAAAATTTGAGAAAATTTTCTATAGAAATAAAATTTTGAGAAAATTTTCTATAGAAATAAAATTTTGAGAAAATTTTCTATAGAAATAGAAGTTTGACAAAATTTTCTATAGAAATAAAAATTTGAAAAAATTTTCTGAAGAAATAAAATTTTGCCAAATTTTCAATAGAAATAAAATTCTGAAAAAAATTTCTATAGAAATACAATTTTGCAAAAAAAAAAAATTCTACATAAATAAAATTTTGCAAAAGTTTTTTATAGAAATAAAATGTTGCAAATATTTTCTATAGAAATAAAATTTTGCAAAAATATTCTATCGAAATAAAATTTAGACAAAATTTTCTATCGAAATAAAATTTTGGCAAAAATTTTCTATCGAAGGTTTTGGCAAAAAGTTTCTATAGAAATAAAAATTTGACATAAAAAAATTTTGACAAAATTTTCTACAGAAATAAAATTTTGACAAAATTTTCTATGGAAATAAAATTCTGAGAAAATGTTATATAGGAAGAACATTTTGACAAAAGTTTCTATAGAAATAAAATTTTGAGAACATTTTCTATAGAAATAAAATTTTGAAAAAAATTTTTTTAGAAATAAAATTTTCTATAGAAATAAAAGTTTGAGAAAATTTTCTATAGAAATAAAATTTTGAGAAAATTTTCTATAGAAATAAAATTTTGAGAAAATTTTCTATAGAAATAAAATTTTGAGAAAATTTTCTATATAAATAAAAATTTGAGAAAATTTTCTGAAAAAATAAAATTTTGAAAAAATTTTCTATAGAAATACAATTTTGCAAAAAAAAATATACAGAAATAAAATTTTGTAAAAGTTTTCTATAGAAATAAAATTTTTAAAAAAATTTTCTATCGAAATAAAATTTTGGCAAAAATTTTCTATCGAAAGTTCTGGCAAAAATTTTCTATAGAAATAAAAATTTGACATAAAAATTTGATATAAATTTTCTATAGAAATAAAATTTTGATAAAATTTCTATAGAAATTAAATTTTGAAAAAATTTTTTTAGAAATAAAATTTTGAGAAAATTTTCTATAGTAATAAAAATTTGAGAAAAATTTCTGAAGAAATAAAATTTTGACAAAATTTTCTATCGAAATAAAATTTTGACAAAATTCTCTATAGAAATAAAATGTTGACAAAATTTTCTATAGAAATAAAATTTTGACAAAATTTTCTATAGGAGGTGATTCTGAGTCGAGGTTTTAGGGGGTGGGTTCTTCAATATTTCTGATAGGCTAATTGTTTGGCAGATCAACGTTATTATACTCTTGTCATAATGACCAGTTGGTTTAGGGTATCAAAAAAAATTACAACACATTCAGACACAACATTCATGGAAATATTTACTTTCTCTCGTTACTGCATACAATACAATGTCGTACTTTTCGAACAAATTCCATGTTCCGCTCTAACAATTCCCGGGTTCACATCTACACAAAGCACGTTCCACTGTATCACATTGTTTGACACTGTCGCATATGTAAGGCAATCCAAAAAAAGCAAAAGAATATGCACTTGCATTCAAAAGAAAATAAAGATGAACAATTCTATTAAAAAAAGAAGAAAATATGGGCATGGAAATTTGAACTGCAGCTTTGTTATCTTTTCATTAAGAGACCGACACTTTTTGCTAGCTTTTCTCTATTAATTTTTTCCATGTTTATTTTTTTATTGTGGATAAATGCCCACAAAGACCATTGGACGATTATTGTAATAATTTGTTATTTTTTTGTTAAGCTTATTGTTTTCTTTTTTTGTTTTTCTTAATTTTTTCTTATATATATTTTTTGTTTTTGGATTTTTGGATTTTTGTTTTTTTGTTTTTTTTTCTTATTTTATTTTTTGTTTCTTATTTTATTTTTTAATTTTTTTAGTTATCACTATGAACTAAAATTTTTCTAGAATATTTTCTCTTATTAGAATTGTGGAAAATCGAAATTAAAGAAAATTTCAAAACTGTAGCGAACGCAAAACAAACCCAACCGAAGAAAAAGGCCCATCAACCACTTACTGGTGTATTCGGCAAATGTTACCCATTTGAGTTGAAAGCTAGTCATACATTTTTCAAAAATGCGAAAAATATAGAGAGCAAATCGAGCTGAAGCTCTCCTACTCGCCCAATGGAGGGTAAAAGGATATTATTTTTGTTTTGGCCCAACACAATGACTACACACAACTCTCTTTACATTTTTGGCCTAGACTGGCAGGCAGGCAGTCAGGCTGCTAAGCATGCACGCACACCATTTCCTGGAGTAATGTTTTCTATGCATCTCACACAATCCCTCTCTCCTATTCTTTTCATATCCTTTTTTATGGCGAGGCGAAATATTTACATTACAAATAGACCAAATGGCAAATAGGCAGAGACAGACGAAGAATATGATACCAGCAACAAAATCATACAGGCTGCCCAAGAAGATACTAACAACAAAGAATTAATTTAAAAAACTTTGGGTTTGTGTCACTGGAGAATCAACAAAAACGAGACACAGAGTGCCATCACGCACACCTTGCTTCGCTCGTAAATTTTCTCTCCCCAAGGAGTTGTGTACTCACATAATAATAATAATACTCCCCCTCTACCACAAAATATGAAAACCATTAAATATACACTCGAAAAAAAAATAAAAATACACAGTACTATGTACTAAGTAGAAAATTTTCTTAAAATTTTATTTCTTAGAAAATTTTCTCAAAATTTTATTACTATAGAAAATTTTTTTCAAAATTTTAATTCTATAGACAATTTTGCCAAAATTTTATTTCTATAGAAAATTGTGCCAAAATTTTATTTCTATAGAAAATTTTGCCAAAATTTTATTTTTGTAGAAAAATTTCTCAAAATTTTATTTCTATAGACAAATTTGCCAAAATTTTATTTCTATAGAAAATTTTGCCAAAATTTTATTTCTATAGACAAATTTGCCAAAATTTTATTTCTATAGACAAATTTGCCAAAATTTTATTTCTATAGAAAATTTTGCCAAAATTTTATTTCTATAGAAAATTTTGCCAAAATTTTATTTCTATAGAAAATTTTGCCAAAATTTTATTTCTATAGAAAAATTTCTCAAAATTTTGATTTCTATAGAAAAAATTTTCTCAAAATTTTATTTCTATGGAAAATTTTCTCAAAATTTTATTTGTATAGGAAATTTTCTCAAAAATTTTATTTCTACAGAAAATTTTCGCAAAATTTTATTTCTATAGAAAATTTTCTCAAAATTCTGATTTCTATATAAAAAATTTTCTCAAAACTTTACTTCTATAGAAAATTTTCTCAAAATTTTATTTCTATAGAAAATTTTCTTTCTATTTCTATAGGAAAAATTTTATTTCTATAGGAAATTTTCTCAAAAATTTTATTTCTATAGAAAATTTTCTCAAAAACTTTATTTCTATAGAAAACTGTCTCAAAATTTTGATTTTTATAGAAAATTTTCTCAAAACTTTATTTCTATAGAAAATTTTCTCAAAATTTTATTTCTATAGAAAATTTTTTCACAATTTTATTTCTATAGAAAATTTTCTCAAAATGTTATTTCTATAGAAAATTTCTAAAAAATAATTTAGTTCTATAGAAAAATTTCTCAAAAGTTTATTTTTATAGAAATTCTACAGAAATTTTGTCAAAATTTTATTTCTATAGAAAATTTTCTCAAAATTTTATTCTATAGAAAATTTTCTCAAAATGTTATTTCTATAGAAAATTTTCTCAAAATGTTATTTCTATAGAAAATTTTGTCAAAATTTTATTTCTATGGAAATTTTCTCAAAATTTTATTTCCATAGAAAATTTTCTCAAAATTTTATTTGTATAGGAAATTTTCTCAAAAATTTTATTTCTATAGAAAATTTTCTCAAAATTCTGATTTCTATAGAAAATTTTCTCAAAATTCTGATTTCTATAGAAAAAATTTTCTCAAAACTTTACTTCTATAGAAAAATATCTCAAAATTGTATTTCTATAGAAAATTTTCTTTCTATTTCTACGTTTCCATACACCATAAAAATAACTGGTAATGATAGGCTAATAAATAATGCCATTATATCATTACATGTACTACGGTACACTATGTGTACTTCGTACAGACAATCAGTCTAAATGCGCATCACAGATGATATATGCATTTAAAAACAAAACGACTGAACGAAAACAACAAAAACAATGGAAACAGGCAGCATACGGCCATCGAATGTCATTGTATGGCATTCAATCTCCAGTAAATCAGTTGCCGACGGCAACATACTGGAGTGGTGTAATTGGAAGGTGAAAATGTTTTCTACTGCATTTCTTTTTTTGGACATGTTGGATTGGCTTAAGCTCGTTCTTTGCAATATAAGAATGACTTACCAACATAGTCTAATAATTGAGATCAGTAGATCGTCCAATAAAGGGAACTGATGAGGATGTGGAAATCCGAAACAGCTGTCTTCCCAACCATTTTGGACAACATTTTCACGTTTCCATACACCATAAAAATAACTGGTAATGATAGGCTAATAAATAATGCCATTATATCATTACATGTACTACGGTACACTATGTGTACTTCGTACAGACAATCAGTCTAAATGCGCATCACAGATGATATATGCATTTAAAAACAAAACGACTGAACGAAAACAACAAAAACAATGAAAAATTTTATTTCTATAGGAAATTTTCTCAAAAATTTTATTTCTATAGAAAATTTTCTCAAAAATTTTATTTCTATAGAAAACTGTCTCAAAATTATGATTTTTATAGAAAATTTTCTCAAAACTTTATTTTTATAGAAAAGCTTCCTAAAGTGTTAATTTCTATAGAAAACTTTCTTAAAATTTTACTTCTATAGAAAACTTTCTCAAAATTTTATTTCTACAATATTTTGACAAAATTTTATTTCTATAGAAAATTTTCTCAACATTTTATTTCTATAGAAAATTTTGTCAATTTTTTTTTTCTATAGAAAATTTTGCCAAAATTTTATTTTTATAGAAAATTTTGCCAAAATTTTATTTCTATGGAAAATTTTGTCAAAATTTTATTTCTATAAAAAAATTTTGTCAAAATTTTATTTCTATAAAAAATTTTGCCAAAATTTTATTTCTACAGAAAATTTTGTCAAAATTGTATTTCTATAGAAAATTTTGCCAAAATTTTTTTTCTATAGAAAATTTTGTCAAAATTTTATTTCTATAAAAAATTTTGTCAAAATTTTATTTCTATAGAAAATTTTGTCAAAATTCCATTTCTATAGAAGATTTTGTCAAAATTTTATTTCTATAGAAAATTTTGTCAAAATTTTATTTCTATAGAAAATTTTGTCAAAAGTTTATTTTTATAGAAATTCTATAGAAAATTTTCTCAAAATGTTATTTCTATAAAAAAGTTTGTCAAAATTTTATTTCTATAGAAAAGTTTGTCAAAATTTTATTTCTATAGAAAATTTTGTCAAAATTTTATTTCTATAGAAAAATTTCTCAAAGTTTATTTTTATAGAAATTTTATAGAAATTTTGTCAAAATTTTATTTCTATAGAAAATTTTCTCAAAATGCTATTGCTATAGAAAATTTTCTCAAAATGTTATTTCTATAGAAAATTTCTAAAAAATAATTTAGTTCTATAGAAAAATTTCTCAAAAGTTTATTTTTATAGAAATTCTACAGAAATTTTGTCAAAATTTTATTTCTATCGAAAATTTTGTCAAAACTTTATTTCTATAGAAAATTTTCTCAAAATTTTATTCTATAGAAAATTTTGTCAAAATTTTATTCTATACAAAATTTTGTCAAAGTTTTATTTCTATAGTAAATTTTGTCAAAATTTAATTTCTATAGAAAATTTTGTCAAAATTTTATTTCTATAGAAAATTTTCTTAAAATTTAATTTCTATAGCAAATTTTCTTAAAATTTTATTTCTATAGAAAATTTTTTTGGAAGCTCGTTTTTACTAGGAAATATATACAATATTTTTTTCGAGTGTAAACGCAACAAATAGCAATGGTCCTTCGAGTATGTTCAAGCGTGTATGTATTTGCAAAATGTTATTGAAGAATTTGTGAAGTTTTAATACGACACTTATAAGAGTCGCAATACTACTACCAACCATAACACATGATGCCCTCACACAATGTTGGTTGGGGGGATGATGATGATGATTGCCACGTCTGCCCCCCATCCACCTTAGAATATTTTATACGACAACAGTGTGGGGCCAAACGACCTCACCTAAGCGAGTAATCAGTGGGTCATACAACAAATAATTCACATGTTTATACGATTTTGCCAGAAAATAAAGCGGAAAATAAGGAAATATAAAATACGTGCCACAAACGCGGCAAAAAGGAAAAGAATCCATGTTAGAAGTTGGTTTCTATAGCTGAAACACTATGTTATCATTTGAATTTAGCTTATATTTAATACAATAAAACAAAAATGTGATAGCTTGCTTAGGGTATGATTGTGAAGTGTTGGCTCCTCGCCGCCATTCCATGGAGCGAGAAGATATAGGAAAATTCTGAAAACTGTGATAATGGGTTTTCATCAAAAATAGGGAAAACTAAATAATAACAAAAGAGTAGGTATTTGTTATAGCTTTCCTTAAAGTTTTCCTTGTAACAGAATAACGCACCCTTGGCATATGATTTACTAACGAAATTAAGAGGAATTGAAAACAATAATGACTTTGACAACGTTATGTGAAAAAAGCAAATCTATGTTGTATCATTAATGTCAAACTCTTGTCTTTGAAAAATAACAATTTGTCTTTGTCGAGCATTTGACGATTCAGCCCCTCCTAGGCAATACACCAGGAAAAATAGAAATGCAGACATTTTTTTTTTCTATTTCAACCACGAAATTAATTGATCCAATTAATTTTTTAATTGAAATGTCGTCAATCACGGAATGATAGTGTCAATCACAGTTTTAATTGGGCATAAAAAAATACTTGATTAAATAATTTATTGATTTTTTTGAAATTTATAATAATTTTTTTAATTAACTCAATTAAAAATTTAATTGATGTTGATTGCAAAACTCAATTAATTTTTTAATTAAAAACGCAACTAATTTCAATTTTAATAATTGGTTAAAAATTTTATTATTGCAATAAAATTTTTAATTAAAAATTAAAAAAAAAAAAATTCAATCGTTTTTAACTGACGTAATTTTCATCAGTGTATATCAAACGAAAATGGAATGTTCCAATTTAAGGCCCATAGTTTTTCATCAAACCTACATGTAAAAAACCCCTATTCTAATTTGACTTCCTTTTTGTAGATTTTGCATATATTTTTGTTTTTTTTTTCCTCTTTGCGAGTGCAAGAGGGCTCCGCCAAAGAGCAAAGAGTAAGGCAACAGGATTAGCAAATGGGAAAACCCAGTGCACAATTCCTTAGAGGAAAATAAAGAACAAAAAATAAATAAAAACAAATACCAAAAAGGTAAATAAAAATGTTAAAGAAAAAAAAAACATATATCAATGTCAAAATGTCCTACTCTTTGGTAATGGAAGAATTAAACATTTTGTCTTTTACATTAATATTTGCTTATTAATAATATTACATATAAATTATATAATAAATACTTACGTCATTTTGTTGTAAAATTATGTTAAAATCTTGTTGTAAAATATTGAATGATTTTTTGTTGTTACTTTAGACGATGATTATAACTATGCGACAGCAATTACAAGGAATAGTAGAATGTTTGGCGACGTTTAAGTGTTGACATTGAGATTGGGAGAGCGAGAGAGTGATTTTTTAAGAAACAAAACAACAACGATTTAGCTTCACAACAGAGTGCGGCAATATAAAAATTTTTCCCGTTGCTTAACGATGAATGGTAGTGTGGTGGTGTTGTATATTTCTTTTATATAGATATTCGTTTAATTATATTATACAAAATACTACTTTTCATGGATATCTAAAGATATATAAAATCTAATGCAGATCGTTTAAAAAAATCGCTTTGCTGTTGAACTTTTTTTTTTTGTAATACAAAGTGTAATTGGTTGGTATCGTCTTTGTTTTTGTTGATCTCTTTTTCGTTGAATGAGTGGTGAGTGAGTTTTGTATCTCTCTCTGTGGCTGATTCGATTAATTTCTCTTCTCTTAGTAATATGCTATTATTATGTTTGTTGTTGTTGTTTCCGTTATTGTATTTTATTATGGATTATGTTAACGAATACTATTGCGTTGCTGCTTATATTTATAATATATAATTTTTATATATATATATTTATTTTAATATATTTTTATTTTAATATATATTTATTTTAATATATGTGTTGGTGTATATATATATAGCAGTTGTTGTAGTAAGACTTTTGGTTGGTTTATTCAAGTTATTGTTGTTGTATTTTTGCTCTCTTTTTACGCCATACACTTGTGGTTGTTGTATTAAGATTAGATTCTAGTCTTTACGTTGTTGTTGTTGTTATTGTTATTATTTTGTTGCTTATTATTATATCCTTGGTTGAGAGATGCTTAGTAGTTGTGGTAATTCTAATAAAAAACGCCTATTGTTGCTTGGGGGATTTGTTTTCTATTTTATGTTATGAGATCTGAAATGAGACAAAGTAAAAAAAAAACAAATCATCAGATTTTATAAGGAATTCATGGAATATATAAAAAATATTTTTAAAAAATTTTACAAAAACAATTATATACAGCAGTAAGTTCGGCCAGGCCGAATCTTAAATACCCTCCACCATGAATCAAACTATTATATAGTTCCCTTTGAAAATGTCCTGGGGGGGGGGGGGGGGGTTTGATGACTGATATTCTCCCAAACAGATCATTTCAACCAGTACGCTTCCCAAAGATAAAATTAAAGATTTTACCTATGAAGACTAGATCAGATTCTGGATTTTTAAGAACCGTCTTTTGTTTGAGTTTTGAGAGGAATCATAAACATCGCTTGTAAGTGTGCAAGAAAATTGTGAAATAACGCCTTGAGTTGAAATCTAAAATCTGTAGATTTTTAACCCCATTATTTAAATGATTACGATAAGTAAAATCTTGAAATTTTACATTCAGTTTCAAGCAGTCGTGGAGGCATTACCAAATGGACTGATAAAAACTAAATCCTATACGCGTTTTTGTGGGTCTAAAATTCCAGCATATTTACAATTTCAGGCAAATCGGATAAAAATTACGGTTTCCAGAAACCCAAGAAGTTAAATCGGGAGATCAGTCTTATGGGGGCTATGCCAAAAACATGGACGGATACACACAATATTCAGCACATCTAATTGTAGTTCTAGAATTTAGAACCAAACTGTACCGATACACAATATATTCGGCACACCTATTTACAGTCCAAAAAACTCTAGATTTCCAATTTCAGGCAAATTGGATAAAAACTCCGGTTTCTAACAGCCGAAGAAATAAAATCGGGATATCGGTCTACGAGGGGGCTACAGTAAACCATGGACCGATACCCACCATTTTCGCAACACCTCTTTATGGTCCTAAAATACCTGTAGATTTCCAATTTCAGGAAAATTGGATAAAAACTACGGTTTATATTAGCCCAAAACCCCAAATCGGGATGTCGTTTTATATGTGAACTATATCAAACCATCGACCGATACCCACCATTTTCGCAAGACATCTTTATGAGCCTAAAATTTTTCTAGATTTCCAATTTCAGTCAAATTGGATAAAAACTACAGTTTCTATAAGCCCATGACCCCAAAACGGGTGATCAGTCTATATAGGGGCTATATCAAAATATGGACCGATACTAACCGTTTTCGGCACACCTCTTTATAGTCTTAAAATACCTCGAAATTTCTAATTTAAGGCAAATTTGGATAAAAACTACGTTTTCTAGAAGCCCATGAAGTAAAATCGGGGAGATCGGTATATTTGGCAGCTATATCAAAACATGAACCGATACACGCCATTTTCGGCACACTTATTTGTTGTCTTTTCTAATTTCAGACAACTTTGATGAAAACTATTAATTTTAGAAGCCAAAGACACATCTTTATGGTTCTAAAATACTTCTAGATTTCAAATTTCAGGCAAAATGGATAAAAAACTACGGTTTCTATAAGTCCAAGACCCCAAACCTGGAGGTCCGTTTATATGGGGACTATATCAAAACCTGGACCGATATAGTCCATCTTCGAACTTCACCCACCTGCAAAATTTCAGCACGATAGCTTCATTATTGAAGACTATAGCGTGATTACAACAGACAGACAGACAGACGGACATGGCTATATTGTCTTAAAAATTCTCCCTGATCAAGAATATATATACAGTATATAGTCGGAAATCGAAAGTTCGACAAAACGGTATCTATGGTGGTGGGTATAAATATAATATTCAATTGATTAACTCGTTTAAAAAAAATCTTTGCCTACTTTTAGGCGACGCATGTTCACCGAAAACAATATGGTAAAAAAGGGGAAAAATGGTCACAAATATAATATTCGACTTCGAAGACGGGAGTTTGGATCAAAATTTATTATTAATAGTAATATAACGTAAATAAAGTGCCACTGATAAAAATAATATTCAATTGATTAACTCGTTTTATCACTTAAATAAATACAAGTTACTTTGCATACTTTTAGGCGACGCATGTTAATAGAAAACACTATGGTAAAAAATAGAAAAAATGCTCACAAATATAATATCCGACTTCGACGACGGGAATTTGGATAAAAATTCAATGCACTGTGGCACTGAAAAATATATTTATTTATTTATATATTTATAATATTTATAACCATAATAAATTATGAATATAAATAATGACAGAAGGTAGCGTAACTGAAAAAAAATAATATTCAGTTGATTAACTCGGTTTTTTACATAAATAAAAACTTCTTTGCATACTTTTAGGCGACGTATGTTCACAGAAAACATTATGATTTTGGGATTATTCGTTTGGCTTGAGGTCATGGCCTAATGAAAAATGCTGGTGTTGTTGTTTTTCATTACTTTTTTATTGAAATGTTGCTGTTCTCGGAAATAATATTCAGTTGATTAACTCGGTTTTTTACATAAATAAAAACTTCTTTGCATACTTTTAGGCGACGTATGTTCACAGAAAACATGATTTTGGGATTATTCGTTTGGCTTGAGGTCATGGACTAATGAAAAATGCTGATGTTGTTGTTTTTCATTACTTTTTTATTAAAATGTTGCTGTTCTCGGATATTTCGATACACCATCGGTGATCATCTTCAGCGAGATATTATATTTTACAATGTTATAGAATTTCTCCTTACAAAGCTCATGTCTAGCTTTGTTTAGTTAGACATGAGCTTTGTAAGGAGAAAGTCCATAACTTTGTAAAATATAATATCTCGCTGAATATGATCACCGATGGTGTATCGAAATATCAGAGAACAGCAACATTTCAATAAAAACAAGTAAGGAAAGTCTAAAGTCGGGCGGGGCCGACTATATTATACCCTGCACCACTTTGTAGATCTAAATTTTCGATGCCATATCACATCCGTCAAATGTGTTGGGTTCTATATAAAGGTTTGTCCCAAATACATACATTTAAATATCACTCGATTTGGACAGAATTTGATAGACTTTTACAAAATCTATAGACTCAAAATTTAAGTTGGCTAATGCACTAGGGAGGAACACAATGTTAGTAAAAAAAAATATGGGAAACATTTAAATCTGAAGCAATTTTAAGGAAACTCCGCAAAAGTTTATTTATGATTTATCGCTCGATATATATGTATTGGAAGTTTAGGAAAATTAGAGTCATTTTTACAACTTTTCGACTAAGCAGTGGCGATTTAACAAGGAAAATGTTGGTATTTTGACCATTTTTGTCGAAATCAGAAAAACATATATGTGGGAGCTATATTTAAATCTGAACCGATTTCAATCAAATTTGGCACACATGACTATATTACTAATTGTACTCCTAGTGCAACATTTCAAACAAATTGGGCCAAAACTCTGGCTTCTGGGGCCATATAACTCCATATGGGGCGAAAAATATATATGGAAGCTATATCTAAATCTGAACCGATTTCAATGAAATTTAGCACATGGGAGCTATATCTAAATCTGAATCGTTTTCAACCAAATTTGGCACGCATAGCTACAATGCTAAATCTACTCCCTGTGTAAAATTTCAACCAAATTGGGCCAAAACTCTGGCTTTTAGGACCCTATTAGTCCATATCGGGCGAAAGATATATATGGGAGCTATATCTAAATCTGAACCGATTTCAATCAAATTTCGCACACATGACTATACTACTAATTGTACTCCTAGTGCAAAATTTCAACCAAATCCGGCCAAAAATCTGGCTTCTGGGGCCATACAAGTTCATATCGGGCGAAAGATATATATGGGAGCTATATCTAAATCTGAACCGATTTCTTCCAAAATCAATAGGATTCTATTCTGACCCATATTAGGAACATGTGCCAAATTTGAAGGCGATTGGACTTAAATTGCGACCTAGACTTTGATCACAAAAATGTGTTCACAGACAGACGGATGGACGGACAGACGGACATTGTTATATCGACTTAGGGACCCACCCTTAGCATTATTGCCAAAGACACCATGTGTCTATCTCGTCTCCTTCTGGGTGTTACAAACATATGCACTAACTTATAATACCCTGTTCCACAGTGTGGCGCAGGGTATAAAAAGTAATGAAAAACAACGACACCAGCATTTTTCATTAGTCCATGATTTCAAGCCAAACGAATAATCCCAAAATTGTAAAATTCCAAAGGTCAACTAAACAGAAAACATTATGGTAAAACAGGGGGAAAATGCTCACAAATATAATATTCGATTTCGATGACGGGTTTTTGGATCAAAATTTATTATCATTAGTATTATAATGTAAATAAAAAGTGACACAGTATAATATAACTTCCCTCAACTGTAGGTACTTGCAATGCAATCCTCAGGAGATTAACACGCTTCATCTAATATAAAAAAAATTGTTGCATACTTTTAGGCGATACAGGTATCCATTGAACACATTGCAGTAAAACAAAAGGGAAAATATTCGACTCTGAAACTCGATTAGAAGAATTTCGTTCTTTTTTTCCCTAATCCTAAAAGGATCAAAACATATTACAATATAATGTAAATAAACAATGGCACTGTATGATAAAAAGGTTGTACAAAAATGTAAGAACAAATAATGTAAGTGACACAATAAAAAAAGGCGCAAGAGTATAATCGCTTGAAAAAAAGGGTCAAATTTGCCATGAAAGAAACACAAGTATAACACTGATGTGGTATTACAATGGACAGAATAGTCTAAGTGATCCTGAACCTAACCTATCTTTTCTAACTTCTTTTGGACATGGAGTCATGCCCAATTTGTGGCCGATTCTTCAATCGATGTCTATATATTATATCAGTCGACTCGGAACAAGGAAAATCCGACTCATTTATTCAACATACTCTGAACTTACCTACAATTCTCGTTGAGGTTATAATTAATGAGTTTGACTGTGTTACCCAAAAAAATCTATTAAAAGCTATGTTGTATAAAAATATCTAACTAATTGAAATCCTTTTTTAACTAAGCCATTCCAATTTAAAGAAAAACAATCCTGTTTAAAACTCACAACAATTAGTCTGCAACATCGTCCTTGCAATTTGCTGTGCTACTTTTCATACTATCTTGCTTCGAATATTGGCCAGCATTAGCCAATTCCCTAAGTACAATAACCTTTGAATTTGTCTGTGAACACCCTCCTGCAAAACAAAAAACTACCATAGAAAAACATTAAGGCTTAGCAATGCTCAATGGTAACTTGGTGCTACTGGAAACTTCTAGTAAAGGCAAGCAAATGAAAGGGAATCAAGAACGGATTCAGTAAAATAGACATTTTCTATACAAAAGAAAAGAATAACAAAAACCCACTTTTTTCTGTTTTTTCTCCCATGGAGATTTGCAAATGTCAGCCAAAAACAAATATTTATTGTGCTGCCTAACAAAACGAAAAAAAATAATGAAATATGTCGCTTTGGTTATATCGGTTATATCTATTACAAAATATTCTAGGACTAAATAAGCCAACAAATAGAGTTTAAATAGTTTTTAAATGAACAAACCATTGTTGGAAGAGCAAAATATTGATTTATTGCATTTTAAATGGACGTTCCATTTATTTCAAAACATTCAGCTAATGGAGGTCATGAGACTTTTTTTAAATAAAAAAAACTATTTGGCAAAACCCAAGGAAACCAATGGCTTTAAGTTACAAAAAAACAACAAAATATCAATAAATGTTAAACGATGAAGTCTTTAATGATGCAACGTAACATATTTGCACAACACAATAAATATGTTCCTTAATAACATGAAAATTTTCATTATGCAACAGAAAATTCAATAGCAAATATCGAAGACCCATCTGTGTTTTCGATACAAAATTTTCTATACAACTAAAAATGTTGACAAAATTTTCTATAAAAATAAAATTTTCTATAGAAATACAATTTTGACAAAATTTTCTATAGAACTGAAAATTTTGACAAAATTTTCTATAGAAATAAAATTTGGACAAAATGTTCGAAAGAAATAAATTTTTAAAAAAATTTTCTAAAGAAATAAAATTTTGAGAAAATTTTCTATAAAAAAGTTTGGCAACATTTTCTATAGAAATGAAATTTTGACAAAATATTCTATAGAAATAAAATTTTGAAAAAATTTTCTATAGAAATTATTTTGACAAAATTTTCTATAGAAATAATTTTGACAAAATTTTCTATAGAAATAAAATTTGGACAAAATTAGAACAAGAAATAAATTTTTTAAAAAATTATCTATAGAAATAAAATTTTGAAAAAAATTTCTATAGAAACAAAATTTTGGCAATTTTTACAAAATTTTCTATAGAAATGAAATGTTTACAGAATTTTCTATATAAATAAAATTTTCTATAGAAATAAAATGTTGACAAAATTTTCTATAGAAATAAAATATTGACAAAATTTTCTATAGAAATAAAATTTTGCGAAAATTTTTTATAGAAATAAAATGTTTCTATAGAAAACAAAATGTTGACAAAATTTTCTATAGAAATAAAATTTTGACAAAATTTTCTATAGAAATAAAATTTTGACAAAATTTTCTTTAGAAATACAATTATAGCAAATTTTTCTATACAAATAAAATTTTGGCAAAATTTTCTATAGAAATAAAATTTTGGAAAAATTTTCTATAGAAATAAAATTTTGGCAAAATTTTCTATAGAAATAAAATTTTGACAAAATTTTCTATAAAAATAAAATGTTGAAAAAATTTTCTATAGAAATAAAATCTTGACAATATTTTCTATAGAAATAAAATTTTGACAAAATTTTCTATAGAAATAAAATTTTGACAAAATTTTCTATAGAAATAAAATATTGACAAAATTTTCTATAGAAATAAAATTTTGCGTAAATTTTTTATAGAAATAAAATGTTTCTATAGAAAACAAAATGTTGACAAAATGTTCTATAGAAATAAAATCTTGACAAAATTTTCTATAGAAATAAAATTTTGACAAAATTTTCTATAGAAATAAAGTTTTGACAAAATTTTCTATAGAAATAAAATATTGACAAAATTTTCTATAGAAATAAAATTTTGCGAAAATTTTTTATAGAAATAAAATGTTTCTATAGAACACTTTCTATAGAACTGAAAATTTTGACAAAATTTTCTATAGAACTTAAAATTTTGACAAAATTTTCTATAGGAATAAAATGTTGACAAAATTTTCTATACAACTTAAAATGTTGACAAAATTTTCTATACAACTTAAAATTTTGACAAAATTTTCTATAGAAATAAAATTTTGCGAAAACTTTCTATGGAAATAAAATTTTGAGAAAATTGTCAATAGAAATAAAATTTTGACAAAATTTTCTATAGAAATAAAATTTTGACAAAAGTTTCTATAGAAATAAAATTTTGCGAAAATTTTCTATAGTAATAAAATTTTGCGAAAATTTTCTATAGTAATAAAATTTTGAGAAAATTTTCTATAGAACTTAAAATTTTGACAAAATTTTCTATAGAAATAAAATCTTGAGAAAATTATCTATAGAAATAAAATGTTAACAAAATTTTGTATAGAAATAAAATTTTAACAAAATTTTCTATAGAAATAAAATTTTAACAAAATTGTCTATAGAAATAAAATTTTGACAAAATTTTCTATAGCAAAAATTTGACAAAATTTTCTATAGAAATAAAATTTTGACAAAATTTTCTGTAAAACTACAATTTTGACAAATCCTTCCCTAGAAATAAAATTTTGACAAAATTTTGTACGGATATAAAATGGTAACATTTTCTATGGGACTGAAAATTTTGACAAAATTTTCTATAGAACTTAAAATTTTGACAAAATTTGTTATAGAAATAAAATGTTGACAAAATTTTCTATAGAAATAAAATTTTGAAAAAATTTTCTATAGAATTAAAATTTTGAGAAAATTTTCTATAGAAATAAAATTTTCACAAAATTTTCTATAGAAATAAAATTTTGACAAAATTTTCTATAGAAATAATTATTTTGACAAAATTTTCTATAGAAATACAATTTTGAGAAAATTTTCTATCTATTCGCAGTCGTATGATTTGGCACCAATCAAACATAAGTAAAGAACAAAACTTCTAACATAACTTTTCTCCGTGCACATTAAATCCATCCTTGTTTGGCCTCTACTGGGGCTTTGACTACAACATATCGGTTACCCAATGTGGCCCAGAATAACAATAACAAATGGAGTTTTGGTGCAATTGATTGAAGTCGCATTTGTTTTTCGATTTTTCTTTTCTTTATTTCATCCCAAAAAACCTGTATTTCCCCACACTTTTTCCTGGAAAATAGGGATGACAATACATGGGATATAAATAAATATTGGGATTTAAAAAAAAATATTGGGAATTCCATAGTCTTTTCTGTTATTGATATCAAGATTTTGCATGGATGAGTACGATGCAAGAAGACATTAATAGATAATATTAGGTAGATAGCTACCAGCATTACCGTTAAACATTTCTAAAGAGTGGCACAAAAAGTGCCAATAGCCAAAAACGATGGCACTCATTTACAAACAAAGAGCACACTTTTTATATAAAAAATAACAATAAAACACATATATATCAGAGTTTTACGGAGAATTATGAAATTTTTTTTTAATCTACCACTTAATTGAATTTATCCAATACATCAAATTTTCTTTGCATACTTTTAGGCAGAACGCGTGTTCACAAAAAAGAGGGAAAAAATTCTTACAAATATAATATGTATTCGAATCTTTAAATCGATTTTTTATTAAAACTACGGAAATGACCGTAATATTAGCGGAATTTTGGATTAAAATTTATTGAAAATAAATAGAGGCACAGTATAGAAAAAAGCTGGTACAAAGATGTAAAACAAAAACAAAGTGTCACAATAGAATCACCACTTGAAAAAAGTGGCAAATTTGACTCTAAAGAGACACAACGGTAAACCTGATCTGCACGAGATAAGCTTCATGTATTTTCGAGACATTAGTTTTCTCAACTATCTAGTCAATATTCCCACGCTTATCAGGATATATTTTCCCTTGAATATTGCGATATTTTTTTTTTAAATCCCAGATCTTGAATGACATCCCTAATGCATGAAGTGGCAATTGTTATGCGGAAAACATTTGTGCCATTCTGCATGTTTCGATCGTATTTCCATTTTCCTGTTCGAATTTTTTCTTTTATTCTATTCTACTTTTTCGTTGAAGTTGTTGAACTATTACGTGGAAGTATGTGAACCAAGTGATTTTTTTTTTTTTGTAAATTAGAGTTTCCCTTGAGAAGCCACAAATATGTTGTAATACTAACTCACATTAAACCTTAGGCATTGGATCAAAAACATGTTTGCATACATTGGAAAAAGCGATAGTAAAAGCACGGAGTATGGAAATAAATTTCTTTTACAATTTTTTTTGTGCCAACTTTACTCTCCAAAATGCCACATACGCAAAAGTCCAAAGGATTCAGTTCCGGAGAACTTGGTGGCCATTGTGGAAGAGTCCAGTGGAAACTTCTAGGGCCTGCGGCCGAAATGTTTTTGCGACTAACTTGCGTTGTGGGTAAAATTTAAAATTTGAAGAAATTCTGAACTATTTTCTCCCCTTTTTTTAGTTAATCTAACTGGCGTACGCAACAGGTTATTAAATTCAAAGAGACTTTTTCAAAAAATCTTATTTCTTAGAAAATTTTGTCAAAATTTTATATCTATAGAAAACCTTCTCAAATATTTATTTCTGTAGAAAATTTTGTCATTTTTTTTCTATAGAAAAGTTTGTCAAAATTTTATTTCTATAGAAAATTTTGTCAAAATTTTATTTAAATAGAAAATATTGTCAAAATTTTATTTCTATAAAAAATTTTGTCAAAATTTTATTTCTATAGAAAATTTTTGCAAAATTTTATTTCTGTAGAAAATGTTGTCAAACTTTTATTTGTATAGAAAATTTAGTCAAAACTTTCTATAAAAAATGTTCCTATAGAAAATTTTTGCAAAATTTTATTTCTATAGTAAATTTTGTTAAAATTTTATTTCAATAGAAACTATTGTCAAAGTTTTATTTCACTAGAAAATTTTGAGAAAATTTTATTTCTATAGAAAATTTTGTAAAAATTTGATTTCTATAGAAAATTTTTTCAAAATGTTATTTCTATTAAAAATTTTGTCAAAATTTTATTTCTATAGAAAATTTCTCAAAATTTTATTTCTATAGAAAATGTTCTCATAATTTTATTGCTATAGAAAATTTGGTCAAAATTTTATTTCTAAACAAAAGTTTTCACAAAATTTTAATTCTATAGAAAATTTTCTCATAATTTTATTTCAATAGAATATTTTCTCATAAATGTATTTCAATAGAAAATTTTTCTCAACATTTTATTTCTATAGAAAATTTTTGTCAAAATTTTATTTCTATAGAAAATTTTGTCAAAATTTTATTTCTATAGAAAATTTTCTCAAAATTTTATTTCTGTAGAAAATTTTCTCAAAATTTTATTTCTATGGAAAATTTTGTCACAATTTTATTTCTATAGAAAATTTTGTCAAAATTTTATTTCTATATAAAAAATTTCTCAAAATTTTATTTCTATAGAAAATTTTGTTTCTATAGAAAATTTTCTCAAAATTTTCTCATAATTTTATTTCTATAGAAAATTTTGTCACAATTTTATTTCTATAGAAAATTTTGTCAAAATTTTATTTCTATAGAAAATTTTGTTTCTATAGAAAATTTTCTCAAAATTTTCTAAAAATTTTATTTCCATAGAAGATTTTCTAAAAATTTTATTTCCATAGCAACTTTTTTCAAAATTTTATTTCTATAGGAAATTTTATTAAAATTTTATTTCTATAGAAAATTTTGTCAAAATTTTATTTATATGGAAAACTTGTCAAAATTTTATTTCTATAGAAAATTTTGCTTTTGTTGTCAAACTTTTATTTGTATAGAAAATTTTGCGACTAACTTGCTCTATTGAAAATTTTTGCAAAATTTTATTTCTACAGTAAATTTTGTTAAAATTTTATTTCAATAGAAAATATTGTCAAAGTTTTATTTCAATAGAAAATTTTGAGAAAATTTTATTTCTATAGAAAATTTTGTGAAAATTTTATTTCTATAGAAAATTTTGTGAAAATTTTATTTCTATAGAAAAATTTGTCAAAATGTTATTTCTATTAAAAATTTTGTGAAAATTTTATTTCTATATAAAAAATTTCTCAACATTTTATTTCTATAGACAATTTTTGTCAAAATTTTATTTCTATAGAAAATTTTGTCAAAATTTTATTTCTATAGAAAATTTTCTCAAAATTTTATTGCTGTAGAAAATTTTCTCAAAATTTTATTTCTGTAGAAAATTTTCTCAAAATTTTATTTCTATGGAAAATTTTGTCACAATTTTATTTCTATAGAAAATTTTGTCAAAATTTTATTTCTATATAAAAAATTTCTCAAAATTTTATTTCTATAGAAAATTTTGTTTCTATAGAAAATTTTCTCAAAATTTTCTCATAATTTTATTTCTATAGAAAATTTTGTCAAAATTTTATTTCTATAGAAAATTTTCTCAAAATTTTCTCATAATTTTATTTCTATAGAAAATTTTGTCAAAATTTTATTTCCATAGAAAATTTTTGCAATATTTTATTTCTATAGAAGATTTTCTAAAAATTTTATTTCCATAGAAGATTTTCTAAAAATTTTATTTCCATAGCAAATTTTTTCAAAATTTTATTTCTATATGAAATTTTATTAAAATTTTATTTCTATAGAAAAATTTGTCAAAATTTTATTTATATGGAAAACTTGTCAAAATTTTATTTCTATAGAAAATTTTGCTAAGTTTATGTCTATAGAAAATTATGTCACAATTTTATTTCTAATGAAAATTTTATCAAAATTTTATTTCTATAGAAAATTTTGTCAAAAGTTTATTTCTATAGAAAATTTTGTGAAAATATTATTTCTGTAGAAATTCTCCTCAAAATTTTATCAAATTTTATTTCTAATAAAAATTTTATCAAAATTTTATTTCTATAGAAAATTTTGTCAAAATTTTATTTCTAATAAAAATTGTATCAAAATTTTATTTCTATAGAAAATTTTTCCAATATTTTATTTCTATAGAAAATTTTGTTAAAATTTTATTTCTATAGAAAACTTTGCCAAGATTTTATTTCTATCGAAAATTTTGTTTTCTTATATATTATATATTCTATTTTATGTCTGTAAATATGTGGCAACACTGTTTGTAATAGTTATAAATTTAAATTTTGCTAATTTTATGTCTATAGAAAATTATGTCACAATTTTATTTCTAATGAAAATTTTATCAAAATTTTATTTCTATAGAAAATTTTGTCAAAAGTTTATTTCTATAGAAAATTTTGTGAAAATATTATTTCTGTAGAAATTCTCCTCAAAATTTTATCAAATTTTATTTCTAATAAAAATTTTATCAAAATTTTATTTCTATAGAAAATTTTGTCAAAATTTTATTTCTAATAAAAATTGTATAAAATTTTATTTCTATAGAAAATTTTTCCAATATTTTATTTCTATAGAAAATTTTGTTAAAATTTTATTTCTATAGAAAACTTTGCCAAGATTTTATTTCTATCGAAAATTTTGTTTTCTTATATATTATATATTCTATTTTATGTTTGTAAATATGTGGCAACACTGTTTGTAATAGTTGTAAATTTAATTTCGTAGATTCGAATGTATTTCATGCTCATTTGCCACACATCTATCCATTCCACACACATCGTTATAGGTCATGCCCTCCTCCTTAATAAAATTGTAAAATTTATATCCTTCACCTTTCTCTAGAGGAACAATTCATACAACCTTCTTTTTTGCACGATATGAAGACAGGTTTTGCAATTTATTTAAAAATATGCATGGGTTTTATTGCACATTTTATTTCCTTGTCAAATGGCATGCACGTGTCGTTGTACCCGATAGTTGGTAATAAAAATAATTCCAACTGTCAACAAGGAAGGGAGGACGAAAAAGCGAAATAGGCCTAGTTTTATTCTACGTCACAAAGGATAATAGGCTTTGTTGCTTGCCATAAAAACTATAGCCCTCTCTCTTATTGTTATACACTCTAGTTTTCAATTGAGTTAATGGTACCTCCCAAATGACCCACATTCTCGCACTATAAAATTTAGGCTGAGTGGTGGTGCGCAATGGTAGTGTTCTAAGAATTTTAATAAAACAAAAATCAATAATATTATCTTTTTGTTATACGTTCTATGGGTAGGAAATGTTGTTATGAGTCTAAAGGACACAAAACCTTGTGATGATGATTGTAACAGAAATCTATACAATTTTGTGGGTTTCATTCTAGGAGGGAAGTTGAAACAAGAATATTTGCTATTCCAACAATTATTTCCTTTGCCTTGTTGCCTTTAGTCTTTCCGTTCTCCTTCAATTGTTAATTTTCTTGTCAATGAATTTCAAATGACATCTATTGTTGAACACGTTCAAGGCTATGGTAACACAATCCCACTTCCATTTAGGGTGGACTGACATTACAACAATTGTTAAATTATAAAGGGGTTATTGTTAATTGTGCTAACATTCCTATTTGTGTTCACACAAGTCAGCAATGATAATTAATATGGCCTTGGAAATAGAAATTGTATTGATAAAATAGGATAAAATAGGTCTTCAGGGAAATTACTTTAAACAAAACGAAAAAACATTTAACACATTAATTAACAAAATATATATCAATACTTGAAAAACACGGATAATTACATTTAAATTGAAAAAACAGTGAACTTGTTCAGAAGAGAGTATATTTGTAAATATATTTATATATATTTATAAATATATTTATATTTGTAAATATACTCTCTTCTGAACAAGTTCACTTTTTTTTTTAATTTAAATGTAATTATCCGTGTTTTTTACATGACCTCAAGCCAAACTAAACAAATATAATTAAAATTTTTTTTCTATAGAAAATTTTGCCAAAATTTTATTTCTATAGAAAATTTTGTCAAAATTTTATTTCTATAGAAGATTTTGTCAAAATTGTATTTCTATAGAAAATTTTGTCCAAACTTAATTTCTATAGAAAATTTTGTCAAAATTTTATTTCTATAGAAAATTTTTGCAAAATTTTATTTCTATAGAAAATTTTCTCAAAATTTTATTTCTAAAGAAAACTTTCTCAAAATTTAATTTCTATAGACAATTTTGTCAAAATTTTATTTCTATAGAAAATGTTCTAAAAATTTTATTTCTATAAATAATTTTGTCAAAATTTTATTTCTTTAGAAAATTTTCGGAAAATTTTATTTTTATGGAAAATTTGGTCAAAATTTTATTTCTATAGAAAATTTTCTCAAAATTTAATTTCTATAGAAAACTTTCTCAAAATTTTATTTCTATAGAAAATTTTATCAAAATTTTATTTTTTTAGAAAATTTTCGGAAAATTTTTTTTTATGGAAAATTTGGTCAAAATTTTATTTTTATAGAGAATTTGGTCAAAATTTTATTTCTACAAACAATTGTGTCTAATTTTTTTCTATAGAAAATTTTCTCAGAATTTTTTTTTATAGAAAATTTTGTCAAAATTTTCTATAGAAAACTTTTTCAAAATTTAATTTCTATAGACAATTTTGTCAAAATTTTATTTCTATAGAAAATGTTCTAAAAATTTTATTTCTATAGATAATTTTGTCAAAATTTTATTTATTTAGAAAATTTTCGGAAAATTTTATTTTTATGGAAAATTTGGTCAAAATTTTATTTCTTTAGAAAATTTTCGGAAAATTTTATTTTTATGGAAAATTTGGTCAAAATTTTATTACTATAAACAATTGTGTCTAATTTTTTTCTATAAAAATTTTTGTCAAAATTTTATTTCTATAAAAAATTTGTCAAAATTTTGTTACTATAAAAAATTTTGTCAAAATTTTATTTCTATAAAAAATTTTGTTAAAATTTTATTTCTATAGAAAACTTTCTCAAAATTTAATTTCTATAGAAAACTTTCTCAAAATTTTATTTCTATAGAAAACTTTCTCAAAATTTTATTTCTATAGAATATTTTCGGAAAATTTTTTATGGAAAATTTGGTCAACATTTTATTTTTATAGAGAATTTGGTCAAAATTTTATTTCTACAAACAATTGTGTCTAATTTTTTTCTATAGAAAATTTTCTCAGAATTTTTTTTATAGAAAATTTTGTCAAAATTTTATTTCTATAGAAAACTTTTTCAAAATTTTATTTCTATAGAAAAGTTTGTAAAAATTTTATTTCTATAGAAAATTTTCGCAACATTTTATTTCTATAGAAAATTTTTGCAAAATTTTATTTCTTTAGAAAATTTTCGGAAAATTTTATTTTTATGGAAAATTGCGTCAAAATTTTATTTCTATTAACAATTTTTCAAAATTTTGTTACTATAAAAAATTTTGTCAAAATTTTAGTTCTATAAAAAATTGTGTCAAAATTTTATTTCTATAAAAAATGTTGCCAAATTTTATTTCTATAGAAAATTTTGTCAAAATTTTATTTCTTTAGAAAATTTTCGGAAAATTTTATTTTTATGGAAAATTAGGTCAAAATTTTATTTTTATAGATAATTTAGTCAAAATTTTATTTCTATAAACAATTGTGTCTAATTTTTTTCTACAAAAAATTTTGTCAAAATTTTATTCCTATAAAAAATTTTGTTAAAATTTTGCTACTATGAAAAATTTTGTCAAAATTTTATTTCTATAGAAAATTTTGTCAAAATTTTATGTCTATAGAAAATTTGCTCACAATTTTTTTTCTATAGAAAATTTTGTTAAAATTTTATTTCTGGAGAAAATTTTTGCAAAATTTTATTTCTATAGAAAAATGTTCTTTTTTATTTATTTATTAATGTTTTTATTTATAAAGAAAATTTTTGTCAAAATTTTATTTCTATAGGAAATTTTTGCAAAATTTTATTTCTAAAGAACATTTTCTCAAAATTTTATTTCTATAGAAAATTTTTGTCAAAATTTTATTTCTATAGGAAATTTTTGCAAAATTTTTTTCTATAGAAAAAATTGTCAAAATTTTATTTCTATAGAAAATTTTGTCAAAATTTTATTTATATAGAAAATTTTGTCAAAATTTTATTTCTATAGAAAATTTTGTCAAAATATTATTTCTATAGAAAATTTTGTCAAAATTTTATGTCTATAGAAAATTTTCTCACAATTTTTTTCTATAGAAAATTTTGTCAAAATTTTATTTATAGAGAAAATTTTTGCAAAATTTTATTTCTATAGAACATTTTTGCAAAATTTTATTTATAAAGACAATTTTCTCAAAATTTTATTTCTATAGAAAAATTTTGTAAATTTTTTTCTATAAATTTTTTTTTTTTCGTTTTCTTTGTTATTGTTGGCTTCTCTTCAATCGTTATTGTTGTTTTTGATCTCAGCTTAAAGCCATGCATTGACTAAACTACAAGTGTAGCTTAACCAACAGAGGAAAAGTATGCTTGTCAAATTTATTTGGGCCAAGCCCTATAGACTGCAAGATGGTTGGATGTACAGCTGTTTCGGAATTACCACATTCCTCATCAGCATCCTCTACTTGCAGCAAAACTATCAACCAATTATCAGAATAAATTCGGGTAATTCACTCAACCCAAAGTGAATTACACTTGAACCTTCCGAAAAAGGGTTTGATAGTCGGCTACTACCAAAACAACTTGCATATCTCTTTTCCTTTGTCAAACTCAAATCATCGATTTGAATGTATTTGGCTGGGTTTGTTTTTGAGCGTGCTTCCTCTATCTTCATTCGTTTTGTTTGTTATTGTTGGTTTCTCTTCAATCGTTATTGTTATTTTTGATCTCAGCTTAAAGCCATGCATTGACTAAACTACAAGTGTAGCTTAACCAACAGAGGAAAAGTATGCTTGTCAAATTTATTTGGGCAAAGCCCTATAGACGCAAGATGGTTGGATGTACAGCTGTTTCGGAATTACCACATGCCTCATCAGCATCCTCTACTTGCAGCAAAACTATCAACCAATTATCAGAATAAATTCGGGTAATTCACTCAACCTAACGTGAACTACACTTGAACCTCCCGAAAAAGGGTTTGATAGTCGGCTACTGCCTAAACTTTTTTAAAATTTTCTCAAAATTTTATTTCTATAGAAAATTTTGTCAAAATTTTATTTCTATAGAAAATTTTCTCACAATTTTTTTTTTCTATAGAAAATTTGTGCAAAATTTTATTTCTATAGAAAATTTCCGCAAAATTTTATTTCTATAGAAAATTTTTGCAAAATTTTATTTCTAAAGAAAATTTTCTCAAAATTTTATTTCTAAAGACAATTTTCTCAAAATTTTATTTCTATAGAAAAATTTTGTGAATTTTTTTTTCTATAAAAAATTTTGTCAAAATTTTATTTCTATAGAAAATTTTGTCAAAATTTTATTTCTATAGAAAATTTTGTCAAAATTTTATTTCTATAGAAAATTTTGTCAAAATTTTATTTTTTTAGAAAATTTTTGGAAAATTTTATTTTTATGGAAAATTTGGTCAAAATTTTATTTTTTAGATAAGTTAGTCAAAATTTAATTTCTATAGAAAATTTTGTCGAAATTTTATTTCTATAAAAAATATTGTCAAAATTTTATTTCGATAGAAAATTTTCTCAAAATTTTATTTCTATAGAAAATTTTATCAAAATTTTATTTCTTTAGAAAATATTCGGAAAATTTTATTGTTATGGAAAATTTGGTCAAAATTTGTACAGCTGTACATCCAACCATCTTGCAGTCTATAGGGCTTTGCCCAAATAAATTTGACAAACATTCTTTTCCTCTGTAGGTTAAGCTACTCTTGTAGTTAAGTCAACGCAATGGTTTTAAAGCTGAAATCAAAACAACAAATATAATTTTATTTCTATAGAAAATTTTGTCAAAATGTTATTTCCATAGAAAATGTTGTCAAAATTTTATTTCATAGCAAATTTTGTCAAAATTTGCTATTTAGAGAAAATTTTGACAAAATTTACTTTTTAGAGAAATTTTTATTTCTATAGAAAATTTTGTCAAAATTTTATTTCTGTAGAACATTTTGTCAAAATTTTATTTCTATAGAAAAATTTCAAAATTTTATTTCTATAGAAAACTTCGTCAACATTTTTTTCTATAGAAAATTTTGTCAATTTGTTTTTCTATAAAAAAATTTGTCAAAATTTTATTTCTATAAAAAATGTTGTCAAAATTTTATTCTATAGAAAATTTTGTCAAATTTTTCTTTTTTCAATAGACAATTTTGTCAAAGGTTTATTTCCGTAGAAAATTTTAATAAGTTAAATTCGAATTTTTAAAATAAGTTTACACTAAGATTGTTTGCTAATGAGAGATTTTGCTAGGAAACTTTCTTGTTCATAATATTAAAAAAAATCCAAAACCTTTTCCACTTATCCAAGTCATAGCTATGACATATTTTAATTGCAAGAATTTATATGATTGACAATAGTAAGTGAAATAATTATTAGTTTGTCAACAATTGCTAGTAATTGAAAAGAAACAAAGCGTTAAAAAAGGGGAGCAGGGACATCACCGCCGCCGCCACCACCACATTACAATACTACCTCAATGAGGCACAATTAACAATTGTGTAATGGATTCTAAACAAGGAAAAGTGTTAATTGTTTTAATTGCTTAACATGATAACAATTATTGACACATTCTATGAATACAGAAATCCAATATTATCAAATGGAAACAAAGGAAGCATAAGAAAATATTCACAATTTGCCAACATATGGCAAAAACATTAGCATTAATCTAGCAGTTATCGTTTTCCTACCATACATAAGAGTATTAAAATAAAAAGTCAAATAGCCTTTGTCAGAAATGATATCCTTACATAGAGGGAGTAATATAAAACTCTACTATAGATCCTTTTTGGCTTCTCCCCTGTATAGATTACACAAAAAGGAATTTAGAAAATGCTAGTGTGTAAGGGATTTCAAATGAAATTTAGTCTCTTGAAAAACAAAAATTGCATCCCTTAAAAATCATCATGTCCGCAGAAAAGGTCAAACGACAGGATTTGTATGTGTTAAAATGAAATACCAACATTACCAAAGAAGGATTTAAAACGTGTGCCAGGATATGAAATGAAGCGAAATAAATATCCATTTATTTTTGTGCTTCACACACAACAAAACATTGTACGAACAAGTTAATTTGTTTTTAAGGGTAAGCTTGGAATTCGACAAAGGACATTATTCCTTTTAAGGAATGATAGGAATTTTAAATACCAGAAACTTTTCTATAGAAACAACATTTTGAGAAAATTTTCTATAGAAATAAAATTTTGCAAAAATTTTCTTTAGAAATAAAAGTTGGACAAAATTTTCTATAGAAATAAAATTTTGCAAAATTTTTCTATAGAAATAAAAGTTGGACAACATTTTCTATAGAAATAAAATTTTGGAAAAATTTCCTATAAAAATAAAATTTTGCAAAAATTTTCTATAGAAATAAAAGTTGGACAAAATTTTTTATAGAAATAAAATTTGGACAAAATTTTCTATAGAAATAAAATTTTTAGAAAATTGTCCATAGAAATAAAATTTTGAGAAAATTTTCTATAGAAATAAAATTTGGACAAAATTTTCTATAGAACTAAAATATTGACAAAATTTTCTATAGAAATAAAAATTTTGACAAAATTTTCTATAGAAATAATATTTGAAGAAAATTTTCTATAGAAATAAAATTTTGAGAAAATTTTCTTTAGAAATAAAATTTTGAGAAAATTTTCTTTAGAAATAAAATTTTGAGAAAATTTTCTTTAGAAAAAAATTTGGACAAAATTTTCTATTAAAATAAATTTTTACAAAACTTTCTATGGAAATAAAATTTTGAGAAAATTTTCTATATAAATAAAATTTTGACAAAATTTTCTATAGAAATAAAATTTTGCGAAAATTTTCTATAGAAATAAAATCTTACAAAAATTTTCTATAAAAATAAAATTTTCAAAAATTTTCTAAAGAAATACAATTTTGACAAAATTTACTATAGAAATAAAATTTTGACAATATTTACTATAGAAATAAAATTTTGACAAAATTTTCTATAGAAATAAAATTTTGACAAAATTTTCTATAGAAATAAAATTTTGCGCAAATTTTTTATAAAATATGTTTTTGACAAAATTTTCTATAGAAATAAAATTTTGAGAAAATTTTATATAGAAGTAAAATATTGAGGCAATTTACTACAGAAATAACATTTTGACAAAATTTTCTATAGAAATAAAATTTTGACACTATTTTTCTATAGAAATAAAATTTTTCGAAAATTTTCTAGAGAAATAAAAGTTTGAGAAAATTTTCTATAAAAATAAAATTTTCCAAAAATTTTCTATAGAAATAAAATTTTGCGAAAGTTTTCTATAGAAATAAAATTTTGACACGATTTTTCTATGGAAAAAAAATAAAATTTTGACACGATTTTTATATAGAAATAAAATTTGGAGTTCCTATAACGATCCAAAGATTATCCATGAACAGAGAATTTACATCCATGTATACTAAAATTTATCAGTTTCATTCCCATTTTTCAACACCCTTTCATCGGACTTGCGAAAATTTTCTTTAGAAAAAAAATTTTGACAAAATTTTCTATTAAAATAAAATTTTTACAAAATTTTCTATGGAAATAAAATTTTGACAAAATTTTCTACAGAAATAAAATTTTGACAAAATTTTCTATAGAAATAAAATTTTGCGAAAATTTTCTATAAAAATACAATTTTCAAAAATTTTCTAAAGAAATACAATTTTGACAAAATTTTCTATAGAAATAAAATTTTGCAAAAATGTTCTAAAGAAATAAAATTTTGACAAAATTTTCTATAGAAATAAAATTTTGACAAAATTTTCTATAGAAATAAAATTTTGACAAAATTTTCTATAGAAATAAAATTTTGCGCAAATTTTTTATAAAAAAATTTTTTCACAAAATTTTCTATAGAAATAAAATTTTGAGAAAATTTTCTATAGAAGTAAAATATTGAGGAAATTTACTGCAGAAATAAAATTTTGACAAAATTTTCTATAGAAATAAAATTTTGCAAAAATTTTCAATAGAAATAAAAATTATTTTTATTTATTTATTTTATTTATAGTTGATACTAAATTTATAGTAAATATAATAATAGTATAAAGATATAAAAAGCATTGACAACTGAGGCCATCAGCTAAAGAAATAAAATTTTGCGAAAGTTTTCTATAGAAATAAAATTTTCATTCGTTTTGTTTGTTATTGTTGGTTTCTCTTCAATCGTTATTGTTATTTTTGATCTCAGCTTAAAGCCATGCATTGACTAAACTACAAGTGTAGCTTAACCAACAGAGGAAAAGTATGATTGTCAAATTTATTTGGGCAAAGCCCTATAGACTGCAAGATGGTTGGATGTACAGCTGTTTCGGAATTACCACATTCCTCATCAGCATCCTCTACTTGCAGCAAAACTTTCAACCAATTATCAGAATAAATTCGGGTAATTCACTCAACCCAAAGTGAATTACACTTGAACCTTCCGAAAAAGGGTTTGATAGTCGGCTACTGTCTAAGGTTAAGCTACACTTGTAGTTTAGTCAATGCATGGCTTTAAGCCAACAATAACAAACAAAACGAATGAAGATAGAGGAAGCACGCTCAAAAACAAACCCAGCCAATTACATTCAAATCGATGATTTGAGTTTGGCAAAGGAAAAGAGATATGCTTGCAAATTTGTTTAGGCAGTAGCCGACTATCAAACCCTTTTTCGGAAGGTTCAAGTGTGTTCAAATTTGACAAGCATACTTTTCCTCTGTTGGTTAAGCTACACTTGTAGTTTAGTCAATGCATGGCTTTAAGCTGAGATCAAAAATAACAATAACAAATAAAATTTTGTAAAAATTTTCTATAGAAATAAAATTTTGACAAAATTTTTCATAGAAACAAAATTTTGACAAAATTTTCTATAGAAATAAAATTTTGACAAAATTTTTCATAGAAACAAAATTTTTCATAGAAACAAAATTTTGACAAAATTTTCTATAGAAATAAAATTGTGAGTTCAGAAACCCTAAATACTGTGTTTACCAACCATATCCTATCCTATATTTAAATGAATTAGTTTCATTCCCATTTTCAACACCCTTTCACCGGACTTGCGCTTTTAAAAATGTGTATGGGGTGGTCATGACCACGCCACCACAAATGGTTTCTCAAAATTAACTCAACACGGCTTATTTTTGTCTGTTTTGTGTGTGAAGTTTAAAATTTTGTTTAGCAATATTTAACCTTACGGTTTAAATTCACAAACAAAAACCACCCACTGAAAAGTTAAGGCAGGAATTTCTCATGTTTCCCGTTTCGGCAAAACTCAAAACTGTACGAATTATATATAAGCCCTTTAGAGGACTAAAAATTGCAATGAAATTTACATCCACCATAATATAATGTAAAATAACCACCAAAACATGTGACGCTTGAAAATAAAACAGTAGGAAAATGATTTTTTATTAACTAAAAACACGTTCCAATTACTATTGAATTGGTTGGCGTCATAATCACGTTTTTTTTTTCCTTTTGAAATTCCTAGAATTTTGGATATTTATTAGGTTTACGTGTTGTGTAAAAACAATCGCGTTTAAGAAGGACAAGCAATTTTAGATATATTTGATCACAAAAATGTGATAAACACATTTTTAAGAAGGGAAGACGTTGAAGAAATTATAAAATATAAAAACATTTCAATTCAAATATAAAAATAAATAAATATATAAAAATAAATAAATATATAAAATTGTTATAATATATAAAAGGATTCAACATATTTAAGATAGCAGGGAATGCAGCTGGTTCACAGTATGCCCTTTACTACGTAAATAAATGTTTCCCCTTAAAATATACAATACTTTCCAACAAATTAACATTTGTTAATCAGACAAGTAGAAATGATAAATAAGTACATAAATTGATAAATCGAATGTGCGATTAAAACTTTGAAGTCTTTTAAAAAACTATCAAATCATAAACGCAGGATTTTTGTGTACAGCTATTAAGCATATTTAGGAATTAAATATGCCTGTATTATGGGGGAGCCATCGTGGTGCAATGGTTAGCATGCCCGCCTTGCATACACAAGGTCGTGGGTTCGATTCCTACTTCGACCGAACACCAAAAATTTTTTCAGCGGTGGATTATCCCAACTCAGTAATGCTGGTGACATTTCTGAGGGTTTCAAAGCTTCACTGCAATTTGGAACGCCGTTCGGACTCGGCTATAAAAAGGAGGTCCCTTGTCATTGAGCTTAACATGGAATCGGGCAGCACCCAGTGATAAGAGAGAAGTTCACCAATGTGGTATCACAATGGACTGAATAGTCTAAGTGGGCCTGATACATCGGGCTGCCACCTAACCTAACCTAACCTATGGAGTAGACAATGGAGGAATTATAAAATATAAAATCAAATTATAATTACTTAAAATAAATTATAGTAATAAAAATAAATTATATATTATATAATAGAATTAAAAATGAAGAAAATCCACTGCTCAACAATATGTCATTTATGGAGTAATTAAACATGCCCCCTAAAATATGCAATAGTTTTGAACAAATTGACATTTGTGACTCAGTCAAATAGAAATTGCAAATTTAAACAAGTAAACAAATTGATAAATCAAAAGTTTGGCATTTCTAACAAAATCTATCATAGATTTGATAGATTTTAACAAAATCTATCCAATAAGTGCAGGCTTTTTGTGTGCAGCTATTACAGCATTTTGAGAAAATTTTCTATAGGAATAAAATTTTGACAAAATTTTCTATAGAAATAAATTTTTGAAAAAATTTTCTATAGAAATAAAATTTTAACAAAGTAATTAACATGCCCCCTAAAATATGCAATAGTTTTGAACAAATTGACATTTGTGACTCAGTCAAATAGAAATTGCAAATTTAAACAAGTAAACAAATTGATAAATCAAAAGTTTGGCATTTCTAACAAAATCTATCATAGATTTGATAGATTTTAACAAAATCTATCCAATAAGTGCAGGTTTTTTGTGTGCAGCTATTACAGCATTTTGAGAAAATTTTCTATAGGAATAAAATTTTGACAAAATTTTCTATAGAAATAAATTTTTGAAAAAATTTTCTATAGAAATAAAATTTTAACAAAATTTTCTATAAAAATAAAAATTTTACAAAATTTTCTATAGAAATAAAATTTTGCGAAAATTTCGTAATTTGAAAAAAATTTCTATAGAAATAAAATTTTTACAAAACTGTATTTCTATGGAAAATTTTGTAAAATTTTTACTTCTATGTATTTTTTTTTTGTCAAAATTTTATTTTTTTGTAAAAATTGTATTTCTATAGAAAATTTTGTCAAAATTTTATTTCTATAGAAAGTTTAGTCAAAATGTTATTTCTATAGAAAATTTGGTAAAATTTTGTTTCTATAGAAAATTTTGACAAAAAATAGAAACAACATTTTGACAAAATTTTCTACAGAAATAAAATTTTAACAAAATTTTCTATAGAAATAAAATTTTGACAAAACTTTCTATAGAAATAAATTTTTGAAAAAAATTTATAGAAATAAAATGTTGACAAAATTTTTTATAAAAATACAATTTTGACAAAATTTTCTATAGAAATACAATTTTTACAAAAATTTTCTATAAAACTAAATTTTTGGAAAAAAATTATAGAAATAACATTTTGACAAAGTTTTCTATAGAAATAAAATTTTAGCAAAGTTTTCTATAGAAATAAAATGTTGAAAAAATGTTCTATAGAAATAAAATTTTCTCTAAAAAATACAATTTTGACAAAATTTTTACAAAAATTTTCTATAGAATTAAAATTTTGACAAAATCTTCTATAGAAACAAAATTTTGCAAAAATTTTCTATAGAAATAAAATTTTGAGAAAATTTTCTATAGAAATATAATTTTGACAAAATTTTCTATAAAAATAAAATTTTGCCAAATATTCTTTAGAAATAAAATTTTGCAAAAATTTTCTATAGAAATAAAATTTTGCCAATTTTTTTTTAAGAATTAAAATGTTGACAAAATTTTCTATAGAAATAAAATTTTCTTTAGAAATAAAATGTTGACAAAATTTTCTATAAAAATAAAATTTTGACAAAATTGTCTAGAGAAATAAAATTTTAACAAATATTCTTTAGAAATAAAATTTTGCAAAAATTTTCTATAGAAATAAAATTTTTGCAAAAAGTTTCTTTAGAAATAAAATGTTGACAAAATTTTCTATAGAAATAAAATTTTGACAAAATTTTCTTTAGAAATAAAATGTTGACAAAATTTTCTATAGAAATAAAATTTTGATAAAATTTTCGATAGCAATAAAAAATTGATAAAATTTTCTATAGAAATAAAATTTTTACAAAATTTTCTTTAGAAATAAAATTTTGACAAAATTTTCTATAGAAATAAAATTTTTACAAAATTGGCATCTCTTTCCTTTATTTCTGCCAAAAGCAATATTTTTTAATATAATTCATCGCCTGACTTAAATTATGGATTATTACAATCAAATACAATCTTATGGACATTGCATGCATACAATTTTTTTTCATAATCCCTAAATAAAATTTACAACAACAAAAACAATCCACCAAGAAAAAAAGGTCACATTTTATTAATAGTGAAGACGTCAACAGTTAACAGGCCCTTCTATTGCGAGTGTTACTTTCGAGAATTTTTTCCACCAGTTTAATGCCTAATTTGCGTGTTCTTGCTTATGGAAGAGTTTGCACTTTTGTGTTGAAAGCACTAGCAGCAGGTTTTGCAACTTCTGCCATCACTAGTTTCACTTTATATGACCTATGGCGATGGTCATGCATCTCTATCTGCTGAACACTCTGGCCACCGCTGGTCTTTAATTAGAGGAGTTATTAAAAAATCACAGCGCTTTTTTTTTTTGCTTTTATGCAAATTACATAAAACACTTTTGATAATTGGCTTTGCTAATTGTTGTAATTTGTTTGCAAAATTTTTAATGGGTTTCTAGGAAAATTAAACATTTTTTTTTTTAATTTCCACATTTTATGAGGTCATTTATTAACAAAACAGTAGGAGATTTTCACAGAGAGATAGGAGTCTTGAACAGTTGGATGTAGGATAACATGCAATGTCAAGTATGAAAAAATCACGGCAAGTCGACGACATCAACAAATTTAGAAAATAAAATTTTAGAATTTAGAATAAAAAGGCGACGGGGAGATTTGTATATTTAAAATTTTTTTGCTGATAGTATGGAAAGGACTTTGCTTTTTATACTCTGGTTGAATTTTCTTTTTATTCTCATTATGCAAATTAGACTATAGAAGGATGTACCGTGTAACCTCTTAAACTTGGAGACTCCGAAAAGTGGGCACCTCGCAAAAGTGGACAGTTTCCCTGAGACGTTATATACAGCCACAACCAACAAATTAGCCCAGACAAGAACCATATGTCTCTTACTTATTTATCCAGCCAAACTTTTCATTACTAAATAATCTTGGATATAACTTAGTTCAAAATTGGTAAGTACTTACTATGAAATGGAAATCTCGGCACTTTCTCAAGGACATGTCCAAGATTACCAAGATGTGAATTGTAAGCGTGGACGAGATATGAATAAAAAATGTAGTGTGTGAGAAATAAACAACAATTATATTGGCTACGTGGTAGTACTCATGAAAATTTGATGTGTGGTAATCGAAACTGTCGGGTGATGGTAGGTCATTACTACCAAGCATGTGGTATTGCTGAGGGTATGCCACAAATGCTCTTGGTAAGCAGTTTTTCACCTCATCTACTTACCCAGGTTTTGCTGGGGGAAAATTAGACGACAAGTGGCTGTAGATAGCCAAGATAGAAAACAGGTGTCTCAGTTTCTAGTGTCATTATTCCCAAGCACATGGTAATGCTGGGGGTATGGCATAAATGCTATTGGTAAGCAATTTTTCAGGTCAACTACTTACTCGACTTTGGCTCAGCATGGATGTTTGGTCATAAGAAACATAAAAGTAAGTTTTAAATCGGTATTTAATTAAACCATGTAATTTTTTGTTGCATTTTTGCCAATATTTTGAATCTTCCACCCACAAACAATCACTATCAAGTTGGTATAATAATTTTGCAAAAATTTAGCTAAACAAATTTGAATGAAATGTAAATTTGACACAATTTTCTAAAGAACTAATATGTCGGCCAAATTTTCTATAGAAATACAATTTTGAGAAAATTTTCTATAGAAATAAAATATTGCGAAAATTTTCTATAAAAAAAAAAAATTGACAAAATTTTCTATAGAAATAAAATTTTAACAAAATTTTCTATAGACATAAAATGTTGACAAAATTTTCTATAGAAATAAAATTTTGACAAAATTTTCTATAGAAATAAAATTTTGACAACATTTTCTATAGAAATAAAATTTTGACAAAATTTTCTATAGAAATAAAATTTTGAAAAAAAAATCTATAGAAATCAAATTTTGAAAAAAAATCTATAGAAATAAAATTTTGACAAAATTTTATTTTTATAGAAAATTTTGTCAAAATTTTATTTCTATAAACAAAATTTTGTCAAAATTTTATTTCTATAGAAAATTTTGTCAAAATTTTATTTCTATAGATTTTTTTTTCAAAATTTTATTTCTACAGATTATTTTTTTCAAAATTTTATTTCTATAGAAAATTTTGTCAAAATTTATTACCCACAATCAATCAGTATCAAGTTGCTATAATAATTTCACAAAACAATTTAATTGAAACAACATTTTGAGAAAATTTTCTATAGAAATAAAGTTTTGAGAAAATCTTCAAAAGAAAATAAAATTTTGCAAAAATTTTCTAAAAATAAAATTTTGAGAAAATTTTCTATTAAAAAATTTTGACAAAATTGACATATTTTCTATAGAAATAAAATTTTGACAAAATTTTCTATAGAAATGAAATTTTGACAAAATTTTGTCTATAGAAATAAAATTTTGACAAAATTTTCTATAGAAATAAAATTTTGTCAAAATTTTATTTCTCTAGATTTTTTTCAAAATTTTATTTCTATAGATTTTTTTTTTCAAAATTTTATTTCTATAGAAAAGTTTGTTAAAATTTTATTTCTATAGAAAATGTTGTCAAAATTTTATTTCTATAGAAAATTTTGTCACAATTTTATTTCTATAGAAAATTTTGTCAACATTTTATTTCTATAGAAAATTTTGTCAAAATTTTATTTCTATAGAAAATTTTGTAAATTTTTTTTTATAAAAAATTTTCGCAAAATTTTATTTGTATAGATTTTTTTTTTAAATTTTATTTCTATAGATTTTTTTTTTTCAAAATTTTATTTCTATAGAAAATTTTGTCAAAATTTTATTTCTATAGATTTTTTTTTCAAAATTTTATTTCTATAGAAAATTTTGTCAAAATTTTATTTCTATAGATTTTTTTTCACAATTTTATTTCTATAGAAAATTTTGTCAAAATTTTATTTAATAGAAACAACATTTTGAGAAAATTTTCTATAGAAATAAAGTTGTGAGAAATTTTTCAAAAGAAAATAAAATTTTGCAAAAATTTTCTAAAAATATAAAAAAAAATTGAGAAAATTTACTATTAAAAATTTTTAACAAAATTGACAAATGTTCTATAGAAATAAAATTTTGAAAAAAAAAAATCTATAGAAATAAAATTTTGAAAAAAATCTAGAGAAATAAAATTTTGACAAAATTTTATTTCTATAGACAAAATTTTTTCAAAATTTAATTTCTATAGAAAATTTTGTCAAAATTTTATTTCTATACATTTTTTTCACAATTTTATTTCTATAGAAAATTTTGTCAAAATTTTATTTAATAGAAACAACATTTTGAGAAAATTTTCTATAGAAATAAAGTTGTGAGAATTTTTTCAAAAGAAAATAAAATTTTGCAAAAATTTTCTAAAAATATAAAAAAAAAAATTGAGAAAATTTACTATAAAAAAATTTTAACAAAATTGACAAATTTTCTATAAAAATAAAATTTTGAAAAAAAATCTATAGAAATAAAATTTTGAAAAAAAAAAATCTATAGAAATAAAATTTTGAAAAAATTTTGACAAAATTTTATTTCTATAGATTTTTTTTTTCAAAATTTTATTTCTATAGAAAATTTTGTCAAAATGTATTACCCACAATCAGTCAGTATCAAGTTGCTATAATAATTTTGCAAAACAATTTAATAGATACAACATTTTGAGAAAATTTTCTATAGAAATAAAGTTTTGAGAAAATTTTCAAAAGAAAATAAAATTTTGCAAAAATTTTCTAAAAATATAAAAATAAAATTTTGAGAAAATTTTCTATTAAAAAATTGACAAATTTTCTATAGAAATAAAATTTTGACAAAATTTTCTATAGAAATAAAATGTTGACAAAATTTTCTATGGAAATAAAATTATAACAAACAGTTTTAATTTTTGAAATAAAGTACGTTTTTTTTAATTTGGTAGATTTGTAGTAAAATTTTCTTCAAATTTTGGTAGATTATTTCTGGCATGAGTGGCACCGTGATCGCATAACCATTCGGATAACTTCAAATTGATTTTGAATAATTTTCCACCGCCGAATGGACAAATTTCGGCTATAGGCAAAAATTTAGTATCAGCCGTCGCCGACAAAAATTGATAGGCTTCATTCTCTGTTCCCATCTCGATTAACGTTTGTTTTGTTGTGTTTGTTTCATTTTAAGCTAAATCTTAAATCATGCAATTGTAAACGCCTGTTCATGCAAATTTGAACATCCCTGCTTGCTTTTTGTCATGAACACATAAGTTTTACTCTCCGAACCTCTATTCTTTCAAAAATCCAAATGTGTCAAGGCAAATGAGTATTTCAAAACTATTTTAAAAGATTGTTATGTTTATCTAATGTGTAGTATACTTTAGGGATGAAATTAATAATGTCAAAAAATTTACACATTTTAAGGAGCAACCCGTAAATTTACCTATTCAGGGTAGCATACTTTAAGGAGGACGTATTTTTTAAATGGATCTCATTCATTTCCCTAAATCTCTATACCTTCTAAAAACCAAATGTGAATTAAATTATGTTCCATGGCAAATGAGTATTTCAAGACCTCTTTAAAGGTTACTATGTTTAGCTAATGTGTAGTATACTTTAGGGATGCAATTTAGGTTGTCAAAAAGTTACGCACAACGCGTGACCTATTTAGCTATTCAGCGTAAAATACTTTAATGAGGAAATATTTTTTCATTTGGTCCTCAGCCATTTCTCTTATTCCATAGCATATTATTTCCCATTTCTCTTATTCCACTTACTTATTGCAATAATGCCTTATATTTCGAAGTATACTTATAGGCTTATATAATATATATAAAAATAAGTAAACTTTTAGGGGGGAGAAATTCAAACACTTAGTTCAAGTACCACTTATGCCTAATGAAATAATCAATTTTGGCCTGCATAAAAATGAATTCACTAGATATTCGTATAATTAAACCTTAAGTATCACTATTATTTGTCGCTCCTCATTTCCATTTTGTATTTCAGACAATTAGTACAATTGACATTATATCTTCCAATTCTTCGCCCCCTCTGGGCTTTTTATCAAAGTTTCTTAATATATAACTTATTGTCACCTATCTATTATGTATTCGCTTTTTTTGTATTTCTTTGTCGGTTCGGTTTGTCACTATTTTTTGTAGACTCCTCATAAAAGAAACGCTGTACATTAATTCAATATCCCCCAAAGGCTTGATGGATGGATGCATCATCCAAGCGACAACTCCCTTTAGTTTATAGACATTTTGTACAATCGTCAGGCAAATTATTACCATTGTTGGCATTGTCTTTTGTCATCTCAGTGTTAGTTTGAGGCAAACAGTGAGACAAACCTAAATGATTTTGTTCCAACTTTAAGCGTACTACCTTTTTTGAGGTCTATGCAATGCTAGTAGCTGGTAAGCCAACATTGCTTTTACTTTTAAACGTTTTGCTTGCTTGGCAAAGTAATCAAGTATTGCTTAAAGTTTTTTCCTCTTTCTGTTTATTTTGGCTTTTTATAGCAGTTCTGTTGTTTTTGAGATTCTTTTGTGGTGTCCCTCCTTTAGACCTTTTGGGTAAGGTAAGGTAAGGATGGATACCACCACCATACAAATTGTTGGTTTACTACTGAATGAGAATGCACCAGCTTCAGCTTTGCTTTGTGATATATTCTCGTAATGAACTTTGAAAGATCTATTAGCAGTGCAAAGATAAAAAGTGGTTTGTTAAAACGGTAAAATTATTTGACTCTTTGACTATTTTATAAAGGAAATTGCGTTTTTGTTTTCTTTATTCTCTGTCTTCGTCTAGGAAGGAACAAAGTTATAGGCTCTGGAAATATAGGGGCCCGAAAGGTCAGCTCATATACCACGAAGACAAGAAAGACCACAATTATAGTCTCTGGAATTTAGGTTGAGCAGGTTAAGCCTTCTGTTCTTCTGATTCCGCCTCCATTCAATCCTAAAAGAAAAGGAAATATAATCCAATCTCCGGTCCGAATGTTCCAAGGAAACCATCTTAGATTCCTTCCCATTATATGAGAACTATCAGAATATTGACAAAATTTTCTATAGAAATAAAATTTTGAAAAAAATTAATGTAGAAATCAAATTTTGACAAAATTTTCTATAGAAATAAAATTTTGAAAAAATTTTGGCAAAATTTTCTATAGATATAAATTTTTGGCAAAATTTTCTATAGATATAAAATTTTGACAACATTTTATATACAAATAAAATTTTGACAAAGTATTCTATTGAAATAAAATTTTGACAACATTTTCTATAGAAATAAAATTTTGAAAAAATTTTCTATAGAAATAAAGTTTTGGGAAAATTTTCTATAGAAATAAAATTTAGAGAAAATTTTCTATAGACATAAAATTTTGAAAAAATTTTCTAGGAAATAAAATTTTGACAAAATTTCCTATAGAAATAAAATTTTGAGAAAATTTTCTATAGGAATAAAATTTTGTCAAAATTTTCTACAGAAATAAAATTTTGAAAAAACAAATTCTATAGAAACTAAATTTTGAAAAAAAATTAAAAAAATTATTACAAAAATAAAGTTTTGACAAAATTTTCTATAGAAATAAAATTTTGACAAATTTTTCTATAGAAATTAAATTTTGAAAAAAAATTATTATAGAATAAAAAAATTGACATTTTCTATAGAAATAAAATTTTGACAAAATTGTCTATAGAAATAACATTTTGATGAAATTTTATATAGAAATACAATTTTGACAAAATTTTCTATAGAAAAAAAATTTTGAAACAAAATTTTGAGAAATTTTTTTATAAAAATAAAATTTTGACAAAATTTTCTATAGAAATAAAATTTTGGCAAAATTTTCTATAGAAATAACATTTAGAGAAAATTATCCACGGAAATAAAAGTTTGGTAATATTTTTTACAAAAATAAAATTTTGGCATAATTTTCTATAGAAATAAAATCTTGACAAAATTTTCTATAGAAATACAATTTTGACAAAATTTTCTATAGAAATAGAATTTTGAGAAAATTTTCTATAGGAATCAAATTTTGAGAAAATTTTCTATAGAAATAAAATTTTGGCAAAATTTTTTATAGAAATAAAATTTTGACCAAATTATCTATAGAAATAAACTTTTGAGAAAATTTTCTATAGAAATAAAATTTTGACAAAATTTTCTATGGAAATAAAATTTCGACAAATTTTTCTATAGAAATTACATTTTGAAAAAAAAATTTAAAAAATTTATTATCGATATAAAATTTTGACAAAATTTTCTATAGAAATAAAATTTTTACAACATTTTCTATACAAAAAAAAAATTGACAACATTCTCTATAGAAATAAAATTTTGACAAAATTTTCTATAGGAATAAAATGTGTAGTTCACGTTGGGTTGAGTGAATTACCCGAATTTATTCTGATAATTGGTTGATAGTTTTGCTGCAAGTAGAGGATGCTGATGAGGAATGTGGTAATTCCGAAACAGCTGTACATCCAACCATCTTGCAGTCTATAGGGCTTTGCCCAAATAAATTTGACAAGCATACTTTTCCTCTGTTGGTTAAGCTACACTTGTAGTTTAGTCAATGCATGGCTTTAAGCTGAGATCAAAAAAACAACAATAACGAATAAAATTTTGGCAAAATTTTCTATAGAAATAAAGTTTTGAAAAAACAAATTCTATAGAAATAAAATGTTGACAAAATTTTCTATAGAAATAAAATTTTGACAAAATTTTCTATAGAAATTAAATTTAAAAAAATAAAAAATTAAATTATTATAGATAGTTAGTTTTGACACAATTTTCTATAGAAATAAAATTTTGAGAAATTTTTCTATGGAAAAAAAATTTTGAGAAATTTTTCTATGGAAATAAAATTTTGAAAAAAATTTCTATAGAAATAAAATTTTTAGAAAAATTTCTATAGAAATAAATTTTTTAGAAAATTTTCTATAGAAATAAAATTTTGAGAAAATTTTCTATAAAAATAAAATGTTGACGAAATTTCCTATAAAAATAAAATTTTGAGAAAATTTTCTACAGAACTAAATTTTTAGAAAATTTTCTGTAGAAATAAAATTTTGGTAAAATTTTCTATAGAAATAAAATTTTGAGAAAATTTTCTATAGAAGTAAAGTTTAGAGAAAATTTTCTATAGAAATAAAATTTTAACAAAATTTTCTATAGAAATAAAATTTTGACAAAATTTTCTATAGAAATAAAATTTTGACAAAATTTTCTATAGGAATAAAATGTTGATAAAATTTTCTATAGAAATACAATTTTGACAAAATTTTCTATAGAAATAAAATTTTGAGAAAATTTTCTATAGAAATAAAATTTTGACAAAATTTTCTAACGAAATCAAATGTTGACAAAATTTTCTAAAGAAATAACATTTTGACAAAATTTTCTATAGAAATAAAATTTTCTATAGAAATAAAATTTTGGCAACATTTTCTAAAGAAATAAAGTTGACAAAATTTTCTATAAAAATAAACTTTTGAGAAAATTTTGGTAAAATTTCCTATAGAAATTTTGAGAAAATTTTATTTCTATAGAAAATTTTGCCAAAATTTTATTTCTATAGAAATTTTGCCAAAATTTTATTCCTATAGAAAATTTTGTCAAAATTTTATTTCTATAGAAAATTTTGACAAAATTTTATTTCTATAGAAAATTTTGCCAAAATGTTATTTCTATAGAAAATTTTGCCAAAATTTTATTTCTATAGAAAATTTTACCAAAATTTTATTTCTATAGAAAATTTTACCAAAATATTATTTCTATAGAAAATTTTGTCAAATTTTTATTTCTATAGAAAATTTTTACAAAATTTTATTTTTTATTTATTTACAGAACTAAATTTTTAGAAAATTTTCTGTAGAAATAAAATTTTGGTAAAATTTTCTATAGAAATAAAATTTTTAGAAAATTTTCTATAGAAATAAAATTTAGAGAACATTTTCTATAAAAATAAAATGTTGAGAAAATTTTCTATAGAACTAAATTTTTAGAAAATTTTCTGTAGAAATAAAATTTTGCCAAAATTTTCTATAGAAATAAAATTTTGAGAATATTTTCTATAGAAATAAAATGTTGACAAAATTTTCTATAGAAATAAAATTTTGACAAAAGTTTCTAAAGAAATAAAATGTTGATAAAATTTTCTATGGAAAAAAATTTTGATGAACTCTTCAATAGAAAATGGAAAATGAAAATTTTTGCAATTTAGCAATTTTAGCGATTCCGAATATTTGAATATGGGGGAATATATCAATCAACAACGCCAATTAAAATACAAATACGAACTTAATTCATTCAATTGAGTTCTATTTTGATGAAAAATAAATTGAATTAAATACGTTTCTACTTCTAATTAAGGCTTGTTCCAATCGTCTACATTTCTCGAATACCCCTAAATGTGCGACCGCCAAATTTTGTAGCAATATCCCATATCTGACCAGGTCTTTTTTTTAGGTTTTCTCCACTCTTCACATAATAATTATTGGTATGACTTTCCCTTTTTTCTGCTTTGCATGTCATATCCATGTGTTTTTATAGCAATTTTAGCTAGTGACAACACCCCATATTTAGTAGGATCCTTTATGAGGGTTTTAAAGGCTAGTTTTGTTGTCTTTGGCACCTTACATTTTGAATAATTAAAGCCGTTCCTTAATGTCAAACACATGTTCATGGTCATTAATTTTGCATACACAAAAAAAATTCTGATTCAAACACATTGCAATTAAAAATTAATTGAATCCATTAATTTCGTGATTGAAGACAAAAAATATATTTTTGTGTGTGCAATAAATTTGGCAGTTGTCAGACGAGCGGTTTAGAAATGATAGCAACCTAAAATAGGTTGCAATACATAGCACCCACCTAATATGTTTTCTTGTATCAACAGGAGTGTGCCTATGGAGGAACCAAAATTTCCAACCATTATAAGTCACCATTACTCATTTTGATTGACTCTTTAGGGATGTTGTATTTTTATATCTCATTGATTTATGTTAACAGAATTAACGATAAGCATATTTCCTATACGAATATGACCCATATCATTTTATTTTTTTTCAATCGTATTCCATTGACTATTTATGCATCAGACCTCATCAGGGGCCTCAACCCATTTACAATGGTAATGACTCTGTTATTGTTATTAAAATTTCTCCATCAGTACTGTGAAGGTCGCGGCTATCAGACGAATGTAATGCATCGCCTGACTGACTTGCTGCATAATTGGATGGCTGGACTAAATAAAAAAAAATATTTATTGGCCTCATTGTGGAGGGAACACAAGTTGTCAGTATTGTTTTCGATGGTCTTCACGAATACCTAAATTGAATTGTCAGTTCTTTGCGCAATTAAAACATAAATTGAGATTGGCTTTTTCTTAAATATTTTATATAAATGTTGACATTATTGTGATTGAATTACAATCATTGTAAAGCAATAATTAATTATTTCTAAAGGCTTTAAGTCGGCTAATGCACTAGGGTGGAACACAATGTTAGTAAAAAACAAGTAAGGAAAGTCTAAAGTCGGGCGGGGCCGACTATATTATACCCTGCACCACTTTGTAGATCTAAATTTTCGATACCATATCACATCCGTCAAATGTGTTGGGGCTATATATAAAGGTTTGTCCCAAAATACATACATTTAAATATCACTCGATCTGGACAGAATTTGATAGACTTCTACAAAATCTATAGACTCAAAATTTAAGTCGGCTAATGCACTAGGGTGGAACACAATGTTAGTAAAAAAAATATGGGAAACATTTAAATCTGGAGCAATTTTAAGAAAACTTCGCAAAAGTTTATTTATGATTTATCGCTCGATATATATGCATTAGAAGTTTAGGAAAATTAGAGTCATTTTTACAACTTTTCGACTAAGCAGTGGCGATTTTACAAGGAAAATCTTGGTATTTTGACCATTTTTGTCAAAATCAGAAAAACATATATATGGGAGCTATATCTAAATCTGAACCGATTTCAACCAAATTTGGCACGCATAGCTACAATGCTAATTCTACTCCCTGTGTAAAATTTCAACTAAATCGTAGTTAAAAATTGGCCTCTACGGTCATATGAGTGTAAATCGGGCGAAAGCTATATATGGGAGATATATCTAAATCTGAACCGATTTCAACCAAATTTGGCACGCATAGCTACAATGCTAATTCTACCCCCTGTGCAAAATTTCAACTAAATCGGAGCAAAAAATTGGCCTCTGTGGTCATATGAGTGTAAATCGGGCGAAAGCTATATATGGGAGCTATATCTAAATCTGAACCGATTTCAACCAAATTTGGCACGCATAGCTACAATGCTAATTATACTCCCTGTGCAAAATTTCAACCAAATCGGAGCAAAAAATTGGCCTCTGTGGTCATTTGAGTGTAAATCGGGCGAAAGCTATATATGGGAGCTATATCTAAATCTGAACCGATTTCAACCAAATTTGACACACATAGCTACAATGCTAATTCTACTCCCTGTGCAAAATTTCAACTAAATCGGAGCAAAAAGTTGGCCTCTGTGGGCAAATGAGTGTAAATCGGGCGAAAGCTATATATGGGAGCTATATCTAAATCTGAACCGATTTGGCTGATATTTTGCAAGTTTTTCGAGACTCATAAAATATTCGGATGTACGGAATTTGAAGAAGATCGGTTGATATACACGCCAATTATGACCAGATCGGTGAAAAATATATATGGCAGCTATATCTAAATCTGAACCGATTTTTTCCAAAATCAATAGGGATCGTCTTTGAGCCGAAACAGGACCCTATACCAAAGTTTAGGACAATCGGACTAAAACTGCGAGCTGTACTTTGCACACAAAAATACATCAACAGACAGACAGACAGACAGACAGACGGACATCGCTAAATCGACTCTGAATTTAATTCTAAGCCGATCCGTATACCAAAAGGTTGCTCTATGATTACTCCTTCTTGGCGTTACATACAAATGCACAAACTTATTATACCCTGTACCACAGTAGTGGTGAAGGGTATAAAAAGACCAATTAAATACGTATATAATTCAGTTTAACAAATTTTGCTATAGAAATAAAATTTTGGCAAAATTTTGCTATAGAAATAAAATTTTGACAAAATTTTCTCTAGAAATAAAATTTTGACAAAATTTTCTATAGAAATAAAATTTTGGCAAAATTTTCTATAAAAATAAAATTTTGACCAAATTTTCTATAGAAATAAACTTTTGAGAAAATTTTCTATAGAAATAAAATTTTGACAAAATTTTCTATAGAAATAAAATTTTGACAAAATTTTCTATAGAAATAAAATTTTGACAAAATTTTCTATAGAAATAAAATTTTGACAAAATTTTCTATAGAAATAAAATTTTGACAAAATTTTCTATAGAAATAAAATATTGACAAAATTTGCTATAGAAATAAAATTTTGACAAAATTTTCTATAGAAATAAAATATTGACAAAATTTTCTCTAGAAATAAAATTTTGACAAAATTTTCTATAGAAATAAAATTTTGACAAAATTTTCTATAGAAATAAAATTTTGACAAAATTTTCTATAGAAATAGGGAGCCACCGTGGTGCAATGGTTAGCATGCCCGCCTTGCATACCAAGGTCGTGGGTTCGATTCCTGCTTCGACCGAACACCAAAAAGTTTTTCAGCGGTGGATTATCCCACCTCAGTAATGCTGGTGACATTTCTGAGGGTTTCAAAGTTTCTCTAAGTGGTTTCACTGCAATATGGAACGCCGTTCGGACTCGGCTATAAAAAGGAGGTCCCTTGTCATTGAGCTTAACATGGAATCGGGCAGCACTCAGTGATAAGAGAGAAGTTCACCAATGTGGTATCACAATGGACTGAATAGTCTAAGTGAGCCTGATACATCGGGCTGCCACCTAACCTAACCTAACCTAACCTATAGAAATAAAATTTTGACAAAATTTTCTATAGAAATAAAATTTTGACAAAATTTTCTATAGAAATAAAATTTTGACAAAATTTTCTATAGAAATAAAATTTTGACAAAATTTTCTATAGAAATAAACTTTTGACAAAATTTTCTATAGAAATAAAATTTTGAAACATTTTCTATAGAAATAAAATTTTGACAAAATTGTCTATAGAAATAAAATTTTGACAAAATTTTCTAAAGAAATAAAATTTTGACAAAATTTTCTATAGAAATAAAATTTTGACAAAATTTTCTATAGAAATAAACTTTTGACAAAATTTTCTATAGAAATAAAATTTTGACAAAATTTTCTATAGAAATAAACTTTTGACAAAATTTTCTATAGAAATAAAATTTTGAAACATTTTCTATAGAAATAAAATTTTGACAAAATTGTCTATAGAAATAAAATTTTGACAAAATTTTCTAAAGAAATAAAATTTTGACACAATTTTCTATAGAAATAAAATTTTGACAAAATTTTCTATAGAAATAAAATTTTGACAAAATTTTCTATAGAAATAAAATTTTGACAAAATTTTCTATAGAAATAAAATTTTGGTAGATTATTTTTGGCTCGAGTGGCAACCATGATTATGAACTGATATGGACCACTTTTTGTATGATTTGTATGATCGGCTATATATAACTATAAACCGATATGGACCAATTTTGGCATGGTTGTTAGCGGTCATATACTAACACCACGTACCAAATTTCAACCGGAACGGATGAAATTTGCTTCTCTTAACAGGTTGGCTGGTAAGTCCCCGGCCTAACAAAGAAAAACACATTTTTTTGTCAAAATTCGTTTTTATTATTCAACATAGTTCCTTTCAAGAGCGATACAACGATTATGACGACCTCCCCATTTTTTGATACCATTTTGGTAGTACTCCTTCGGTTTTGCCTCAAAATAGGCCTCAGTTTCGGCGATCACCTCTTCATTGCAGCCAAATTTTTTCCCTGCGAGCATCCTTTTGAGGTCTGAGAACAAGAAAAAGTCGCTGTGGGCCAGATCTGGAGAATGCGGTGGGTGGGGAAGCAATTCGAAGCCCAACTCATGAATTTTTGCCATCTTCTCAATGACTTGTGGCTTTTTTTCTTCTTCATATGTGGCTTTTTTTCTTCTTCATATGGGGCCGTTTTGCCGCGATTTCGACCTTCAAACGCTCCAATAACGCCATATAATAGTCACTGTTGATGGTTTTTCCCTTCTCAATATAATCGATAAAAACTATTCCATGCGCATCCCTAAAAACAGAGGCCATTACTTTGCCAGCGGACTTTTGAGTCTTTCCACGCTTCGGAGACGGTTCACCGGTCGCTGTCCACTCAGCCGACTGTCGATTGGACTCAGGAATGTAGTGATGGAGCCGTATTTCATCCATTGTCACATATCGACGGAAAAACTCAGGTGTATTACGAGTTAACAGCTGCAAACACCGCTCAGAATCATCAACACGTTGTTGTTTTTGGTCAAATGTGAGCTCGCGCGGCACCCATTTTGCACAGCGCTTCCGCATATCCAAATATTGATGAATGATATAACCAACACATTCCTTTGATATCTTTAAGGCCTCTGCCATCTCGATCAACTTCATTTTACGGTCATTCAAAATTATTTTGTGGATTTTTTTGATGTTTTCGTCGGTAACCACCTCTTGCGGGCGTCCACTGCGTTCACCGTCCTCCGTGCTCATTTCACCACGCTTGAATTTTGCATACCAATCAATTATTGTTGATTTCCCTGGGGCAGAGTCCGCAAACTCATTATCAAGCCAAGTTTTTGCTTCCACCGTATTTTTCCCCTTCAGAAAACAGTATTTTATCAAAACACGAAATTCCTTTTTTCCATTTTTTCACAATAACAAAAGTTGCTTCACAAAAGACGCTCTATCTCACAAACTAATTGACTTACAGACGTCAAATTTTGATACAAATCATTTCAAGGTTGGTACTATATAAAAATAATATGCATTTAATACTATCGACGCCATCTATGTGTCAGACCGGGGACTTATCAGCCATCCTGTTATAAAAAGGCTCCACCATAATAACTCATTGTAAGATTTTTTATAAAATAATTGAGATTTTTGTTTTTTAAATTTTATATAAATGTTGACATTATTGTAATTACTTGGAAATTGTTTGTTTTATAAATTTCGAAATTTCGAAAAGTACAAAACAAATGTCCACCATTTAACCGCTCATTATATGATTTCCCATAAAAGATTAGCTGTTGTTAGCTGTTAATCTTCTATTGCGTTTCGAGCACGTGTTAATGCCTTCCAATTTTCTATGCCTTAGCATTTTGGGCCTTTTTATTTTAATTTTCTTTTTTTATGTGTTTTTGTTTTCGTGGCTGCGTTAAGCTTTTATTACAAAATGCTATTACGATTTACAATTTAAGCATTTTATAAACGGATTTCCTGTGTGTCGTTGTCGTCATCGTTGTGACTGTGTTTGATGTGAAATCAACATTGACAAAAATTAAATCTATTAGAGAATTCTTGTAAATTTTGACAAGATTGTCAAAGCCTGCACTTGAGTGTGTGTGTGGTGAAGTAACGGCATAGGGAATGGTAAAAAATAATAAAGGCCTGATTATGCCCAAATGTAGGTCAAATTACTAATATGTAGTTACACTTCATAAATTTGAATTAAATTTTATGAACTAGATATCCCAGGAAAAACTCTCATTACCAAATAATCTTGAAAGTAACCTAGTCTAAAATTGATAAGCAATTACTATTAAATGGAGAACTACTTCTCTGCAGCGGTATAGTTTGCGCAAAAAAAACACAAACAAATCGAAATCTTGAAATTCAATATTTTATGTTCTTCAGAAAAACATGTCAAAAAATTAATTTCAATTGCGGAGTTTTGGGGAAGAAAGCTTCCCAATATGGGGACAAGATCGAGGAAAAATACTGGTAACACTGTTATAGCGTTGGCATAGCATGTCTCCATCACATCAATGAGGGATACAAAAATTCTACAAAATCTTTTAATAAAACGTCTAACCAAAAAAAAAAACAACAATGGACTTAACTACTTTTGAAAATTCACGATGGCACATGTCATTGCAGTTCAATGATCCCCATAAAAACACTACTGATTATATCATCGTCATTCCAGTACAAATGACAGACTGCAATGCTATCTACTGAGGGGTTTCCATTATTTGCTATATGAAGAGAGCTGAATGGATGGGTGGAGGGCGGACAGGCATATTAATGACGTCAGTTCAAATGTTAGTACACACATATCTGAGATATGTGTGTACCACCCCCACCGCCCATTCAGACTCATTCATATATCTATGCTACAGCAATCAGTGCCCGATAAAGTTGATAAAACTAAATGGAGCAGAAATATTGCTTTTCAAATTAGCAGACAATTTTTCTCCTAGTGACACGCCCAAAACCAAAAAACACATACGAGCCAATAGGGTTAAGAGGAGGAGGGTATAGTTAAACACACATTTAATTGCAATCTCGAAACAAGGTAATTAGGCAAATAGTATATTATAAAAAAAATTATATCTGAACAGGATAGAGGTAAAAGTGTGCCATTCCAATGTTATGTATGATAATAACAGTTTCCAAAGCTTCATAGTTTCTTCGTTAGATTTATATTTTGGATCACATCTAAATTTAATTAAGACCACATCTTTCTGTCTGTTATTAATCCTAGCTATAGTCAATAATGGAGATATTTCAATAATAGATATATTGATATTAACCTATAACATTGGACACAATATTAAATACGCCCTAAGGTATGCTTCATTTTATTCTATTTTAATTGTTTTTTCAAATACTAAATTATCAATTTGATTTTTAAATAAAAACGATGAATTGATATATTAAACCCGCAGACAGCAGATTGTGTATCTTAAACAGTACTAGCATAGTATACTTATCAGCACCATGTGTGCTGATGTGCTATACCAAATTTTTGTAAACTTTTATTTCTTTAAAAAATTTTGTCAAAATTTTATTTCTAAAGAAAATTTTGTCTAAATTTTATTTCTATAGAAAATTTTGTCAAAATTTTATTTCTGTAGAAAATTTTCTCAAAATTTCATTTCTATAGAAAATTTTGTTAAAATTTTATTTCTATAGAAAATTTTGTTAAAATTTTATTTCCATAGCAAATTTTGTCAAACTTTTATTTCTATAGAAAATTTTGTCAAAATTTTATTTCTATAGAAAATTTTGTCAAAATTTTGTTTCTATAGAAAATTTTGTCAAAATTTTATTTCTATAGAAAATTTCGTCAACATTTTATTTGTATAGAACATTTTGCTAAAATTTTGTTTCTATGGAAAATTTTGTCAAAATTTTATTTCTATAGAAAATTTTGTCAAAATTTTATTTTCGTAGAAAATTTTCGCAAATTTTTTATTTCTATTGAAAATTTTTGCAAAATTTCATTTCTATAAAAATTTTGTCAAAATTTTATTTCCATAGACAATTTCTTCAACATTTTATTTCTATAAAAAAATTTTGTCAAAATTTTATTTCTTTAAAAAATTTTGTCAAAATTTTATTTCCATAGAAAATTTTGTCAAAATTTTATTCCTATAGAGAATTTTGTCAAAATTTTATTTCTATAGAAAATTTTGTTAAAATTTTATTTCTATAGAAAATTTTGTTAAAATTTTATTTCCATAGAAAATTTTCTCAAAATTTTATTTCTGTATAAAATTTTGTGTTTACGTCCAAATGTAAATCCCTAACGTTCTATGAAATGTACTCCCGAATTGAGATACAAAAATACCCCAATATTTTTCCATTGTGTTTGAATAGAATTGTCGGCGAAATGCAACAAGTATCTGATTACTTATTGCATTTCGCTCGATATCATATACAAATTTTTGACAATCAGCCATATTGCGGAAGCCATTTGCTTAAAATCTTTCTATTCCAATTTGGTCGTCAACCAGTCCACATTCTATTTGGTAAGATTTCGTCCAAAAATAAAAAATAAAAATTAATGTCCAAATTGAATTTTAATCCCTAACTCGTTGTGGTTTTATTTCTTTTTGTTCACATTTTCTTTGCGACGAGAGTTACAAACCAAACAAAGAAAGCTTTCTTTGGTTTGTTTCGGCTTCAGAGAGATTTTTATCATCCAGGTATTTACTACTCCATCTCGCTCCCAAGTCAATCGGCTATTCAGCTGTTTGCCCTAAACATTTGGTCCAGTTCGAGCCAGATATACACCTGTCACTGTCTCTCTAAAGATTTCAACTCCAGCGCATTGATCTTCCTTACCAGGTACGTCTCTAACTCATTGGCATAAATCACATTTAGTATGTGCTTTGCCAAAGAGTGGATTGTGTAATAGCGGAATAGGCAAAAGAAATTCTACAATTTTATTTAATATAAAATAGTGTAAAAATATAAAGAAATTTGTAAAATTTCCAAAAAAAGATTTATATTGAAACAGAGCAACAGAAAACTATACCAATTTAAATAGGGGAAAATCCAGTCTACGGAAATACTATTTGAAAAGATTGCTAAGGTGTACATAAACCCCACGTTGTGCAAATTTTTTACATCAAGGAAAAAGTTGCAATTCATCGCAAACAACTGTGGTAGAGTAGCTTGTGGCCAAAAACAACGTTGGACTTGTTCACCGAAGGAAACCGTAAGTTAAAAACAAAAAGAAACGAAAAGAAACGAATTTACTTGAAATTCATGTACTTTGTATGATATATCGGATTAATATTTTCAATTACATTGTTCATTGCACTTCCTTTCCAAACAAAAGAACAAATATTTTTCGAACGTTTTTTTTTCGGGTGTATTTGATCAAAAGAAACGTGTTTGAGATTTATCCGCGTTTGGTGTCTCCTACATACGTACGGGTTATATTTATGTACGTACATATGTTTGATCTATTCCCAGTTTCAACCATTAAATGTTCTCTTGGCTCACTGTGTATGCTTACGAAATATCACTGTACACTCATTCTCTCAACTGCCTAGTGCGCATGTCTGCTCTCCTCCATCTCTGAGATCCACATTTCTCTTTGTTGTAAGCCCCGCTTACGTTGTCTCAACTCCCCGCTCACCATCACTTGCCTACGTGGGTGTATATACTCCACATTTCTCTTTGTTGCAAGCCCCGCTTACGTTGTCTCAACTCCCCGCTCATCATCACTTTGCTACTCGGGCGTAAGTATTCCACATTTCACGCTCTCTGTCTATTATTGAGGTGTTGTTGATTTTTTTTCTGGAGGAGGAAGAAGAAGAATGTAAACAAATATTCCATACTTTCCAAATTCTTCCATATCGACAGAGTTCATTGAACCCATTACTTTGTCATTCCAGGCGATTGTTTACATTTGTGATATATATGTATGAATATATCATTCGGGTCTGTTTTGCATAGAACGCGTATCCAGAGATATCTTTGTTGGAACGAGATACTTATTTAAGTAGAGTTGCCGCTTCATTCAAAATTTGCAAACAGACGTGATTTGATTAATATTTATATATTTTCCATTTTCCTATATAGGACATTTACAACGTCAATTTGTTCATGGAATTGACGAATTGATACCCAAAATTTAAGGATTGAAAAGTGATTCGTTCAACCCAAAATCTCTTTGCACATTTTTCAACCCTGCTTGTAATCACTAATCTCTCTTTTTTTTTGAGAGAAAAAATAATTTTTTTTTGGAAAAATAAATAAATAGAACTCCCACCACTCTCCATCTATAGCAAGGTATTTCTTCATTTTCCCAACCTTTCGTCTTAATTTTCAAGAAAGAAATTTTTCGTTTATATTGGAAATTTCTATTGGGTATTTTTCGTGAATTCTACCATCATGACATTGGACAAATTTATTAGGGCTGCCGATCATTTGGTCGAATTTGAAGCTTCTTTAAATGAAAATAAATTGCCTACCACATCTCTTTGTCTCCTCGAGACCCATCGCGATGAAATTAAGGGTATCTGGAATAGGTTAAAGCAGATTTATGAGAAATGTCTCGTGGAACTAGCCAACGGAGAAGACGATGGCAAAGAAACCGAGGCAACTCGAAAAAGGGAGACAGAATCGGTTAAGGAGAAATATAAGAGTTCCTATTCTACTTATTGTCGATGTGTGTCTAAGATAAGTGAATTAATGGCAAATCTTGGCTCATCTTATTCTGCTTCAAGTCCTAATTCTAACTCCAGTTTCAATTTGCCTCCAATCGAACTAAATGTTTTTCATGGTGACTTTAAATCTTGGCCAACTTTCCGGGACATGTTCACCGCGGTCTGTATAAAGAATTCTAAGTTGAGTCCCGTAGAGAAATTGTTCCACCTGACCCAAAAGACCAAGGGTGAGGCTCATGAAATCGTGTCGAAAAGTCCGCTCACTGACGATGGTTTCGGAACAGCTTGGTCCAACTTATGTGCCCGTTATGAGAATAAACGGGTTCTTGTAAACGAACAATTGAAGACCTTATTCAATCTTTCGGCAATTTGCTCTGAATCGGCCAGTTCTATAAAAGGGCTTCAACGCGACATTAATGCCTGTATTTCGATCTTAAGGGTCCACAAAATCGATATCGAGAGTTGGAATCCAATTTTTGTCTTCCTTTGCTCCAACTGTCTTCCAGATTCTACCTTGACCTTATGGGAACAGACGTTGAATGATAAAACTTGCATTCCTAAATGGTCGGAATTAGACGAATTTTTAACGAACAGGTACCGTACCCTGGAGTCCGTCTCCGAAATCAGAGGTTCTAAGGAGCAAAAGCCTTCTAATTCCCGAACGAAAGGGAATAATAATTCCAAACAAATCTCTGGGAAAATTAGCACATTTCAGGCTAATATCAGCCAACACACCTGCAAACTTTGTTCAAATGAAGTCCATGTAATACGGAAATGTCCGAAATTTCTCAAAATGAATTACCAACAGAGATGGACCGAAATTAAAAGTAAAGGTTTATGTGCGAATTGCTTTGCTAGTTCGCATACAGCGCAGAGATGTAAAAGTAAATATTCTTGCTTTAAATGTGGTAAACGTCACAACTCACTACTACATAATGACTCGAATAATCACTCTCAAAGCACATCTTATTCCAATAATTCTCAACGGCCGAGAAATGATCCCATTTCAAATCCTTTAATACCACCATCGTCCCCTTCTAATATACAGTCCACTGATTCTTCAAATGGAGTAATACAAACATGTTTTGCCTCCAATTCGAACGGGGTATTACTGGGTACAGCTATGGTACGAATTCTCCATTCTGGGGTGGTGTATCGGGCTAGGGCTTTATTGGATTCTGGATCTGAAGGAACACTTATTTCTGAAAGACTTTCTAATATGTTACGACTTCCGTCCAGACATACCTCTGCCACGATTTCGGGACTAAATAATTCGGTATCTGCCGCTGTTCAAAAAGAATGTTGTTTTGTGTTGGGTTCGGAGTCCGATTTGAATTTTGAATTATTTGTGTCGGCCTTAGTCGTCCCACATTTATCAAATAATTTACCTTCAAGAACAATAGATATCCAACGATTATCGGATTTACCCCCTCTTCAATTAGCCGACCCGAAGTTCTATGAAAGTTCAAAAATTGACATTCTTTTAGGGGCAGATGTTTTCCCATCGATTATGTTGTCAAAGAATGAACTGGGTATCTGTGGTTCTTTAATGGCTCAGGAGACCGTCTTCGGGTGGATTCTTACAGGTCCTATTTTTACTAGGAACAATTCTTCATGTTCTGCTCGTGTCTCCTTCTTCTGTGAAATCTCCTTAGATAAGCAGATTTCACGTTTCTGGGAGGTGGAGAATATTCCAAAGAAACGTTTTCTCTCCCATGAGGACAAAATTTGTGAAGATCTATATCGAAAGACCACCAGAAGAAATGAGGAGGGTCGGTATGTGGTTTCTTTGCCATTTAAAGAATCTTTTCCTGAAAAATTGTGTCTTGGATCATCCCGCTCGGGTGCAATGGCACAATTTCTGCGAAATGAATCGAGGTTGATTCGGAATCCAGATTTGAAGCAGGAATATGATAAGTCACTTATTGAATATGTCACCCTCAATCATATGTCATTGATAGATTCTCCTAGTCCAATCCAAATGTGCTACTACTTACCACATCACGCGGTAATAAAGCCGGAAAGAACTACTACTAAGGTTAGAGTAGTTTTTAATGCATCCGCTCCCTCTTCCAATGGTATTAGTTTGAACGATGTCCTTTATACGGGACCTGTATTACAGAATGATTTGACTGTACTAATATTGAAATGGCGATTTTACAAATTTGTCCTGAATGGTGATATCCAAAAAATGTATAGACAAATTCTTGTCAATGCCAGCCATACACCATTTCAACGTATTTTATTTCGTGAAAATCCGAATAATCCTGTCCAAGAATTTGAATTGAAAACTGTAACGTTTGGATTAAATTGTGCGCCATATTTGGCCATACGTACAATTATCCAATTGGCAAATGACGTACAGGAAAAATATCCTTTGGCTAGTAAGATATTAAGGAATTCAATTTATGTTGATGACGCTTTACTAGGGGCTCACTCTATTGAGATGGCGATAAAGTCGAGGGATGAATTAATTCAAGTTCTGAATTCCGCCGGGTTTCATATGAGAAAATGGATTTCTAATTCAAAGAAAATTCTTAAAGGACTTCCAACTGAACATCTTTTGTGTGCTGATTTTTTGGAATTCGAAGATCGTAGTTCAGCAAAAACCCTAGGAGTTCGTTGGAATGCCCTTTCAGACCAGTTTTATTTTTCCACCATCAAATTTCCAGATACTTGTTCATACACTAAGCGCGAAGTTTTGTCGCAAATATCAAAATTGTTTGATCCAGCAGGATGGTTGTCACCCATTATCATAATTGCTAAGATTATCATGCAGAGAATTTGGTTGGACCGAACGGAATGGGATGCAATAATTTCTCCAGAATCACTTCGACTATGGAAAGCTTTTCAAGCTAATTATAACGCAATAGATGACATCAGAATTCCAAGATGGATCGCATATTCCCCTGATTGTAAAATCGAGTTTCACTGTTTTTCAGATGCATCGGAAAAAGCATATTCTGCAGTCATATACATTCGAGTTATTTGTCCAAGTGGTATATCCACTAACTTAATTAGTGCTAAAACAAAAGTAGCCCCACTGAAAACATTATCCATTCCACGATTAGAGCTTTGTGGGTCCACGTTATTAGCTGAAATGATCGACAATTTGCTCCCACAATTTGAAATTGAAAACTATTCCTTGTTTTGCTGGACTGACTCAACTATCGTGCTCTCCTGGTTAGCGAAACCACCTTGTTGTTGGAATACATTTGTAGCCAATAGAGTCTCAAAAATTATACAAGTGGTGGACATATCCAAATGGTTTCACGTGGATTCGGAATTCAATCCTGCAGACTTAGCCAGTCGAGGAGTTCAAGCTCAGGACCTACAAAACAACCGCTTGTGGTGGAATGGACCAGATTGGCTATCAGAACCATCAAAGAATTGGCCAAGAACCATTGAGAAAAAGAATTTCGAAACTGAGCTCGAAAAAAAGCCCGTCAAAGTTCTTTTTACTTATTTCCAAAACTTTGAGGACATTCTTGACCGATTTTCTTCATTTTCCAGAGCCCTTAGAGTAAGTGCCTATATCTATCGGTTTTATTTTCGAACTCATCCAAAATTTCGATCCAGTTTTCAAAGGAACGACAAAATAATTACGACATCCGAAATTATTTTTGTTCGAAAACAACTTATTTGCGTTTCTCAAAAGGCATTTTATCCAGACGAGTATATGACACTCAATTCTAAAAAATCTATTAAAAAATCTAGTCCACTTTTATCCTTAAATCCATTTATTGACCAGGAGGGAATAATGCGAATATGTGGCCGACTAGAATCATCATCTGATTTATCTTTCAACGAAAGACATCCAATTATCCTTCCATACGGATGCCAATACTCTCGTCTTTTAGTCCATTTTATTCATCAGATCAGTCTTCACGGGGGGAATCAACTGGTGCTGCGACTGGTGAGAACTCAGTACTGGATTCCAAAAGTCCAAAATCTAATAAAAACCACGATTCATCGCTGTAAACCATGCATTCTGTACAAAAGGAAATGTCAACAACAACTAATGGCATCTTTACCTACAGAGCGATGTTCCATATCTCGTCCTTTTACACACACTGGGTTAGACTTTGCGGGTCCTTTCGACTTAAAAAGTTATGCTGGAAGATGTTGCCGTATAACAAAGGGATATGTCTGTGTATTCGTTTGTTTTTCCACTAAGGCAATACACTTAGAAGCAACCACCGATTTGTCTACCTCCGCTTTCCTAGCAGCCTTCAGCCGATTTGTATCCCGACGTGGCTGCCCTCTGCATCTTCACTCAGATAATGGAACTACATTTGTTGGAGCTTCCAAAACATTATCCAAAGAATTTATCCAAACTTCTCGTGAAACTCTGACTTCAAATTACTTGCACCAAAATTTGACATGGCATTTTATACCACCAGGAGCACCTCATATGGGTGGACTATGGGAAGCCGGTGTCAAAAGCTTTAAACAGCATTTCAGGAAAACGGTTGGTGTCCAAAAATTTACATTCGAAGAATTCCAGACATTGTTATCCAAAATTGAAGCATGTCTTAACTCCCGACCTATTTCCCCATCTTCCGAGAATCCCACCGATTTAACAGCGTTGACACCGGGACATTTTTTAATTGGCTCGCCTATACTTATGCCACTGGAACCAGAACTTGTCCATTCCTCTACTTCTATCCAAAATCGCTGGCAACGCATAAAAGCTCAACATCAGTTTTTCTGTTCCCGATGGAAAAATGAATACCTTAAAGAATTACAAAAGCGCCATAAATGGAAAAGGTCTGAAGAGGACTTGAGGGAAAACATGCTGGTGGTGGTTAAAGAAGAAAACTTACCCCCGAATTCTTGGCGTCTTGGTCGCATTACAAAGGTTCATCATGGCAATGACAATCGAGTTCGAGTAGCGGAAGTACACACCCAGAAAGGCACTATAACTAGGCCAATTACAAAATTAGTTGTATTGTACGATGAATCCTCCTAATTGTCCTTTTCCATTTTTTGCAGCTATCCAAAATTTTTGTCCTTTAATAATCCCTTTCTCAAAATTCCTATCTCCCATTTCTAATTATTACCCTTTTTTACAGAAATATGAATACGGCTGGAAAATTAAATCGAGGTCGCATATATTTGTGCAGAGTGTGCCGAAAACCACATTCCTTAAAAAACTGTCTTCGATTCCGAGACATGAATGTATCTGAAAGATGGGAGGCCGTAAAGAAGTATGGCTACTGTTCTAATTGCCTTGCCCATTCGCATTCTCAAGGATCTTGCTTCACAAGGCTCGGATGTATACATTGCCAAGAGAAACACCATTCCTTGCTTCACATGAACTCTCGTCTATTAGAAAATGTGGCTACTTGTTCCTCAACGCATAAACAACGTCCAATTTCCCGACCTCCATCGTCCAACCGTCGGCCACCAACGACAAATCCGGATAATACTACTAGGCCAAAAGAATCTCGGACAACCAAACCTTTATCATCCGCAACATCTCTTACATCGATACTCCAACAAAACGCAACAACTTTACTTCCCACGGCTCTAGTAAAAATTCAAGCAGATGATGGTCAACACTACGCTCGTTGTCTATTGGATTCTGGCTCTCGAATGAGCTGGATTTCGAAAAAGTTTGTTGATAAATTGAATCTGATGACCCTGGAACTCGATGGAGAGATTATTTGTCCTGTAACAATGTGGTCTTGTGTTGATCAAAATCATAAAATCGAAGCCACATTGAAAGTCAACAATAGAATCACCACTATAACTCCAAAAACATCCCTACCTGAGACAGTCAAATCTTACTTCCAAAATTTCGTTTTAGCGGACAAACGATTCTATAAATCTTCTACCGTTGATATTGTACTGGGAGTTGATATTTATTCACGAGTCGTTCTTGACGGTATATATGTACGAGCCGGCCTTCCCACAGCACAAAATACCATGTTTGGAATAATTTTGTATGGCATTTTTTCTACTTAAAACTTATACAACAACTGTTTTTTTTCCTTTCAATTATTGAATTATGAATTTAAAAGAAAATAATTATTCTTTTTTTTACGAACTTCATTCTTTAATGAATTACCATATATTGTACTTGCAATGTAAATATCTTATATCTCATTGTTTTCTATTTAACTTTTGGCAGACGAATTATAAGACATTCTGTTACAGTAATACTGCAAGGCGGGCGGAATGTTTACGTCCAAATGTAAATCCCTAACGTTCTATGAAATGTACTCCCGAATTGAGATACAAAAATACCCCAATATTTTTCCATTGTGTTTGAATAGAATTGTCGGCGAAATGCAACAAGTATCTGATTACTTATTGCATTTCGCTCGATATCATATACAAATTTTTGACAATCAGCCATATTGCGGAAGCCATTTGCTTAAAATCTTTCTATTCCAATTTGGTCGTCAACCAGTCCACATTCTATTTGGTAAGATTTCGTCCAAAAATAAAAAATAAAAATTAATGTCCAAATTGAATTTTAATCCCTAACTCGTTGTGGTTTTATTTCTTTTTGTTCACATTTTCTTTGCGACGAGAGTTACAAACCAAACAAAGAAAGCTTTCTTTGGTTTGTTTCGGCTTCAGAGAGATTTTTATCATCCAGGTATTTACTACTCCATCTCGCTCCCAAGTCAATCGGCTATTCAGCTGTTTGCCCTAAACATTTTGTCAACATTTTATCTCTATAAAAAAATTTTTGCAAAATCTTATTTCTATAGAAAATTTTGTCAAAATTGTATTGCTATAGAAAATTTTATTTCTATAGAAAATTTTTGCAAAATTTTATTTCTATAAAAAATTTTGTCAAAATTTTATTTCTATAGAACATTTTGTCAAAATTTTATTTCTATAGAATATTTTGTCAAAATTTTATTTCTATAGAAAATTTTATCAAAATTTTATTTCTATGGAAAAATTTTGCTAAAATTTTATTTCTATAGAAAATTTTGGCAAAACTTTATTTTTTAGAAAAGTTTGCCAACATTTTACTGCTATAGAACATTTTCTCAAAATTTTATTTCCATAGAAAATTTTGTCAAAATTGTATTTCCATAGAAAATTTTGTCAATTTTTTTTATAGAAAATTTTGTCAAAATTTTATTTCGTTATTGTTGTTTTTGATCTCAGCTTAAAGCCATGCATTGACTAAACTACAAATGTAGCTTAACCAACAGAGGAAAAGTATGCTTGTCAAATTTATTTGGGCAAAGCCCTATAGACTGCAAGATGGTTGGATGTACAGCTGTTTCGGAATTACCACATTCCTCATCAGCATCCTCTACTTGCAGCAAATGTCAAAATTTTATTTCTATAGAAAATTTTGTCAAAATTTTATTTCTATAGAAAATTTTGTCAAAATTTTATTTCTATAGAAAATTTTGTCAAAATTTTATTTCTATAGAAAATTTTCCCAAAATTGTATGTCTATAGAACATTTTGTCAAAATTTTATTTCTATAGATATTTTGTCAAAATTTTATTTCTATAGAAAATTTTGTCAAATTTTTATTTCTATGGAAAAATTGTGTTAAAATTTTATTTCCATAGGAAATTTTGTCAAAATTTTATTTCTATAGAAAATTTTGTCAAAATTTTATTTCTATAGAAAATTTTGTCAAAATTTTATTTCCATAGAAAATTTTGTCAAAAATTTATTTATATAGAAAATCATGTCAAAAATTTTAATTCTATAGAAAATGTTGTCAAAATTTCATTTCTATAGAAAATTTCCTCAAAATTTTATTTCTATAGAAAATTTCCTCAAAATTTTATTTCTACAGAAAATTTTGTCAAAATTTTATTTCTATAGAAAATTTTGTCAAAATTTTATTTCTATAGAAAATTGTCAAAATTTTATTTCGTTTTTTGTTTTTTATTGTTGGTTTGTACTTCAATCATGTTTGTTGTTTTGATCTCAGCTTTAAAACCATTGTGTTGATTAAACTACAAGAGTAGCTTAACCAACAGACGAAAAGAATGTTTGTCAAATTTATTTCCATTCCTCTGTTCTTTTCCTCTGTTGGTTAAGCTAATCTTGTAGTTTAGTCAACCCATTGTTTTTAAATCTGAGATCAAAACAACAAATATGATTGAAGTACAAACCAACAATAAACAAACATACCACAAATGAAGTAAGAGGAAGCACGCTCAAAATAAACCCAGCCAACTGCACTCAAATCGATGATTTGATGGTGGCAAAGGAAAAGAGAACTGTTTGTATGAATTTATTTCGGCATAAGCCGGCTATCGTAAACCTTTTTTCGGAAGGTTTAAGTGTGGTTCACCTTGGGTTTAGTGAACTGCCTGAATTTATTCTAAAAATTTTATTTCTATAAACAATTTTCTCAAAATGTTATTTCTATAGAAAATTTTCGCAAAATTTTTATTTCTATAGAAAATTTTGGCAAATTTTTATTGCTATAGAAATTTTTTGCAAATTTTTATTGCTATAGAAAAGTTTGCTAAAATTTTATTTCTACAGAAAATAAAGTCAAAATTTTATTTCTACAGAAAATGTTGTCAAAATTTTATTTCTATAGAAAATTTTGTCAAAATTTTATTTCTATAAAAAATTTTCTCACAATTTTATTATTTATAGAAAATTTTATCAAAATTTTATTTTTACAGAAAATTTTGCCAAAATTTTATTTCTATGGAAAAAGTTTGTTAAAATTTTATTTCTATAGAAAAAATTTTATTTCTATATAGAAAATTTTCCCAAAATTTTATTTCTATAGAAAATTTTCTCAAAATTTTATTATTTATAGAAAATTTGATCAAAATTTAATTTTTGTAGAGAATTTTGACAGCATTTTTGTAGAAAATTTTGTCAATATTATATTTCTATAGAAAATTTTGTTAAAATTTTATTTTTATATAATATTTTGTCAATTTTTTTTTTTGTGATCTCAGCTTAAAGCCATGCATTGACTAAACTACAAGTGTAGCTTAACCAACAGAGGAAAAGTATGCTTGTCAAATTTATTTGGGCAAAGCCCTATAGACTGCAAGATGGTTGGATGTACAGCTGTTTCGGAATTACCACATTCCTCATTAGCATCCTCTACTTGCAGCAAAACTATCAACCAATTATCAGAATAAATTCGGGTAATTCACTCAACCCAAAGTGAACTACACTTGAACCTCCTGAAAAAGGGTTTGATAGTCGGCTACTGCCTAAACAAATTTGCCAGCATATCTCTTTTCCTCAAAATTTTATTTCGATAGAAAATTTTGTCAAAATTTTATTTCTATAGAATATTTTGTCACAACTTTATTTCTATAGAAAATTTTGTCAAAATTTTATTTCTATAGAAAATTTTCTAAAAATTTTATTTCTATAGAAAATTTTGTCAAAATTTTATTGCTATAAAATATTTTCTCACAATTTTATTTCTGTATAATATTTTCTCAAAATTTTATTTCCATAGAAAATTTTCTCAAAATTTTATTTCTGTAGAAAATTTTTGCAAAATTTTATTTCTATAGAAAATTTTGTCAAAATTTTATTTCTATAGAAAATTTTTTCAAAATTTTATTTCTATAGAAAATTGTTGCAAATTTTTATTTCTATAGAAAATTGCTGCAAATTTTTATTGCTGTAGAAAATTTTGTCAAAATTTTATTTCTATAGAATATTTTGTGAAAATTTTATTTCTATAGAAAATTTTGTCAAAATTTTATTTCTATAGAAAGTTTTGTCAAAATTTTATTTCTATCGACAATTTCTTCAAAATTTTATTTCTATAGAAAATTTTGTCAAAATTTTATTTCTATAGAATATTTTGTCAAAATTTTATTTCTATAGAAGTTTTTCTCAAAATTTTATTTTTATAGAAAATTTAGTCAAAATTTTATTTTTATAGAAAATTTAGTCAAAATTTTATTTTTATAGAAACTTCTGTCAAAATTTTATGTTTATAAAAAATTTTGTCAACATTTTATTTCTATAGAAAATTTTCTCAAAATTTTATTTCTACAGAAAATGTTTGCAAAATTTTATTTCTATAGAACAATTTGTCAAAATTGTATTTCTATAGAAAATTTTGTCTAAATTTTATTTCTATAGAATTTTTTCTCAAAATTTTATTTCTATAGAAACTTATGTCAAAATGGGATAGAGTAGTTGGCTAGCGATATACAATTTGTTTTATTTTTTTAATTTTCCGTATATTTATATTTCCATTTAATTGACTATGTACACTTCCACTGTTATTCCACCCAATCACATAATGCACTATGACCCTTTTTTTGCGAGATTTTAAATCTGTTTTCCACTTATCGTACAGGAGGAGATGTAGAAGATACGATAGAAAATTAATTCACACATAAATTTTCCAAGAAAATTGCTTATAATACCAACATTTCCACACATATTTTTGTTTTGTTTTGCTCTGGTAACAGTCTATAGGTTCGTCTGACTGCCAGTCCGTTCGTCAGCTAGTTTGTCCGTCTGAGTCGTTAGTTATCCATGAATGAATAGGTGGGTGGAATAATATTATTACCGCAAACACTAAGGAACCGTAGTCATGGGGGGGAAGATGGGGAAGAAAATAAAGAGGCAGTACATTTCATAGATAGAAATGTGTTAACAGAAACAGAACTTCCAAGTTTTATGATAGGGTTGGGTTTTGTTAGTTTTTGTCACTCTTTCTCTTGCAAATAACTTAATTAAGGTAAATTTTGAGACATGAACTATCATAAATAACCCTTGATTGGGAGTTTAATAAAAGAAAACTCCTAGTCGATTTTTATTTTCTCATTCATAATTTTTGGCTTTTCATGAAATTTATGGTGTGGAGAAGTTATATATTCTATAGTTGTTTTGAGTTTGTGTTCTCGTTTGTTTGTCGTTACTCACATAGTACGGATCCAATTTTCACGATATATTTCTATGGAAATTGTATGTATATGGATTTTTCTCAGGATCCTTAGAAAAAGAGGTGTTTAGTTTTTTGGTTTAGCAGCTAAACACTTAAGAAATCATTGACTTTGCATGCTCTTTTTGAATGGGAAATATATATATGTCGTGATTAATGAACTCCTGTGACACGATTAACAATAGAAAGGTGTGGTTAAGCAATAATTGTTGCTACACCTGCTGTTTCTAAACTCAAAAAAAAAAAAATTCACTTGGATAGAAAAATTGTCGCTCCGAACAAATTTTATTTCATATTCTCGTTGACAATTCAGTCCAATGTGACGCCAATTGGAGTCTTGGAAACCCTTGCATTTTTCCCATAATTCCTTAGCAAAAAATGGAAGTTTTCCATGGACAAGTCCACTAGTATTTCATTTAAAGCGCATCCCCCCATTAATTTTTCTCCACTTCCGGAATTAGGACGTTTTAAGTGAAAATTTAATTTTTTGACAATTAAATTTCACAAAAAAGAATAGAAAAACAATAAAAAAAGTAAAAAAAATACATTTTAAAACTGCATCCCCGCAGGCATTTAAACCTGCGCCGTTTGACTATTTCACTTCCAAGGAAGTTATTTTGATAGGGTCTTGCAAATTACGACAATTTTTAATTTTTTGTTGATTTTTAATGGAAAAACTAAATTTATATAAAAATGTACATATACCGAAAAAAAAAAACAAAATAAAAACGATGTATAGCATAATTAATAAATAATAATAAAGAACATCTCAGGAAGTAGTTAGAATGTCATGCCGTGGTTTCATATTAGATTCATATCACAAACATTTGAATAGATGTGTTGATGCATCGTGTTCAATGGCGTTTGTGGCTTAGTGTGCTAAGGCGGTTCTGTTATGGTGCCAACAGATCCACGTTCAACCTCCGGTGGAAGCGAAGAACTTTTTCAATTTCTATAAATTAGATAATAAGAAAATAAAAGTGTAGCAAAAACAAGTATATACGGCCGTAAGTTCGGCCAGGCCGAAGCTTATTTACCCTCCACCATGGATTGTGTAGAAACTTCTTCTAAACACTGCCATCCACAATCGAATTACTTAAGTTGCGGTAACGCTTGCCGATGGCAAGGTATCTCCTACCACCGTCTTCTAAATTGTATTTAAGTCCATACGTGGTATATATTAAATCAAAAACCATCGATCAAATACGTATATAATTCAGTTTGACAAAATTTTCTATAGAAATAAAATTTTAACAAAATTTTCTATAGACATAAAATTTTGACAAAATTTTCTATAGAAATAAAATTTTAACAAAATTTTCTATAGAAATAAAATTTTGACTAAATTTTCTATAGAAATAAAATGTTGACATAATTCTCTATAGAAATAACATTTTAACAAAATTTTCTATAGAAATAAAATTTTGACTAAATTTTCTATAGAAATAAAATTTTGACATAATTCTCTATAGAAATAAAATTTTAACAAAATTTTGTATAGAAATAAAATTTTGACAAAATTTTCTTTAGAAATAAAATTTTAACAAAATTTTCTATAGAAATAAAATTTTGACAAAATTTTCTATAGAAATAAAAATAACATTTTCGCATGATTTTCTATAGAAATAAAATTTTGACAAAATTTTCTATAGAAATAAAATTTTGACAAAATTTTCTATAGAAATAAAATTTATACAAAATTTTCTATAGAAATAAAATTTTAACAGAATTTTCTATAGAAATAAAATTTTAACAAAATTTTCTATAGAAATAAAATTTTGACAAAATTTTCTATAGAAATAAAATTTTGACAAAATTTTCTATAGAAATAAAATTTTAACAAAATTTTCTATAGAAATAAAATTTTAACAAAATTTTCTATAGAAATAAAATTTTGGTAGATTATTTTTGGCTCGAATGGCAACCATGATTATGAACCGATATGGACCAATTTTTGTGTGATTGGAGATCGGCTATATATAACTATAGACCGATATGGACCAATTTCTACATGGATGTTAGAGACCATATACTAACACCACGTTCCACATTTGACTCGGATCGGATGAATTTTACTCCTCCAAGAGGGTCCGGAGGTCAAATCTGGAGAACGGTTTATATGGGGGCTATATATAGTTATGGACCGATATGGACCAATTCTGGCACGGTTGTTAAAGATCATATACTAACAACATGTTCCAAATTACAACTGGATTGGATGAAATTTCCTTCTCTTAGAGACTCCGCAAGCCAAAACTTGGGATCGGTTTATATGGGGGCTATATATAATTATAAACCGATGTGGACCAATTTTTGCATGGTTGTTAGAGACCACCAACTCCATGTACCAAATTTCAGCAAGATCGGATGAAATTTGCTTCTCTTTGAGGCTCCGCAAGCCAAAACTGGGGATCGTTTCATATGGGGGCTATATATAATTATGGACCGATGTGGACCAATTTTTGCACGGTTGTTAGAGACCATATACCAACACCATGTACCAAATTTCAGCCGTATCGGATGAAATATGCTTCTGTTAGAGGCTCCGCAAGCCAAATCTGAGGGTCCCTTTATATGGGGGCTATACGTAAAAGTGGGCCGATATGGCCCATTTGCAATACCATCCGACCTACATCAATAACAACTACTTGTGCCAAGTTTCAAGTCGATAGCTTGTTTCGTTCGGAAGTTAGCGTGATTTCAACAGACGGACGGACGGACGGACATGCATAGATCGACTCAGAATTTCACCACGACCCAGAATATATATATTTTATGGGGTCTTAGAGCAATATTTCGATGTGTTACAAACGGAATGACAAAGTTAATATACCCCCATCCTATGGTGGAGGGTATAAAAAATACTGCTAAAAATAAAAAGTGAAATTGGAAAAAAATTGTTTTAGTTTTTTTTTTTTTAATTTCTTCATCCACATGTACTTCCAAGGCACAAATTCTAAGGCAATGCAAAGAATCCAAAATGGAAATGTAGGTTCCAAAATGGGGTACTTCCATCCTATGACAAGCCCATGTAAAATTCATTGGAGGTGATACAAGTTTGCACTACTTCCGAATCACATATTGGGGATCCAAACTACTTTTTTGGAAGCTCGTTTTTTGCTGGGATACGTTGACTAAACTACAAGAATAGCATAACCGACAGAGGAAAAGTAAAATCGATGGTTTTTCCCTGGCAAAGGAAAAGCTATATGTCGGCAAAGTCGACTATTAAAAACCTTTTTTCGGCAGGTTTGAATGTAATTCCCATTGGTTTAGTGAATTATGTGAATTTCTTCACACACACACACTCATAAAGATGTAGACATATTTTTTACAAAGTAATAATATTTAGAAATATATAAATTCAATATCTTACTGCATAGCATGTATCCAATTAAATAGATGAAGCCTTACCTGAAAAGAAAAATAAAAAAAGAATGTTAATAAAATACACACACACACACAAATGTTTTTTTTCTGATTCAATCGCGAAATTAATTAATCCAATTATTTTTTTAATGGAAATGTCTTTAATCACAGAAATGATAGTATTAATTAAAAAATTAATTGAAAGTCACTTAAAAAATTAATAGATCCAATAAAAAAAATTTAATTGATGCTATGAATATTTGTGATTGATTTTTGTTTCAATTAAAAACTTTGTTGAATCAATTAAATTTTTAATTGAATATTTTTTTAAAACTCAATTAAGATTTTAATTGAAAACATGTTCGTCTTGGACTAATTCCAAAGGACGCCCATAGACAGGTCCTCAGGAACCACTCTCGGACAAACTCTTAGAAATCTGTTTCATTTTGCACATCCAAATCGCATTGAAAGTCAAAATCGACTTCATTAACCCCTTGACTGCCAATGTCCATTATAGACGACATTCGAAAACGACACTAATTTTAACTCTCCACATAGTTTTGATTTATTCCTTGATGGTATATTAAAGAGGAGAATTGTAATCTAAATATGCTATAAATATTTTCCACATTGGTGGGCACTAAAATGCAATTTTATATACAAATAAACGAAAAATAAGCAATGTTGAGACAATTTTTCAACTATACGTCTCTCAATGTCCATTTAATTCATGCAAAAACTATAGCTGATATTATTTCAGATTTGGTTTTGAATTTTTGCGCACACTTCGACAGATATTATAGGTCAAAAAACGCTTATTTTCGTCCGTTCACAAACACAAATTTTCTGATTCAATTACGAAATTAATTGATCCAATTAATTTTTTAATTGAAATGTCTTCAATCACGGAAATGATAGTATCAATTAAAAAATTTATTGACGGTCAATAAAAAAATTTATTGATCCAAATAAAAAATTAATAGATACTATTAATTTTGTGGATGATTTTTGTTTCAATTAAAAAAAATTTTTGAATCAATTAAATTTTTAATTGAATATTCTTTAAAACTCAAGTAAAATTTTATTTGGAAAAATTTTCGGGAAATTTTTTTCTGTGTATTATTTTTTTCTATTAGTTAGGAGTTTTTCTTGAATAATTAGCAAATGAGATATATATATATATATATATATATATATATATATATATATATATATTTTTTTTTTTACATACACACAAAGAAAATTTCATTAAAACTCAGCCAACGAAAAATTTTCATTGATATAACGACACGTTTTCATTAATACAATGAAAATATTCATTAGTAGTACGAAACGTTACGTTAATGAATAGAAAATTCGTTATAATAACGAAATATTTCGTTGTATCAACGAATTTGTTTCGTTGGCTGACTTTTAACGACACATTTCGTTAATATAACGAAACTTTTTCTATTGGCGTAGTACGTAGTTATAATGATTTTTTTAATCAAATCACAAAATTTTTTTTATTAATGAAGATTGGTCAAAAAAAAACGATTACCTTGATTCAATTTTTTAAGGAATTTTCTTTGTATATTTAGCCCATTTTTTTATTTTTTAGTTTTTTTTTCACAAAGAAGCAAAACTTTTGTATGTGTATCCTCCCTCCCTCCTGGAAAGAAGTTTTTCACAAAAGTTCATTACTTTAACAATGATGGAAATATAATCAAAAGAATTATATTGCAATGGCGGTAGGAACTGTTGGATTGAATGCAATAAACTTCATAGTGAACAATAAACTCCATCGTCAAATATTTTCCAAAATATAAAAGAACTGCCACAAAGAAGTCATAGCAAAGCAACCAACAAAATGGATGATGGGTTGGTTGGAAAGACACTCCAACTAACATTTCACATTAAAGCAGATTTTTTATAAACAACCAAATGAGTAGAATTTCTTCCTTGGCCCTTTTGTAAAAAGCTGCTTAGATGGACAAAAACTTTTAATGACTTGGTTTTGTTTGAAATAGATTTTTAAGTTAAGTAGTTTTTTTTCCCTAAGACACTTTTGTGTAAAACGAAAGACAATCATGTAATGTAGTGCTATTTAAATTGTTTTTTTTTTCTGCTTATTACTAGGTTAGGTTAGGTTAGGTTATGTGGCAGCCCGATGTATCAGGCTCACTTAGACTATTCAGTCCATTGTGATACCACAGTGGTGAACTTCTCTCTTATTACTATGTTTTCCGCTCAATAGAATATATTTTACAAAATATTTTACAAACGAGCAATTTAGATAGTAAACAATTAAATGAAAGCCTAAAAACAAATTGAAACCAATTTTGGCCTCATATAAATACACACTAATTTAATATTAAATCACTTTAAAGATTTCCAAGATCGATTCTCTTATTTGTATATGAATTTCAATTGAATTGAATTTTTTCGATTTACCATTAAATCATAATAGGTCTCAGTCTCTCTCTCTCCCTCTCTTATCATTGACTAACACCTTAATTTTCAATCTTCGACATATTAGAATTTTAAGGATTTTCCATTAAATCACAATAGGTCTCTCTTATCATTGACTATCACCTTAATTTTCAATTTTCGACATATTAGAATTTTATGTATTTTCCATTCAATTACAATAGGTCTCACTCTCACTCTCTCTATCTCTCCCTCTCTTATCATTGACTATCACCTTAATTTTCAATAACAACACACACACACACAATAAACCCACCATCCATTTAACTTCACAAAAAACATCAACCCGTAAAACATTTTCTTAATGACATTTAAAATCAAACTAAATGACTTAATTAAAAATTGTAGAGCATTAACTGTAAAACAAGCATGTAAGACAATCATGTAATGTAATGCAATTTAAATTGTTTCTTTTTTTTCTGCTTATTACTATGTTTTCCGCTCAATAGAATATATTTTACAAAATATTTTACAAACGAGCAATTTAGATAGTAAACAATTAAATGAAAGCCTAAAAACAAATTGAAAAAAAAAACAATTTTGGCCTTATATAAATACACACTAATTTAATATTAAATCACTTTAAAGATTTCCAAGATCGATTCTCTTATTTGTATATGAATTTCAATTGAATTGAATTTTTTCGATTTACCATTAAATCATAATAGGTCTCAGTCTCTCTCTCTCCCTCTCTTATCATTGACTAACACCTTAATTTTCAATCTTCGACATATTAGAATTTTAAGGTCTTTCCATTAAACCACAATAGGTCTCTCTCTTCCTCTCTTATCATTGACTATCCCCTCAATTTTCAATTTTCTACATATTAGAATTTTATGGATTTTCCATTAAATTACAATGGGTCTCACTCTCACTCTTTCTATCTCTCCCTCTCTTATCATTGACTATCACCTTAATATTCAATAACAACACACACACACAATAAACCCACCATCCATTTAACTTCACAAAAAACATCAACCCGTAAAACATTTTCTTAATGACATTTAAAATCAAACTAAATGACTTAATTAAAAATTGTAGAGCATTAACTGAAAAACCGCAGAGGAGCTCGCATTGACAGCGTTTCGCAATTGTTTCGGCTGCGCTTCATTTGCATCCTTCCACCTCCTCTATTTATAATAATGAAATACAAAGAGTATATGCAAATTTTAATGTTTAAAATGTTATTCATATTTTCTGTTATGGATGGTAATGTTGTTGTTTTTGTAAATATTGAAATTTAAAACATAATTCTTTTTTTCGGTTTGCCTGCCAAACTGATAAAATGGTTTTGTAAACAAACAATGTATGATGGTGTCTGTCCGTAAGTGTACGTACATACCATCTCTCAATTGTATCGGCTTAAATTTACAAATAAAGCTTAATAAAATGACCGAATAAATAATGGGGTGAATTGAATTTATAAAATGAAATTGAATTAAATTAAACATTTATTAAGTGAATATATTGTAGAATAAACATAGAATAAGTTTTGGGACCTAAAACGTACCATTTTCCCCATGAAAAAGTTACATTATACACTTGAGGTGATATAATATTTCTTCTCTGGGTTATATAGCAAAGATAATGTGGTAAATAACATAGTTTGTAAACTACTAGACAAAATTATGGCCTATATTTTGACAAAATTTTATATAGAAATAACATTTTGACAAAATTTTCTATGTACATAAAATTTTGATAAAATTTTCTATAGAAATAAAATTTTAACAAAATTTTCTATAGAAATAAAATTTTGACAAAATTTTCTATAGAAATAAAATTTTGATAAAATCTTCTATCGGAATAAAATGTTGACAAAATTTTCTATATAAATAAAATTTTGACAAAATTTTCTATATAAACAAAATTTCGACAAAATGTTCTATAAAAATAAAATTTTGACAAAATTTTCTATAGAAATAAAATTTTTACAAAATTTTCCATCGAAATAAAATATTGACAAAATTTTCTATAAAAATAAAATTTAGAGAAAATTTTCTATACAAATAAAATTTTGAGAAAATTTTCTATAGAAATAAAATTGTGAGAAAATTTTCTATATAAATAAAATTTGGACAAATTTTTTTATAGAAATAATATTTTGACAAAATTTTCTATAGAAATAAAATTTGGACAAAATTTTCTATAGATATAAAATTTTGTAAAAATTTGACAAAATTTTCTATAGAAATAAAATTTTGTCAAAATTTTCTGTAGCAATAAAATTTTGAGAAAATTTTCTATAAAAATAAAACTTTGACAACATTTTCTATAGAATTTTCTATAGAAATAAAATTTAGAGAAAATTGTCTATAGGAATAAAATTTTGACAAAATTTTCTATAGAAATAAAATTTTGACCAAATTTTCTATAGAAATAAAATTTTGATAAAATTGTCTATAGAAATAAAATTTTGACAAAATGTTTATAGAAACACAATTTTGACAAAATCTTTTACAGAAATAAAATTTTGTCAACATATTCTATAGAAATAAAATTTGGACAAAATTTTCTATATAAATAATATTTTGAGAAAATTTTCTATAAAAATAAAATTTTGACAAAATTTTCTGTAGAAATAAAATGTTGAGAAAATTTTCTTTAAATTCAATATCTTTAAAAATGTTCATTTTCGTGTTAGCTCGTACTGTCAAAGTCCCATGATGAGTAACAGGTTGGCTGATAAGTCCCCGGTCTGACACATAGATGGCGTCGCTAGTATTAAATGCATATTATTTGTATATAGTACCAACATTCAAATGACTCGTGTCAAAATTTGACGTCTGTAAGTCAATTAGTTTGTGAGATAGAGCGTCGTTTGTGAAGCAACTTTTGTTATTGTGAAAAAGAATGGAAAAAAAGGAATTTCGTGTTTTGATAAAATACTGTTTTCTGAAGGGAAAAAATACGGTGGAAGCAAAAACTTGGCTTGATAATGAGTTTCCGGACTATGTCCCAGGGAAATCAACAATAATAGATTGGTATGCAAAAGCGTGGTGAAATGAGCACGGAGGACTGTGAACGCAGTGGACGCCACCAAAATCCACAAAATGATTTTGAATGACCGTAAAATGAATTTGATCGAGATAGCAGAGGCCTTAAAGATATCAAAGGAACGTGTTGGTAATATCATTCATCAATATTTGGATATGCGGAAGCTCTGTGCAAAATGGGTGCAGCGCGAGCTCACATTTGACCAAAAACAACAACGTGATTCTGAGCGGTGTTTGCAGCTGTTAACTCGTAATACACCCGAGTTTTTCCGTAGATATGTGACAATGGATGAAACATGGCTCCATCACTACACTCCTGAGTCCAATCGACAGTCGGCTGAGTGGACAGCGACCGGTGAACCGTCTCCGAAGCGTGGATAGACTCAAAAGTTCGCTGGCAAAGTAATAGCCTCTGTTTTTTTGAGATGCGCATGGAATAATTTTTATCGATTATCTTGAGAAAGGAAAAACCATCAACAGTGACTATTATATGGCGTTATTGGAACGTTTGAAGGTCGACATCGCGGCAAAACGGCCCCATATGAAGAGAAAAAAAGTGTTCTTCCACCAAGACAACGCACCGTGCCACAAGTCATTGAGAACGATGGCAAAAATTCATGAATTGGGCTTCGAATTGCTTCCACACCAACCGTATTCGCCAGATCTGGCCCCAGCGACTTTTTTCTTGTTCTCAGACCTCAAAAGGATGCTCGCAGGGAAAAATTTGGCTGCAATGAAGAGGTGATCGCCGAAACTGAGGCCTATTTTGAGGCAAAACCGAAGGAGTACTACCAAAATGGTATCAAAAAATTGGAAGGTCGTTATAATCGTTGTATCGCTCTTGAAGGGAACTATGTTGAATAATAAAAACGAATTTTGACAAAAAAATGTGTTTTTCTTTGTTAGACCGGGGACTAATCAGCCAACCTGTTAAGTTCTCCTGTTTTTTTTTTGTAGAAGTGGTAAGTTTCCCTTGTTGACGCAAGCTAAAATCGTTAAAACATTAAAATTCTACACATTTACCATCCAAGGGATATTTATACAGATATTTATAAGTTTGGTAGATTTTTGGTACAATTTTGTTAAAATTTTGGTAGATTTTTACCACGAGTGGCAACCGTGATTAAAACGCATTTCTTTACTATTTTCACTCTTTCTACTGGTCTCTCCTTTTTTGATAACTCTCTCTCTCTCTCTTCTTACTACAGGTCATTGTTCTCTCTACTCACCCACTACACCCCAATGTTAAATTCAATCTGCCAAGAGAATGTAACTGAATGCATATTCGGTTAAGTTACACACATTACACGCATGAACCCCGGCAACATCAGTTCACAGCAAAGTAAGTACATGTTAAACACAATCAAAGTATTGTGTCGCTACTGCAAACACTATGTGGCAGCGGATAATGAAATGAATGTATGTCGGTAGTGTGATGGTGGTCATCGTTCGACCGCATACAAGATTTCGCAAAGGTCATTCATGATTGTTTTTTGTTCTCCCTGATGTTGTAATGGCAATGTAGTAGTGTTGTATTCAGAACCATGCTTATGTGATATTACAGTAATGATGAAACAAAAACAACAAACAAAAAAACACATTTCATTAAAAGTCACCAACAAAATTCAAATGTTGGTTGCAGCACATGAGTTTTAATCTGACATCAATTTCCGCACACCAGTCAATGTTAAATAATGACCGCAATGCACGAACTGGATTTCAATTGAAACTATTAGATGACTGTGTGAATTTATGTTAATGAAATTCTTGTTCCTGTCCAAGTGCAATAAAACTAATCGGAAAAAAATTCTCTATTAGCATATAATGAAGTTTACACGTAGTAGCTTTGACGTTTACGAAACGAAATTGAATTACAATATTTATTTATTTGTTTTACTCTTCTTATATATACACAGACAGAAAAAAAAGGTTTTTCATATATTCCGATGCAAACAAAATGTGTTACGGGCTGAATTTTTTAAACATTATAACATATTTTTTGAAATACAGAAATGTAATGATCCCAAGTTATCATAAAATCTTTGTAACACATATATCAATACGTTGGAATATATTATGTTTGGGACAACAATTGTTCAAAAAAATAATATGGTTGGATGTAAACATTTAGAATTTTATAGATTTAGAATTTCTGGGTAAACATACACATATATGTCGCATTATCTTATTCAGAGAGCGAGTATGAGAGAGAGAGAGAGAGTAAAGAGAAATAGAAAAGAAAACCGAGAGAGTTCACGAAAGATATTGACACAAATCAAATCAAATGAATTGAATTGGTTTTGCTGCGAAACTGCTTGTATTTTGTGCTTGTATGAGTGCATTCGTATTGGGTATGGACTTCGCATGTTAATTAGGCTTCCCCAAATATTTTATCTATTTAAGTCAAAATATTATTTAATTTGAATATTAAAATATGTATGCGGAGAAAAGAGAGCGACAAAGAGAATAGACATTGGGCAAAAATGAGAATATGGTCGAGAGCAGCATTTTGTGTGTATGTGTTTTGTTTACCTACATCGATATAACACGTAGAGAAGGAATATGATCCCCTCCAAGAGCAAAAGGTTTTTTTTTTTTTTTGATGGGGAGAAAACAAAATTTTTTGCCGCAAAACTGTTGTTTTCTCGCCAAACATAAAATGGTTTTTGAAATCAGATACATAATGTCTGAGAAAATAAAATGGTTGCGAAAAACATGTTATAGGTCACCGTCCAAAAATAACATTTTGCTCTACACAGAAAAAAATTTCACGAAAATTTTTCCAATTAAAATCTTAATTGAGTTTTAAAAAATATTCAATAAAAAATTTAATTGAATCAACACATTTTTTAATTGAAATAAAAATCAATCACACAAATTAATAGTATCAATTAATTTTTTAATTGGATCAATTAATTTTTTAATTGACAGTCAATTAATTTTTTAATTGATACTATCATTTCTATGATTGAAGACATTTCAATCAAAAAATTAATTGGATCAATTAATTTCATGATTGAATCAGATTTTTTTTTTGTGTGTAGGAGGTGATCATATTCTTTTTCTGGGTGCACACTGCACGGAATTGGCTCTGCGGTATTTTAGCCCATTACCGGAGACGGTCGACACATTCGTATTTTTTTTTTTTTTTTAGAGCCTTACTCTCCCAAGAGCAAAAGTTCACCGGATTGAGATCCAGAAATCTGGTGGCTATTGTGCGGTAGAAATGAAGCGAAGAACACCCTTTTTATGCTATTCTTGGTGGACGCATGCTGAGAGCTGATGATGGTCAGAGGGCGATATGTTTGTGTGCCAAGGGCTTCAGTACTGTCTTCAGGAAATTTAATATTCGGCCATTAATATTCGGCATTTATATTGACCGCACGATCCATGAATAAGAGCCTGGAACGATCATCGGCAGTTCAGTTGAGCTTTTTTGGCAATTAAAGCCGATTCACAAACTACTCAATTAGGAATGGTTTCTCATCGAAGACTTTCTCCTTGGCACTTGCCAGTCTAACTTTTTTTGGCCATCAATGAGCTCCTGCACTTTTTCGAACTTCCAGGGCTTCAGTCTAAGCTCATTTCTCAACCCGTACTTGCGATATATTCACCTCACGAGGAAGGTTTCGTACACTTTTTGGACGCGATGCGGCATGGATTTCGATCAAATCCAGCCTTAATTTTACCAATAACCCGGTAACGAGTAATGGTACGAGAAACAATAGATTTAAATGCTGGAGAACTTTATGTACTCTCCACAAACATCTAAATGTAACCCAAATTATAATTGATGGTGTTTGCTTTCCGTTTCGCTAAGAAAATCTATTATAAAAGGGATAGCCATATTTCATGCCCCAGACAAAATGGTTGTATCTTAATCAAATTACAATGTATCAACATTGACTTCCCAACTAATGATCTATAAGGGCGAATACCAAACACAATCCATGAAAAGATCAATTAATAACATCCCAATTTCCAAACATAAAAAAATCACCATTCCGGGAAGCATAAAGTAATTAATGAAATAACGATGACACTATGGCTCACTCTCTGAACAAAAACGTGGCTCCCACCCATCATCATCATCATCATTATAATCACTGATATTCCATTCTTCTTCGTATCGTAATCAAATTGTTTCATTACAATGAACTCTCCGATTATGGGTTTGTCCGAAATTGTGATGAGGAACAAAGCATTCCCATTAAAAAGTAATTTTTTAAAATGTTCTCCTCTCCTCTTCCTCGACCCATTTTTATGATAACCGGGGACAATTTATGTTGCATTCGCATAACTCTTTGCCTGCTTTGGCATTTTTGTTGATAGCTATGGGGATATGGATGGCGCATCATCCCGTAGAGTATGTGGAAATGCATTCCAAGCGTATGAATTTTTATGATATGAGTCATTGGGTGCTCATGGGATCCCTTCTTGCTTTTGTAATAAGCAGGCCAAATGATGGGATTTACTTTGGAATAAATACTTTTCGAAATGGCATATGTCTACTTGGAAGAAATTTTGGTTAGTTTAGTGATATGCTAAGATGAAAGGTGAAGTCAGCGAAACTGGACCTTCCAGGAAATCAAAAGTAGTTTACATTCTTAGTGATCCAATTGAAAAAAGAAGAAAAATCAGTAGGATTTGTCATTCATTTCGAATTGCCATGAAATAAAAACAGAAACCAGGTGATCAGGGATTGTTTCAACATTTTCTTAGAAACAAAATGTTGACAAAATTTTCTATAGAAATAAAATGTTGACAAAATGTTCCATAAAAATAAATTTTTGACAAAATTTTCAATAGAAAATAAATGTTGACAAAATTTTCTACAGAAATTTAATTTTGACAAAATTTTCCATAGAAATAAAATTTTGACAAAATTTTCTAAAGAAATAAAATTTTGACAAAATTTTCTATAGAAATAAAATTTTGACTAAATTTTCTATAGAAATAAAATTTTTACTAAATTTTCTATAGAAATAAAATGTTGACAAAATATTCTATAGAAATAAAATTTTGACAAAATTTGCTATAGAAATAATATTATGACAACATTATCTATAGAAATAAAAATTTTGACAAAATTCTGTATAAAAATGAAATTTTGACAAAATTCTCTATAAAAATAAAATTTTGAAAAAATTTTCTATAGAAATAAAATATATTCTATATAAAATATATTCTATAGAAAAAAACATTGTCTATAGAAATAAAATTTTGACAAAATTTTCTATAAAAATAAAATTTTCTATAGAAATAAAATTATGACAAAATTTTCTATAGAAATAAAATTTTGGCAAAATTTTCTATGGAAATAAAATTTTGACAAAATTTTCTATGGAAATAAAATTTTGACAAAATTTTCTATAGAAATAAAATTTTGACAAAATGTTCTATAGAAATAAAATTTTCACAAAATTTTCTATAGAAATAAAATTTGGACAAAATTTTCTATAGAAATAAAATTTTGACAAAATTTTCTATAGAAATAAAATTATGACAAAATTTTCTATAGAAATAAAAGCTTGAAAAAATTTTCCATAGAAATAATATTGTGACAAAATTTTCTATAGAAATAAAACTTTGACAAAATTTTCTATAGAAATAAAACTTTGACAAAATGTTCTACAGAAATAAAATTTGGACAAAATTTTCTATAGAAATAAAATTTTGACAAAATTTTCTATAGAACTAAAATTTTGGCAAAATTTTCTATAGAAATAAAATTTTGACAAAATTTTCTTAGAATTAATATTTTGACAAAATTTTCTATAGAAACAAAATTTTCTAAAGAAATAAAATTTTGACAAAATTTTCTAAAGAAATAAAATTTTGACAAACTTTTCTATAGAAATAAAATTTTGATAAAACTTTGACAAAATTTTCTATAGAAATAAAACTTTGAGAAAATGTTCTATAGAAATAAAATTTGGACAACATTTTCTATAGAAATAAAATTTTGAAAAAATTTTCTATAGAAATAAAATTTTGGCAAAATTTTCTATAGAAATAAAATTTTGACAAAATTTTCTTAGAATTAATATTTTGACAAAATTTTCTATAGAAATAAAATTTTGACAAAATTTTCTAAAGAAATAAAATTTTGACAAAATTTTCTAAAGAAATAAAATTTTGACAAAATTTTCTAAAGAAATAAAATTTTGACAAAATTTTCTAAAGAAATAAAATTTTGACAAAATTTTCTAAAGAAATAAAATTTTGACAAAATTTTCTATAGAAATAAAATTTTGACAAAATTCTCTATAGAAATAAAATTTTTACAAAATTTTCGATAGAAATAAAATTTTGACAAAATTTTGTATAAAAATAAAATTTTGACTAAATTTTGTAGAGAAATAAAATGTTGACAAAATTTTCTATAGAAATAAAATTTTGACAAAATTTTCTATAGAAATAAAATTTTGAAAAAAAAATCTGTAGAAATAAAATTTTTACAAAATTTTCTATAGAAATAAAATTTTGACAAAATTTTCTATAGAAATAAAATTTTGACAAAATTTTCTATAGAAATAATATTTTGACAAAATTTTCTATAGAAATAAAATTTTGACAAAATTTTCTATAGAAATAAAATTATGACAAAATTTTCTATAGAAATAAAATTTTGACAAAATTTTCCATAGAAATAATATTGTGACAACATTTTCTATAGAAATTAAATTTGGATAAAATTTTCTATAGGAATAAAATTTTGACAAAATTTTCTATAGAAATTAAATTTGGACAAAATTTTCTATAGAAATTAAATTTGGACAAATTTTTCTATAGAAATAAAATTTTGACAAAATTCTCTATAGAAATAATATTTTGACAAAATTTTCTATAGAAATAAAACTTTGACAAAATTTTCTATAGAAATAAAACTTTGACAAAATGTTCTATAGAAATTAAATTTAGACAAAATTCTCTATAGAAAAAAAATTTTGACAAAATTTCCTATAGAAATAAAATTTTTGGCAAAATTTTCTATAGAAATAACATTTTGGCAAAATTTTCTATGGAAATAAAATTTTGACAGAATTTTCTATAGAAATAAAATTTGGACAAAATTTTCTATAGAAATAAAATTGTGACAAAATTTTCAATAGAAAATAAATTTTGACAAAATTTTCTATAGAAATAAAATTTGGACAAAATTTTCGATAGAAATTAAATTTGGACAAAATTTTCTATAGGAATACAATTTTGACAAAATTTTCTATAGAAATTAAATTTGGACAAAATTTTCTATAGAAATTAAATTTGGACAATTTTTTTTATAGAAATAAAATTTTGACAAAATTCTCTATAGAAATAATATTTTGACAAAATTTTCTATAGAAATAAAATTTTGACAAAATTTTCTAAAGAAATAAAATGTTGACAAAATATACTTAGAAAAAAAATTTTGACAAAATTTTCTATAGAAATAAAATTATGACAACATTTTCTATAGAAATAAAAATTTTGACAAAATTTTCTATAGAAATAAAATTATGAAAAAATTTTCTGTAGAAATAAAATTATGACAAAAATTTTTTAAAGAAAAAAAATCTTGAAAAATTTTTCTATATAAATAAAATTTTGACAAAATTTTCTATAGAAATAAAGTTTTGACAAAATTTGCTATAGAAATAAAATGTTGACAAAATCATCTATAGAAATAAAATTTTGAAAAAAAATCTGTAGAAGTAAAATTGTGACAAAACTTTCTATAGAAATAAAATTTTGACAACATGTTCTATAGAAATAAAATGTTGACAAAATTTTCTACAGAAATAAAATTTTGACAAAGTTTTCTATAGAAATAAAATTTTGACAAAATATACTTAGAAATAAAATGATGACAAAATTTTCTATAGAAATAAAATTTTGACAAAATTTTATATAGAAATAAAATTTTGACAAAATTTTCTATAGAAATAAAATGTTGAAAAAATTTTTTATAGAAATAAAATTTTGACAAAATTTTCTATAGAAGTAAAATTTTGACAAAATTTTCTATATAAATAACATTTTGACAACATTTTCCATAGAAATAAAATTTTGACAAAATTTTCTATAGAAATAAAATTTTGACATTTTCTATAGAAATTAAATTTGGACAAAATTTTCTATAGAAATAAGATTATTACAAAATTTTCTATAGAAATAAAATTTTGATAAAATCTTCATTAGAAATAAAATTTTGCAAGAATTTTCTATAGAAATAAAATTTGGACAAAATTTTCTATGTTCTCTAATCCTGAAATATAAAAGACAACTCTCGTATTGGAATTAGAAATGTTCGTATTAAAGAGCGTTACCCTTAATCAACAATAATTAGAGAGTTGAAGGAACTTAATGAAAATTATATTGCACATTACTTGGTTGCTTTACGAAAGTGGAACTTTAAAAGATATTAGCAGTATTGTAAACGCAACCTAACCTACGAGTTTTTTAACTTCAACTTCATAAATCTAGTGTGACCAACTTTTTTCCCTCTCCCATTGAATTCCCCGTGCATGTAGACACATAAATAAGTGATTTGCTCTATTTTTGGCATTTAAATTTTGATGAAGCTATGTCTGCTTTAGAAGTTCTGTAGGACAAACATTGTGGGTTTCAAACTATCCATTTAATTTTCAAATGCTCTCTTAGTTTGTTTTTCGAAATGAGGTTCTATGCCTCTGTTGCCTTTATCGGTTTTTTATTGTTGCTGTAACAATTTATGCGTTTATTCACCATTAGGGAGGATTTGTTGGTCCGTCCGTCTCTCCAACTCTCTCTGTCTGTCGCACATGTCAGTGTTTATAGGACATGGGGACGACGACTGGCTTAATAAAGATTTCATAATGACAACAACAACAACGGCAGGCTAGGATGATGACGAAGTTTGCTGTTAGATATACAGCATACGCTGCAACAGTGCAACAGGGAGACGCAATGCACCATAACTAAAAGTTGGATGATTGTGGACTGGACATTTTTGTTTTATTTTTTTTTTTGTTGTGATAAAGAAAACGGTCAGAGAACATTGCACTTTGTGTTAAGCCATGATGAAAATCTGTGGGATAGCTTCTTTTTGTTTAGCCCGCTACAAGGATATTAAAAAGGATGTTGATGAATGTTTTATGTCCTTTTAGAACGATTTTTTTGAAGAATTTGGGCGTTAAATGTGTTACATTTAATTAAATTGAAAAAATTGAAATTTCTGGGGATTAGGAGAGACAGCCACGGTTGTCATTAGAGCCCAAAATATTCTACCAAATTGCGTAGAAAATTTTACCATAAAATTACTAAACAAAAAACTCTTATTTTGCAAACTGTTATTTTTATAGAATTTTTTTTCAGAAATTTATTTCTATAGAAAAATTTTTCCAAATTTTATTTCTGTGGAAAAATTTCTCAAATTTTATTTCTATAGAAAAATTTTTCCAAATTTTATTTCTATGGAAAAATTTCTCAAATTTTATTTCTATAGAATATTTTTTCAAAATTTTACTTCTATAGAAAATTTTGTCAAAATTTTATTTCTATAGAAAATTTTGTAAAAATTTTATTTCTATAGAAAATTATGTAAAATTTTATTTCTATAGAAAATTTTGTCAAACTTTTATTTCTATAGAAAATTTTGTCCAAATTTCATTTCTATAGAAAATTTTGTCAAAATTTCATTTTTATAGGAGATTTTGTCAACATTTTATTTCTATAGAAAATTTTCTCAAAATTTTATTTCTATAGGAAATTTTTCAAACTTTTATATCTATAGAAAATTTTCTCAAAATTTTATTTCTTCAGAAATAAAATTTTGGTCAAAAATTTTTTATAGAAAATTTTCTCCAAAATTTTATTTCTATAAAAAATTTTATTTTTATCTTAGTTGGAGAGGAATAAATTTACCAAAACATCAAGAATTCTACCAATCTACCAAACAGTAAAAAATGTACTATTTATGATAGAATTCTACCATCTGTGGCAACCGTGGAGGCAGCCCACAGTGCTTCAAAAAGGGGAAACCAAACCCAGCTCAGATGTATACTGACCACTATGGAAATGTCCACTCGCCAGGACTGAAACATATATAGCCACTCGGATTGTATCTAACAAGCGTAAAACACTATTCTGATATGATCCCAAGGTGGAGTTTATGATATGATCCTGAGTGAGTAAAAACGGTATACTACCCATCGCGCCGAACTTTTCTTATGCCCAACATTTTTATTCTTGGGATTTTTGTACATCCGAAAAATGCAATTTTTCTTGTCTCTAATCTCATTACGTTTCAAAGTGTTATTTCTTGGGTTCGGTCATTAGCAATTTATTGACCAGATGTTTTATAGATTTTACTAGCCATTTAACATCATAACAACTTGACTTTCCTTTTAAATTCATTTTCTCAATCATTGAGAACCAATTGCTTGGTGTAGATTTAATGATGGTTTTTTATCTCGTTTCTTCACAAATGCTGAACTTAAAAAATGTTCCGTATGCCTCCATTTATTTACACACGAAATTGTACATTCAATTCAATTACTCTACACGAGTTATGAATTTTCTTGTTTTTTTATTTTGTTTTTCTTCTCACAATTGATTAGCAAATTGAGAAAGGCTATTTTCTTTTGCTCTTTATTAGTAAAAAAAATTAAGCAGCAAACATTTTCCCAGAATATATAAATTTCATTTTTTTCTCTATGCATTCGTCGGAGATGATTTGTTTATACATTAATCGCTAAAATGTTATTGTGGAGAATTTTTTATGATGATTATTGGAGAAAATTTATTTTGGAAAATCTTAAAATTTTCGTTTGTGCTATTAATGTTTTTAAAAAATTCCGGATGCTACAATTTTCACAATTTTATTTCTATAAAAAATTTGTCAAAATTTTATTTCTATAGAAAATTTTATTTCTATAGAAAATTTTGTCAAAATTTTAGTTCTATAGAAAATTTTATTTTTATAGAAAATTTTGTCAAAATTTTATTTCTATAGAAAATTTTATCAAAATTTTATTTCTATAGAAAATTTTGTCAAAATGTTATTTCTAAAGAAAATTTTGTCAAAATGTTATTTCTATAGAAAATTTTGTCAACATTTTATTTCTATAGAAAATTTTGTCAAAATTGTATTTCTATAGAAAATTTTGTCAAAATTGTATTTCTATAGAAAATGTTGTCAAAATGTTAGAAAATTTAGTCAAGCTTTTATTTCTATAGAAAATTTTGTCAAAATTTTATTTCTATAGAAAATTTTGTCATAGTTTTATTTCTATAGAAAATTTTGTCAAAATTTTATTTTTATAAATATAAACTTAAATTTTTTTTTATAAATTTTATTTTCTATAGAAAATGTTTTTAAAATTTTATTTCTATAGAAAATTTTGTCAAAATTTTATTTCTATAGAAAATTTTGTCAAAATTTTATTTCTATAGAAAATTTTGTCAAAACTTTATTTCTATAGAAAATTTTGTCAAAATTTTATTTCTATAGAAAATTTTGTCAAAATGTTAGAAAATTTAGTCAAGATTTTATTTCTATAGAAAATTTTGTCAAAATTTTATTTCTATAGAAAGTTTTGTCAAAATTTTATTTCTATAGAAAATTTTGTCAAAATGTTAGAAAATTTAGTCAAGATTTTATTTCTATAGAAAATTTTGTCAAGATTTTATTTCTATAGAAAGTTTTGTCAAAATTTTATTTCTATAGAAAATTTTGTCAAAATTTTATTTCCATAGAAAATTTTGTCAAAATTTTATTTCTATAGAAAATTTTCTCAAAATGTTAAAAAATTTAATCAAGATTTTATTTCTACAGAATATTTTATCAAAATTTTATTTCTTTAGAAAATTCTGTCAACATTTTATTTCTATAGAAAATTTTGTCAAAATTTTATTTCTATAGAAAATTTTGTGAAAATTTTATTTCTATAGAAAGTTTTCTCAAAATTTTAGTTCTCTAGAAAACTTTTTCAAAATTTTATTTCTCTTGAAAATTTTGTAAAAATTTCTATAGAAAATTTTCTCAAAATTTTATTTCTATGGAAAATTTTGTCAACATCTCTATTCTTTCCGAATAAACGCATGGAAATTCTACGTCTATTAACTTCCCTTATGAGAACTCGGACTAATATGAGAAACGAAACAAAATGGCAAAATTCTTACAATTCCACTCGAGGGAATTTAATTTCATTTGACAAATATTAATTCCATAAAAACTTTGTAAAACAAAACTGTCTAATACTTAAAAATAAACCGAAAACTTGAACTTCTTTCATCCAAATGTTTAACATTGTATTTTTTGCTTAATCATCTTTATTTTCTGCCAACTTTTCAAGAATTATTTACATTTTTGTCGTTACTTATTACTCGAAATCTTCATCATCAAATTTCTCATTTGAATCGTAACAAAGTCAAAGTCAGTCAGTGCCATGGATAGACGACAGATAGAGATAGAGGACAAGTGACATTCGCACTCACATCATAGCAACTAATTCAGAACTTAAGCTACTTAAGCAGATTTATGAGTATTTAATGCCACTTCAAGAAAACAGAAAAAACGAAGAAATATAAAAGAAAAACGTTTCGGAATAATGTCTAGTCTTATTGTACTTTATTCTTTGGTTAAGTATTTTGAGTACATTTGTCGCATAAAAAAATGGAAAATTGAATATTAGTTGATTATGGAAAGAGTGCCTATGCATTGAGAATATTTAGAGAGGTCTAGGAACGTTATTTAATAACGAAAAATCAATTATAATTGGATAGAAAAATGTTTAAAAGGCTTAATCATTTTTATTTTTTTTTTTTTTGGAAATTTTCATTACCGAAATTATTTGGTAGTCGCAAAGGACCTTTCACATTTTGGTCCACCACCTTTTGCCATTTTCCACTGAAGACATTATTCCATCATTCAAATTCAAAAAAGAAACAAGTATATACGGCCGTAAGTTCGACCAGGCCGAATCTTATATACCCTCCACCATGAATTGCGTAGAAACTTCTACTAAAGACTGTCATTCACAATCGAATTACTTGGGTTGTGGCCGATGGTAAGGTATCTTAAAACTTCTTAATATCGTCTTCTAAATTGTAAGTTAGTCTACAAATAATTACGAACCGATATGGACTTTTGGCGGTAATTAGAGAGCCAGAATTAAAATATGGGGTTCGCTTTATATGGGGGCTATACGTAAAAGTGGTCCAATATGACCCATGGGGTCTTAGAGCAATATTTCGATGTGTTACAAACGGAATGACAAAGTTAATATACCCCCCATCCTATCACCACTTCTTTGGGTCGGAATCAATACCAAAATCATTAGAGTAAAGACAAAATCTTTGAAACAGGGCATTCTTTCTTTTCAGTGTACCAAACGAACGCTTTTTTGTCAGTGTACCTTTGGTTAATATATGGCTTTTCTATGTCTTCCGATTTGGTCAATTTATGCCAATAAATATGGAGGATTTTCCTCATATGTTCCAAACCAAACCATTGCTCAATTTTAACATACTCAAAATAATTTCGCTTTACTCATAGTTTCCGATTTAGGTCAACATTTCTCCTTATACGAGTATCTAAACAACCTGCTGGCTGCCTTTAAGCGCTCTGCTTTTACCATTACAGACATCAGTTGCATACAATTTTTGCTGTTGCTGTTGCTAACACCAATGCAGATACATAATTTGAATATTCTATAGCTTCACTTAAGGCTGTCAAATTTATTGAAATTATAAATATTGCACTGGCATATGCCAATGCAAGGCACACCATTGCAACCAAATGTCCATAAACAAATCGAAAAAAAACTATAACTACTGGCTCCAATGTGACCCATTTTCCCCCAACGAAGCACAGCCAACAATAATGCGTGTGTTCTCCTATGCCATCAGCGTGCTACAAAACAATGCCCACTGAATGGAACATCATGCATATTTGATCAATCGATGTGAATGAGGAGTAGAGTATGTCATCATCCATCCATCGATTGTTTATTCTATCATCCATTGGAGAACATAAATATAAAATATCTTAACAATTTTATATTTATTTATCGCCAAGGTAAGTATTATGGCAGACATAACATCGATGTATGCAAAGGGAAAAAACACCTCCAAGTGGAAAATTCTTTCACCGAAGTAATTCGAAATAAATGCAAAGAGAGATGACGAAATTTTGCGCTTTATTGATTATTAAAGTTTATTTGTGTTTACTATTTTTTCAATTATTTCCTAATGGATTTTGAAAAATGAAAAGGGAAAAGCCACGAAGAAATGTTTCTCTGGAACCAAAAAGGATACGTAATTTTTAATTTTATTTCTATAGAAAATTTTGTCAAAATTTGATTTTTTTGTTCAAATATAAAATATAAAATTTTGTATTTGGACAAATCAAATCAAAATTTTATTTCTATAGAAAATTTTGTCCAAATTTTATTTCTATAGAAAATGTTGTCAAAATTTTATTTCTATAGAAAATTTTGTCCAAATTTTATTTCTATAGAAATTTTTTTCAAAATGTAAATGCTACAGAAAATTTTGTATAAATTTAATTTCTATAGAAAATTTTGTCAAAATTTTATTTCTATAGAAAATATTGTCAAAATTTTATTTCTATAGAAAATTTTGTCAAAATTTTATTTCTATAGAAAATTTTGTCAAAATTTTATTTCTATAGAAAATTTTGTCCAAATTTTATTTCTATAGAAAATGTTGTCAAAATTTTATTTCTATAGAAAATTTTGTCCAAATTTTATTTCTATAGAAAATTTTGTCAAAATTTTATTTCTATAGAAAATTTTGTCAAAATTTTATTTCTATAGAAAATTTTGTCAAAATTTTATTTCTATAGAAAATTTAGTCAAAATTTTATTTCTATAGAAAATTTTGTCAAAATTTTATTTCTATAGAAAATTTTGTCAAAATTTTATTTCAATAGAAAATTTTGTCAAAATTTTATTTCTATAGAAAATTTTGTCAAAATTTTATTTCTATAGAAAATTTTTTCAAAACTTTATTTCTATAGAAAATTTTGTCAAAATTTTATTTCTATAGAAAATTTGATCAAAATTTTATTTCTATAGAATATTTTGCCGAAATTTAATTTCTATAGAAAATTTTGTCAAAATTTTATTTCTATAGAAAGTTTTGTCGAAATTTTATTTCTATAGAAAATGTTGTCAAAATTTTATATCTATAGAAAATTTTGTCAAAATTTTATTTCTAAAGAAAATTTTGTCAAAATTTTATTTCTATAGAAAATTTCCTCAAAATTTTATTTCTATAGAAAATTTTGTGAAAATTTTATTTCTATAGAAAATATTGTCATAATTGTATTTCTATAGAAAATTTTGTCAAAATTTTATTTCTAAAGAAAATTTTGTCCAAATTTTATTTCTATAGAAAATGTTGTCAAAATTTTATTTCTATAGCAAATATTGTCAAAATTTTATTTCTATAGAAAATTTTATCAAAATTTTATTGCTATAGAAAATTTTGGTAAAATTTTATTTCTATAGAAAATTTTGTTAAAATTTTATTTCTATATAAAATTTTGTCCAAATTTTATTTCTATAAAAAATTTTATCAACATTTTATTTCTATAAAAAAATTTTGTCAAAATTTTATTTCTATAAAAAATTTTGTCAAAATTTTATTTCTATAGAAAATTTTCTCAAAATTTTATTTCTATAGAAAATTTTGTCAAAATTTTATTTCTACAGAAAATTTTGTCAAAATTTTATTTCTGTAGAAAATTTTGTCAAAATTTTAATTGCAGAGAAAATTTTGTCAAAATGTTATTTCTCTAGAAAAGTTTGTGAAAATTTTATTTCTATAGAAAATGTTGTCAAAATTTTATTTCTATAGAAAATTTTATCAAAATTTTACTTCTAGTGAAAATTTTTTCAAAATTTTATTTCCATAGAAAATGTTCTCCAAATTGTATTTCTATAGAAAATTTTGTCAAAAAATTTTTTTTTAATTTTAAATTTTTATTTTATTAAAAAATAATATTTTTTAAATGACAAACAAAACTCCAATGCCGTATCATTTAAATGAAAATTGCATCAGACAATTATCTCCAAAACATTTGAACCTCCACCACTGTAAATTAGAGCATCACATACTCGTATGTGTGACTTGCACACCTACTCTCTATTAAAAAATGTTAAATCATTATCTCTATTCTTCCAAAAGATCCAGAGTATGCGTTTTTAATTATATTGCAGATCCCACTTTGTGCAATGCAAGCAAAATTTTTTTTAATATTCACCGAAATATAAATCGTCAATATTACAAACGCTCAAAACAAACTTCTAAATTGTGAATCCGAATAACCTCTATGAAGAGATTAGTCAACAAAGGCATTTTGTTTCAATAAACTTTTGTTGTTCAAGTTCTTTTAGAGATTTTGCTTTGAATAGAAGAAAAATTTTAGGTTTTTGCTGTCTGTATACAAAGTAAAAAAATCCAAAATGTTGCATTTCAAAGATCTGATTTTTAGTTGGAAATATGAGTCATTGCCACCACAAAACATCATATTAAAGGAAAGACTCTCATGATGCCCCAGAAAAAGGAAACTACAACATAGCACAGTGGGGCAAAGCAATGACAAATTTAAAATGCATCTTAAAAAATATTCATGGGAACTGAACATACTGCTTGCTAAAAGCAAATTCATACATTTTTGCTCAATACTTTCAAATGAGTTCACAGGAAGTGTGTAATATTCAATTTAGTTCCCCTCCGCCCTTCTTCCGGCAAGTCATTAGTAAAAAAAGGTAAACTCTGATAACTGCTATGAGTCACTGTAGTACAGTGACGAACATCGTTGCTAACATTTAGTCATCAGCCGGTATTAAGTGGCATTTTTTGAAAGACAAAGACAACAACAAAACAAATAATAACAAAAATACGTTACATTTTTTTGTTAATTTAACACCTTCTGCTATGAATATTTGTCAAAGCATTCAAGATTCTATACCGGTTGGTTTTATTATAGGAGGCCACATTGCCTAATTGAATTTCTTCAGAGTGCAATGTTTATTCATTAGTGCTGCTATTTTCTTATCAAGATAAGATAAAAATATCGAAATGAAGCTAACAAAATGCATATGAATCTATGTCAAAACTCCCCTACTCCTATTATCAGAATTATCAGAAAACCAAAGTAATTTTCAAAATTATGTCAACTTAGAAACTTTTGTCGATAAATAAAAGTGAAATGCATGCAGATGGTAAATTTGAATTGTGGGCTTTTTAGAATACACAGACATAGTCACATCCATATATTTTGCTTGCTAATCACCTTTTTTTTGTACTAGAATCAATGATAAATTCTATATTTACTGGCATTTTCTTATCTTGTAAGCAGTTGCGTGAGGTGAATATTAAAATTAATACCTGACAAATGATTGATTTCGTTGTAATTATCAGTTTCCGTTAAATGCACTAAAGAGAGCAAAGTTGAACATAGTATCGAAAGTACAGCAGTTGTTTTGAACTACCCAGCAAACCAAAAACATGCACTCACATAACTTTAGAAATAAAATTTTGAGAAAATTTTCTAAAGAAATAAAATTTTGAGAAAATTTTCTAAAGAAATAAAATTTTTAGAAAATTTTCTATTGAAATAAAATTTTGCAAAAATTTCTATAGGAATAAAATTTTGACAAAAATTTTTAAAATTTCTTGTTAAAATAAAATTTTAACAAAATTTTCTATAGAAATAAAATTTTAGTAAAAATTTCTATAGAAATAAAATTTTAACAAAAATTTCTATAGAAATAAAAATTTGGAAAAATTTTGTAAACAAATAAAATTTTGACAAAATGTTCTATAGAAATAAAATTTTAACAAAATTTTCTATAGAAATAAAGTTTTGACAAAATTTTCTATAGAAATAAAATTTTGACAAAATTTTCTATAGAAATAAAATTTTGACAAAATTTTCTATAGAAATAAAATGTTGAGAAAATTTTCTATAGAAATAAAATATTGACAAAATTTTCTATAGAAATAAAATTTTGATAAAATTTTCTATAGAAATAAAATGTTGAGAAATTTTTCTATAGAAATAAAAAAAAAAATTTCGAGAAAATTTTCCATAGAAATAAAATTTTGAGAAATTTTTCTATAGAAATAATATTTTGAGAAAATTTTCAATAGAAATAAAATTTTAAGAAATTTTTCTATAGAAATAATATTTTGAAAAAATTTTCTGTAGAAATAAAATTTTGAAAAAATTTTCAATAGAAATAAAATTTTAAGAAATTTTTCTATAGAAATAACATTTTGAGAAAATTTTCGATAAAAATAAAATTTTGACAAAATTGTATATAGAAATAAAAGTTTGCAAAAATCTTCTATAGAAACAAAAGTTTGAGAAATTTTGTGACAACATTTTCAATAGAAATAAAACATTGACAAAATTTTCTATAGGAATAAAATTTTGAGAAAATTTTCAATAGAAATACAAGTTTGAGAAATTTTTCTGTAGAAATAAAATTTTGAAAAAAATTTCAATAGAAATAAAATTTTAAGAAATTTTTCTATAGAAATAACATTTTGAGAACATTTTCTATAGAAATAAAATTTTGCAAAAATTTCTATAGAAATAAAAATTTGACAAAAATTTCTATAGAAATAAAATGTAGAGAAATTTTTCAATAGAAATAAAATTTTGAGAAAATTTTCTATAGAAATAAAATTTTGAGAAATTTTTTTTATAGAAATAAAACTTTGAAAAAAATCTATTGAGATAAATTTTCTACAGAAATAAAATTTTGAGAAAATTTTCTATAGAAATAAAATTTTGTCAAAATTTTGTATAGAAATAAAATTTTGAGAACATTTTTTATAGGAATAAAATGTTGCGAAAATTTTCTATACAAATAAAAAAATAGAAATAAAATTTTGACAAAATTTACTATAGAAATAAAATTTTGTCAAAATGTTCTATAAAAATAAAATTTTGTCACAATTTTGTATAGAAATAACATTTTGAGAAAATTTTCTATAGAAATAAAATTTTGAGAAAATTTTCTATAGAAATAAAATTTTGAGAAAATTTTCTATAAAAATAAAATTTTTAGAAAATTTTTTATAGAAATAAAATTTTTAGAAAATTTTCTATAGAAATAAAATTTTAAGAAAATTTTCTATAGAAAAAAAATGTTGAGAAAATTAATCATGGAATTAATGTTCAATAAAATAAAATAAAAAAATAATAAAAATTTTCTATCGAAATACAATTTTGAGATAATTTTCTATAGAAATACAATTTTGAGAAATATTTTTCGATAGAAATAAAATTTTGAGAAAATTTTTTATAGGAATGAAATGTTGCGAAAATTTTCTATACAAATAAAAAAAATAGAAATAAAAATTTGACAAAATTTACTATAGAAATAAAATTTTGTCAAAATGTTCTATAAAAATAAAATTTTGTCACAATTTTGTATAGAAGAAAAATTTGAGAAAATTTTCTATAGAAATAAAATTTTGAGAAAATTTTCTATAGAAATAAAATTTTGAGTAAATTTTCTATAAAAATAAAATTTTTAGAAAATTTTCTATAGAAATAAAATTTTTAGAAAATTTTCTATAGAAATAAAATTTTAAGAAAATTTTCTATAGAAAAAAAATTTTGAGAAAATTTTCTATAGAAATAAAATTTTGAGAAAATTTTCTATACAAATAAAATTTTGCAACAAATTTCTACAGAAATGAAATTTTAAGAAAATTTCCTAAAGAAATAAAATTTTGACAAAATTTTTTATAGCGATGACAATTTGACAAAATTTCCCCTTGAAAGAAAACTATAGAAATACAATTTTGTCAACATTTTCTATAGAAAAAAATTGTGAGAAAATTTTCTATAGTAATAACAATGTTGCGAAAATTTTCTATGGGAATAAAATGTTGCGAAAATTTTCTATAGAAATAAAATTTTGACAAAGTTTTCTATAGAAATAAAATTTTGATAAAATTTTGTATAGAAATAAAATGTTGAGAAAATTTTCTATAGAAATAAAAATTAAATTTTGAGAAAATTTTCCATAGAAAAAAATTTTGAGAAATGTTTCTATAGAAATAAAATTTTTGCACAAATTTTCTATAGAAATAAAATTTTGAAAAAAAAATTCTATAGAAAAAAAATTTTGTGAATTCATTTTCATTCTTTTCCTCTGTTGGTTAAGCTACACTTGTAGTATAGTCAATGAATGGTTTTAAACTGAAATCAGAAACAACAACATTGATTAAAAGAAAAAAAAAAACAACAATAACAAAACAAAACGAATGAATAAAATCTGTTAAAATTTTCTATAAAAATTAAATTTTGTTTCAATAGATAAAAAAAATTGAGAAAATGTTCTACAGAAATAAAATTTTGGACGACCTTCACGAAATTCGCCTTGAAGTGGACTACGACCTTGTTTGAATTCCCCATACCATCGATAAATACTGGTCCTTGATGGAGCTTTATCGTCAAAAAAATTGAATTCGATGCTTTGTTGTTGAATTAATCCACGTGGAAAGTTGTAAAAAATAATCGCACGAGTATGCTTAAAGCTATAATAAAGGAAATATAATTTAAAAACAATTAGAACCATTTAATATTTGTTTTTGATCTAAAAACTAAGCCCTGGAACTTTATAGTAAAAACAATGGCCTCTTTTTAAAAATCCCACGCTGGTATCAGTTTCTTTTATCATGTCTTAATATTTTTTTCCAAAATATAAAGTATGAAAGTATGCTAATGCCTTTCTTGATGGAAATTTAAACACTTTAGCTGTTTTTTTGTTTCTTCAAATTGTAATGCATGAAATTGCATTTTACGAATTGAAACTAAATCCCAAACATTTCCATTGCAATTTAACTTGATATGAATACATTTAGTGTATGTCAGTCATTCTTCACTTTAGTTAGTCAGTAGCCGCATTCATATATTTCCTTATAACGTCGTCTGACTGCTGCAGCTCAATTTCCTCACTCGGAAAAGCGTGAAGAAAAAAATCCCAATTGAAGAAAAAAAAAATTGTATATAGATGGATGGATGGGTACAAATAAAATGAGAATGGGAAAACAAGTTGTATGTGTGGTAGGCCACAGAAAAAAAACACCAAAAGACAGTGGATATGGACAGACACTGCTCAACAATTGCTCTTTAAGTTAAATGGGCGACTATATGAATAGCACACAAAGGTGCTCCAAAGTGTACTGCTTGTCATAGGTTTTTCACTATTTTTCGTTTCCTCCATTTTTACTCTCATCTGCATCCCCATGTCCCATCACTTTAGCACACTTAGTCAAGTTATAATTTCCTGTATGAAGAGTGGGAATAAAAAATTGAGATGTCTAAATTATGGAAGCTTCGACATCGCTGAATGAATGAATGAATGATTAAAATAAAATTTTCACTCGCAAAATGGCAAAGTGGGAAGATTTTCTTTGAGATTTTCTTTGAAACGAAAAGCTATGGAGCCATAAGTACCAAGTGGTAAATGTTGCAATTGATCCAAAGATTATTGCAATTAACTACTTCAAGTCTTTCTGTTGCATGGCTGGGAATTGAAAAGATTCAAATTAAGTAGGGTGAGTGCAGCAAATGTGGTACAGGCTGGTAATGTAGTATAGTAGATTTTTTTTTCTATTTAACAATATACGAATAACTAAACCAAGCTGAATAGATTGTGGCTGTCAGATAATGAAGCAATCAAAAATCAGTTTGATTTTTGCAACTCTTTCTTTGTGCCAGTTGAAATTTTGAGAACATTTTCTAAAGAAATAACATATTGACAAAATTTTCTATAGAAATAAAATTTTGACAACTTTTTATAGAAATAAATTCTAGAGAAATAAATTTTTGAAAAAAATTTCTACAGAAATAAAATTTGAACAAAAATTTCAATAGAAATAAAAATTTGAGAAAATTTTCTATAGAAATAAAATTTAGAGACAAATTTCGCTAGAAATAAAATTTTAAGAAAATTTCCTAAAGAAATAAACTTTTGACAAAATTTCCTATAGCGAGGAAAATTTGACAAAATTTCCTCTAGAAATATAATTTTGACAAAATTTTCTATAGAAAAAAAAATTGTGACAAAATTTTCTATAGAAATACAATTCTGAAAATATTTTCTATAGGAATACAATTATTGACAAAATTTTTTATAGAAATAAAATTTTGACAAAATTTCCTCTAGAAATATAATTTTGACAAAATTTTCTATAGAAAAAAAATGTGACAAAATTTTCTATAGAAATAAAATTTTGACAAAATTTTCTATTGAAGTAAAATTTTGACAAAATTTTCTATAGAAATAAAATTTTGACAAAACTTTCTATAGAAATAAAATTTTGACAAAAATTTCTATAGAAACAACAATTTTGAAAAATTTTCGAAACAAATAAAATGTTGACAAAATTTTCTATAGAAATAAAATTTTGACAAAATTTTCTATAGAAGTAAAATGTTGGCAAAATTTTCTATAGAAATAAAATGTTGACAATATTTTCTATAGAAATAAAATTTGGACAAAATTTTATATAAAAAAAATTTTCTATAAAAATAAAATTTTTACAACATTTTTTATAGAAATAAAATGTTGGCAAAATTTTCTATAGAAATAAAATTTTGACAATATTTTCTATAGAAATAAAATTTGGACAAAATTTTATATAAAAAAAGTTTGACAAAATTTTCTATCGAAATAAAATTTTGACAAAATTTTCTATAGAAATAAAATTTTGAGAAAGTTTTCTATAAAAAAAAAATTTTGAAAATTTTTTCTATAGAAATAAAATTTTGACAAAATTTTCTATAGAAATAAAATTTTGAAAATATTTTCTATAGAATTAAAATTTTGACAAAATTGTCTATAGAAATAAAATTTTGAGAAAATTTACTAGAGAAATAAAATTTGGACAAAATTTTCTATAGAAATAAAATTTTGACAATATTTTCTATAGAAGTAAAATTTGTACAAAATTTTCTATAGAAATAAAATTTGGACAAAATTTTATATAGAAATAAAATTTGGACAAAATTTTATATAAAAATAAAAGTTTGACAAAATTTTCTATAGAAATAAAATTTTGATAAAATTTTCTATAGAAATAAAATTTTGACAATATTTTCTATAGAAATAAAATTCTGACAAAACTTTCTATAGAAAGAAAATTTTGACAAAATTTTCTATAGAAATAAAATTTGGACAAAATTTTCTATAGAAATAAAATTTTGACAATATTTTCTATAGAAGTAAAATTTGTACAAAATTTTCTAACGAAATAAAATTTGGACAAAATTTTATATAGAAATAAAATTTGGACAAAATTTTATATAAAAATAAAAGTTTGACAAAATTTTCTATAGAAATAAAATTTTGATAAAATTTTCTATAGAAATAAAATTTTGACAAAATTTTCTATAGAAATAAAATTTTGGCAAAATTTTCTATAGAAATAAAATTTTGATAAAATTGTCTATAGAAATAAAATGTTGACAAAATTTTCTATAGAAATAACATTTTTTTTTTATAGAATTAAAATGTTGTTTACATTCGTCACCCAAATATTTCCAGTTGGAAGAAATGTGAAGGCTTCTCTCCAGCATGAGTGACCCATAACACAAAATTAACAATATCTCCACTCCCTAGCGGGTCTGGAACACATAAATTGTATTTTTGTGTAGTTCACGCTAGAGGTGTGCACGTGAGTAATATTTTACTCACGCTCACGCACACTCACGACGGAGAAATTGGTTTGATTAGCCCAAATATTTCCAGTTGAAAGGGTTTGAAGGTTTCTCTCTACACTGAAAAAAATATTGTCGTGAGGTCAAAGATTCCATGTCTTTAAAATACGAATGCAAATTTTGCTTAGCATAGAAGACGCATTTCTCTAGTATAAAGTTTTTTTCCTTGACCAAAGGTCGATAAACTTTTCAATGAAGTCGTATTGTCCTTATAATTAAGTGATTTGATTTAAAAATGGATATCATAACATGAAAGAAAAAATGTTTGTGCTAAGGTCAACTTGACTTTAATAATTTAGAAAAAATCTTTAAATTTAATGAAATTGTCTTTAAATTTGTTGTCTTTTTGCATCTTGACTACAAAGCAAAAAATCGTTCAAATATAGGACATGTTTTTCAACACTTTATTTTAAAGACGTTTTTTTACTTGAAAAACACATCATAATTTCTACTAGAAGTCGAGTTTTAATTTGGAAAATAAAGTCGTCGTTAACTTGTTTTTAAAGGACTTTGATAACAAATGAAGAAAAAAAGCTGAAAAAGCGAAAAATTAAAATTTGCTTCCTAGAAGCAAATACACAAAACCCGATTTTAAAAGAGAATTGTGTCTTAAAAGTATCCTTACTTGTATTCTCCGCTTCTTTGGCTCGGAATCAATACCAAATTTTTTAAAGTAAAGACAAAATCTTTGGAACCGAGTATGCTTTTTTTCAGTGTAGGACGAGTGGCCTATATCACAAAATTGACATTAACTCGACTCCCCGCAGAACATGGAATACAGAATTTGTATTTCTATATAGATCTCGCATTTTATTTCCATTCCACACTGAATTGAATTTATAAAAGAGCGTTTTTTCTGAAAAAAGGCAGAATTGATAAACCTGTAATCCCAAAAAAAAATATGTGTCCAATAATTTTTTCGTCGATTTTTTTAACTCTTTTTTATATGTGACATTGACACAATTTCAATGAAGTAGGATGTTTCCGAGAGCCCAAAACATTTTTGGCAAACTAGTGTAATTAGCAACACTAAAACATCTGTCATCTGTTGTCGATACAGAGTGGAGAAGACCTAAAGTACATACACAGATCGGTAAAGGAAATAAGCATGTTGTCAATGGCCATAAAAACTGAATTGGCCAGACCAAGAGATCCAGAGGACATATGATATTGACGCCATTCGTACTGTGAATATTGTTTCCAGTGAATCTCTTCTGTTATGGTTCCCTATAACAGACAGAGTAGCAGCATTTTGTAGTGGTACCAAAAAACCAGTTTCATTTTGTTGATTTACTTTAGCAGCGAAAGGAAAAAAAGAGAGTGTCATTAATACAAAAGGTAGACATTAGTATATATGATGCTCTTTTTAGTTTGTTTGACTCATGGCTTTTGTTTTATTTATTTTAAGTATTGTTGTTGTTTTTTTTTTGTTATTTTCTTGAAGCAACATTTCTGATGTGTTTTTTTTTTTGTCGTTCTTTTTGTTTATATCACAGCTGCTATACTTCAATTATCTAAAGCTTCTGCTGTTGTCATGTGCTCTTGTAACCAGCAGTTTTTGTTTTATCGAACCAAAAAGACGTCAAAAGCAGTGGTATTGTGTATGTGTGCCTTTAGTTCGTGCTTAAATCTCAGTGGACCAAGGCAAAAAAAAAACTATTTGGCTTACCAACAGATCTTAGTTGTAAGAACGCCTGAAGCTCATCTTCATAATCTTGTTTTGAGGGATATTCTTTCTCTTTATTACGCTTTCTTGCTTTTGTATTAAAAATAATAAAACAGTTTTATCTGTTACTTTGATTTTAATTTTTTGGGTATTTATTGCACGAAACTTATCGGTTATTATTTATAATTAATTTTTAAAAATATGGTAATTTGTAAAAACCGTATAAAAATTTGGGAGACATTTTTGCAAATATATATTTCAAATATAAATTCATTAAGATCTCTTCTACAATATAACAGCCTAGTATATCAGACTCACTTCAGTAATTTGTTCCTTATACTACCAAATTAATTAAAATATAATTTATTAAGGAGTGATATTTAATAAAATATAAGCATATTCAAATAAAATTAAAAAAATAATGGCTAGACTTAAAATTAATATATTTTCGTGAATATTTAAATATTATGCAGAATTACATTTTTTGTTTTGACAAAATTTTCTACAGAAACAAAATTTTCTATAGAAATAAAATTTTAACAAAATTTTCTATAGAAATAAAATTTTGACAAAATTTTCTATAGAAATGAAACTTTGACAAAAATTTTCTATAGAAATAAAATTTTGGCAAAAATGTCCTATAGAAATAAAATGTTGACAAAATTTTCTATAGAATAAAATGTTGACAAAATTTTTTATAGACAAAAAATTTTGACAAAATTTTCTATAGAAATAAAATTTTGACAAAATTTTCTATAGAAATTAAATATTGACAAAATTTTCTATAGAAATAAAATTTTTACGAAAATTTTCTATAGAAATAAAATTTTGACAAAATTTTCAATAGAAATGAAATATTGACAAAATTTTCTATAGAAATAAAATTTTGACAAAATTTTCTATAGAAATAAACTGTTGACAAAATTTTCTATAGAAATAAAATTTTGACAAAATTTTCTATAGAACTAAAATTTTGACAAATTTTTCTATAGAAATAAAATTTTGACAAAATTTTCGATGGAAATAAAATTTCGACAAAATTTTCTATAGAAATAAAATTTTGACAAAATTTTCTATAGAAATAAAATTTTGACAAAATTTTTTATAGAAATAAAATTTTGACGAAATCTTCTATAGAAATAAAATTTTGACAAAATTTTCTATAGAAATAAAATTTTGACAAAATTTTCTATAGAAATAAAATTTTGTCAACATTTTCTATAGAAATAAAATTTTAACAAAAATTTCTATAGAAATAAAGATTTGAGTAAATTTTCTATAGAAATGAAATATTGACAAAATTTTCTATAGAAATAAAATTTTGACAAAATTTTCTATAGAAATAAACTGTTGACAAAATTTTCTATAGAAATAAAATTTTGACAAAATTTTCTATAGAACAAAAATTTTGACAAAATTTCCTATAGAAATAAAATTTTGACAAAATTTTCTACAAAAAAATAAAATGTTAACAAAATTTTGTATAGAAATAAGTTTTTGATAAAATTTTTTATAGAAATAAAATTCTAACAAATATTTTTATAGAAATAAAATTTTACCAAAATATTCTATAGAAATAAAATTTTACCAAAATATTCTATAGAAATAAAATTTTGACAAAGTTTTCTATGGAACAAAAATTTTGACAAAATTCTCTATAGAAATAACATTTTGACAAAATTTTCTATAGAAATAAAATTTAGCAAAATATAGTTTTTTGGTAAAATTTTTTTCCAAATTTTGGTAGATTATTTTTGGCTCGAGTGACAACCGTGATAACGACCCATTGTCAATATCTTCATACCCTGCGCCACACTGTGGAACAGGGTATTATAAGTTAGTGCATATGTTTGTAACACCCAGAAGGAGACGAGATAGACACATGGTGTCTTTGGCAATAATGCTCAGGGTGGGTCCCTGAGTCGATATAACCATGTCCGTCTGTACGTCCGTCCGTCCATCCGTCTGTCTGTGAACACATTTTTGTGATCAAAGTCTAGGCCGCAATTTAAGTCCAATCGCCTTCAAATTTGGCACATGTTCCTAATTTGGGTCGCAATAGAACCCTATTGATTTTGGTTAAGATTTAGATATAGCTCCCATATATACCTTTCGCCCGATATGCACTAATATGGACCCAGCAGCCAGAGTTTTATACCGATTTGCTTGAAATTTTGTACAAACATAACACTTAGTCGTATAGTCAAGTATGCGTAATTTGATTGATATCTTTCGCCCGATATTGACTTATATGGCCCCAGAAGCCAGATTTTTGGCCGAATTTGGTTGAAATTTTGCACTAGGAGTACAATTAGTAGTATAGTCAAGTGTGCAAAATTTGATTGAAATCGGTTCAGATTTAGATATAGCTCCCATATATATCTTTCGCTCGATATGGACTAATATGGTCCTAAAAGCCAGAGTTTTGGCCCAATTTGATTGAAATTTTGCACAGGGAGTAGAATTAGCATTGTAGCTATGCGTGCCAAATTTGGTTGAAATCGATTCAGTTTTAGATATAGCTCCCATATATATCTTTCGCCCGATATGCACTTATATGGACCCAGAAGACAGAGTTTTATCCCAATTAGCTTGAAATTTTGCACAAGGAGTACAATTAGTAATATAGTCATGCGTGCCAAATTTGATTGAAATCGGTTCAGATTTAGATATAGCTCCCATATATATATTTTTCTGATTTCGACAAAAATGGTAAAAATGCCAACGTTTTCCTTGTAAAATCGCCACTGCTTAGTCGAAAAGTTGTAAAAATGACTAATTTTAATTTTCCTCAACTTCTAATACATATATATCGAGCGATAAATCATAAATAAACTTTTGCGAAGTTTCCTTAAAATTGCTTCAGATTTAAATGTTTCCCATATTTTTTTACTAAAATTGTGTTCCACCCTAGTAAATTTTGAGTCTATAGATTTTGTAAAAGTCTATCAAATTCTGTCCAAATCGAGTGATATTTAAATGTATGTATTTGGGACAAACCTTTATATATAGCATCCAACACATTTGACGGATGTGATATGGTATCGAAAATGTGGTGCAGGGTATAATATAGTCGGCCCCGCCCGACTTTAGACTTTCTTTACTTGTTTTCTATAAATTTATTATTATTATAAAGTTCGTCACAAAACAATCATGCTAACGGTAGTCGATATGAGTGATTGTCAACAGGGAAATAAAAGTCGTAAATCGAATTTAGCTTTTTGTAATCTTCTTAATCGGCTTATAAACGTTTGATTTTTTTAATATCCCATAGCGACTAATCGACTACTAATCGAGTTTTCATAGTGACCCAAATAGAGTAATCCAACCTTAACAAAAAAACCGAAAAGGCAAATTTGAGTTGACAGGGAATGTGATAACTTCTTATTTCCATCCTATCTTTCTTTTAATCCCTTAGTGTGTCTAACGAATTCCCAGTTCCTGTTTCCCAACTAGGTCCGGGACCTATCCTCAACTCTTCACCGATATGATATGACAACAGTGACAAAGATAGTGTTCCAAGATCTCATCATCCTCGAAACACGCCCTAAGTTCATTATCCTTTGCTACTCCTAATCGGCATAATTCTACTCTGCCCTTTCAATTTTACGCGCCCTTGCATTATTCCCACGACCCTACTGACTGCCTTCTTGAGCAGTTCTCAATTTTTTTTTCTTACCTGGGAAACCCCACAGTATTATTCGTCGCCTTTCCGACCGTTGCCGGGTCTATATTGCTTTATGTATTTCCTGTGTCCGCATTGCCTCTATGGGCTTTGCTTTCTCAAAGTTCAATTCACTATATGTCCCACCTCATATCTCCAATTCATGAAGGCTATTGACTTCATTGTCCTCTAATAATCTGCGAAATGTTCAAATTTAAAAAAAAAAAGTGGAGAGTTTTTAACAATCCTAAATGGTAATGATTATCGAAAGTCGTCGTTTTGATTTTTACAAGTTTTGTTCAAAATTTTAAAAAGTGGACTCTTGAATTTTCGAGTTTTGCCAAAGTCTATTTTCTGATTTGATTTGATTTGATTTTCAAAAAAAAGTAGGTCGCTAAAAAAATAATTTTTCTCTTTTTTACATAAATTCGCGTATTGGAAAAGTCGATTTTTTGCTGTTTTCCTAATGTGAATCCCAGAATTCGATGTGCAGATGTCAAATCCTGCTCTGGAATCTTAAAGTTGCTCTTGTTGTATACAGTGAACAATCATGGTCTGAATTCGCTTACATACATAAATCGTTCTACAATAAAAAATATTGCCATAAATTCCTTAAAAATTTTGAAATAATTTCTCTAGCGGTAGATGGCCACTGGTCCACTTTTTTTTTGTTATTTATTGTTGCTGTTTGTTACTTTCCATTCCATTGTTGTACCACAGGTGATGTACTCTTCTCGTAACAGTGAGTGATGCCCGATTCTACGTTTAACTCAATGACAAGATACCTCCTTTTAAAGTCGAGTCCGAACGGCGTTTCACACTAAGGTTCAACTACTAAGAGAATCTTTGAAAGCGGATAACTCATCCCTGAAAAGCTTTTTGATGTTGGTTCCAGGCTGGGACTGAACACAAGATTTTTTGTATACAAGGCGGCTAACTATTGCAGCACGGTGAAAGTTTTTCTTCTCAGAAATGATTGGTGACATTTCCCCATTCATCAAAAAATCTATTTGTTATAGACGAGGTCGAACGATTTGGATGTAAGCAGTCGTGCTAAATATTGTTTTTGGAAATTTTGAAATTGTCATTAACAAAATTCGATAATAACATGGTTTAAAATTTCAGATTCCCCATGTGTTTCATTTGAAAATACCAATAGTCTCTCCCGCCCTACTCTAAGTATACTGTCTGGCCTTTGTATTGGCGTAAAATACAAGGAATATGAATACAGTTTTCCGAGTTTTCTTTTCGATGCTAGTTTTGATAAGAAAATCTGTATCAAAACAACAATAAAAAGGGCGTGTTGGCGATGAATGTTACAGAAGAAATTTGAAATAAAATAAGGCAAAGGGGAATATGTAAGGATATTCTCACTCTCCATATTCTGGGTTCGTTAAAATTTTCGACAATCGGAAAAAGATGGCAAATGTAGTTAACATGCGCGTTGACATTCTGATCTAATTGCAAATAGGACCGCCGACAATAACAACCACAATATTGTTGGAGTCTATTGGCATATTTGGTAAAAGTATTTGATAAAAAAAGATTGAAAAAATCGTTTCACTTACCACATAATTTGGTTAAATTCACAAAAAAACTGCTAATCACCAACCGATTTATCCTTTTTGTTTTTGTTGCTTTGCCAATTCTTAGTTTTTGCAAGAACGAACCGCCGCCTTAACTCGATGGGAGAATTCTTAGTTCTCACTGCAACCAAACTTATCACACTCTCTGTCACTATTCTCTCACTCACTCACGGATTTTGTCACCAAAATACACGACGAAGTCAATCTCGGCTCCCTGTTTTTTTAACTTGATTAAAATTTTCTCCGAAGTATTGATTAGGAAAATGCCCATAAAGTTATATGTTTTGCTATATTTTTATTCAGAGAGGGAATAAATATATTAAATTTGTTGATATCAACACCAAACGAATAACGAGTAGCCTTTGCCTTTTTCCAAAGAGAGAGAGGCGTTTCGTGGGGGTTCTGCTGTTTGTGGATGTTTATCGTTAGTCTTTTACACAAAGTATACACACACAGTCTCACTCAGAACAATATACATATGTGTGTGTAAAGCATTTGCACTATTTCGCTCTCTACTGTGGCCGGTTAGGAAGTGGCTGGCTGCTGCGTTTTTGAGAAAACAAACAAACTCGTACGTATACGCCAAAAAAAAACAAACAAACAGCAACAACAACAAACTTTATTCGAAGAAAATTCACTCCAATTTACTTGGGGCACTCTCACACTTCCACAAAATTTTTGTTGGTTAATATTACAATGTTTATCGCAAGTGTTTGTTGTTGTTGTTTTTATTTCTTGTAAAATGAAAACGCTATCGTTGTCTTCGCAGCAGCAGTAGGGCGGCGACTATGAATACTTCACACAACCGATAAAGCCACACACACACAAACTCTCAATAGAACTTTGCTGGGTCGTTGGAGTATAGAGAACATTCTTCCTAAATGCTTCCTCTTCTTGGAAATTTCGTATTACCAACTCCAATAAAGGGTTTATTTTTGTTAACTTTACTTTATGAAAAGTAGGTAAAATGCAATGAAGAGTAATTAATTGATACTCATCATTCCAGGATTTATTCATACAACTATCTTCTAGCCACTGCACTTTTATTTTCTGGCTGGAGTAAATTATAGTCGATAAACTTTTTCATGTACAACTATATATCGTGGTAGACGCGAACATTTCATTAGCGATTAATGAATGCATTCAATTATAAACTTTTAATTCACAAATACACAAGCAAAGTAAAACAAAGAGTTATATTTAATAACTTGTTATTTTCATTTTTTTTTTTTTGTTTTAAATAATTTCTTTATCTATGGAGTTGGTTTGTTTGACGGCTGCCTGCCAGTTCGAAATGAGGAAATGACACATGAATAAGGGAGAGAGCAAATGAAAGTCTCTCCCGAAAGAGCACGAAAAAGTAAACACAATGCGAATTGGGTGAACACAGCCAACGTTTCGAAAAAATTATGATAAGGATAATTTAATAGAGCTAATCCAAGTGAGGTCTATGAGCACTCCTTCAGAGCAATAAGAAAATGAAGTTTTCAATAAAAAAAATAATGGTCACCAGCTCATAGAATTAACACATGAATTATAAATTTAACAGTAAAAATTTATGTTTATCAATTCCATTTATATATTTTATTTTTTGTTTATTTATTGTTTATAGCAATAAATAATTAATCACTCTCCATTTCATTGAAATCATGTCTGGAATATTTAGAAAATCTTCTTGCACTAGTATCTTTTGATTGCAACTGATTCAAACGACTATAAAATGACAGAATTCCATCCGCCTTTTTTATTGAATTTATTTTAGTTTGCACATCTATTTATTAAATAATTCTATATTTTAATTACATTTTTTTCTTTCCGACTCAGCAAATACCAACCGCCACAAAACTGCTAAACTTCTATTTCTGAGCTCTCGCAATGTCGCTCTCAAGTAGTGTTGGGAAAGTAACGAGTATTTGATTACAAGTACTCGTTACTGACTAATTTTTTGAGTACTCATCACCATTAAATGAGTACTCAATATCTTCAATACAATCTCAATAAACACAAACGTTTGAAAAATGCTAAAATTCAACTATTTTTCTAACAGTTAGGGAATGTTAATGTTGAGAAATTGTTGAGGAGAAATTGTTTATGTTGTTGAGAATAGTTTTTCGAATGTAATGCGCTTTACAGACTATCAGTTATTCCGGACGACAGTGCTCGTGTCGAACATATCCCATATATTGTGCGCATTATAAGTTAAGTCCGAAGGCATAATCGATACTACTGCATGTTTATGGGATCGATAACACATTTACCGATTATTTAGTCATCGCCGACAAGTCGTATCGACCCGACACACTGTAAGATTCTTTACAAACACCGACATTCCGTCCGGAATAACTGATAGTCTGTAAAGCGCATAATCCTCAATTTGAAATTCATCGCCACTCATAAATTGATCAAACAGTTTTCAATGTGAGACAAACTAAACATTAACATTAACGGTATTGCAAATATTTGTCAAACAAAATTATCGAACTGAAAGTCAATACCAATATTCTAGGGTTTTATATATTTTATTCATTTTTGACATAAAAAGGTAATAATAGACATAAAAAGCTAAAAGAAAACAGAGTACTCGTTTAAGCCTAGTACTAAGATCACATTTTCGCACGAAAAACTGTTATATTCCATACAAAAAACGTTTGCGCGGAATAAATGCGAAATCTTTGTTTTGAACATTTTCAAACACATATTTATACAACCCTGGATTTTTCGCACGAAAAAATAGGCAGGCATATTATTTCGCATAAATAAGTTAACATCCCTGGGTTTGAGACCCTATTTACGGATGGAATCCTTTCTCTTAACTGTTTGGAAAGAAGGAAATATTAAAAATTACACAAAATGTCTTTCTATTGGATTTTTTATTAAAGTAACGAGTACTCAATTCAAAAGTATAGAGTAGTAACGAGTAGTCAAAAATAATCAGAAATTCCAACACTACTCTCAAGACAATTAGCAGATATCCGAGTCGAATTAATTAGCCGGCGTCATGTATTGTATTCAACGACGCTGGATAATGCATGACATGAAAGAGGTATAAACGTCAGAAGTTAATTCACAGTTCTGTTGTTTGTTTGCACTAGGTAGACGGCGCTTTTTCTTCTGTATGCCACAGGAAACAACATAGACCAAGAAAATGTATAGACGTCTTTTGACAATTCACAATGATTTTGTTTATTTGCAGCATAGACCAAGGAAGGTATAGACATCTCAAGTGAATTCACAGCGCTGTAGTTTGTCTGCACACCGTAGATGGCTCTTTTTCGTCTGCAATTGAGTGATTCTTTAATTTGGCTTTAATTTGTTTTCTTTCCTTTGTTCTCTCGTTGAAACACCAAATATTGTGAAAGTTTATAAAATACTATTCATCTAAACCTTTTTTGTAATGCAAATTTACTAATTTATACGGTTATTCTCGTTTTCCAAAAAGAAATTGAGTCACTTGACTGCGCAATTGAGTGGAATGACTGCGCACTGCAAATAAACAAAACCATGGTGAATTATCAAGGTATGTCTCTATATTTTCTTGGTCTATGTTTGCAGCATAGACCAAGAAAATATAAAGACATCGTTTGATAATTCACAATGATTTTGTTTATTTGCAATCATAGACCAATTAAAATAGAGACATACCTTGACAATTCACCATTGTTTTGTTTATTTGCAGCCATAGACCAAGGAAGGTATAGACAACGAAAGTGAATTCACAGCGCTATAGTTTGTCTGCGCACCGTAGATGGCTCTTTTTCGTCTGCAATTGAGTGATTTTTTAAATTTGGCTTTAATGTGTTTTCTTGATGAAACGCCAAATATTGGAAAAACATGTAAAATTCTATACATCGACACCTTTTTTGTAATGCAAATTGACTGATTTGTACGGTAATTCTCGTTTTCCAAAAAGAAATTGAGTCACTTGACTGCGCAATTGAGTGGAATGACTGCGCACTGCAAATAAACAAAACCATGGTGAATTATCAAGGTATGTCTCTATATTTTCTTGGTCTATGTTTGCAGTGCGCAGTCATTCCACTCAATTGCGCAGTCAAGTGACTCAATTTCTTTTTGGAAAACGAGAATTACTGCATAGACCAAGGAAGGTATAGACATCTCAAGTGAATTCACAACGCTGTAGTTTGTCTGCACACCGTAGAGGGCTCTTTTACGTCTGCAATTGAGTGATTTTTTAATTTGGCTTTAATTTGTTTTCTTGTTCAAACACCAAATATTGGAAAAACATGTAAAATTCTATACATCTACACCTTTTTTGTAATGCAAATTGACTGATTTGTACGGTAATTCTCGTTTTCCAAAAAGAAATTGAGTCACTTGACTGCGCAATTGAGTGGAATGACTGCGCACTGCAAATAAACAACACCATGGTGAATTATCAAGGTATGTCTCTATTTTAATTGGTCTATGATTACTGTACAAATCAGTCAATTTGCATAACAAAAAAGTGTGGATGTATAGAATTTTATATGCTGTTACAATATTTGGTGTTTCATCAAGAAAACAAAGGAAAGAAAACAAATTAACGGCAAATTAAAAAATCACTCAATTGCAGACGAAAAAGAGCCATCTAGGGTGTGCAGACAAACTACAGCGCTGTGAATTCACTTGAGATGTCTATACCTTCCTTGGTCTATGTTGCAGTGCGCAGTCATCGCACTCAATTTCACGGGAATTTCCGTACAAATCAATCAATTTACGGAATTTTATAAGCTTTTACAATATTTGGCGTTTCATCAAAAGAACAAAGGAAAGAAAACGAACTAAAGAGAAATTCAAAAATCACTCATTTGCAGACAAAAAAGTGCCATCTCTGTGAATTGGCATAAGACGTCTATACATTTTCTTGGTCTATGACAAGACCTTGAGAAATCGGCCCTTAGTATTTTATAAATACTTACCTCATAAATAATTTTAAAAATTCTGATTGTTTTTCTTTTAATAATAAATATAAATAAACATTTATTTGCAATATTCTTCTTGCTCATTTACTAAATCGAGTCCGATTATGTTCGCAAAGTTAATTATTTTAGGTTTATTATTTTTATTTAATACTATGACTTAAAATTCTGCGACAACAGACAAATTAATATACATTAGGCAATAAGCATTCATTTGAAAATATTTTTGAAAAAATAATTGCCTACAAAATTGAACACAAATAAAATATACTGAAAATAATCACCAATTAAGTTTTGTTTGTTTTTTCTTGAAAAAGTAATGGAGGGAGTGTGACATGTGTTTTTTTTTTTTGCACAGATCAATACATTTTTTTGTTGATTTGAACTACAAACATTATAAAGCTACTTTTTCTGGATTTTCTCACATGCAAGTTTATACAAAATTAGGAGTATTATAAATTCTTTTACTTATATACTCAAATTGATCTAATATGATTTGCAGTGATTAGGCTGTGAGGCTATCTAGGGCTTAAACACCATTTTTTCTTTCATCTCAATATTCTTGGGCTTAGAAAATATCCTTGTGATAATTATTGACAAAATTTTTAATTAGATCGGGTAATTCGGGTGCATAGCATATGTATTTATGGCCAAATTTACGCGATCCATCAAAACGATGGAATTCAATGGGACCCCATGATTTACCTCTGGTATCCAAGGCAATACGATAAAGTTTATAGCCCAACTGAAATGGTACCACATAATCATCTTCCGCATGTAATATCATAATCGGTTGGCGGAATTCACTAATGTGTTGATCCGATTCAAAACGCAAAGAATTTGTGTACATGGGTCGGGCAATGGTGTGATCGAACCAAGGTAAATTTTTGAAGGGCTATGAGAAGAGAAAAATACAAAAGAGCGAAAATAAAATTAAAATTCCCAAAAACTTTCCACAAATATTAGTCCTCAACTTACCCTAGCAAATGGATGCATTCTTATCTCATCTTTTATATTCGTAAATGGCGCCTCCAAAATTACACCTCTGGCTGCCTTATCATCCAAATGATTCAATTGTGACAACATATTTGTGGCCACCCCTGTGCCCAACGAATGACCCCATATGAATATTGGATTGCTGGTCAAGTTGTTAATGTAATTATAAACAGTCATAGCATCTCGCACCACACCCTCTTCTGTTGGTGAAATGGGATCTGAATCGCCATAGCCACGGTAATCGAACGATATCACATGATAGCCTAGATTTCTTAAAAGTTTATAGACATCCAAACGATGTCCCGATCCTCGTGACGCTGTATTGCCATGCAAGTAGAGGACAATTGTATTGCCTGGTACTTTCAATAAGCGTTCATAGAAGAGTTGCTCATTTTCCGTATTCACCAAGGGGAATGATGATTTTATCTCAGTTTCTAGTTTATCCAAATTTTCATCTTTGACATTGGTGATATTTTTCAAATCCTCATGAGCTTCCTAGAAATATACGTGAATTTGATAGCATATATCTTTAAAAAGTGCCAATAGTTTGGGGATATGTATATGTTTTTATATTTAAGATGATTAGTAATAGAGTAACGGATCAATTGTTGGCATGACTTTCCACCCTGAAGTTTTCGATTCAATTTCAGGTTTATATGGTGGTCAAATCCTTTAGTAATGATGGCCATAGTACTGGGTATTTCAGTACAATAAATTTTATTTCTATAGAAAATTTTCTCATAATTTTATTTCTATATAAAATTTTGTCAAAATTTTATTTCTATAGAAAAGTTTGTCAAAATTTTATTTCTATAGAAAATTGTGTCAACATTTTATTTCGATAGAAAATTTTGTCAAAATGTTATTTCTATGGAAAATTTATGTCAAAATGTTATAGATTCAATTTCACGTTTATATAGTGGATAAACCCATTAGTAATGATGGACATAGTACTGGGTATCTCAGTACAATAAATTTTATTTCTATAGAAAATTGTGTCAAAATTTTATTTCTATAGAAAATTGTGTCAAAATTTTATTTCTATAGAAAATTTTGTCTATGGAAACTTTTGTCAAAATGTTATTTCTATAGAACATTTATGTCAAAATTTTATTTCTATAGAAAATTTTGTCAAAATTTTATTTCTATAGAAAATTTTGTCAAAATTTTATTTCTATAGAAAATTTTGTCAAAATTTTATTTCTATAGAAAATTTTGTCAAAATTTTATTGCTATAGAAAATTTTGTCAAAATTTTATTTCTATAGAAAATTTTGTCAAAATTTTATTTCTATAGAAAATTTTGTCAAAATTTTATTTCTATAGAAAATTTTGTCAAAATTTTATTTCTATAGAAAATTTTGTCAAAATTTTATTTCTATAGAAAATTTTGTCAAAATTTTATTTCTACAGAAAATTTTGTCAAAATTTTATTTCAATAGAAAATTGTGTAATATTTATTTTTATAGAAAATTTTGTCAAAATTTCATTTCTATAGAAAATTTTGTCAAAATTCTATGTATATAGAAAAATTATGTCAATATTTTATTTCTTTAAAAAATTTTGTCAATATTTTATTTCTGTAGAAAATGTTATCAAAATTTTATTTCTATAGAAAATTGCGTAAAATATTTATTTTTATAGAAAATTTTGTCAAAATTTTATTTCTATAAAAAATTTTGTCAAAATTTTATTTCAATAGAAAATTGTGTAAAATATTTATTTTTATAGAAAATTTTGTCAAAGTTTTATTTCTATAAAAAATTTTGTCAAAATTTTATTTCTATATAAAATTTTGTCAAAATTTTCTATAGAAAATGTTGTCAAAATTTTATTTCTGGAGAAAATTTTGTCAAAATTTTACTTCTATAGGTTAGGTTAGGATTTTGTCAAAATGTTATTTCTATAGAAAATTTTGTCAAAATTTTATTTCTATAAAAAATGTTGTCAAAATTTTATTTCTATGGAAAATTTTGGTAAAAGTTTATTTCTATAGAAAATTTTGTCTAAATTTTATTTCTATAGAAAATTGTGTCAAAATTTTATTTCGATAGAAAATTTTGTCAAAATTTTATTTCTATAGAAAATTTTGTCAAAATGTTATTTCTATAGAAAATTTATGTCAAAATTTTATTTCTATAGAAAATTTTGTCAAAATTTTGTTTCTATAGAAAATTTTGTCAACATTTTGTTTCTATAGAAAATTTTGTCAACATTTTATTTCAATAGAAAATTGTGTAAATATTTATTTTTATAGAAAATTTTGTCAAAATTCTATTTCTATAGAAAAATTATGTCAAAATTTTATTTCTTTAAAAAATTTTGTCAATATTTTATTTCTATAATACATTTTGTCAAATTTTTATTTCTATAGAAAATTTTGTCAAACTTTTATTTCTGTAGAAAATTTTGTCAAAATTTTATTTCTATAGAAAATTCTGTCCAAATTTTATTTCTATAGAAAATTTTGTCAAAATTTTATTTCTATAGAAAATTCTGTCCAAATTTTATTTCTATAGAAAATTTTGTCCAAATTTTATTTCTATAGAAAATTTTGTCAAAATTTTATTTCTCTAGAAAATTTTGTCAAAATTTTATTTCTATAGAAAATTTTATTTCTATAGAAAATTGTCAAAATTTTATTTCTATAGAAAATTTTGCCAAAATTTTATTTCTATAGAAAAATTTGTCAAAATTTTATTTCTATAGAAAATTTTGCCAAAATTTTATTTCTATAGAAAATTTTGTCAAAATTTTATTTCTATAGAAAATTTTGTCAAAATTTTATTTCTATAGAAAATTTTGTCAAAATTTTATTTCTATGGAAAATTTTGTCAAAATTTTATTTCTATAGAAAATTTTGTCACAATTTTATTTCTATAGAAAATTTTGTCAAAATTTTATTTCTATAGAAAATTTTGTCAAAATTTTATTTCTATACAAAATTTTGTCAAACTTTTATTTCTATAGAAAATTTTGTCAAACTTTTATTTCTATAGAAAATTTTGTCAAAATTTTATTTCTATAGAAAATTTTGTCAAAATTTTATTTCTGTAGAAAATTTTGTCAAAATTTTATTTCTATAGAAAATTTTGTCAAAAATTTATTTCTATAGAAAATTTTGTCAAAATTTTATTTCTATAGAAAATTTTGTCAAGATTTTATTTCTATAGATAATGTTGTTAAAATGAAATTTTGTGATGTATCTCTTAGTTGCAAAATCTACCAAAAAATCAAGAATTTTACCAATCTACCAAAGAGTAAGAAATCGATCATTTTTGGTAGAATTCTACCAACCAAGAATTAAGCCAGTTTTTCTGGGGCTTACTACTACCATTGATATAGGGAGTGGTAACAAGAAATCCATTGCTTTCCAATAGAAGGCGTTAGTTATCAGTACCTTGCGTTGTATGAGTCTCATCGCACAGTGGTACTAAATCAGGATTTTTAGAAATAATTTTGAACAGAGAAAGATATCGACATAATATCTTTGTGTGAAAGCTGAGGTGTTTTCCTCTAAGTTTGCAAATTTGTGGGTCCCTGTAGGGGTTGAAAGTTGGTCACCTCGGGTGACTTCTTTGCTGGATAGAACTTGCAAACCCCTACAAAACAGGTGCGTGTGTGTGCGAATATCTCTTATATGGGCCCCACAATTTTTCTTTTTGAAACATTTTAACAAAGTGCGATCAGTATTTTGAAACTAGTAGGACCTTTTGTGCATATTCTTGACTGCATTCCAAAATTCTACGAATTAAAGAAGTAAAAGTTGTGCACCTGTGGGCTTTAGATTAAAAGTTGTATGCTCATATGCAAAACAATTTAATTACAGTTTATTGACGGAATGTCAATAAATAGACTTGAAGTTTTTTTTTAAGTTTTTTGTAGACCCTACAATTTGAAATTAAAAAAATAGAGTTTTGACCAATTTTTCGAAAAAGATCTTTCGATCTTAAAATTTTTTTCTAACACGAAAACTTAAAGGAAAACACCACTACGTTTACAATAAGAAAGCATTATTTCCCTAAACAAAAAGCGATTTGGAACCACTGTGTGTGGGTCCATTTCCGCTAGATTGTGTTAGAAAGATGATATTTTGTACGAAAATTGTTTTTCCAGGTTTTTAATTGGTTGACTCAGTTTTGCTTCAGCGTGCATCAAAGATGGACACTAGCAAACAGAAGAGCCGCTACATATATTTTTTTTTGGTTAGTCAGACCACGTGGCTACTTCGAGGGCAAGTCTGCTTTAATGAATACTCAATTAATATTAAAGGAACGTGAACAATAGTGCAGACTATGTCATACGTTAGGTTAGGTATAGTGCAGCCCGATATTTCAGGCTCACTTAGACTATTCAGTCCATTGTGTTGCCACAGTGGTGAATTTCTCTCTTATTATCGAGTACTGACCGATTCTATGTTGAGTTCAATGACAAGGGACTTCCTTTTCATAACCGATTCCGAACGGCGTTCCACATTGCAGTGAAACCACTTATAAAAGCTCACAAATGTAAACAGCATTACTGAGAGTGGATTTTTTTGTGTTTCGTCGAAACTGGGTTTGAAACCACGACCCTGTGTATGCAAGGCGGGCATGCCATTGTCCCACAGTGGCTCTCTGGCTCATAGCATAGCAGATCGCCATTGAAAATCGCATGTGAAAAGTCATCTAGAGGCTCTACTAAATTCAATTTTTTTATTTCTTCGCTCAAATGAACTTGGGAAGGAAGGCAAACGATCGGGAATGGATGATTTCCGTCCTATGACGGGATATATGAGTCGCTTTTTTTTAATTTTCGTCAACAACATGTTGGTATCTTCCCCCTCATAGAGATAAATGTCTTCCTTAATTAATTTTATTAAAGACTTACATCGCTCAACTGTAGTTCTTTGGCAAAACGTTTGGCTACATGTTTTGGTAGAACATGCCATAAACCAATTCGGACATGACGTTTTGTTACACTCGAGCCGTCCTTATCATCAGATACACTAACTTCCACATCAGAGTCTGGAACGTTTAGGAAAAAACTACGTGTGGCATAAAGGCCAACACTTGATGGATTACTTAAATCGAGATCTCTTGGATATGTAACTGCAAAATAGAAAAAATTCGACTAAATTATATGCAAATTTCTATAAAATAAATCTCACACAACTTACTAAATGTTAAAAATAATATGCCTCTTTGCAGCGTCACTGAGTATCGAAATACCAGAGGGAATACTATGAAAACTAATGAGAATGCCAATAGGCATATTTGTACAGTAACTAAAGATATTCTGAAATGATACCAAAAAAAAAAAAAGAGAGGAGACAAAAAGCAACAACAATAATCACAATTAATTCAATTAAAGCCATTTTATTGTTAATAAATCACAACAAAAGAATAATCTACACTACAGAGCAGATGAATGCATGACTGTATGGTGCCAATGACAATGATATGACGAATAGTGTATTTTTTTTTTGTATAGGACAAAACAAAACATAAAAAACCAGAGAGTGCATTACAATTAATTCTAGTTAAATACAAAATAACAACACAAAACAGGGGTTATACACTACATGGCACTACATGGGAAATATATGTACTTCGTAGGGGTCATTTTCAATTCAATGAGCAAAAATTTTTAAGAAATTATAATCAGAATAAAAAATCTCACTTTTTGATCATTTCAGAAGATTTTTTTAATATATTTTTTTAATTATTAAATTGGTATCGGACTAGATAGATGACACTGTATTTTTTATACCCTGCTCCACACTGTGGAACAGGGTATTATAAGTTAATGCATATGTTTGCAACACCCAGAAGGAGACGAGATAGACACATGGTGTCTTTGGCAAAAATGCTCAGGGTGGGCTCCTGAGTCGATATAGCCATGTCCGTCTGTCCGTGAACACATTTTTGTAATCAAAGTCTAGGTCGCAGTTTTAGTCCAATCGACTTCAAATTTGGCACAAGTATGTGTTTTGGCTCAGAATAGATACCTATTGATTTTGGAAGAAATCGGTTCAGATTTAGATATAGCTCCCATATATATATTTCGCCCGATATGGACTTATATGGCCCCAGAAGCCAGAGTTTTACCCTAATTTGCTTAAAATTTTGCACAAGAAGAACAATTAGTACTATAGTCAAGTGTGCCAAATTTTATTGAAATCGGTTCAGATTTAGATATAGCTCCCATATATATCTTTCGCCCGATATGGACTAATACGGTCCCAGAAGCCAGAGTTTTACCCCAATTTGGTTGAAATTTTGCACTAGAAGTACAATTAGTAGTGTAGTCAAGTGTGCCAAATTTTATTGAAATCGGTTCAGATTTAGATATAGCTCCCATATATATCGTTCGCCCGATTTACACTCATATGACCATAGTGGCCAATCTTTTACTCCGATTTAATTGAAATTTTGCACAGGGAGTAGAACTGGCATTGTAGCTATGCGTGCCAAATTTGGTTGAAATCGGTTCAGATTTATATATAGCTCCCATATATAGCTTTAGGCCGATTTACACAAATATGACCACAGAGGCCAATTTTTTGCTCCGATTTAGTTGAAATTTTGCACAGAGAGTATAATTAGCATTGTAGCTATGCATGCCAAATTTGGTTGAAATCGTTTCAGATTTAGATATAGCTCCCATATATATGTTTTTCTGATTTCGACAAAAGGGTCTAAATACCAACATTTTCCTTGTAAAATCGCCACTGCTTAGTCGAAAAGTTGTAAAAATGACTAATTTTCCTTAACTTCTAATACATATATATCGAGCGATAAATCATAAATAAATTTTTGCGAAGTTTCTTTAAAATTGCTTCAGATTTAAATGTTTCCCATATTTTTTTACTAACGACATAAATTTTGAGTCTATAGATTTTGTAGAAGTCTATCAAATTCTGTCCAGATCGAGTGATATTTAAATGTATGTATTTGGGACAAACCTTTATATATAACCCCCAACACATTTGACGGATATGATATGGTATCGAAAATTTAGGTCTACAAAGTGGTGCAGGGTATAATATAGTCGGCCCCGTCCGACTTTAGACTTTCCTTACTTGTTTTTTTTTTTTTTTAAGTTTTTGATCAAAATTTTGCCATTTTTTCCCCCTTGAAAACTTTGTCAAAATTTTATTTCTCTAGAAAATTTTCTCAACATTTACTTCTATAGAAAATGTCAAAATTTTATTTCTATAGAAAATTTTTGCAAAATTTTATTTCGATAGAAATTTTTGTAAACATTTTATTTCTATAGAAAATTTTTGCAAAAATTTTATTTCTTTAGAAAATTTTGTCAAAATTTTATTTCTATAGAAAATTTTGTCAAAATTTTATTTCTATAGAAAATGTTTGCAAAATTTTATTTCTATAGAAAATTTTTGCAAAATTTGATTTCTATAGAAAATGTTGTCAAAATTTTATTTTTATAGAAAATTTTGTCAAAATTTTATTTCTATAGAAAATTTTGTCAAAAATTTATTTCTATAGCAAAATTTTTCAAAATTTTATTTCTATAGAAAATTTTGTCAAAATTTTATTTCTATAGAAAATTTTGTCAAAATTTTATTTCTATAGAAAATTTTGTCAAAATTTTATTTCTACAGAAAATTTTGTCAAAATTTTATTTCTATAGAAAATTTTGTCAAAATTTGATTTCTATAGAAAATTTTGTCAAAATTTGATTTCTATAGAAAATTTTAGTCAAACTTATATTTCTATAGAAAATTTTAGTCAAACTTATATTTCTATAGAAAATTTTGTCAAAATTATATTTCTATAGAAAATTTTGTCAAAATTTTTTTTCTATAGAAAATTTTGTCAAAATTATATTTCTATAGAAAATTTTGTCAAAATTTTTTTTCTATAGAAAATTTTGTCAAAAATATGATTTCTATAGAAAATTTTGTCAAAATTTGATTTCTATAGAAAATTTTAGTCAAACTTATATTTCTATAGAAAATGTTGTCAAAATTATATTTCTATAGAAAATTTTGTCAAAATTTGATTTCTATAGAAAATTTTGTCAAAATTTGATTTCTATAGAAAATTTTGTCAAAATTTGATTTCTGTAGAAAATTTTGTCAAAATTTGGTTTCTATAGAAAACTTTGTCAAAATTTGATTTCTATAGAAAATTTTGTCAAAATTTGATTTCTATAGAAAATTTTATCAAAATTTGATTTCTGTAGAAAATTTTGTCAAAATTTGATTTCTATAGAAAGCTTTGTCAAAATTTGATTTCTATAGAAAATTTTGTTAAAATTTGATTTCTATAGAAAATTTTGTCAAAATTTGATTTCTATAGAAAATTTTGTCAAAAATATGATTTTTATAGAAAATTTTATCAAAATTTGATTTCTATAGAAAATTTTGTCAAAATTTGATTTCCATAGAAAATTTTGTCAAAATTTGATTTCTGTAGAAAATTTTGTCAAAATTTGATTTCTGTAGAAAATTTTGATTTCTATAGAAAACTTTGTCAAAATTTGATTTCTATAGACAATTTTGTCAAAATTTTTTTTCTATAGAAAATTTTGTCAAAATTTGATTTCTATAGAAAATTTTATCAAAAATATGATTTTTATAGAAAATTTTGTCAAAATTTGATTTCTATAGAAAATTTTGTCAAAATTTGATTTCTATAGAAAACTTTGTCAAAATTTGATTTCTATAGAAAATTTTGTCAAAATTTGATTTCTATAGAAATTTTTGTCAAAATTTGATTTCTATAGAAAATTTTGTCAAAATTTGATTTCTCTAGAAAATGTTGTCAACATTTTATTTCTATAGAAAATTTTGTCAAAATTTGATTTCTATAGAATATTTTGTCAAAAATATGATTTTTATAGAAAATTTTGTCAAAATGTGATTTCTATAGAAAATTTTGTCAAAATTTGATTTCTATAGAAAATGTTGTCAAAAACGTGTTTCTATAAAAATTTAAGTATATCTTGTTTGGAGAGGAATATTTTGCAAAATCTACCAATGAAAAATTTCATAGGCACAATTTTAATAATTTTGTTTTTATGTGCCTGAGTATATTGAATACCTTGCCATACAGAATATTGTAGAATTGATGGCTATATGTACACCATTATAATATTCTGTTTAAAGTCTTTAATATTTATAAAAATAAAAATAAAAAAACATTCCTATTATTTAATTATTATGATAAGTGATATCAAAATGACACGTTACTTGCGAATCAAATTTGAATCACAACCATTTGCAAAATTTAAACGCACAACAAAGTCCAATTTTTTTACATAGTATGTGGGGGGCTACATTATCTTCATAATAAATCATTTGGAAATTCCTCGAAATCAATAAAAAAAAATTGATACTAAGTATGATATACATATATTATATGATATGCATTTGTATCGCATAGTCAAAAAATAAATTTACTTCGAGGAAAACATATTATGAATGTTCATAATAACTGTATGGACAAAAAATATCTGTATTCACAGCAAAAAAACAAAAAAAAAACACTGCTAATAATAGCAAACAATGACTTCGAAGGAATTAATGATATTTTAAAAACTGTTATGTTGATGTTAACGAAATTATGTGATGGCAAGTCCAAATTCCATCCAGCTAATGTTGCTTCAACAGTAATTTCAAAAAAATTCAGATTTTCTAACCCAAAGTCTGCTATTGCAAATTTCAAAGAGAAGGAATCTACCCGCTATTGTTATGCTATGGTTAGTAAAGTTTTTCTCTATGAGTATAAGAAGATCAAATAACGGGACTTTTATCTTAATTTAAAGAGTTGTATAGGATTATTTATTATAGCCATACTAGCACAAAATACTTCTTTAATAACATGGACTTTTACAAAATTACAAGAACAAAAGTTTACAAACATAATACAAAACAAAAACAAACATTTACTTATGATCGTGTACGATATAGCTTTGAGAGTTGTGTTTGTGGGTGTATTTGTGGGATTTATCGTAAAGAGTGAGATCATGTATGTGTGTATGTTCTTATATGAAGAGGTCATGTACGTGAGTATGATACGAGATAGCAATACTTACAACCCAGTTAGCCAAATTATTACAAATATTCCGGGAATGATTGTGGCGCGAAAAACTAAATTTAAAAATTTATAACTTTCGTACATGGTGCTTTTGTTGTATATTTACGTAGTCTTAATATCAGGATTACTAAATTGTTTAAAGCCAGCTTTAATATTACTTAAATTAATTTGTTCTTTGTTTCTCTAGCCAACAAAAAAAAAAGAGATAAATAAAAACGGAATTTATTTCAAGCACACTTTTTGCGTTTTAGAAAAATATTCACTGTTTTACATTTTTTTTAATTATAATATATGGGATCATTTTTGAGTTTTTGTTTTTATGTTTTATTATAGCAATAGATACATAATGGAAATGTTAAAAAATTGCAGTTTTCAATTGTTTTATTTTTTTTGTCTAAAAAATATCAATAAATACACTTTTAACATTTATTGCAAGATAATCCTTTTTCTTTTTCAATTTCAATTATTTGTTGTTTGTAAATACTGCGTCTCAATGTTGGTATTTGAACTTTTGGAGTTTTTTATTTTCACAATGATTTACTGTTGAACTGTGCCAATTAAGAAAAACAAAAATAATAGGAAAATATGACAAAGAAAAAAGAGAAAATAGAAATAGAAGAAAGGAAACAAAGAAGAGTTTAATTATTTCATATAATTAAAAAAAACTCGAAGGATTATTAAACAAAAGTTTAAAGTCATAATGCTATAGCCAGGTACTCTGGTCAGATACTAGTTCCTCTTAAGCATTTATAAGTGTATTTAGTAATAATTAAGAATGACACAAAAAAGAGAATTAAACTATGAAATTTTGAGGTCAGAATACAATAGCCAGGCAATCCGGTCAAATACTAGTCTCTGCTAAATACAGGACTATCATCACGGTTGCCATTCGAGGCAAAAATAATCTACCAAAATTGGGAGAAATTTTTACCAAGAAACTATCAAACAAAAAAATTCTTATTTGGTCAAAATTTTATTTCTATAGAAAATGTTGTCAAATTTTTATTTCTATAGAAAATTTTCTCAAAATTTTATTACTATAGAAAATTTGGTCAAAATTTTATTTCTATAGAAATGTTTCTCAAAATTTTATTTCTATTGAAAATTTTTCTCAAAATTGTATTTCTATTGAAATTTTTTCTCAAAATTTTATTTCTATAGAAAACTTTGTCAAATTTATATTTCTATAAAAAAACCTTTTGTCAAAATTTTATTTCTATAGAAAATTTTGTCAAATTGTATTTCTATAAAAAATTTTGTCAAAATTGTATTTCTATAGAAAATTTTTTCAAAATTTTTATATCTACAGAAAATTTTGTCAAAATTTTATTTCTATAGAAAATTTTGTCAAAAATTTATTTCTATAGAAAATTTTATCAAAATTTTATTTCTACAGAAATTTTTCTCAAAATTTCATTTCTTTTTATTCTATAGAAAATGTTGTCAAAATTTTATTTCTATAGAAAATTTTGTTAAAATTTTATTTCTATAAAACCTTTTATCAAAATTTTATTTCTATAGAAAATTTTGTCAAAATTTTATTTCTATAGAAAATTTTGTCAAAATTTTATTTCTGTAGAAAATTTATGTAAAAATTTTATAGCAAATGTTGTAAAAATTCAATTTAGAAACATTTATCACAATTTTATGCAGAAGAAAAGTGTTGTTCCACCAAGACAACGCACCGTGCCACAAGTCATTGAGAACGATGGCAAAAATTCATTAATTGGGCTTCGAATTGCTTCCCCACCCACCGTATCCTCCAGATCTGGCCCCCAGCGACTTTTTCTTGTTCTCAGACCTCAAAAGGATGCTCGCAGGGAAAAAATTTGGCTGCAATAAAGAGGTGATCGCCGAAACTGAGGCCTATTTTGAGACAAAACCGAAGGAGTACTACCAAAATGGTATCAAAAAAATTGGAAGGTCCTTATAATCGTTGTATCGCTCTTGAAGGGAACTATGTTGAATAATAAAAACGAATTTTGACAAAAAAAATGTGTTTTCTTTGTTAGACCGGGGACTTATCACCCAACCTGTTATGAGCACAGAGGCCAATTTTTTGCTCCGATTTAGCATTGGAGCTATGCGTGCCAAATTTGGTTGAAATCGGTTCAGATTTAGATATAGATCCCATGTATATGTTTTTCTGATTTCGACAAAAATGGTCAAAATACCAACATTTTCCTTGTAAAATCACCACTGCTAAACTTCTAATACATATATATCGAGCGATAAATCGTAAGTAACCTTTTTCGACGTTTCCTTAAACTTGCTTCAGATTTAAATGTTTGACATATTATTTTTTTACTAACATTGTATTCCACCCTAGTGCATTAGCCGACTTAAATTTTGAGTCTATAGATTTTGTAGAAATCTATAAAATTCTGTCCAGATCGAGTGATATTTAAATGTATGTATTTGGGACAAACCTTTATATATAGCCCACCAATACATTTGACGGATGTGATATGGTATCGAAAATGTAGATCTACAAAGTGGTGCAGGGTATAATATAGTCGGCCCCGCCCGACTTTAGACTTTCCTTACTTGTTTTTTATTTGATACTTGTACATATAGTACGTCTCAAGTCCATTCACAATGATTTTGTTTATTTGCCCAGTCAAGTGACTCAATTTCTTTTTGGATAACGAGAATTACCACATAGACCAAGAAAATATAGAGACATACCTTGATAATTCACCATGGTTTTGTTTATTTGCAGTGCGCAGTCATTCCACTCAATTGCGCAGTCAAGTGACTCAATTTCTTTTTGGAAAACGAGAATAACCGTATAAATTAGTAAATTTGCATTACAAAAAAGGTTTAGATGAATAGTATTTTATAAACTTTCACAATATTTGGTGTTTCAACGAGAGAACAAAGGAAAGAAAACAAATTAAAGCCAAATTAAAGAATCACTCAATTGCAGACGAAAAAGAGCCATCTACGGTGTGCAGACAAACTACAGCGCTGTGAATTCACTTGAGATGCCTATACCTTCCTTGGTCTATGATTACCATACAAATCAGTCAATTTGCATTAAAAAAGAGGTGTATGTATATACAGCATTTTTTATGTTTTTAGAATATTTATTTTTATCAAAAAAAAAAAAAAAAAAAAAAAAACAAAGGAATGAAAACAAAATTAAAGGCAAATTAAAAATCATTTACAATTTCCAGACGAAAAAGTGCCATCTACGGTTTGTAGACAAATTACCGCGTTGTGAATGGACTTGAGACGTCTGTATATTTTTTGGTTTATGGTAAGACGATCACCATTTCATTTTTATTAAAAGTTTAATTGAATCAATTAATTTTTTAATTGAATAAGTCAACATGTTCACTTCTCTAATTTGAAAACTTGAATTCATTTTCGACTTTAGTTACATTTTTAACTTAATTTAAAGGCTATACTTTTTTTCTTTATAAGGTAATTGTTTACAATTAAAAGGAAATTAGCTGCTAGAATTGAATCCATACGATTTTTAGTTAGTCCTCCCAACCTTTAAAAGGAGCTTCTATAAAATTAAATCTTTTTGATAGAAGAAACTTTTGTTATTGAATAAAAATTGATTTCTCCTGTTGATAAATTATTACGTTTTTTTAAAGGTGAAGTACATTTCAATGAAATACTAGTTTTGATGACGAGTTTCCCTACACTGCCTCGGGAAAGTTAAAAATAATTGATATGCTGGGAAATTAACCACCAAATTGTGAAAATTCTCAGAAAATCCTTGATATTTTGAGTCTATTGTTTCCCAGCAAAAAAATTTGGAAGTTCTTCCAAAGGCATAACTTTAAAAGCACTTCCAGAAGATGCACTCCCGATGATGTTCTTTATTTTAACTACCAAGGAAGTTCTTTTAATTCAATTTTTTATATCTTGGTTTTTTCATAGTTTTAATGGGTAATTTTAACTTTTTTATTTTAAACAGGCTAAAAACAGAGTAAGAATTCATAAAATGGTACAAATCATTTAAATTTTGTCGAAAAAAGTGCTAAATCCAATCTGAAACAAGTATATACAGCAGTAAGTTCGGCCGGGCCGAATCTTAAATACCCACCACCATGAACCAAATATTAGGGTTTCCTTTGAAATTTCAGGAGGGCTTGAGGACACTTCCGGAAAATAAATTTAAAAATTTCACCTATGAGGACTATATCAGATTCTGGATTTATAAGAACCATTTTTGTTTGAGTTTGAGAGGAATTATTAACATCTCTTGTAAGTGTGCAAGAAAATTATAAAATAACGTCTTGATTTGAAATTTTAAATCTGTAGATTTTCACCCGAGAAGTAAAATTTGAAAATTTTACATTGAGTTTCAAGCAGTTTTCATGATTAGTTGGCCTACTACACCCTCAAGAAGTGAAGTCGGTCTATATGGAGGCATTACCAAATGGACCGATAAAAACTTAATCCGATCACCTTTTTGTGAGCCGTAAATATTAGAATATTTACAATTTCAGGCAAATCAGATAAAAAACTACGGTTTCTAGAAACCCAAGGAGTTAAATCGGGAAATCGTTCTTATGGAGGCTATACTAAAATATGGACCGATACACCGGCACAACTCTTTATGGCCCGAAAATACCTCTAGATTTCCAATTTCAGGCAAATTGGATAAAAACTTTGGATTCTAGAAGCCCAAGAAATAAAATCGGGAAATCGGTCTATATGGGGGCTATACCAAAATATGAACCGATACTCACCATTTTCGCACACCTATTTATGGTCCTAAAATACATCTAGATTTCCAATTTCAGGCAAATTGGATAAAAACTACGGTTTCTATAAGCCCAAGACCCCAAATCGGGAGGTCGGTTTATATGGGCACCATACCAAAACATGGACCGATGCTCACCATTTTTGGTACACCTCTTTATGGTTCTAAAGTACCTATCGATTTCCAAATTAAGATAAATTGGATAAAAACTGCGGTTTCTATAAGCCCAAGAAGTAAAATCGGGAGATCGGTCTATATGGGGGCTATACCAAAACATGGACCGATACTCACCATTTTCGGCACACCTCTTTATGGTCATAAAATACCTCTAGATTTCAAATTTCAGGCAAATTGGATAAAAACTACGATTTCTATAAGCCCAAGAATTAAAATCGGGAGATCGGTCTATATGGGGGCTATACCAAAATATTGATCGATACTCACAATTTTTGGCACACGTAGTTGTGGTCCTACAATACCTCTAGATGTCCAATTTCAGATAAATTGAATAAAAACTGCGGTTTCTATAAGCCCAAGAAGTAAAATCGGGAGATCGGTCTATATGGGGGCTATACCAAAACAGGGACCGATACTCACCATTTTTGGCACACCTCTTTATAGTCATAAAATACCTCTATATTTCAAATTTCAGGCAAATTGGATAAAAACTGCGGTTTCTATAAGCCCAAGAAGTAAAATCGGGAGATCGGTCTATATGGGGGCTATACCAAAACATGGACCGATACTCACCATTTTTGGCACACCTCTTTATGGTGCCAAAATACCTCTAGATTTCAAATTTTAGGCAAATTGGATAAAAACTGCAGTTTCTATAAGCCCAAGAAGTAAAATTGGGAGATCGGTCTATATGGGGGCTATACCAAAATATGGATCGATACTCACAATTTTTGGCACACGTATTTGTGGTCCTACAATACCTCTAGATTTCCAATTTCAGGCAAATTGGATAAAAACTACGATTTCTATAAGCCCAAGACCCCAAATCGGGAGGTCGGTTTATATGGGGACTATATCAAAACCTGGACCAATATAGCCCATCTTCGAACTTGACCTGCCTGCAGACAAAAGACAAGTTTGTGGAAAATTTCAGCACGATTGCTTCATTATTGAAGACTGTAGCGTGATTACAACAGACAGACAGACAGACGGACAGACGGACATCGTTATATCGTCTTAGAATTTCTCCCTGATCAAGAATATATATACTTTATATAGTCGGAAATCGATATTTCGATGTGTTACAAACGGAATGACAAACTTATTATACCCCCGTCACCTATGGTGGTGGGTATAAAAATTTTGAATTTTTGAAAATATTTGAGGTCAAACATTTCCGACAAGCGTTAGAATCCATTAAAAATTATAAAAAATTATACAAATTATTTATTTGAGAAAATATTACAGAATTTTTTAATTTACATCCAAAACATTGGATCACACCTAAAGAAGTGATGCAAATTCAGTGCAACGGCTGTTGAAATGGAGGACTTCCGACCTATGACAAGCCCATGTTAAATTCATCGCTTCTGCGTCATTTTTGCACCACTTCCGGATCCAAAAAGGACATTTTCATTACTTTTTGGCGACGCTTTTTTTGCTGGGTTATTGCTTAAATTCTTAATATTTTTTTTTTTAATATTTTTCTATCCAAAGGTTAAAAAATAGCGCAGCTAGAATTAAATCCATACGATTTTTAGTCTATAAACTGATAGCATGAGTGAAGAAACTATTGCTATTTTGACAAAAAGGAAAAAAAGAAATTTCTCTTATTGATAAAATATTGGAGAAAGTACAGTTGAAACAAAGACAATGTCTGACGGCGAGTTTCCAGATACTGTCTCAGGAAATTCAATAATCAAAAATTGGTATGCTCGGAAAATACGATTTTTCAAGGTTGTTGTTTCATTGCTTTAATTCTTTATCAAATATCTTTTAAATATTTATTTAACCAAACCCTTTAGTTATAATTAAACCATAAAAACCCTGTATGATAAGTATGATTATTACAGATAGATACACACTGAACTTATGCCATATTATATATGTACATTTAGATTTATGTATTCAATAATGGTTAAGCAAAACATAAATGCATTCAATACAAGAAAAAGGAATATAGAAAGGAAGGGAAGTAGTGTCAGATAAAACAAAAAAAGAAGGAAGTTAGATGAAAAGAAAATTTACTTTCATATGAATGACAATCACCTTTTTATAAAAGTCCGTCTACGCATAAAAAGCATAACTAGAAAATGAAAAAAAAAAAAAAAACATAAAATAAAATATAATACAATAAAGTAATTTAAAATAGACAAACGACATGATTAATATTATTTATCATTTTCTATTAAGATTTCAAATCTTTATACCACTTTTACTTTGTACGTAAATCATCGACACAAAATAAATTCTAGACAAGTTCTAACATCAAAAACCCAACAAAGGGCTTTGTCAAAAGGCAAAGTTCAATTGTTGATCGTTGATTACTTGAGTAAACTCTTAATGAAAACGATGTATCTTCAACAGGCTAACATTAAAGTATATAAAAACAGGAGAAGTTGTATCACCTTTACTTTATATATTGCTCTCAATAGCCCTTTGCTTTAAAAAAGAAAGAATAAAAATTATGGCATACGAACATGTTATGGTGGGGAAATTTCCAGTTACAATTAAATGTCAACCAAATCAATAAAATTTAAATGAATTAAAAACGAACTCTATCTTATTTAATATGTTGATTTTGACACAATACCGATATGACATAATACCGCTATGTCTCCAAATAACCTAAGGGTTATTTGGAGATGTATGCCAGAACAGGGGTTAATGTTAAATGTTCCCCAATTTTAATAGCCATTACAATAAATTTCCTTAAATATTAGTTTGTGTATTTTAAAACACCTGTTCGAAGAGAAAAAAATTTAATTGGTGGTACGAAAAAATAATAAGTGGTATAAAGACAATTATTAGTCATAAACAACTATACTAGTTAAATTGTCATAGTTTTATTTAATTTATCTTATAGAGGTAGAACAGAGAGCAAACATTACAACAAACTTGAGAAGATGCAGTTCAACAAAGGTTAGGTTAGGTTAAAATAAACAAAAAATGCGTTTGCAATTATATATGCTTTAAAATGTTTTTTTTTTTTTAATAATAGATGGGTTATGAAAATACGTTAAGCTTTTGTTTTTACTGAACCATACGATCGTTTTAAATATCGGATAAAATATTATTAAAATTCAATCAAATCTCCTCGAAAAACTATAAAAATTCAAAATTTTGTTTCTACAAAAAATTTTGTAAACATTTTATTTCTAGGAAAAATTTTGTCAAAATTTTATTTCAACTAAAAATTTTGTCAAAATTATAAAATAAAAAAATTATAAATAAAAAAATTGTCAAAATGTTATTTCTATAAAAAAAATTGTCAAAATTTTATTTCTATAAAAATTTTTGTCAACATTTAATTTCTATAAAAAAAATTGTGAAAATTTTATTTCTATAAAAATTTTTGTCAAAATTTAATTTCTATAGAAAATTTTATTTCTATAGAAAACTTTGTCACAATTTTATTTCTATAGAAAATTTTGCCAAAATTTTCTTTCTATAGGAAATTTTGTAGAAATTGTATTTCTATAGGAAATGTTTTAAAAATTTTAATTTTATAGAAAAATAGGAGGCTGATGAGAAATGTGGCAGTTTCTATAGAAAATTTTGTCAAAATTTTATTCCTATGGAAAATTTTCTCAAAATTTTATTCCTATGGAAAATTTTCTCAAAATTTTATTTCTATAGGAAATTTTCTAAAAATTGTATTTCTATAGGAAATTTTCTAAAAATTGTAATTTTATAGAAAAATAGGAGGCTGATGAGAAATGTGGCAGTTTCTATAGAAAATTTTGTCAAAAATTTATTCCTATGGAAAATTTTCTCACAATTTTATTTCTATAGAAAATTTTGTCATAATTTTGTTTTTCTATAGAAAAATTTCCCAAAATTTTATTTCTATAGAAGATTTTGTCATAATTTTATTTCTATAGAAAAATTTGTCACAATTGTATGTCTATAGAAGACTTTGCGAAAATTTTGTTTCTATAGAAAGTTTCCTCAAAACTTTATTTTTATAGAAAATTTTGTCAATATTTCAATCAAATCTCCTCAAAAAACTATAAAAAGTCAAAATTTTGTTTCTACAAAACATTTTGTAAACATTTTATTTCTACAAAAAAATTTGTCAAAATTTTATTTCAACAAAAAATGTTGTCAAAATTTTATTTCTATAAACAAAAATTGTCAAAATTTTATTTCTATAAAAAAAATTGTCAAAATTTTATAAAAAAATTGTGAAAATTGTGAAAATTTTATTTCTATAAAAAAAATTGTGAAAATTTAATTTCTATTTTGCCAAAATTTTATTTCTATAGGAAATTTTGTAGAAATTGTATTTCTATAGGAAATTTTCTAAAAATTGTATTTCTATAGGAAATTTTCTAAAAATTGTAATTTTATAGAAAAATAGGAGGCTGATGAGAAATGTGGCAGTTTCTATAGAAAATTTTGTCAAAAATTTATTCCTATGGAAAATTTTCTCACAACTTTATTTCTATAGAAGATTTTGTCATAATTTTATTTCTATAGAAAAATTTGTCACAATTGTATGTCTATAGAAAACTTTGCGAAAATTTTGTTCCTATAGAAAATTTCCTCGGAACTTTATCTTTATAGAAAATTTTGTCAATATTTTATTTCTATAGAAAATTTTGTCAAAATTTTATATCTATAGAAAATTTCCTCAAAACTTTATTTTTATAGAAACTTTTGTCAAAAGTTTATTTCTATAGAAAATTTTATCAAAATTTTATTTCTATAGAAAATTTTTGGCGAAAGTTAATTTCTATAGAAAAACTTTGGCAAAATAAAATTTTGAGAAAATTTTCTATAGAAATAAATTTTTGACAGTATTTTCTATAGAAATAAAATCTTGACAAAATTTCTTACAGAAATCTATAGAGAATTTTGTCAAAATTTTATTTCTATTGAAAATTTTCTCAAAATTGTATTTCTATAGAAAATTTTGTCAAAATGTTATTTCTATAGAAAAATTTCTCCAAATTTTATTTCTATAGAAAATTTCGTCAAAATGTTATTTTATAGAAAATTTTGTCAAAATTTTATATCTATAGGAAATTTTGTAAAAATTGTATTTCTATAGAAAATTTTGTCAAATTTTTATTTTTATAGAAAATAATTAAAAAATTCATAGAAAATATTCAAAAATTTATTTCTATAGAACATTTTATTTCTACAAAAATAGTTCTCAAAATTTTATTTCTACAAAAAACGTCAAAATTTTATTTCCATAGAAAATTTTAACAAAATTGTATTTGCTTCTATAAAAAATTTTGTAAAAATTTTATTTCTATAGAAAAATTTCACAAAACTTTATTTCTATAGAAAAATTTCTCAAAATTTTATTTCTATAGAAAAATTTCTCAAAATTTTATTTCTACAGAAAATGTTCTCAAAATTTTATTTCTATAGAAAATTTTCGCAAAATTTTATTTCTATAGAAAATTTTGTCAAAATTTTATTTCTATAACATAGAAAGTGTTGTCAAGATTTTATATCTATAGAAAATTTTGTCAAAATTTTATTTCTATAGAAAATGTTCTCCAATTTTGTTTCTATAGAAAATTTTGTCAAAAGTTTATTTCTATAGAAAATTTTCCCAAAATTTTATTTCTATAGAAATTTTTTGGCGAAAGTTTATTTCTATAGAAAAAATTTGGCAAAATAAAATGTTGAGAAAATTTTCTATGGAAATAACAATATTTTCTATAGAAATAAAATCTTGAAAAATTTGTTTACAGAAATCTATAGAGAATTTTGTCAAAATTTTATTTCTATTGGAAATTTTCCCAAAATTTTATTTCTATAGAAAATTTTGTCAAAATTTTATTTCTATAGAAAAATTTCTCAAAATTTTATTTCTACAGAAAATGTTCTCAAAATTTTATTTCTACAGAAAATGTTCTAAAAATTTTATTTCTATAGAAAATTTTCGCAAAATTTTATTTCTATAGAAAATTTTGTCAAAATTTTATTTCTATAATATAGAAAGTGTTGTCAAGATTTTATATCTATAGAAAATTTTGTCAAAATTTTATTTCTATAGAAAATTTTCTCCAATTTTTTTTCTATAGAAAATTTTGTCAAAAGTTTATTTCTATAGAAAATTTTCCCAAAATTTTATTTCTATAGAAATTTTTTGGCGAAAGTTTATTTCTATAGAAAAAATTTGGCAAAATAAAATTTTGAGAAAATTTTCTATGGAAATAACAATATTTTCTATAGAAATAAAATCTTGAAAAATTTGTTTACAGAAATCTATAGAGAATTTTGTCAAAATTTTATTTCTATAGAAAAATTTCTCAAAATTTTATTTCTACAGAAAATGTTCTCAAAATTTTATTTCTATAGAAAATGTTCGCAAAATTTTATTTCTATAGAAAATTTTGTCAAGATTTTATTTCTATAGAAAATTTTTTCATTTCATTTTTTGGTTTGAGAAACCCATTTTACGCTATCTGGTGCCATATAAGTGCATATCGAGCGAAAGACATGTATGGGAGCAATATCTAATTCTGACGCAAAACAAAAACTTGTGCCAAATTTGAAGTCGATTGGACCAAAAGTGCGACCTGGACTTTGATTACCAAACACAATTAATTCCATCAATTAATTTCGTAATTGATATAAAAGATTTTTTTTCTGTGTATTTGTATCGTAATGCCACTTCCAATATGTATCAGTAAATATTTTCTAAACTATGCCAATATTTTCTTTGAACATGGGTTCAATTCAGTGCAGGATATTGTCATATACATTTAGCAATAGTACACAGAAAAATTTATCTACAGATTTTAATTAAATTTGAAAAGCTTTCAAATCATTTAAATAATTTTTTTTATTAAAAAAATATACACAAAAATTATTTAAATCATTTAATTTATTTTTAATTGGATCAATTAATTGTTTAATTGGTTCCGGTGATTGATATTATGAATTGCGTGATGGAAGCAATTTCAATTGAAAATTATTTGTATCAATTAATTTCGTGATTAGGCGACACATCTTATTCAAATTGTAAGAAAATTTTACTTTAGAAAAAAATACTCGTATTGCTCAAATGTGGTTGTCCAAATAATAATTCCCAAGTGCTGATTTAGGGTAAACTATAGTCGATTCTGTCGTTTCTTATCAGTTTCTAAACTCAAATGTTAAATTGAATATTTTTGACAAATCGTAAGATGTAGTATTTTTTTCGCACGGCAATTGGATTGAATAGACCGTGGTGATACGACTGAAGCACTGCAAACTTTTAGAAATAAAAATTTAATATTTTTGTTTTTTTTTTTTCATTTTTGTAAGCGGCGAATTGAACTTAATCCTTTTAAAAAAATATGATGATTCTGGGTTATTAAAATTTCTAGGCATAGTGAAAACATAGCTTAATTCAAAACAATTCAAACAAACAAACTAATAACAATTGCTACCACAAAATTATTATTATTATTATTATTTTGTTGAGAATTATTAAAAAATAAAACACACATCACACACAATGATTATAAGTCGATTTGTATTTGTTTCATATATTTTAAAACATTTTTGGGTAGTTTATCATTGATTTTATGCTATTGATTTGTTTTTGTTTTTCGTAATTAGAATCGAAATATATTTTTTTTTGTTTTGTTTAGGGGGCATAACAAAAATCCCGTCGTACGTGTTCTCCCCAATAAAGACCGATTATGACTCAATGGTGGCAATTGAAGAATAATGTTTTGCTTATGGGAGTAGTTTACTAACTTGTACTACAATTTTATATGAGCATAAAATGTATTTTGTGAGAGTGAGAGATAAAGTGTAGTGAGTAGTCAATTAAATGACTTGTAATTTGTCAATTTATAGGAAATTCTTTTTAAGGCTACCTCTTACACGCTTTAACCCCTGACTTTGGAAATGTTTCGGGATTATTTTGAAACATATTTTTAAACGAATATGATCGATGTAAAAATAACAAAAGATAAATAATTATACCCACGGTTGTCACTCGTATAATAATCTACCAAAATTTAAAGAAAAATTTACCAAAAATCTACCAAATTTACAAAATCTTATTTTGAAATTTTGGTAAAATTTTTGTCAAAATTTTATTTTTATAGGAAATTGTTTTTCTATAAAAAAAAATTGCCAAAATTTTTTGCAAATTTTTTATTTCTTTACAAAATTTTTGTAAAATTTTTAATTTCTTTACAAAATTTTTGTAAAATTTTATTTCTATAGAAAATGTTTGTCAACATTTTATTTCTATAGAAAATTTTTGCAATATTTTATTTTTATAGATTTTTTTTTACAAATTGTTATTTTTATAGAAAATTTTTAAGATATTTAAATTATTTTAAATTATTACGATTTTGCAAAATTTTATTTTCTTAGTAAATTTTTGCGAAAGTTTATTTCTATAGAAAACTTTGCCAAATTTCATTTCTATACGAAATTTGGTCAAATTTTTGTTTCTACAAAAAATTTAAAATCTACCAAGAATTCTACCAATCTACCAAACAGTAAAAAATCTACCATTTTTGAATGAATTCTATCAACGGTGCTTATATCTCATTCACATTACACGTCCGAAATCCACTTTAACTAGATTTTAACCATTTAATTTGACTTATAAAAGGAATTTCAAATCTATTTTTATTATATTTCGAGCCTAATTTGAATGGGCTATTAGGTTGGGTTATGTTAGATTATAAAAACATTAAATCTAGAACGTCCACCTCTTCTTCTGGCATACGCACATATTCTTGGACCCTGTAATACAAAGTCAGATAATCAATAATAAAACTGGCAAAAATTATTTCTTCTTGCCCTAATATACTGAAATAAGCATTACGATGATCAAACATTTATCAAGCTATAAGCGGTTGTCATTATTTATGTTAGATATTTGATATCGTCATTATCAACATCAACGGATGTAATCAATATTTGTGGACTTTTGAAAAAAAAAAAAAACAACATATGTGCTATTTTTCGAATATTCTGGAGACCGAAAATAGTGTTTAATGCATTTTAATAACTATTGTCCTATTTTCATTTAAATAAAGTTAAAATGATGATGAATAGTCAAAATTTTATTTTCATTGAAAATTTTGTCAAAATTTTATTTCTATGGCAAAATTTTATTTCTATAGCAAAATTTTGTCAAAATTTTATTTCTATAGCAAAATTTTGTCAAAATTTTATTTCTATAGAAAATTTTGTCAAAATTTTATTTTTATAAAAAATTTTGTCAAAATTTTATTTCTATAGCCAAATTTTGTCAAAATTTTATTTCTATAGAAAATTTTGTCAAAATTTTATTTCTATAGACAATTTTGTCAAAATTTTATTCCTATAAAAATTTTTGTCAAAATTTTATTCCTATAGAAAATTTTGTCAAAATTTTATTTCTATGGAAAATTTTGTCAAAATTTTATTTCTATAGAATTTTTTTTTTTCAAAATTCTATTTCAATAGAAAATTTTGTAAAAATTTTTTTCCTATAGAAAATTTTGTCAAAATTTTATTTCTATAGAAAATTTTGTCAAAATTTTATTTCTATAGAAAAATTTGTCAAAATTGTATTTCTAAAGAAAAATTTTGTCAAAATTTTTTTCTATAGAAAATGTTGTCAAAATTTTATTTCTATAGAAAATTTTAACAAAATTTTATTCCTATAGAAAATTTTGTCAAAATTTTATTTTATTTTTTTTATTTTATTTATTTATTTAAATTTTGTAATTCGAAGCCTCAGGTGGCCAATTTAACATAAATTACAATAAGACTACAAAAACATTTAAAATTAAAATTAATTAAATTAAGATAAAAATAAAAGCTTAAACTAATTATAATATTAAATTAAACAGAATAATCTTCTAAATTAATAGGGACTTATCATGACAATCTATTCGTTTATTTTTATTTCTATAGAAAAATTTGTCAAAATTGTATTTCTAAAGAAAAATTTTGTCAAAATATTTTTTCTATAGAAAATGTTGTCAAAATTTTATTTCTATAGAAAATTTTGTCAAAATTTTATTTCTATAGAAAATTTTGTCAAAATTTTATGTCTATAGAAAATTTTTTCAAAATTTTATTTCTATAGAAAATTTTCTCAAAATTTTATTTCTATAGCAAAATTTTGTCAAAATTTTATTTGTATAGCAAAATTTGGTCAAAATTTTATTTCTATAGCCAAACTTTGTCAAAATTTTATTTCTATAGAAAATTTTGTCAACATTTTATTTCTATAGAAAATTTTGTCAAAATTTTATTTCTATAGAAAATTTTGTCAAAATTCTATGTCTATAGAATTTTTTTTCAAAATTTTATTTCTATAGAAAATTTTGCTAAAATTTTATTTCTGTAGAAAATTTTATTAAAATTTTATTTCTATAGAAAATTTTGTCAAAATTTTATTTCTATAGAAAATTTTGTCAAAATTTTATTTCTATAGAAAATTTTGTCAAAATTATTTTGTTTTATACAAAATTTTGTCAAAATTTGATATCTATAGAAAAATTGTGAAGTACCTTTGTTGGAGGGGAATAATTTTGCAAAATCTACCAAAACTTCATGAATTCTACCATTCTACTAAGAATTTTACCAATCTACCATGAATTATACCAATCTATGTAATTACCGGGAAAGCGGGGACGAAAATATTGGAAAATCCCGAGAATTCCTGGGATACCGTTCCCAGAAAAAATGCTACACAATATATTTAAAAAAACGTCTCATATCTGCTCAAGAATTTTATTATTGTTCAAATTAAAACATAACATCAAACAAAAAGTTTGCTGATCGCATTTAGGCGTACACAAAAACCTATTCTTGAAAATACTTTGTATAGAATTTAAAAACTAAACAAGATCATGATGTGCAAAAATATAACAGCAAACACTAACTGCTGTTTAAGCAGATATTTTTTGTATAAGAGTGTAGTGGAATATGTTATTTTGCTTACTTTTACGTGTAGCCCCTATATAAACCGACCCCAGATTTGGCTTGCGGAGCCTCAAAGAGAAGCATATTTAATCCGATCCGGCTGAAATTTGGTACATGATGTTGGTATATGGTCTCTAACAACCATGCAAAAATTAGTCCACATCGGTCCATAATTATATATAGCCCCCATGTAAATCGATCCCCAGATTTGGCTTGCGGAGCCTCAAAGAGAAGCAAATTTCTTCCGATCCGGCTGAAATTTGGTATATGATGTTGCTGTATGGTCTCTAACAACCATGCAAAAATTGGTCCACATCTGTTCATAATTATATATAGCCCCCATATAAACCGATTCCCAGATTTGGCTTGCGGAGCCCCTAAGAGAAGCAAATTTCATCCGATTCGGTTGAAATTTTGTTCGTGGTGTTAGTATATGGTGTCTAACAAACATGCCAGAATTGGTGCATATCGGTCTATAAATATATATAGCCCTTATATAAACCGATCCCCAGATTTGACCTCCAGAGCCTCTTGGAGGAGCAAAATTTATCCGATCCGGTTTTAATCGACCTATCTTTTGTCTACTATATATCCGGCATGGACTAACTTACAATGTAGAAGATGATGTTAAGAAGTTTTAAGATGCCTTGCCATCGGCCGCAACTCAAGTAATTTAATTGTGGATGACCGTCTTTAGTAGAAGCTTCACAGAAAAAATATCACCAAAATATTTCCAATTAAAAAGTTAATTGAAGTTGAAAATTTTTTCAATTTATAAATTAATTGATACAATTAACTTTTTAATCATGATAGAAACATTAAGTTAATTAAGTCAATGATTGAAAATTTTAAAATTTTTAATTAAAAAATTGATTGATACAATTACTTTTTAATCAAATTCGGAAGACTAATTCAGTTAAAAAAAGTGCTTATTTTTTCATTTTAAATAAAAGTGTATTTCAAACAATCATTTGTTAATCCAAATAAAAATTCAGTAAATTCAGAAAGTAATTAAAAATAGTTACCTTTTTTAATTAATAAATTAATTGAGTTTTGCAATCAACATCAATTAAATTTTTAATTGAATCAATTAAAAATTAATTGAAATTTGCTGAAAAAAATCAAGAATTTTTTCTATGCCCAATTAAAACTGTGATTGATACTATCATTTTCGTGATTGAAGATATTTCAATTAAAAAATTAATTGGATCAATTAATTTGGTGATTGAATCAGAAAAAAAATTGTGTGTTCTACGCAATCCATAGTGGAGGGTCCATAAGATACGGCCTGCCGAACTTACGGCCGTATATAATTGTTTTAAGTTCATATCTTCCAATTTCAATATCATATAAAAGACTCTGACTAGGCCAAAAGATTCACCTACAAAATTTGTCTTATGACAATAAAAATATGGAATTTCTCATATCTTGCCTTCGGGTTTTTTCTTCAAAAGTTCACATATATAAATTTTGTAAAGCACACACATGACGTTCCGTAGAATTATGATATGAGTTTCATTGCAATATAATGTAATTTTATAAAAAGATTTCAATAGATTGCAATAAGCTTTGCTTCCTGACTATCGTTTTTAGAGGGAGATTTGAATGTATATTGATTTCCATTGCTAATAAAAATGGGTAAAGAAAGTATTAATAGGGGTTTAAAAGTTTGTAGCTTATTTTGGTTTTTGAATTTTGATGATTTTATTTACGAGTGTTACTAGGGTATCTGTTCTTAACACTCTGAGAAACTTTAGTGATCTAAGCTATTATAAATATCATCCTTTTAAAACTTTTTTCTCAATTATTTCAATTAATCATTATACTATAATCAGTTACTAATTATATTTCATGTTAGCCTGATACCGAAACAGGCAATTGATGTCCAAATGCATTATATCTAATTATACAATTATTTTTCGAGCTTTATGGACAGATATAGATTAAGGAACATGGTTAATAGAGCCATTGAAAAGAAAACGCCAGATACAAATCTATACACGCCTGGACTGTACATGTTTCGGTTCGGGCGAATGAACCTTTCCACAGCCTTTAGTATAGATCTGGCAGGGAGAGATAACTCAATTTTGGCCCCTTTATGCTAACTCCTTATGGAGAAAAATCAGTTACTTTAACACCTTCAGTCAAGTATTATAAGTTTTGCTCTCTATTTTAAATTTAAATTGCTCTAAATTTAATAAAACATTTTTGGTAATACGATTAACCAATTTCAAAAAGAATATATAAATATAAAAATTGGGTGAATAAATAATAAAAATAGGAATAAAAATAGAAATTTTCTAAACCTTTATGTTTGAAATATTTCGTTTAAATAGTCATAGAAAATTGTTAGAGCGCACAAAAATTTCCCGCTGTCAATACATAGACAATATAGAAATAACACGAATCTGAAAAAAAGAAAAAAACATATTTTTAGATAATTAACAATCAAAATATATAAGTTTACATGGATAAAGTTAGAAAACTATTTGTCATGAGGGCTAGGTTGTATGATTATATCCAACTATATTTGTTTCTCCCATTTTTGTACCCCATTAACTGCATTTAGAGTAGACAGACTCCTAGGTTAGGTATAGTGGCAGCATATTTTTTTAGGCTATTCAGTCTATTATGAGATTTATTCTTATCAATGAGGGCCGCCCGATGTTTAGCTCAATGATAATGATTCTGGTTAAATTCTTACGGCGTTTCATATTACAGCGAAACCACATAGAAAAGAAATGTCACCATCATTACCGAGCGGGGATAATTCACCGCTGAAAAACTGTTTTTGGTGTTTGGTCGAAACCCACAACCTTTGTATGCAAGGTGGGCATGCTAATTATTGTACCACAGTGGCCCCTCAGAATCCTATGAATGTGTGTTCCTTAAATTTGAAAACATTTGGATTCTGGTTTTTAATGCTTAGGTAGTGATTTTAATTCTAGTGCAACATTCTGTATGGACGCAATGAGCGTTTTGTTATTCATTGCTGCTCTTTCCTTCGGCACAATATATCATATATGCTCTACACCAAACCCATTCTAAGTCCCTCTTAATTCTATCCTCTAAAGAGGAACAACTCATATATAGTATATAAATGCATAGAATTTACACTCAAATTTCTTCTTATCTTACACTTTTATTGGATGCATTGAATGGCATCATTGAAATTGCAAAAATCACCCACTAACTATATTCGTGATACAATGTTTCAATGCATAAACAAACATACTGAAGGGAAGGCAAGCACATACAGAAAAAAAAAAATGCCGTACAAAAAAAAAACACCGACGTCTTTAATCTCATTGATATGAATTGATGCTGCTTTATTTATACAAATTTCAATGAAAACTAACCTTGACTTTGATTTCTTTAATCAATACAAAACATCTAGAATGTAGTTAGTGAAATATATGTACATTTATCTAGATTTTTTTCTTATAAATTTGCATAGTTAATTGAATTCGTCTAAAATATATAATATATGGAAATTGGGAGTGTTTTTCTTGTGATAGTAATATTCTATGTAATATTATTCATATTATAGATATCGACTTACATTGTGAAACGCAATTTTCCATTAATCGGTGTTTTATTTTTTTTTTTCAAAATAATTTTTCTCTAATAATTTTACAACACATTATCAGCTGTTTACAATGATGTCAAATGTCAACTAAAGCCTTTCGATTTTTGCAATGAGCTTATCGAGTACTGAATAGCAAGTAAGTTACTATTGTAAAGTAATCATTGTACCAACAAATAGGTAGTACAACGATATCAACTGGTTGATTTGAGAAAAGCTTGAAACAAGCATGTAAAGGGGGGTACTATGTAAAGGTAAGTACTATGTTCGCTTTTCGAGTTGAAATTTTCGCGGTTACTTTAATAAAACAGTTCAATATGAAGCAGATAAATTAATTCAAGTGATGCGCAGTTTCTTGTTCCCCTAGATTTCGGCAAGACTTTACAGGAATATTTTGGTTTTAATTTATAATTTTGATTATTTCAGGAAAAGTAATCGCGAAAATAAAGTGATTTTCAACTCGAAAACCGAACATAGTACCCACCTTAAAGCTGAGTACTATGTTCAGTTTTCAAGCTGAAAACCAGCTTGTTTTCACGGTTACTTTTTTTAATTAACTAATTTAGAAATATAAAATTATTTGCAATCAATTCCTTGGATCTTTTCCATCCATTATTTGGCAATACTCGATCAAAATATAATCGTCTTCATAAATATATTTGTAGTTTTAACTTAGTGTTTTGGTGAAAAAACCGAACATAGTACCTTAAGGTTTCGAGTTTTTATTCGCGATTACTTGTCCTTAAATAATCAAAATTAAATGATAACAAACATATTGCTGTAAAGTCTTGACGAACAAGAAACAGCGCATCAATTTAGTTAATTTATTTGCTTTATATTAAACTAAATAAATAAAGGAGGGCATTAAGATCAAGTTGAGCCGTTAAAATCAAAAATAAATCTATAGAACAAAATTATAATTTTTGTATTTGGCAAATTTTATTAAAGGTGGGTATTAAGTTCGTGTTTAGCCGCTTAATCGACATTTTTTTAGGATTACTTCTCTTTACTAATCCATTTTAAAAAATAAAAATTTTATAGAAAATTACCTTGGGCTATTCCCCATCAAGTTATATTAACATTTGCAAAGACTTTTAATTTTACACGTTTTTTAATTATTTATTTTTGATTTTAGCGGCAACAATTGAAAATTTTCATTTTTCTTTAAAGGTGAGTATTAAGTTCGAGTTTAGCCGCTAAAATTGCTAAAGTGAAAACTAAATCATTAAGAAAAATGCATGAAATTATACGTATTTGTTGCAAATTTTATTATAACTTGATGGGGAAAAGCCCAAAGCAAATTTTCACAAAGTTTGTATTCCTTAAAATGGATTATTAAAGAAAAGTAATCGTGAAAAAATCATGTTTTTAGCGGCTAAACTCCAACTTAATACCCACCTTAAAATGAATTATTAAATCGTGCAAAAAACTTGTATTTTTAGCGCGTTAATGCTATATTAATACCGCTGGCTCGTAGAGGTTTCAACAAAATCACTTTCAAAATCCCCCATACTGCCTTGTACAACTGTGGTTTTAGTAAATGCGCTTTTTGCAACTCTGCCCCAATTTTGTATTGTAGATGAATGTGTGTGTGCGTGCTCACAGACGGGTTTGTATTTGTATTGATATATTTACAAACAGCTGTTAAATCTTCAAATCTACGAAATCTTGTTATTTTGTCAGTCCGAACACTTGAGATTTGTAAAGAGATTTTGGTTCTAAAAAGCGAGATTTCGTGTCTAGAGCGAACGTAGTATAACATTAATAGTGGTGTAATTAAACGTAGAATATAATAAGATATTTAAATACCTAGATGTATGTGTTTAGTAGAAACTTGATGATTGATTTTAGTAGTCTTTATAACCGGCTACAGAGATGCGTCGTCTGCTTCATCGCCGCCGTGTTCCGGTAATGAGGATGTGGCCCCACAATTAGAAAGGGAGGGATAGTGGGTGTTCTGTCCGTTCGATTAAAAACAGAAACCTTATAAAGGGTGATTCTTTTGAGGTTAGGATTTTCATGCATTAGTATTTGACAGATCACGTGGGATTTCAGACATGGTGTCAAAGAGAAAGATGCTCAGTATGCTTTGACATTTCATCATGAATAGACTTACTAACGAGCAACGCTTGCAAATCATTGAATTTTATTACCAAAATCAGTGGCAGAAAATCCGCTTTTTTATCGACAAATTTTGTTCAGCGATGAGGCTCATTTCTGGTTGAATGGCTACGTAAATAAGCAAAATTGCCGCATTTGGAGTGAAGAGCAACCAGAAGCCGTTCAAGAACTGCCCATGCATCCCGAAAAATGCACTGTTTGGTGTGGTTTGTACGCTGGTGGAATCATTGGACCGTATTTTTTCAAAGATGCTGTTGGACGCAACGTTACGGTGAATGGCGATCGCTATCGTTCGATGCTAACAAACTTTTTGTTGCCAAAAATGGAAGAACTGAACTTGGTTGACATGTGGTTTCAACAAGATGGCGCTACATGCCACACAGCTCGCGATTCTATGGCCATTTTGAGGGAAAACTTCGGAGAACAATTCATCTCAAGAACCCTGCCAACATTTTTTGAATTTGGGGGCGCTTCTGAGAATCCCCACTACGTCGAAAACAATCATATACGACATCAAAAACTCGTCGGAAAAGCGCCGTCACTATTGAGAAGTTGTACCACGCCAAGTTACTACAAAAATGTTTCGCATGAGTGCAATTATTAGGTGCCTTTATAGATCAATTTAGAACGACGCCAATAAGGGACCCTCCAAACAATCAGAAAAAGTGCATTTTAAGATAGTTGTAAAAGAATCATTGTGGTCGAGTAAAACACGTTTGTTTAGATATTTATTAATTTGATTAAACATTTACAAATTCTTAAAAATATAACATTTATACCACTATCACATTACATTTAACATAATTTTTGGCATTAATGATGATGTTGAGTTACAAGTAGCGAGTTACATGTTGCTGCGTCTATCAACCAGTGTTTTTATTCCATGGAGGCAGCGTGTCTGTAAAATATCTGAAAAACAATCACTTTATTCCATTTGGAAAATCACCAAATTGTTCACCAATATACCTTTCACATTTTTAAGCGTATAATCTATGTTTTCAGAACTTTATTTTCGTTTTTATTTAATTAAAATATAACAAGCTGGTTGCGCTTGGCGTTTCACAAAAAGGGTTTTTTTAACAGTAGGGATGGCAAATTACTTGCATGTACTTTTTGATGTACCTTTTCATGATGGTTGAAGTGACATTTACGAGTCTGTGGTAACGATGAGGTTGAAATGGAACTTTGAAATGCTGGCAGGGAAATGGACCGGTAAGTTGGCCACCAAGATCATGCGATTTGACGCCTTTAGACTATTTTTTGTGGGGCTACGTCAAGTCTAAAGTCTACAGAAATAAGCCAGCAACTATTCCAGCTTTGGAAGACAACATTTCCGAAGAAATTCGGGCTATTCCGGCCGAAATGCTCGAAAAAGTTGCCCAAAATTGGACTTTCCGAATGGACCACCTAAGACGCAGCCGCGGTCAACATTTAAATGAAATTATCTTCAAAAAGTAAATGTCATGGACCAATCTAACGTTTCAAATAAAGAACCGACGAGATTTTGCAAATTTTATGCGTTTTTTTTTTTAAAAGTTATCAAGCTCTTAACAAATCACCCTTTATTAGGTTAGGTTAGGTGGCAGCCCGATGTATCAGGCTCACTTAGACTATTCAGTCCATTGTGATACCACATTGGTGAACTTCTCTCTTATCACTGACTGCTGCCCGATTCCATGTTAAACTCAATGACAAGGGACCTCCTTTTTATAGCCGAGTCCGAACGGCGTTCCACGTTGCAGTGAAACCACTTATGCGCTTTACAGATTATCAGTTATTCCGGACGACAGTGCTCGTGTCGAACATATCCCATATATTGTGCACATTCTAAGTTAAGTCCGAAGGTATAATCGATACTGCTGCATGTTTATGGGATCGATAACACATTTACCGATTATTTAGTCATCGCCGACAAGTCGTATCGATCCGACACACTGTAAGATTCTTTACAAACACCGACATTCCGTCCGGAATAACTGATAGTCTGTAAAGCGCATTAGAGAAGTTTTGAAACCCTCAGAAATGTCACCAGCATTACTGAGGTGGGATAATCCACCGCTGAAAAACTTTTTGGTGTTCGGTCGAAGCAGGAATCGAACCCACGACCTTGTGTATGCAAGGCGGGCATGCTAACCATTGCACCACGGTGGCTCCCTAAACCTTACATTATATGAACTGTACTATCGCTTCTAATAAAGATTTCATGAATTTTCTTGAATTTTATGTATTTTGTTTAAAAATTTCCGATAGCTCTTTAAAAATCAATCTTTATTGGTGGCTATGGAACAACATATGTTAGGCAAATCCATGATTGTTCGCCAACCGACAAACGCTATGGTTGCGTGCAGACAACAATACGATTTAGTAAATTAGCACTTTTTAAAGAATGTGCTTTGGCAACACTATTATTAACTGTCATAGTGCTGTCACAGCACAGGTATTATTGATATTGAGTATTGATATTGGCACTCCAAAAGAATTTACAATCCAATTTAAACAAAATCGGATAAATATTTAAGTATTTGCGGAACGATAATAATAATCTATGTAATTTTTTTAAAGTGGTGAAACTAAAATATATTAAAATCGACAACAAATAATTTGCTTAATTTCGAAACGAGAAAGAGGTGTGGAAGCAGACAAAAATATCCAATTAATAAGTGCAAGTATACAAAGTTGCAAATTTGATTAATACCATTGAAAGAAGTCCTCCAGAACAAAGAAATATAATGAAGACAATTGAGGAGATAAAAATTGAATATCCACTGCATTGGAATGTATGGCAAAATAGTGTGGAAGAATTAAAAGAAATTTTAAGGAATGAAAAGGTAAGTGCCACTAGTCCTGTTTTATGTTAGGGGGTGATGATGAGCTATGACTTACGCCGAAATGTAGGGATGATGGGGGGTACCATTGAACCTGCTGCCACTATACTTTGTAGTATTGGTTCAAATGTGATTTTGTGTGTAAAAGTAAATTAAGGTTTCCGGGTCAATAGTAAAATGGCAAAACAACCACCATTCAGGTGTTTTGCCGTAGTGACAATGTCGTTTTATATTAACGTCACCAGCCCTTAATACCTTTAGTTTGCATTGTTGTTAACAATTTGTTTTTTTTTTTCGTATTTTTCAGATTGACAAGGAAAAAGTAGATCCACGCGGCCGTACACCACTTATGTTGGCGGTCAAGTTGGGGCATATACAATGTGTCAAATTATTATTAGCAGCTAAGTGCAATGCAACCTACGAATATGAGGGTTGGTCAAGTAAGTTTTTCTCATTGTTATTCTCGTAAATATATTTCTTCGACTATTATGTGCTAACAATATTTTTGTGTCCCAAGTTGTCCAAGAAGCTGTCTGTACGGGAAATGAAGAAATTCTAACGTCTATATTGGAGGTACGAGACCTACAACGTCATGTCCAAAGAGTACGACATGTTCCAAAGCTTTTGCAGCATTTACTGGATGCTCCTGATTTCTATATAGAAATGAAATGGGAGTTCACATCCTGGGGTAAGTTTGTCAGTAATTTTCAAGGTTTAGTAATAGAATGCGTATTTTTTTTTGCAGTTCCTTTAATGTCACGTCTTTGTCCAAGTGACACCTATCGTGTATATAAGCGTGGGGCTAATGTTCGCATTGACACAACACTATTGGGATTCGATAACAATACCTGGCAACGAGGGAATCGTTCGTATATATTTAAAGGCTCAAGTAAGTATGAAGCTCTAAGGCCACAATATTAAGCACTTTTCTATATATATATATTCTTATTGCAGATGATACTGCTGTCATGATAGAAGTCGACCATGATACTCGCGAAGTAATGGTGGAACAAATGAATTCCGAAATAGGCGATATCATTGCCATACCTCCGCCAATTGGTGGGGTAAAGGCCCGCCTGAATGCCCCTGTCATCACAAATAACATTGAAATGGAAAAAATTAGTTTCGAGCGTAACAAATCGGGTATTTGGGGATGGCGTAGTGAAAAATCGGAAATTATAAATGGTTATAATTGTAAAGTGTATGGAGCCAGTAATGTGGAATTTATAACCAAGACTCGTATGGATCATTTATCAGAAGAGCAAATCAAGGTATTTAACATATTGTAATGGTATTTGGCATATTGGAAGAAACAACAACAGCAGAAAAAAATACTTTAGATTTTTTTGGTAAAAATGGCCGTTTTTTATTTGTCTTGAAAATCTCTTTAAAAAAATGCCCTTAAAAATCCGCTTTCGAAACTAAATCCCTTAGTGAGAACTGAAAATCCCATGATATAACAAAGCTGGGGAACAATTTGCAAAGAAATGGGGGTTTTATTTTTTTGAAAATAGTTTATTTATATTATTAAAAAGAACTCGTGAATTTCTTATAGGATTAGGATGGTTTGGGGTATTATATATATTTTTTTAAAGGTTGTACAATATCTCGAATCATTCTCCTACTATCTTTCATGAATAAAGTCTTAAATTCTTGTCGTGTTTTTGTAATATTTTGATAAGTTTCTTCATCTATACCAAATTTCAGGCCAAATCAGTGAGGACACCATTCCATAATTTTTTGGGTTTAGCCGAAGAAGAATACATTTCTAGTCCAGATTTAGCAACTTTAAGAGAAAGGGTAAGATTTGAATATGCTAATCTTTGTTTCCTTTGATAATATAAAATATTTGTATTTATAGGCTCCTACACCCCATACTGAGGAACATAATGAAAATGGTGAAGAAGCCTCTAATAGCAATAGTTCCAATAACTCTGGTTCCAGTTCACCCAAAACTTTAATAACACCTCAAGAATATTTCACTACAGACTTTGATTTAGGTGGTCGTGATATTGGTCGTCCTAGAAAACTTAACACTAAGGTAAATCAAAATAAAAAAAAAAAAAAAAACAAATTTACTTTCCGATCAGAATTAACTCATATCACCTTCAGATACAACGTTTCAAAGCGAATTTATGGCTATGCGAAGATTATCCCATGCGTCTGCAAGAACAAGTTCTTCCAATTTTAGATCTTATGTCCACAATGGCTAGCCCTCATGTATCCAAATTAAAAGACTTTATTACAATGCAACTGCCTTCCGGTTTTCCTGTTAAAATTGAAATCCCCTTATTCCATGTCCTAAATGCATGCATTACATTTGGCAATGTGTTTGGTATGACCACACCTGTTGAGCATGTCACAACGATAAATGAAGATGATCGAGTTACGTGTATTGTTGATGATTGTTGCTTTAATGAACCGCTTCATTATACCAAAAAAGGTGGGTTAGTTCTAATTTCCCAATAAAATTTTGAATGCCAGGTTAACTAACTGATGTTCATTTGTATCTCCTGATATTTAGGTACAGAGGCAAGACGTCAAATGCCACTAGACGAAGACGATATGTTACAGTATGCAATTGAGCAAAGCTTGGCTGAATCCTCGGGCGGTGCCTGTGGTTTACATGTTCATAATAGAGAAGTTTTCTCGGACAAAGTTGATATTTGGGAAGCTTTAAGAGGCCAAGGTGTTGGGGCCGAAGATGAGGAAGATGAGCAATTGCAAAGGTAAGTAAAAAATATTCCTTGAAAATGTTGATTATGGGAAGATGATATTTTGTGTGTCTTAATGGGTTATGTAAATGGTCTGGTAAATGGTACCGCTTATTTTGTCATAACCAGTGGTAATCCTGAATAAAACTAACGCCCATATACAAAAAAAAAAAAAAACTAACGAAAATTTAAAGTCTACTTATACCATTTGGTAGCAATACTCAGTTTATCTATTGGACTTTTTGCATTAATTTTTATACCCGCCCCCATAATATGCTGATGGGGTTATAAAAAGTTTGCCAATCCGTTTGTAACACATCAAATTCCGGATATATAAAATATATATAGAATTTGGACAAAATTTTCTATGGAAATAGAATTTTGACCAAATTTTCTTTAGAAATAAAATTTGGACAAAAATTTCAATAGAAATAAAATTTTGACAAAATTTTCAATAGAAATAAAATTTTGACAAAATTTTCAATAGAAATAATATTTTGACAAAATTTTCAATAGAAATAAAATTTTGACAAAAATTTCAATAGAAATAAAATTTTGACAAAATTTTCTATAGAAATAAAATTTTGACAAAATTTTCTATAGAAATAATCAAATTCCGGATATATAAAATCAAATTCCGGATATATAAAATATATATAGAATTTGGACAAAATTTTCTATGGAAATAGAATTTTGACCAAATTTTCTTTAGAAATAAAATTTTGACAAAAATTTCAATAGAAATAAAATTTTGACAAAATTTTCTATAGAAATAAAATTTTGACAAAATTTTCTATAGAAATAATATTTTGACAAAATTTTCAATAGAAATAAAATTTTGACAAAATTTTCAATAGAAATAAAATTTTGACAAAATTTTCAATAGAAATAATATTTTGACAAAATTTTCAATAGAAATAAAATTTTGACAAAATTTTCAATAGAAATAAAATTTTGACAAAATTTTCTATAGAAATAAAATTTTGACAAAATTTTCTATAGAAATAATATTTTGACAAAATTTTCTATAGAAATAAAATTTTGACAAAATGTTCTATAGAAATAAAATTTTGACAAAATCTTCAAAATTACATACAAATACTAAGCAATGCTAATGCATTAAAAATGAGCTCTACAATTTATATTCGTAGTTCAAAGAATCTAATATTATAAAGACACAAAAATGTTTCAGTTTTCTAAAAAAAGCGTACAATTATAAAACTTACATATTTATTAATATTTTATAAACTTTAAATATTTAATTGATTATTGTTTACTTGTTGCACAATCATGTATTTTTTCTTTTTTATTTTTTTTAGTACAGTCATTTATAAGATTTTATGTCTAGTTGTACTAAAATGACACAAATAAATAAATAAATAAAATAAATAAATAAAATTTTGACAAAATTTTCAATAGAAATAAAATTTTAACAAAATTTTCTATAGAAATAAAATTTTGACAGTTTTCTATAGAAATATAATTTTGACAAAATTTCCTATAGAAATAAAATGTTCACTTTCTTCATTTTCTATAGAAATAAAATTTTGACAAAATTTTCTATAGAAATAAAATTTTGGCAAAATTTTCTATAGAAATAAAATTTTGACAAAATTTTCTATTGAAATAAAATTATGACAAAATTTTTTATAAAAATAAAATTTTGACAACATTTTCTATAGAAATAAAATTTTGACAAAATTTTCTCTAGAAATAAAATTATGACAAAATTTTCTATAGAAATAAAATTTTGACAAAATTTTCTATAGAAAGAAAATTTTGACAAAATTTTCTATAGAAATAAAATTTTGACAAAGTTTTCAATGGAAATAAAATTTTGACAAAATTTTCAATAGAAATAAAATTTTGACAAAATTTTCTATAGAAATAAAATTTTGACATAGTTTTCTATACAAATTAAATTTTCACAAAATTTTCTATAGAAATAAAATTTTCTATAGAAATTAACATTTCACAAAATTTTCTATAGAAATAGAATTTTGACAAAGTTTTCTATAGAAATAAAATTTTGACAAATTTTTCTGTAGAAATGAAATTTTGACAAAATTTTCTATACCAATAAAATTTTGACAAAATTTTCTATACAAATAAAATTATGACAAAATTTACTATAGAAACAAAAATTTTGACAAAATTTTCTTTATTAAAAAATTTTGACAAAATTTTCTTTATTAAAAAATTTTGACAAAATTTTCTATAAAAATAAAATTTTGAAAAATTGTCTATAGAAATATTATTTTGACAAAATTTTCTATAGAAATTGAATTTTGACAAAAATTTTCTTTAGAAATAAAATTTTGACAAAATTTTCTATAGAAATAAAATTTTTCGAAAATTTTCTATTGAAATAAAATTTTGACAAAATTTACTATAGAAACAAACATTTTGACAAAATTTTCTATAGAAATAAAATTATGACAACATTTTTTATAGAAACAAAAATTTTAACAAAATTTTCTATAAAAATAAAATTTTGACAACATTTTCTATAGAAATAAAATTTTGACAAAATTTTCTATAGAGATGAAATTTTGAAAAAATTTCTATAGAAATAAAATTTTGAAAAAAAAAATTCTTTATTAATAAAATTTTGACAAAATTTTCTATAGAAATAAAATTATGACAACTTTTTCTTTAGAAATAAAAATTTTGACAAAATTTTCTATAGAAATAAAATTTGGACAAAATTTTCTATAGAAATAAAATTTTGACAAAATTTTCTATAGAAATAAGATTTTGACAAAATTTTCACTAGAAATAAAATTTTGAAAAAATTTTCTTTATTAATAAAATTTTGACAAAATTTTGTATAGAAATAAAATATTGTCTTTTTCTTTAGAAATAAAAATTTTGACAAAATTTTCACTAGAAATAAAATTTTGACAAAATTTTCTATAGAAATAAAATTTTGACAAAATTTTCAATAGAAATAAAATTTTGACAAAATTTTCTATAGAAATAAAATTTTGATAAAAATTGCTATAGAAATAAGAAAAATTTTCACTAGAAATACAATTTTGACAAAATTTTCTATAGAAATAAAATTTTGACAAAATTTTCTATAGAAATAAAATTTTGGCAAAATTTTCTATAGAAATAGAATTTTGACAAAATTTTCTATTGAAATAAAATTATGACAAAATTTTTTATAAAAATAAAATTTTGACAACATTTTCTATAGAACTAAAATTTTGACAAAATTTTCTCTAGAAATAAAATTTTGACAAAATTTTCTATAGAAATAAAATTTTGACAAAATTTTCTATAGAAAGAAAATTTTGACAAAATTTTCTATAGAAATAAAATTTTGACAAAATTTTCAATAGAAATAAAATTTTGACAAAATTTTCTATAGAAATAAAATTTTGACATAGTTTTCTATACAAATTAAATTTTCACAAAATTTTCTATAGAAATAAAATTTTCTATAGAAATTAACATTTCACAAAATTTTCTATAGAAATAGAATTTTGACAAAGTTTTCTATAGAAATAAAATTTGGACAAATTTTTCTGTAGAAATGAAATTTTGACAAAATTTTCTATACCAATAAAATTTTGACAAAATTTTCTATACACATAAAATTATGACAAAATTTACTATAGAAACAAAAATTTTGACAAAATTTTCTTTATTAAAAAATTTTGACAAAATTTTCTATAAAAATAAAATTTTGAAAAATTTTCCATAGAAATATTATTTTGACAAAATTTTCTATAGAAATTGAATTTTGCCAAAAATTTTCTTTAGAAATAAAATTTTGACAAAATTTTCTATAGAAATAAAATTTTTCGAAAATTTTCTATTGAAATAAAATATTGACAAAATTTACTATAGAAACAAACATTTTGACAAAATTTTCTATAGAAATAAAATTTTGACAAAATTTTCTATAGAAATAAAATTATGACAACATTTTTTATAGAAACAAAAATTTTAACAAAATTTTCTATAAAAATAAAATTTTGACAAAAATTTCTATAGAAATAAAATTTTGACAAAATTTTCTATAGAGATAAAATTTTGAAAAAATTTCTATAGAAATAAAATTTTGAAAAAAAAAATTCTTTATTAATAAAATTTTGACAAAATTTTCTATAGAAATAAAATTTGGACAAAATTTTCTATAGAAATAAAATTTTGACAAAATTTTCTATAGAAATAAGATTTTGACAAAATTTTCACTAGAAATAAAATTTTGAAAAAATTTCTATAGAAAAAAAATTTTGAAAAAATTTTCTTTATTAATAAAATTTTGACAAAATTTTGTATAGAAATAAAATATTGACAACTTTTTCTTTAGAAATAAAAATTTTGACAAAATTTTCACTAGAAATAAAATTTTGAAAATTTTCTATAGAAATAAAATTTTGACAAAATTTTTAATAGAAATAAAATTTTGACAACATTTTCTATAGAAATAAAATTTTGATAAAATTTTCAATAGAAATAAAATTTTGACAAAATTTGCTATAGAAATAAGACTTTGACAAAATTTTCACTAGAAATACAATTTTGACAAAATTTTTTATAGAAATAAAATTTTGACAAAATTTTCTATAGAAATAAAATTTTGACAAAATTTTCTATAGAAATAAAATTTTGACAAAATTTTCTATAGAAATAAAATTTGGACAAAATTTTCTATAGAAATAAAATTTTGACAAAATTTTCTATGGAAGTAAAATTTTGACAAAATTTTTTATACAAATAGAATTTTGACAAAATTTTCGATAGAACTAAAATTTTGACAAAATTTTCTATAGAAATAAAATTTTAACAAAATTTTCTATACAAATAGAATTTTCATAAAATTTTCTATAGAAATAGAATTTTGAAATTTTGTCTCTGTAGCACTACCCTTCGAGTAGGGTCAAATTTTCTAATATTTTTAATGAATTATTTTCAAAACATTTTCCAGACCATTTATAAAACAGTTTTTCTGCTCATACTAATTTATTATAAATTTTTTTTACTATATGTTTGTTTTTTTTTTTTTTTTATATGATTACTCCATTGAACAAACAACTAAAAAATTTTTGCAAGTTACATGAATATTTTTTTCTTTAATATCTTTTGCTTCATAAAACACCTCCTACTCTGCTTTCAAATCCATGCTAGATTAACATTAAATAAAACATATCTGAAAATACCATCAAATCGTTCCACTCCACAAAGTTCTAGAGCTTCAACAGCACCTCCATCCCCAAGAAATCGATCCACTTCGAATTCGCCACAACCATTCAAAAACGATATCAGCTATATGAAGAATATTTTCAAATAAAAACGAAAACACGATAAACATTAAACAAGATACACATTTGTATATATATAGGCCTATAAATGTTATAGAAAATTATATCGCTAGTATATCACCAGTATAATCCCTCCACACTTTGCATCTTCCTTTTCCTTTAGAGTTCTACAGGAATCACTGTGTGCGGTTAGTGCGGCAAATTCACCGGCGGCCTCCGATGACGATGATGGCGGTTTTAAATATATCGATCCAGATTTGGCTTTGGCTCTGCGATTGAGCCAACAAGATCAACAAGAATATGAATTGGAGCGTAAACGTGAACAAGAAATGATTGAGCAAGCTTTAAAATTAAGTTTACAAGAACATTAGAATTAGTCATCTATCAACAAAGAAGAAGAAGAAGAAAAAACAAATGTCTTATATTTGTTTAAATAATTGATCTTATGTATGCTTGAGGTTGTTTCAACTTAATCAATGAAAAATTGTTTAAAGTATATTTTTTTGAAAATATACCCAGTCTTTATGTTCTCATTTTATTACTATTATTATTAATAATATAAATAAAGTTAGGTATTATTTTTTTCTTTAATCCAAACATATGTGTCTATACATAAAACGTATGCCAAAAGTTTTATTTAATATTTATAATTTTTCTTTGTTGAGTTAAATTTATGTTTTTGTTAAAATTTAATTAAAATCCTATTAAAAAAAACGTTTGTATACTTAGTTTATATAGAGTATACGTATTTTTTAATATGCATCTATATATGCAAACAAATACATACACGTCTATAAAAAAAAACAACTTTTAGTACTATTTCGAAACATACACACATTCTCACAAAACAGCACTCATTGGATGAGATAAATTAAAAAAAAAAAAAACTAAACCAAACTATCAATTTATTTTAATTTGTTATAAACATTTATGATAGAAATCAAGATGAAAAAAAAAAATAAAATAAAATCTATTAATTTAAAAATGAAAGATTATTGTGTTTGTTTTCCATTTTAAAATATCGATATTTTTATATGAAAAACTTAGATTGACTCCCAGAATAAAAAAAAAAACATCAAAATCCTGAAAAAATCACAATTTTTATATAAAAAATGTTTGTTGCTCATATCTAAACTATGCACCCTAGAGGGAAAAGGAGCTTATTTTGTGATCATTCTAGAGGGAAAAGTTGCTTAATTCCTGATCAACTCCCGGAAATCAAAAATTTTTCTTGGGGGTCTAAGCCCCCTCCCCAGAGGCCTTCCTACGCTTATGCATATAAACCGATCCCCAGATTTGAAATCCGAGTCCTATTGGAGGTGCAAAATTCATCCGATCCGGTTGAAATTTGGTACGTGGTGTAATTATATGGTCTGCAACAATCAAGCACAAATTGGTCCATATCGGTCCATAATTATATATAGTCCCCATATAAACCGATCCCCAGATTTGACCTCCGGAGCAAAATTCATCCGATCCGCTTGAAATTTGTAACGTGGTGTTAGTCTGCATCAATCATGCAAAAATTGGTCCATATTGGTCTATAATTATATATAGCCCCCATACATACAGATCCCCAGATTTGGCTTGCGGAGCCTCTTAGAGAAGCATCCGATTCGATTGAAATTTGGTACGTGATGTTAGTTCATGACCTTTAACACCCATGCAAAAATTGGTCCATATCGGTCCATAATTATATATAGCCCCTATATAAACCGATCCCCAGACTTGACCTCCGGAGGCTATTGGAGGAGAAAAATTCATTCGATCTGGTAGAAATTTGGTACGTGGTGTTAGTATATGGTTTGCATCAATCATGCTAAATTTGACCCATATTGGTCCATAATTATATAGTCCCCATATAAACTGATCTCCAGATTTGACCTCCGGAGCCTCTTGGAGGAGCAAAATTCATCCGATCTGGTTGAAATTTGGTATGTGGTGTTAGTATAAGTTCTGCATCAATCATGCAAAAAGTGGTCCATATTGGTCCATATAAACCGATACCCAGATTTGACCTCCGGAGCCTCTTGGAGGAGTAAATTTCATATGATTCCGTTGAAATTTGGTTCGTAGTGTTAGTATATGGTCTGCATCAATCATGAAAAATTTGGCCCATATTGGTCCATAATTATATATAGTCCCCATATAAACCGATCCCCAGATTTGACCTCCGGAGCCTCTTGGAGAAGCAAAATTCATCCGATCTGGTTGAAATTTGAAACGTGGTGTTAGTATATGGTCTGCATAAATCATGCAAAAATTGGTCCATAATTATATATAGTCCCCATATAAACCGATCTCCAGATTTGACCTCCAGAGGAGTAAATTTCATCTGATCCCGTTGAAATTTGGTACGTGGTCTAAGTATTTAGTCTTTAAAAACCATGCCAAAATTGGTACATATCGGTCTATAGTTATATATAGACCCCAGATAAACCTATCCCCAATCACACAAAAATCGGTCCATATCGGTTCATAATTGTATATAGCCCCCTTATAAAACGACCCCCATATTTCAATTCAGCTCTCTAATTACCGCGCAAAAATTCATATCCGTTGGTAATTATTTTTACACTTCCCTATATCTTCCCTATAAGAACTGAATTATATATGAATTATTTTGTGGATGACAGTCTTAATAAGAAGTTTCTACCCAGTCCATGGTGGAGGGTTAGGTTAGGTTAGGTGGCAGCCCGATGTATCAGGCTCACTTAGACTATTCAGTCCATTGTGATACCACATTGGTGAACTTCTCTCTTATCACTGAGTGCTGCCCGATTCCATGTTAAGCTCAATGACAAGGGACCTCCTTTTTATAGCCGAGTCCGAACGGTGTTCCACATTGCAGTGAAACCACTTAGAGAAGAAACCCTCAGAAATATCACCAGCATTACTGAGGTGGGATAATCCACCGCTGAAAAACTTTTTGGTGTTCGGTCGAAGCAGGAATCGAACCCACGACCTTGTGTATGCAAGGCGGGCATGTTAACCATTGCACCACGGTGGCTCGGTGGTGGAGGGTACATAAGATTCGGCCGAACTTGCGGCCATATACACTTGTTGTTTTTTTTTCAATTTTGTTGAATAAATTAAATTTTTGATTGAATATTTTTTAAAACTTAATTAAGATTTTAATTGGAAATATTTTTATGAAGTTTTTTTATGTATAAAGTTCAATGACCTTACACATATATTCAATATGAACTAAAGCAATTCCCAAAAATATGTAGTAAAAATGAACTACTTACTGTGTGGTTAAAATCGCCGTGATTTATTTGGTGGAGTATAATTTAGTTCAATTTTCGCACAATCTAGTTCATTCATGCTGTAACATAAAACAGTTTACTTTTATTTCTTTGTATTTTGGAATATTTTTCTGCTGTGCCCACTAACAAGTTTCTTTGGGTGTAAGTTTTAATTTCGGAGATTGTAAGATGGTAAATGTCAAAGAAATGGGCGCCATCTAGTAGTTGCTAGTTTTCTTCTAGCAACGAACGAAATGTTTGCTTGCTAACACTTCGTGTCGGCTTTCGGATATTTGCTGTAGGATTTTTAATGTGACATGTTATATTAAATGTTGTGTTCTACATTAAAATAATTAATATAAAATCATTTGTATTTGTTTTTATTTTATTTATCGTTTTCGATATTTTGTTACATTTGCGTACATCTAAGATTATATGTACATATGTATAAAAATAAATTGGGGTATTATACATATGCCTAAGGATCTATGCTCATGTTTATATAAAAATTATACTTTATGGAATATAGCATAGTACGATACAAACAAGATAGACATAATAAACAATTTAGCAAATCAGTAAAAGAAGTTTGTTTTTATTTTTAAGTACAAAAGAAAGATAGTTGGTTGGTATAGGTGGAAAATTGCAAAAACAAAAGTAAAGAAAATTAGAGAAACACATTATAAGGTAAATACATATTAATATGTATGTAAATAAAAGAGTTGTATATGGTGGGATATGTTGACACAAAATAAACTGTATGTAATTTGATAGTCACTTGTGAAATGAAAAATTCCATTTTAAACAATATCTAATAAAAATTAATAATCAATAATTTTTTTCGTTTTTTTAGTAACTTATTTACAAATTTAGATAATCACAAAATTGATTTTTACTATAATAGGTATAATAATAATTGGTTATAAATTTTTACTATTTTAATATTAGCTATAAAATCGATAATTAGTATAGGCATGCAGAAACATAAATGGAAAATTTTTAGAAAAAAATATTGTATTTGTGTAGTATGTAGCAAATGTTGTATGGTGTGTGATAAAAATATCATTTTATCACTTGATTGAATTATATGGATGGATATGCTATATTGTTACTATTATTATTATTATTATTTTTTGTAAATTTCGATTAATAAAAATTTCAATATGGTAGCTTTGACTTCCCTTATTCCGGTTTGCTAGAGTCGACGGCATCTTTTGTGGGTTGTATTTAATGACAGGGTTTTTTTTTTAATTTTAAACTATAATTCCTTTACATCATTGCGTATTTTGTTGTTGTCATCAACACAGAAAAAAAATTTCACCAAAATATATCCAATTAAAATTTTAATTGAATTTTCAAAAATATTCAATAAAAGATTTAATTGATTCAAAAAAAAAAAAATTACTAAAACAAAACTCAATTACAAAAATTAATATTAATACATTTTTTAAATGGATCAATTAATTTTTTAATTCACTTTAGTGATTAATACTATTATTTCTGTAATTGAAGACATTTCAATTAAAAATTAATTGTATCAATTAATTTCGTAATTGAATCAAAAAATATTTTTTTTGTGTGAAGGCATCAAATTTAGTTAAAATATTGATCATTTAACAAAAACGACAACGAAAGATTTTAATGAAGGTCCGTTAAATTAGGTTAAGCTAACCGACGGATATATATGTAATCCTGTTTCACGGTCGCAAAATTTTGAAGGACCCAGCCCCAGCCCCTTATTTCCCATTCAAAAATTTTTTTGGATCGAATTCCACACACATGATGATATCTGGCATCTTTTATTGAAAATATTCAAAGATCCGACCCGTCATTTCCTATTTTTATCAAATGTTTGGATGTTTAATGTTTTAATCCAACAAAAGGGAAAATTAAATGTTTAATTTAATTAATTTAATTTAATTTTTGAAATATTTTGGGCGAATCGCAAAAATAATGGTTTTAATGGTTTTCCTACAAAATTATTGTTTAGAAATTTCTAAAAAATAACAAAAAAAAAAAATTTTGAAAAAAAGCGAAGAATAATTAATTAATTTAATTTAAATTTTTGAAATATTTTCGATGAGACCCAAAAATAATTTAAAATTTTTAATGGTTTTCCTACAAAATTATTGTTTAGAAAATTCTAAAAAATATAACAAAAATTATGAAAATCTATTAAAAAGGGGAAATGTTTGGATGTTTAATGTTTTAATCCAACAAAAGGGAAAATTAAATGTTTAATTTAATTTTTGAAATATTTTGGGCGAGTCGCAAAAATAATTTAAAATTTTTAATGGTTTTCCTACAAAATTATTGTTTACAAAATTCTAAAAAATAAAAAAAAAACAATTTTGAAAAAAAGCGAAGAATAATTAATTAATTTAATTAAAATTTTTGAAATATTTTCGGTGAGACCCAAAAATAATTTAAATTTTTTAAAAGTTTTCCTTAAAAAATATTGTTTAGAAAATTCTAAAAAATATAACAAAAATTATGAAAATCTATTAAAAATGGGAAATATTTGGATGTTTAATGTTTTACTCCAACAAAAGGGAAAATTAAATGTTTAATTTAATTAATTTAATTTAATTTTTGAAATATTTTGGGCGAGTCGCAAAAATAATTTAAAATTTTTAATGGTTTTCATACAAAATTATTGTTTAGAAATTCTAAAAAATAAAAAAAAAAAAACAATTTTGAAATTTTGAAAAAAGCGAAGAATAATTAATTAATTTAATTAAAATTTTTGAAATATTTTCGGTGAGATCCAAAAATAATTTAAATTTTTTAAAAGTTTTCCTAAAAAAATATTGTTTAGAAAATTCTAAAAAATAGAACAAAAATTATGAAAATCTATTAAAAACGAGAAAGGGGAAATGTTTGGATGTTTATTGTTTTAATCCAACAAAAGGAAAAATTTAAAGTTTAAGTTAATTAATTTAATTTAATTTTTGAAATATTTTGGGCGAGTCGCAAAAATAATTAAAAATTTTTAATGGTTTTCCTACAAAATTATTGTTTAGAAAATTCTAAAAAATAAAAAAAAACATTTTTGAAAATCTATTAAAAAGCGAAGAATAATTAATTAATTTAATTAAAATTTTTGAAATATTTTCGGTGAGACCCAAAAATAATTTAAATTTTTTAAAGGTTTTCCTACAAAATTATTGTTTAGGAAATTCTAAAAAATATAACAAAAATTATGAAAATCTATTAAAAATGGGAAATATTTTTTATTTTGGAAAATAATACAAGACAAATTTTCGTCTCGGCACATTGACAACAAAGGAAAAATAAAATATAATAATTATTTTATAATTATAATAATAATTATTTTATAATTAAATAAATAATTCAATTAAATACTTCATGAAATAACACGCCATGAAGTATTTTAAATATTACCCCGCATAAAAAACCCCAAGTGAAATTACTCCTCATAGGGAATAAACCAAAACAATAAGAGGATCATTTTCCACCGACGATGATTGCAACCGGAATAAGGGCAATCACAGAAAAAAAATTGTTTTCAATTTTTTAAACCAATTAATTTTTAATTTAATTTGAATTTAATAGTATCAATCACTAACGTTAATAAAAAAATTAATTGGTCCAAGTTAAAAAGGATTGATCCAACTAAAAAATTAATTTATAAAATTAAAAACTTAATTGATACAATTAATTTTTGTGATTGATTTTGGTTTTAATTAAAAAAATAGTTGAATAATGGAATATTTTTTAAAATTCCATTAAAATTATATGTTCAAAATCTTCGAGTCCTCGAGCTGAATAAATCATTTCATTATATATTGATTAAGGCCGAATCAAAAAAAAAAAAAAACTAATAATGTTAAACATTTTTGGTGATTTTTTCTATGCATAACAAAATAGAACTCTTTCAAAATTAGTTTATATAGTTGGCACTGTAAAAAAAACTGTAAGTAGAAAGCTAACATAAAATATATGTACATAAAATATATGTATATAAAAAAATTACATATCTTTAACTTAGAAATTAAACAATAATTATAATATGTGAAAAATTATCTTATCGTATGCTTAATTAAAAACTAATATGACACATTTGCTATATAGAAGCATTACAATCTTGAATTGTAGTCTTCAATCCATAATAAATTTTGCATTTTAAAATTATTGCACCTTAATTGTAATTTTGTTTCCTTAATTCTATTGAAAAAATAAAATTAATCATTTATACGATAATCTTGCAGTCGACAATTGAGTTATTTTACACACCAAAATTAATTATGTACGAAATGAATTTATCTTCTTAGCTGCGTGCTCTCGTAGGTGTGTATGATTTTCTATTGTTTAAAACTTAATTTATAAGCTGAGTTGGTTGTTTTATAAGTTGCATTAGTATAACTTAAATTAATTGTATATTCAGTGCTTAAATGTATTTAAAGCATTTTTGTTTATCGTGTGGTATACGCGTCTTAAAGAGTATCGAATCTGCTCGATATTGTGTATTTAGTAGAGGCGTATATCCAAAAACCTGAAAATGAAGATATTATATTGAAATCTATATATACACACATCTTGCGAAAATTTAGTATTTATTTTTTTATAATATTTCTATAGAAATAAAATTTTGACGAAATTTTCTATAGAAATAAAATTTTCAGAAAATTTTCTATTGAATTAACCTTTTGACAAAATTTACTATAGATATAAAATTTTAAGAAAATTTTCTATAGAAACAAAATTTTGAGAAAATTTTCTATAGAAATAAAATTTTGAAAAAAAATCTATAGAAATAATATTTTAGAAAATTTTCTATAGAAACACAATTTTGAGAAAATTTCTATAGAAATAAAAATTTCCCAAAAATTTTCTATAGAAATAAAATTTTAGGAAAATTTTCTATAGAAACAAAATTTTGGAAAAAATTTCTATATAAATAAAATATGGGAAAATTTTCTATAGAAAAAAAATATCAGAAAATTTTCTATAGAAATAACATTTTAAGAAAAATTTCTATAGAAACAAAATATAGAAACAAAATAAAAATTTTCCAAAAAATTTTATATAGAAATAAAATGTTGAAAATGTAGAAATATAATTTGAGAAAATTTTCTATAGACTAAGTAAGCTACACTTGTAGTTTAGTCAATGTATGGTTTTAAGCTGAAATAAAAAACAACAACAATGCTTAAAGAACAAAACCAACAATAACGAAACAAAACGAATGAAAAAAATTTTCTATAGAAATAAAATTTTAGGAAAATTTTCTATAGAAATAAAATTCTGTAAAATTTTTCTATATAAATAAAATATGGGAAAATTTTCTATAGAAATAAAATTTTGTAAAATTTTCTATAAAAAAAATGTTGACAAAATTTTCTATAGAAATAAAATTTTGACAAAATTTTCTATAGAAATAAAATCTTAGGAAAATTTTCTATAGAAATAAAATTTTAGGAAAATTTTCTAAAGAAATAAAATTTTGGGAAAATTTTCTAAAGAAATAAAATTTTGGGAAAATTTTCTATAGAAATAAAAATGTGACAAATTTTCTATAGATATATAATATTGCAAAAATTTTCTATAGAAATATAATTTTGGCAAAATTTTCTATAGAAATAAAATTTTGATACAATTTTCTATAGAAACAAAATTTTGCAAAAATTTTCTATAGATATAAAATTTTGACAAAATTTTCTATAGAAATAAAATTTTAGCAAAATTTTCTATAGAAATAAAATTTTGACAACATTTTCTATAGATAATTTTATATATAATTTTCTATAGAAATTAAATTTTGACAAAATTTTTTATAGAAATAAAATTTTGACAAAATTTTCTATAAAAATAAATATTTTATACAATTTTCTATTCAAATAAAATTTTGCCAAATTTTCTATAGAAATAAAATTTTGACAAAAATTTTTATAGAAATAAAAATGTGACAAAATGTTAAATAGAAATAAAATGATGACAACAATTTTTAAAGAAATAAAATTTTAATAGAAATAAAATGATGACAAAAATTTATAAAGAAATAAAATTTTGACATAACTTTTCTATAGAAAGAGAATTTTGACAACATTTTCTATAGAAATAAAATATTGACAAAATTTTCTACAGAAATAAAATTTTGACAAAATTTTTTTTAGAAATAAAATTTTGACAAAATTTTCAATAGGAATAAAATTTTGACAACATTTTTTATATAAATGTTGACCAAATTGTTTAAAGAAATAAAATTTTGACAAAATATTCAATACGAATAGAATTTTTACAACATTTCCTATAAAATTTTGATATAAATTTTCTATAGAAATAACATTTAGACAACATTTTCCATAGAAATAAAATTTTGACAACATTTTCTATACAAATAAAATTTTGACAAAGTTTTCTATAGAAATAAAATTTTGACAACATTTTCTATAGAAATAAAATTTTTCAAACATTTTCTATAGAAATAAAATTTTGACAAAATTTTCTATAGAAATAAAAGTTTGACAAAATTTTGAGAACATTTTCTTTAGAAATAAAATTTGAGAAAATTTTCTATAGAAATAAAATTTTATGAAAATTTTTTAAAGAAATAAAATTTTGGGAAAATTTTCTATAGAAATAAAAATTTGACAAAATTTTCTATAGAAATAAAATTTTGACAACTTTCTATGGAAATAAAATTGTGACAAAATTTCTATAGGAATAAAATGTTGACAAGCTTTTCTATAAAATTAAAATTTTGAAAAAAATTTCAAAATTTGAGAACATTTTCTATAAAAAAAATTTTCCAGAAAATTTTCTATAGAAATAAAATTATAGAAACATTTTCTATAGAAATAAAATTTTAGGAAGATTTTCTAAAGAAATAAAATTTTGGGAAAATTTTCTATAGAAATAAAAATGTGACAAAATTTTCAAGAGAAATAAGCCTTTGACAAAATTTTCTATAGAAATAAAATTTTGACAAAATTTTCTATAGAAATAAAATTTTGGGAAAATTTTCTATAGAAATAAAAATGTGACAAAATTTTCTATAGAAATAAGCCTTTGACAAAATTTTCTATAGAAATAAAATTTTTACAAAATTTTCTATAGAAATAAAATTTTGACAAAATTTTCTATAGAAATAAAATTTTGACAAAATTTTCTATAGAAATAAAATTTTGACAAAATTTTCTATAGAAATAAAATTTTGACAACATTTTCTATAGAAATAAAATTTTGACAATATTTTCTATAGAAATAAAATTTTGACAAAGTTTTCTATAGAAATAAAATTTAGACAACATTTTCTATAGAAATAAAATTTTGACAAAGTATTCTATAGAAATACAATTTTGACAACATTTTCTATAGAAATAAAATTTTTCGCAAATTTTCTATAGAAATAAAATTTTGACAAAATTTTCTATAGAAATAAAGTTTTGACAAAATTTTTTAATAAAAAATAAAATTTTCCCAACATTTCCAATAGAAATAAAATTTTCAGAAAAGTTTTATAGAAAAAAAAATTTCAGAAAATTTTTATAGAAATAAAATTTTTAGAAAACTTTCCATAGAAATAACATAAATTTAATATAGAACATTTCTTTCGAATAATAAAAAAAAAAAAACATTTTTATAGTAACCACAAAAATTTGATCAACAACAACAATTTGAGAATTTTTGGTAAAATTTTCTTCAAATTTTGGTAGATTATTTTTGGCACGAGTGACGATCGTGATGAATTCAATATTTTACGTATGTAAATTATTCTTCGGCCGCATTTGCAGTTTATACACGTACACTTGCAAGAATAATTACCAAAGAGACTCAGTTTTGAGTCAAAGAAATTTTAAAAATTTCTGTTATCTCTATCTTTGAATACCAATTTAATAATAAGTGGTCGATTTACTACAATTAAGCGTTATGGGATAGTTTTTCTAACCACCGTTGCCACAAGCTCCGAAACAAAAAAAGTGTTTAGTTTGGCCCAGAAAACCCAAAAGTATTAATAACAAAGGTTCATACTCACTTGTGAAAAGAAATTTATACATTTGTGCCGTTCCTGGAAATGTGTATCATCTTCACTCAATGAAACTGGACAGCCAGGACAACGGAATGTCCAGCGTGATGTTACTTTTACCGGAGGTTTTCTTGTGATATGAGATACAAGGAAATTCATGGCTATATCTTCACAATTCATATACTCATCGACTTTGTCACGTATGGCCTGAGGCAATTGATACGTATACAGATACATGTAGTATTTATGGATAAAGGCAGCTCCCGTTAGAACCATACTGAGCTCACAACTATAATTGGAATTATAATTCCAATGGTGATTATCATTTAAATCCCAGGCATGGAAACGACCTGGAAATCCAACAACTCGATCACGATGTTCACGCCAAACACGAAATCCAAAGAGAATTTCGTCATGCCTTAAATGGGCATCATCATCCACAGAGAGTACCGCTTCCGTTTCGATTACATCGAAAGGAAGGAAGCGATTGTTTAGAGAATTTCTTGGAGCTCTCACAACTGCCACAGGTACACCAATATCAGGCCAACGTAAATCATCCAAGGGAGGTTTTGGAGAATTCCACACCACCACGACTTTATGTAAGTAGGGCAATCCATAGAGACGACCAAGGGAATCCATTAATACTTGTTCCCTTTCATAGGTTAGAATGACTATGGTGAATTGCTCTCTGGGATAATTGCCACCCAGGGCTTCGCTGAATTCTTTGCCAGCCCCACCACTACCCTTGCCAATGGGACGAAAACCCATATGAGATCCCATGAATTTTGCTTCTGATGGTAAGACTGGATCGAAGGGTAATTGGGGATACATATAGAAAGGATCAACCTGTAATCAAAGCCAATATGTTAAACAATTTTGGAGTCCATTTTTTCTCACCATTATCGTTAACTTACCCAATCATTCCATGCTTCTCTAGATTGCATTCTCAAAATTGTATAATTTCTTTTAAATGCTGGACTTGGATAGGGTGGTTCCATAGGACCTAAAGACTCTTCTTGTTCCGTGTCCATACCCACTGGAGGATCCGATTTCAGTGGTATAAAGGTATTATTGAAAACACTTTGTGCTATCACAGGCGGTACTGGTCTGGGTGGTACTCCCAATCGATCACGTAAACTTGCTATAATCGTATCAACGGTGGCTTGCACAGAACTAAGATAACGTTCCCACATTAAACGTCCCTGGCGACGCATTAACAATAAATCTCCATCCTGTATAGCTCTCAGCAGAAAGTGTAGTTCGGTAATACGAGCTTTAGGCAAGAGCAAGGCTACTCTACGCCAATCGATTGTCTCACTATAGGGTAGACGAACTTCGTCAGCACCCAAGATGACAGGAATAGCTCCGGACCTTAGAGCTTCATAAAGTCTAGCTAACATTAGAGTGGAACTAACTCTCTTCTCCAAGGGTGGCAGAATCAAAGCAAATGTGGAATCTTTTAAAATTTGTTTTCGTGATGAATCCGTACCACACAAAGCCCAATCAACAACGGCATTATCATCTTGTTGTTCTGTCGCCGGGATACATTTGAATTGCAAAAGAAATTTATCAAGCGTGGGACCTTTTGACATCTCAGTCAAATGATCCAATATAAAATCGTCTAAAGGGTGAGGTGAACGCAGCGGTTGATTCAAAGGTCTCAATTCACCTTGGAACGAAAGTAAATAGGCCCGTCTTGCTGGGACCATAGAAGCACATTCTTGCCAAACATCTCCACCTGGAGGTCCCAAGATAGGTGGCACTATTAAATCATAATTCTGGCGAAATTGTAAGGCTTCGAATGAAGATTGTACAACTATGGCTCTCATTGTGTTTTGATTCAACAAAGCATTTGTGGATTTTGAATTTAGATTTCTTCTTGCTAAATTCAAGAGAACATGATTTCGACCATCACCACCCCAAAAGGGTAATTTGTATAATTTATTCATATCAATTGCGTTATATTTCTCCGCATTGGATGAAGAGCCCCTTTCTTTTTGTTCTTCCTCTAGAGCAGCGTAACGGTTATTCTTCAGAGATTCATGTTCATATAGGGCTTCCCCTATCAAAACCAAATATATGCAAGCCTGTTTTGGATCCCTTACAATGTGGGCATTGTAACCCAGTGTTTGTTTAATGGTTGTCCTGAGAAATCCATCAATTTCATATCCACTCTTCAGAACGCTATAGACATCGGGATCGTAGAGATAAACGGGAAAACCCGATGTTAGACTACATCTTGAATGATCAAAACAATTGTGCATTTCACACGAAGCCATAGTTTGGAGCGATGTGGCAGGCATGTTACGAGGTAAGGCATTTGGAAATAAAGTCCTTGGCAATGCCAAATCTGGAGTGTTTCTTTGTACTGCTTCTTTTTGGGCTACTTGAGCTTGTTCCACAGATATTTTCAGCCTTTCTAGTTCCGTTTGCTCTCGCATCAAATCTTGTTTAAGTTCTTCGATTTTTTGGTTATATTGTCCTATATCAGATTGCAATTTTTGTCTACGTGCTTCCAATTCTCGTAGTTCTATGGAGACTGTACTCTGTGGAAAAAACAGATAAACGATATTAGGACCATAGACCAAAGCATAAAGGATTTTAAGGAAAAAGGAATTTAGATTCTGAAGATCATGATCTTCAGACCCTTGATTTCTCCATGAATTAATGTGTGGTGCTACCTAGGAAAGTTACCAGATAATCGGAAATGCCGCCATTACTGTTGACAAGAGATAGCCTGCAATATTTATTGTGGCAGAGTGTCAGGCAGGACTACATCTTATAACCTTCTGTGGTCAAAACGATAATACTACCCAATTTCTGTCCTCTTTGACTTCTTTCCCATTTAATCTCTATACACACCTTAATTCTCAACAGCTCCTCAATTCTCATTTTCAAATCACTTGCACGCATGGAACTAAAATCTTCATAAGCATCCAGCAATGGACGCTGTCTATGCAAATCCAATTGGGGAACATCACTGTCAGGCTGAAAGAGAAGAGGAACGTATACGTGGTCTCAAAACTCAATATCTCTTAGGCCAACACCGCCACTTACATTCAATAGACTTCTGTGGGCGAATAGAGGCAACAGTACTAACAACAATAGTATCAATAGAATTGTTTTGTAGATACGATAGTGACGAAACCAAGAATTAATGCTACCGCATAGCACTGATACAAATCCACAAACGGAAGTTGTATTTGCGGTATTCATTGAAGCTGTTGTTGCCGAAAGCCATGACGTATTGGATGATTTTGCTTTAATTGATTTTTCGTTGTCGTCGTCGTCTTCCAAGAGATGATAAGTGCTGCTGGCTATACTGTTTTGTGTTGAAGACGAATGTAGAGTATTATTGGTACTCATGATGTTGTTGTTGGACAGGGACAGACGAAGACACACAACCCGAGATTCCGATTTCGGGAGAGTCCTTTTCACAAACAAACAAGCACAAATATTAAATATATCATTTAATTGTATAAACTCATGATTTTTTTTTATCGGTATATTGTGTTATTTGAGATTATTTTATTAGGGAATTGTTATCATTCTAACCACCTCAGCTATAATGACAGAATGCTGATCAGCTGTTTAGCCTATGTAACGTAACGTACCGATGTGTTTCATGGGTGACTTATTAACACGTATATGGTTTCGAAAACGGAATGGTGGAACAAGCAGGTAAATACCATGGCTGAACAAGAAGGTTAAATCATGGGCCCATATGATTACAATTTTTTTATTTCGACAAAATTTTAAGATGTCAAAATCATATGTTTATGGTGATTGCAGCTCTCAAAATGACACTGCATAGCAAATGCATCTCAAACAAGCTCGCGCATTCTTAGCTGGAGAATTGTTCAAAGATGACTTGAGTATCTTGATAACATATTCCAGACCCAAAATACCACGCACATCAGTTTTTAAACTGCATCATATACTGTTTTTGTTAATAGATGGCGAAGATCCATTTGTCTGACTTCCATTCTTAACTTTGGTGGGTATTATAGTCTTATTTGTCTCATATCGGCGTTCCTGGGATGAATTATCCACTTCACAATCACTCATAGGTGACACAATTAAATTTGAACCTTTATTTTTCTCTGGATTTTAATTATTTTTTCAGGACAATTGAAAGAATAAATAATTGCCACTTTTACCAATGCCATACGATTCTTTTATCAGCTGATTTTGACTTCTTAAAATTGTAAACAACATATTGAAATTTGTTGTTTTTGTTATCGTGATTCAACCTCTTTATTCAGCCATGGTAAATACTTTATTTAGGGCCAGGTCTTGTTATTAATTATCGTGTCGATAAAACAGCTCATCCCATACAAAAATTTTACTAACCGGAGGTTTATCCACCGGTTAAAATTAATCGGAGGATGAGAAACTGGCCATTATATTATCAACAAGTATATGAGAGATATTAGGCCTGTTTTCTTTTAGTACTCGATGCGTAATTTGTATAATACTACGTTCGCACTAGACCAAGGCATATTAAAGAGGTAAAGTCATGCAATCAGGTGACTAATATCGAGATTCATCTTGTCAAAGGCTTTGTTGACGTTTAGTAGGTTTGTTTACATTCCTTGTGTACATAAATATTACAATACAACAACACTACACATACACAGAATGTCAACTTAAGTGACCTGCCATTTTAGTTTGACTTTCTAAATATCATGGGGTGTACACATGTTTGCTCGTGACTTTACCTTTAATTAATATGCCTTGGCACTAGACACGAAATCTCGCTATTTAGAACCAAAATCTCGTTACAAATCTCAAGTGTTCGAACTGACAAAATAACGAGATTTTGTAGATTTGAGGATTTAACAGCTGTTTGTAAATATATCAATACAAACACAAACCCGTATGTGTACACGCACACACACATTCATCTACAAGGAAAATTGGGGCAGGGTTGCAAAAAGCGCATTTTTAGTACTAAAACCACAGTTGTACAAGGCAGTATAAGGGATTTTGAAAGAGATTTTGTTGAAATCCTCTACGATCCAGCTGATATTTGCCTATTGCAAATCTACTGAGATCTAGGAGCGAACGTAGTATAAGCTATTCAGAACATCTAATCAGAACCTCTGCAGGGAATAAATATTTCTGATTTAAACCGATATTTTTGATCAATTGGCGTCTGATTTGAGTCGACATGAGTCGCCATGCTCGGCGCCTGCGTCGACTGGCAAAGAACGGTCGGCGGCGGCTGAAATCGGCGGCTTCATTAATCGATACAAATAAAAAATTCATGAATTTTTCTGAAGTTTTTACGTTTTTTTTTCGAAAACATTTTCTATTGCTATTAAAAATTGTCCGTTATTATGTGCTTTATGCGCTTTACAGACTATCAGCTATTCCGGACGACAGTGCTCGTGTCGAACATATCCCATATATTGTGCACATTATAAGTTAAGTCCGAAGACATAATCGATACTGCTACATGTTTATGGGATCGATAACACATTTACCGATTATTTAGTCATCGCCGACAAGTCGTATCGAACCGACACACTGTAAGATTCTTTACAAACACCGACATTCCGTCCGGAATAACTGATAGTCTGTAAAGCGCATTACATACTATCAGTTATTCCGGACGACAGTGCTCGTGTCGAACATATCCCATATATTGTGCACATTACAACCCTGCCAGCATTTCAATGTTCCATTTCATCCTCATCGCTACCACAGACTCGTAAGTGACACTGCAACAATCGCCAACTGTGATAGTATTTTGCCATCACTATTCGCATGAAAGTATTTTGCCATCACTATTATTACAAGAGCCATTTTATATTTTGTGAAACACCAAGCGCAACTGGCTTATTATAATTTATTTCAATGAAAACGAAAATAAAGTGCTGAAAACATAGTTATTACGATTAAAATTGTGAAAAGTAAATTGGTGAACAATTTTTGACTTTCCAAATGGAATAAAGTGATAGTTTTTCAAATATTTTTCCAGACACGCTGCCTCCATTGGGAATAAAAGTACTGGCTGATACACGCTCACAAAAAATCGCTTCTGTAACATATACTCCCAAACATATTTTGCTTCAAGCATATACATTTTTGGGTATTGCCCAAACATTTATATGTTTGATCTCTTCCAATATATAATATGTTTGAAAGCATATTGGTCTAAACAATATATGTTTGGGTAGTCTAAGTTCCAAACATTTTGTATTTTTGCATCCAAATTCAATAATGTTGTCTTCCAAAAACAATATGTTATTATGTGAACATATAATACGTTTGGAAGCATTTTGCACCCAAAAATATTATATGCTTAAAAAAATTCTCCCAAACAATATTGTGCTCAAAATTTTATTTATTTATTTATATATTTACAAATAAACAGGTAATATAGGTGCTACCAACATAGGTTTTCGACCTGAATGCTCAAAATTTTGTTTCTGCCTAATTGTATATTCCCCCACATCTTTCTCACTTCCACGACATTTTTTAGTTCTTAGCACCTTTTTCTGTAATACAAACATTGTAGAAGAAATTATTCAATTGTAAGATTTTTTATTTTAATTTTACCTTTTGCCGGACGGGGATTCGAACAGCGGACCACACAGTTTGTAAGGATTAAAGAAGTAGCTGATCAATTGCCCAAGGAAAAATAAAATGTTAATTTTGTAATAACAAGCAACAACCACCAACTTAATTCAATATCGCTCCCTGTTAAATAGCGTTCCAAGCTACTAAACACATATATGTTTATAGGCTATTTCTAAATTAATATATGTTTGCATCCAAGCATATTATATTTACAAACATTTTATGTCCCAAACATAATATGTTCTAACATATTAACATATATGTCCCAAACATGTTATGCTAGTTTATGAACATTATATGCTTGCACTCAAAAATATTGTGTTTAAAAATTTGTGTTCCAAACATATAATGTTTATAGCCAAACATATGAAAAACAGTCTTTTTCATCCGTGTAGACGCTACAACATTTAACTTACAACTTGTAACTCAACATCAATCTCTTATTAATGCATAAAAATGTTTAAATGTGATGTGATAGTCGTATAAATGTTATATTTATGAGAATTTATAAATGTTTTATAAAATTAATAATCATCTAAACAATCGTGTTTTACTTGACCACAATGATTCTTTTACAACTATCTTAAAATGCACTTTGTCTGATTGGCTCTTATTGGCGTCCTTCTAAATGTATCCAGAAGGGCTCCTAATAATTGCACTCATGCGATACTTTTTTGTAGTAACTTGGCGTGGTACAACTTCTCAATAGTGACGGCGCTTTTCCGAGGAGTTTTGGATATCGTATATGAGTGTTTTCGACGTAGTGGGGATTCTCAGAAGCGCCCCCAAGTTACTACGAAAAAGTTTCTCATCAGTGCAATTATTAGGTGCCTATTTAGATCAATTTCGAAGGACGCCAATAAGAACCCCTGCAAACTATCAGAAAAAGTGCATTTTAAGGTAATTTTAGAAGAATCATTGTGGTCAAGTAAAACACGATTGTGTAGATGTTTATTGATTTGATTAAACATTTATAATTTCTTATAAATATAACATTTTTCGGTTTATCTCACCACATTTAACATAATTTTTTGCATTAATAAAAGAATGATGTTGAGTTTTAAGTAGCAAGTTACATATTGCAGCGTCTATCAGCCAGTTTGTTTATTTTCAATGGAGACAGCGTGCCTGGAAAAATATTTGAAAAACGATCACTTTATTCTATTTGGAAAGTCGAAAATTGTTCACCATATACCTTTCACAATTTTAAGCGTAATATCTATGTTTTCAGAACTTTATTTTCGTTTTTATTTAAATAAAAAATAACAAGCTGGTTGCGCTTGGCGTTTCACAAAAAATAAAATGGCTCTTCTAACAGTAGTGATGGCAAAATACTTTCATGTACATTTTGTACTTTTTGATATGCTTCCCCCATCACAGTTCGCGATGGTTGTGTTGACATTTACGAGTCTGTGGTAGCGATGAGGATGAAATGGAACTTTGAAATGCTGGCAGGGTTAAGTCCGAAGGCATAATCGATACTGCTGCATGTTTATGGGATCGATAACAAATTATTTAGTCATCGCCGACAAGTCGTATCGATGCGACACACTGTCGTGTCGTGTCATGTTCGGCACGAGCACTGTCGTCCGGTATAACTGATAGTCTGTAAAGCGCATTAGAAATCTGCTATTTCTCCACTTCGATTAAATGATGCAAAGCGATAAATGCATTGAAATCTGTTAACTTAATGCAACTACCTTAAATAAGTGTACCCTGTAATCTTCTGACATGCAATGTATAAAAGCAAAATATATGGCAACACGAACATATGTTTCTTTTACAGTTTAAATAGCATTGTAAACAATAATTGACCCGGGAGTAGTGATCAGTGGAACAATTCCTACTTTAAAACTAATGCTTAATTTATATTGAGATGGCTTCTGGAAGTAAACAACAGCCCCTAGATATACAAATTATACGCTTGGGAGAAAAGCATAACATATCCCAATTACAGACTTTAATCGATCAAACATCAACAAAACAGGTAATCAAATGTTGGACCATTGTTCCAATGATAATGTTTCTGCGTATTTAAATAGCAGCTGAATCTAGTGAAATTATTATTTAGGAAAATTTCCGACTACAAGTATTACTGACAGTCGGTCTATAGTGTCATTGAAAATCATGATAGGAAGCCCAGAATTGAGAAATTGAGATAGAAGAGAAATAGAGTGGCGAAATACCCAGATTATGGCCGGATCTAGAAAATATATTTTTGGGAAGTGATCCTCTGTCTTCACTGGTATTACTGGGAGTCTATTCTATAGTTTCAGTTATACTCATCCCAGAATTGAGAAATCCTGACTTTCCTGGATACAATAGGAAAGGAGAAAAGTGGCAAAACACACAGATTATGTGGCCCTAGCAGTGAGGTCAAAATTTCCATATACAACTGTAGATACTGAATATAGTCACGTATGTTCGTCAATTGGGACCTTCGGCAAAGCGTCAAATGCCCTTACGGGAATGGAAGTAAAAAAGTTAGCTTTCTAGATTTTAGTGTGTTTGAAACAGATTACGGCTTTAGTCTTTCAAATGCAATACTGACCTATACTTTGAGATCCTTTTAAACATTATAACCTTCTAGAATTTGTCTCTATTGTCTATTCTACAAATTCTAAATAAAAGCTTCATGATGTTTTTTTCATATTATTTCGTTTTAAAGCCAAAACGCCAGATTTTATCTTTTTTTTAATTAATTGATCCTCCATTTAATTTGGTTCCTGCCCAATTTAATTTTATTATAGGGCCGTTTTAGAGGTAGAAATGAAAAAAATCCCTGTACAGATGTGTTCTAGAAAGCCATCGCGAGCCAAAGTACCAGAAGAGTAACTTAGGTTAGGTATAGTGGCAGCCCAAAATGTCAGGCTCACTTAGACTATTTGGTCCATTGTGATAACACGTGGGTGAAGAAAATTTTGTCAAAATTGTATTTTTACACGTGAAAAAATTAGTGTATCTGGCCAGATATATCCATAGAACATTGTGTCAAAATTTCTATAGAAAATTTTATTTCTATACCCATTTTTGTCAAATTTTTATTTCTATAGAAAATTTTGTCAAAATTTTATTTCTATGGAATATTTTGTCAAAATTTTATTTCTATAGAATATTTTGTCAAAAATTTATTTCTATAGAAAATTTTGTCAAAATTTTATTTCTATAGAAAATTTTTGGAAAATTTTATTTTTATAAAAATTTTTGCAAAACTTTATTTCTATAGAAAATTTTGTCAAAATTTTATTTCTATTTTATTTCTATAGAAAATTTTTGCAAAATTTTATTTCTGCAGAAAATTTTGTCAAAATTTTATTTCTATAGACAATTTTGTCAAAATCTTATTTCTATAGAAAATATTGTCAAACTGTTATTTCTATAGAAAATTGTAGAAAAATATTTTTTGTTGTTTTTTTGATTTCAGCTTAAAACCATACATTGACTAAACTACAAGTGTAGCTTAACCAACAGAGGAAAAGAATGTTTGTCAAATTTATTTGGGCAAAGCCCTATAGACTGCAAGATGGTTGGATGGACGCACGTTTCGGAATTACCACATTCCTCATCAGCATCCTCTACTTTCAGCAAAACTATCAACCAATTATCAGAATAAATTCAGGCAGTTCATTAAACCCAACAATATTTTTTTTTATTATTTTGTCAAAATCTTATTTCTAGAGAAAATATTATCAAAATATTATTTCTATAGAAAATGTTTGCAAAATATTATTTCTATACCCATTTCTATAGAAAATTTTGTTAAAATTTTATTTCTATAAAAAATTTTGTCAAAATTTTATTTCTATAGAAAATTTTTGCAAAATTTTATTTCTATAGAAAACATTGTCAAAATTTTATTTCTATAGAAAATTTTGTCAAAAATTTTATTTCTATAGAAAATTTTTGCAAAATTTTATTTCTATAGAAAATTTTGTCAAAAATTTTATTTCTATAGAAAATTTTGTCAAAATTTTATTTCTATAGAAAATTTTGTCAAAATTTTATTTCTATAGAAAAATTTGTCAAAATTTTATTTCTACAGAAAAATTTGTCAAAATTTTATTTCTATAGAAAATTTGAACGCATTTCCCTTTTCTATAGAAAATTTTTGCAAAATTTTATTTCTACAGAAAATTTTTGCAAAATATTTTTTATTATTTTGTCAAAATCTTATTTCTATAGAAAATATTGTCAAAATGTTATTTCTGTAGAAAATTGTTGCAAAATATTATTTCTATACACAATTTCTATAGAACATTTTGTTAAAATTTAATTCTATAAAAAATTTTGTTAAAATTTTATTTCTATAGAAAATTTTGTCAAAATGTTATTTCTATAGAAAATTTTGTTAAAATGTTATTTCTATAGAAAATTTTGTCAAAATTTTATTTCTATAGAACATTTTTGCAAAATTTTATTTCTATAGAAAATTTTTGCAAAATTTTATTTCTATAGAAAATTTTGTCAAAATTTTATTTCTATAGAAAATTTTGTCAAAGGTTTATTTCTATAGAAAATTTTTGCAAATTTTTATTTCTGTAGCTATACCCATTTTCGTCAAAATTGTATTTCTATAAAAAACTTTATTTCTATTTTATTTTGTTTCTATTTTATTTCTATAGAAAAATTTGTCAAAATTTTATTTCTATAGAAAATTTTGTCAAAATTTTATTTCTATAGAAAATTTTGTCAAAATGTTATTTCTATAGAAAATTTTGTCAAAATTTTATTTCTATAGAAAATTTTGTCAAAATTTTATTTATATAGAAAATTTTGTCAAAATTTTATTTCTATAGAAATTTTGTCAACATTTTATTTCTATAGAAAATTTTTGCAAAATTTTATTTCTATAGCAAATTTTGTCAAAATCGTATCACCTACCACCCTGTATTAAAGAAGCCTTTAATCTCTTGTAATTTCAGCTCACCACATTACTTAACAACAAATTGGGCCGCAATGATTGCACGAACCTATGGAACTATCTTCTTCAAGGATTTAATCCAAACAACTTCGATTCAAGAGAGAAACGTTTTGCTTGTGTCAAATGTTTCCTAGATGGTCTCCTCAAAGTTGAATTGAGCTACAAGCAAATGTATGATCTGATAACACGTCTATGTCAAGATTTGAATACATTTTCCAGTGATCAATTGGTAGATATTCTAGAAAATTGTATTGATGGTATGCGTATGGGTGATCCAAAATGTGTAGGCTGGAAGGATTTACTGCCAGAGACATTGCATGTGCTCTCATCGCTACCACATTTAAGTGTGAATGGGATATTAATGAGTGGAGCCGAATATAGGGATACAACAGTAAAAAATTTGAGTTCCATGAAATGGCCCAATGAAGTGATAACACCAATTGCCGATATGTTCAAGTGAGTCTTTTGAAAATTTAAAATGGCAAAATATATGGAAATGTTTGTTTTTTCATTTTCTAGAGAAATCCATTTAACACCTGCCGAAACTATAACAGTTCTCAACAAGTTTTCCAGCTGTTTACAATTCTTGTCGCCGGATGCCTTGCCTGCATTGACTTATCAGTTATTTTCAATGTGCTCCACAGCATCTCAGATAATCATACCCATTTTAGCTTTGGAGAAATATTTTCATCGTTTTTATTATAAAAAACTCTTCGATGATATGAGTAGCAATTCCACAGACTTTGATAGTATTGGTATGAAAGAAACTCCCCCCCCAAAAAAAAATGGTCTCCACAACATTTTTTTCCATTTCAGATGCATTTTCCGATCGTGAATTAAGAGAAGCAGAAGAAACCATACTGCATCATTTGAATTATTGTACACAATACAAAATTAATGAAATGCAAATGTCCATTGTGCTAAGAGTATGTAAATCCAAATTTTTCATCTATTCCAAGTTTATAAATTTTCTTAATAATTTCAGAATTTTATTGCTATGCCCGATGTTATTTTAACCCCATTTGTTTTAAGTGCCATTTTGTCTATGTCCTCGTGTAATCGTGAACCCGACTCCCGTCTATCCTCCTCTATACTTTTACCATTTTTACGAACTGTTATTAAGCACAATCAAGACGAAAGTACATTATCCGATTATTCTGTTTGGTGTCGTGATAGTCTACAGCGAAAACAAGTCGATTTGGAACAAATTTTCACCGTACTCATTGATCAAAATAAAGATGGTAAAGATACCATAACACCGGGTTTGGTAAATTTGTCTTTTGTCCTGCTGAAAGCCAAAAATAGCCCACAATTAAATGAGTTGGCCATTGGTTTCCTAACGAAATTCATAAGAAAGCGTTTTGTGTTTGGCCAAGGTATAGTCAAGCGATTGGCTGAATGGATGGTTATTGAGCAAGAACAAAATCAATATTCTGGTAAGAGTGATTCTCATAATCCTTTAAAATGATATTGGATTCCATTCTTATTTACTTTTACAGAATGTCTAACATTATTGAGTGTTGCCGATACTTTTACAGTTTCTGAGTGTACAAAAACCATAAATTATGTCATGGACTATTTCTTATGGGTAAGTACATAGTTAATCAAAATATTAATTTTCGATTTCGATCAACGAAGGAACTCTTGCATTGTGAAAACATCAATAATACATTCAAAGAAACAGAGAGAAAAACATGTTGGAACAGCAAACAATCTACTGTGAATGGGGAAAACATTAAAAATTTACTTAAGCAGCAAAGTCATCATGGATTATCTTTTGTGGATCTTTTAATATAGAGTCGTCATGAACGATGATCTTTTCGTATAGAAAAGTCATCAAGGAAGATATTTCCACGTAGAAAAGTCATCAACGAAGATATTTCCATGTAGAAAAGTCATCAACGATGATGTTCTCACATAGAAAAGTTATCAAGGATGATCTTTTCGTATAGAAAAGGCATCAACGATTATTTTTTCGTATGGAAAAGTCATCAACGATGATCTTTTCGTACAGAAAAGTCATTAACGATGATCTTTTCGTACAGAAAAGTCTTGAACGACGATCTTTTCGTACAGAAAAGTCATCAACGATGATCTTTTCGTACAGAAAAGTCATCAACGATGATCTCTTCGTACAGAAAAGTCATCAACGATGATCTCTTCGTACAGAAAAGTCATCAACCATGATATTTTCGTATAGTATAGTCATCAATCACAGTATTTTCATATAGAAAAATCATCAACCTTGTGATTATCGTATAAAAGTCATCAACGATTTTCTTTTCGTATAGACAAGTCATCAACGATGATCTTTTTGTATGGAAAAGTCATCAACCATGTGCTTTTCGCATAGAAGAGTCATCAACGATGATCTTTTCGTATAGAAAAGTCATCAACATGAAGACAAGCAATCAATGAGAATCCTTTCGTATAGAAAAGTCGTCAATTTTGTTGTACAGAAGTGTCATCAACGATGATCTTTTCGTATAGAAAATCCATCAACGATGATCTTTTTGTATGGAAAATTCATCAACCCTGTGCCTTTCGCATAGAAAAGTCATCAACGATGATCTTTTCGTGTAGAGAAGTCATCAGAAAGATCATTTTTCATGTAAAAAGGCCATCAAACAGGGTCCTTTCATGTAGAAAAACCATCAAACAGGATCCTTTCGTATAAAAAAGTCATCAACGGCATTTTGAGTATAGAAAAGTCATCAACGATGATTTGTTTTGGTATAGAAATGTCATCTACAATGATCTTTTCGTATAGAAAATCCATCAACGATGATCTTTTTGTATGGAAAATTTATCAACCCTGTGTCTTTCGCATAGAAAAGTCATCAACGATGATCTTTTCGTATATAGAAGTCATCAGCAATGATCTTCTCATGTAAAACAGCCATCACACAGGGTCCTTTCATGTAGAAAAGCCATCAAACAGGGCCCTTTCGTATAGAAAAGTCATCAACGATGATCTTTTCGTATAGAAAATCATCAACGAAGATATTTTCGTATAGAAAATCATCAACGAAGATATTTTCATATATACAAGTCACCAACGATGATCTGTTCATTTAGAAAAGTCATTAACTATGATATTTTCGTACAAAAAAGTCTTCAACGATGATCTTTTCTTTTACAAAAGTCATCAACGATGGCCTTTTCGTATAGAAATTTCATCAACCATGATCTTTTCGTATAGGAAAGCCATCATGGACGATCTTTTCGTATAGAAAAGTCACCAACGATGATCTTTTCGTACAGGAAATCATCAACGAAGATATTTTAATATAGAAAATTCTTCAACGATTATCTTTTCGTATAGAAAAGTCTTCAACGATGATCTTTTCTTATACAAAAGTCATCACCATGGCCTTTTCGTATAGAAAATTCATCAACCATGATCTTTTCGTATAGAAAAGCCATCAACGGCGATCTTTTTGTATAGAAAAGTCACCAACGATGATCTTTTCGTATAGAAAAGTCATCAACGATTATCCTTTTGTATGGAAAAGTCATCAACCATGTGCTTTTCGCATAGAAAGATCATCAACGATGATCTTTTCGTATAGAAAAGTAATCAACAATGATCTTTTTATGTGAACAAGCCATCAATCAGAATCCTTTCGTATAGAAACGTCATCAACGGCCATTTTTTCGCATAGAAAAGTCATCAACGATGATTTCATCGTATAGAAAAGTCATTAGCAATGATCTTTTCATGTAGAAAAGCCATCAAACAGGGTTCTTTAGCATTTTTTTCGTGTAGAAAAGGCGTCAACGATGATATTTTTTGGTATAGAAATGTCATCAACGATGATCTTTTCGTATAGAAAATCCATCAACAATGATGTTTTTGTATAGAAAAGTCACCAACGTTGATCTTTTCACATAGAAAAGTTATCAATGATGATCTTTTCATATAGAAAAGTCATCAACGATGGTCTTTTCATATAGAAATGTTATCAACCATGATCTTTTCACATAGAAAAGTTATCAACCATGATCTCTTCGTATAGAAAAGTCATCAACCATGATCTCTTCGTATAGAAAAGTCATCAACGATGATCTCTGTGTATAGAAAAGTCGTCAACGATGATCTTTTCGTATAGAAAAGTCATCAACGATGATCTTTTCATATAGAAAAGTCATCAACCATGATCTCTTCGTATAAAAAAGTCATCAACGATGATCTCTTCGTATAGAAAAGTCATCAACGATGATTTCTGTGTATAGAAAAGTCGTCAACGATGATCTTTTCATTTAGAAAAGTCATCAACCAGGATCTCTTCGTATAGAAAAGTCATCAACGATGATCTTTTCGTATGAAAAAGTCATCAACGATGATCTTTTTGCATGGAAAAGTCATCAACCATGTGCTTTTAACATAGAAAAGTCATCAACCATGATCTCTTCGTATAGAAAAGTCATCAACCATAATATTTTCGTATAGAAAAGTCATCAACGATGATCTTTTCGTATGAAAAAGTCATCAACGATGATCTTTTTGCATGGAAAAGTCATCAACCATGTGCTTTTAGCATAGAAAAGTCATCAACCATGATCTTTTCGTATAGAAAAGTCATCAACGATGATCTTTTCATATATAAAAGTCATCAACGATGATCTTTTCGTATGAAAAAGTCATCAACGACGATCTTTTTGCATGGAAAAGTCATCAACAATGTGCTTTTAGCATAGAAAAGTCATCAACGATAATCTTTTCGTACAGAAAAGTCATCGACGATGATCTTGTCGTATAGAAAAGTCATCAACAATTAACTTTTCGTACAAAAAAAAAAATCAACAACAATAATTGTTTTGTATAGAAAAGTCGTCAACGATGATATTTTATTTTAAAACATTCATCAATGATGTCTTTTCGTTTAGAAAAGTTGATGTTTTCATATTGAAAAGTCATCGATGATTATATTTATTTTGTAATATTTAATATTATATTATCAATTTAATATTTCTAGCTTCCTGGTGATCAATCAATGCGTATGATGTCATTCATTTTACCAATTTTAAAAATATCTGCCCTAGTTAGAGATGCCTTTATAGAAGTTTTGCGAAAAGCCATGACATCAAGGTGAGTTAGACAACTAAACGAAATTAAAATTAAATATTTTGAGGAATTTCCTTTTAGTGATATAAGAACACGACGCATGGCGGTCTATGGATTTTGTATGATTTTGAAACAACTAAACAACAGCAACTCACAACGTTCACAAATGAGTGCATCGGGTATGTGTACCCAACTTAGTATTTCGGGTATATCATTAATGTCTCAGACAACTTTGGGCAATCGCAATAATCCACAAAGACATTTTGATATGTTAACTTTGGAAATTATAGGAGTGCTAAGAAGTTGTTTCAATCAAACATTGGATATTAAATTATGTTTATATGAAAGTAAGTGGATATTTTAAAATGAATGAGAATTTAATATAAATCTATGTTTCGTTTGTTTGATTGTTTTAGATCTACAAAGAGCTGTAGAATTAAATCCCAAATTGGTACCACATGTTTTGCAATTTATAGATTGGCATTTTCGTTCTTTCTTCACGGTTCCCATAGAGGATGATGAGGAGAGTCAATTTGTCATTAAATTTGATAAAATTGTCGCTGCAAAAGATTTACAAGAGTGTGATATCGAAATATATGATAATTTGGGTAAACTGTTGATATTTGTCAGTCATTGTCTTGTCATATTTGAGAAGTTTGAAAATGAATATGATACACGTGAGATAAAACGATTGATTAAATTATCTTTGGAAAATGTCATAGGAAGAAAGATAAAATTCGAAGATCTGGTAAGAATTGTTTTTATACAAGAAAGATTTATCCAAGTTTTCTACAGAAATTAAAACTTTTCATTTTCTATTTTTTTAATAGACCGGTTCCTTAACACATCTAAAAAATGAATTAATTTTGCAACAATTGAATTTCATCGAGGGTTTAATGGCTCATAGTCTGTTGACTTCAAAACAGACTAATGAAAATGTGAAACAGCTATTGCCACTCTTCAAGGAGCATGAGCATTTAACTGAAGGTCTTAAGGTGAGTTTTTTAAATTTTATTTTATTATTTTTTTTAAAAATTCAAAATTTTTTTGGTTTCATTTAGTCTTTATCACATAAAAAAGGTCCCAAGAAAACTAAGCCCACCAATGATAATGAAATTTCAAATATTACCATCAATGGAGTTCCTGTAAAGAAAATCCATTCGCAAGCTGAAAATATATGGGATTTAAGTATAATCGAAAGATTTTTAAGGCTGTTACATGAGTAAGTTTCTGCGAGAGCTGTACCCTACTCAAACAAACTATTAATATGAAAAAAATCCTTTCTCTCCACCCAGGGATATTGTACCTTTTGCTGCGCGTCAAGATACCCAAGCATTAAGATCCAAAGTATCTTTGGTTAACTATGTTTTAGAAGTGGCTGCTGCCAAAGTATCACAAATACGTTTAGAACCTTCATATAAACAATTATCACATAGCAAACGTACATTGAAATATCTTACCGATATAACAAAAGTCATCTATGAACGTTGTATAAAACGTTTACACGATGTTTGGCGTAATTTTGATATGCAAACTGCCTCCCTGGCCATGGAATGCTTTCGACAATGTGTACAAACGGCCAATGAAGTATACAAAGCGAAATTTCAAACGTTTTTTATTAAAGGTTTCGATTTTCATATGCTGGACAAAAGTAAAGAATGCATTGCTGTGCTGCAAGATGTAATGGACGAGTTTATGAAGGAGGAATTTGATGAAGATCATAATGCCAATGAATCGCTATTGAGTGATACCAATGGACGTAAAATTCCTATCAATATCTTTTTAAGTTTGGAAGTTTTATATGATAATATATCATTTGGTAGTCGCATGACTATAGAATCCTATAATTGGTTATTGAAATTCTGTAAAACTTTTGTGCTGAATACCAAAGAGATGGGCATTGTCCATAAACTATTGTTCAAACAAAGGCAAAAAACTCATTCGGGAGCATTTTTCCAATCGATACCAGAGCATTTGGGGAAAATATGGTCACATATTAAAGAGGAAGAGACACAATCGGTGAGTATTGAAATAGATATTCCATTACCAAAGCTTTAGTTTTCAACAAATTTTAATCAAAGGTACACTCATAGAAAAAATTTTATTAAAAACAGTTGTCAAAATTTTATTTCTATACAAAATTTTGTCCAACAATAACAAAACAAAAAGAATGGAAAAAGAAGAGGAAGCACGCTCAAAATAAACCCAGCCAACCGAATTCTAATCGACGATTTGACAGTGGCATACAAGGCCGTAGCCAGGATTTTAATTGGGTGGGGGAGGGGGGTGGGGGGGTTTTCAACTTAAAAAAAAAATATTCATATAATCTCATGTGTAGAAAATTTTATTTATGCATACAATATTTATGTATACAATATTTTTATAATATTAAATTGAGCCGACGGGCTTTTTGGGCAGCAAATAAATCAATTACTTCTTCAGTCGGCACATTTATTCGGCGATGAACCGACATTAATGCCAATCCATTGAGTCTACTCTCGCTAGTCGAATTTCTAAGATACGTCTTTAATCTCTTCATTGTTGCAGGGATGGAAAATGCAGTACTATAGTACTTTTTTCAATACTTTTTCACCCCGGTCAGTACCGTAGTACCCCCGCGAATGATTTAGTACCTTTTGTGTAGACATTTTTGAGTCGATATCAGATTAATGGTACAATATCTTCGACAAAATATTTTAATATTTTGAGAAAGTTTTTATCAACCTTATTTGCTAATAGTCTTTTACAAATATGGCAAAACAGACATGTTCATGTGGGAAGAAAATCTCGATTTTGTAAAAGACATAGTCAAAAACAGGATTTTATTGATCTTCAAGAATGTTTTAGTCGAAAAACGAATGCGATTCTATATTATCGATTTTTTATTTCGGTACAAAATGTTGCCAAAATTTTATTTCAATTGAAAATTTTGTAAAAATTTTATTTCAATTGAAAATTTTGTAAAAATTTTATTTCTATAGAAAATTTTTGCAAAATTTTATTTATATAGAAATTTTCTATATAAATAAAATTTTGACAAAATTTTATATTCTTTAAAATGTAGTCTCTTGACAATAATTTTCCAGTGAAATTTTTGTAAAAAGTACCTTTCCGCTCAAAAAATACCTTTTTTGTACTTTCTTAAAAATTGTATTTTCCATCCCTGAGTAACTGGCAAATTTACCAAAATTTTTAAAAGAATATGCACGTTTGGAAATATCTCTTTATTGCACTCTCCAAGTGCTTCCATCGCTGAATTAGGCAGGTTCTTTTCGCAGGTTTTGCGCCATTTCATTTACACATGTGTGTTTGGCTATTTCGTTGTTGTTGCTATGGCTAAACAAAGCGAGTCATGTTCACAAAAAGAACAACAAACACAAATAAAAAGCAGAAAGACATTTTTCAAAAATGAAATTTGTGGTGCGAGAACAAAAACAATTTGTTCTTTTCGACCTTCGTTTGACGGGCTTTTCAACTAGTATTCTATGATTTGTGCAAGTTTTATAGGTAAGCGTTTTTCAAAATAAAACCTCCAGCTTTTCTTCAACATCTTCGATAAGATTTTTCTATGCAGCTAAAAATATATATTTATTTATATAAAAATATTCATTCATTTGGGGGGGGGGGTGGGTTTGATCCCCCTCACCACCCCCCCTGAATACGGCCTTGGTGGCATAGGAAAAGAGATATGTTTGTTTTGAATTTATTTCGGCATAAGCCGGCTATCATACAAAACCTTTTTTCGGGAGGTTAAAGTGTGGTTCATTGTTGGGTTTAATGAACTGCCTGAATTTATTCTGATAATTGGTTGATAGTTTTGCTGCAAGTAGAGGATGCTGATGAGGAATGTAGTAATTCCGAAACGTGCGTCCATCCAACCATTGCAGTTTATAGGGCTTTGCCCAAATAAATTTGACAAACATTCTTTCCCTCTGTTGGTTAAGCTACACTTGTAGTTTAGTCAATGTATGGTTTTAAGCTGCAATAAAAACAACAACAAATTTTATTTCTATAGCAAAATTTTTTCAAAATTTTATTTCTATAACAAAATTTTGTCAAAATTTTATTTCTATAGAAAATTTTGTCAAAATTTTATTTCTATAGAAAATTTTGCCAACATTTTATTTCTATGGAAAATTTTCTCAAAATTTTATTTCTATAGAAAATTTTGTCTATTGCAAAATTTTGTTAAAATTTTATTTTAATTGCAAAATTTTGTTAAAATTTTATTTCTATAGAAAATTTTGTCAAAATTTTATTTTTATAGAAAATTTTGTCAAAATTTTATTTCTATAGAAAATTTTGTCATAATTTTATTTCTATAGAAAATTTTGTCAAAATTTTATTTCTATGGAAAATTTTGTCAAAATTTTATTTCTACAGAAAATTTTGTCAAAATTCTATTTCTATAGAAAATTTTGTCAAAATTTTATTTCTATAGCAAAATTTTGTCAAAATTTTATTTCTATAGAAAATTTTGTCAAAATGTTATTTCTATAGAAAATTTTGTCAAAATGTTATTTCTATGGAAAGTTTTGTCAAAATTTTATTTCTATAGAAAATTTTATCAAAATTTCATTTCTATAGAAAATTTTGTCAAAATTTTAATTCTATAGAAAATTTTGTCAAAATTTTATTTCTATAGAAAATTTTTTCAAAAGTTAATTTCTATAGAAAATTTTATCAAAATTTCGTTTCTATAGCAAAATTCTGTCAAAATTTTATTCCTATAGAAAATTTTGTCAAAATTTTATTCCTATAGAAAATTTTGTCAAAATTTTATTTCTATAGAAAATTTTGTCAAAATGTTATATCTATGGAAAATTTTGTCAAAATTTTATTTCTATAAAAAATTTTGTCAAAACTTTATTTCTATAGAAAATTTTTTCAAAATTTTATTTCTATAGCAAAATTTTGTCAAAATTTTATTTCTATAGAAAATTTTCTCAAAATTTCATTTCTATAAAAAATTTTGTCAAAATTTTATTTCTATAGAAAATTTTATCAAAATTATATTTCTATAGAAAATTTTATCAAAATTATATTTCTATGGAAAATTTTTGCTCAACATTTTATTTCTATAGAAAATTTTATCAAAATTTTATTTCTATAGAAAATTTTGTCAAAACTTTATTTCTATTATTTTGTCAACATTTTATTTCTATAGAAAATTTTGTCAAAATTTTATTTCTATAGAAAATTTTGTCAAAATTTTATTTCTATAGCAAAATTTTGTCAACATTTTATTTCTATAGCAAAATTTTGTCAAAATTTTATTTCTATAGCAAAATTTTTCAAAATTTTATTTCTATAGAAAATTTTGTCAAAATTTTATTTCTATAGAAAATTTTGTCAAAATTTTATTCCTATAGAAAATTTTGTCAACATTTTATTTCTATAGAAAATTTTGCCAAAATTTTATTTCTATAGAAAATTTTGTCAAAATTTTATTTCTATAGAAAATTTTGTCAAAATTTTATTTCTATAGAAAATTTTGTCAACATTTTATTTCTATAGAAAATTTTGTCAACATTTTATTTCTATAGCAAAATTTTGTCAAAATTTTATTTCTATAGAAAATTTTGTCAACATTTTATTTCTATAGAAAATTTTGTCAACATTTTATTTCTATAGAAAATTTTGTCAAAATTTTATTTCTATAGCAAAATTTTGTCAAAATTTTATTTCTATAGAAAATTTTGTCAAAATTTTATTTCTATAGCAAAATTTTGTCAAAATTTTATTTCTATGGAAAATTTTGTCAAAATTTTATTTCTATAGCAAAATTTTGTCAATATTTTATTTCTATAGAAAATTTTGTCAAAATTTTATTTCTATAGAAAATTTTGTCACAATTTTATTTCTATAAAAAATTTTGTCAAAATATTATTTCTATAGCAAAATCTTGTCAAAATTTTATTTCCATAGAAAATTTTGTCAAAATAGCAAAATTTCGTCAAAATTTTATTTCTATAGAAAATTTTGTCAACATTTTATTTCTATAGCAAAATTTCGTCAAAATTTTATTTCTATAGCAGAATTTCGTCAAAATTTTATTTCTATAGAAAATTTTGTCAAAATTTTATTTCTATAGAAAATTTTGTCAAAATTTTATTTCTATAGAAAATTTTGTCAAAATTATATTTCTATAGAAAATTTTGTCAAAATTATACTTCTCTAGAAAATTTTGTCAAAATTTTATTTCTATAGCAAAATTCTGTCAAAATTTTATTCCTATAGAAAATGTTGTCAAAATTTTATTCCTATAGAAAATTTTGTCAAAATTTTATTCCTATCGAAAATTTTGTCAAAATTTTATCCCTATAGAAAATTTTGTCAAAATTTTATTTCTATAGAAAATTTTGTCAAAATGTTATTTCTATAGCAAAATTTTGTCAAAATTTTATTTCTATAGCAAAATTTTGTCAAAATTTTATTTCTATAGCAAAATTTTGTCAAAATTTTATTTCTATAAAAAATTTTGTCAGCACGTTCAAAAACACACCCAGCCAACTACATTCAAATCGATGATTTGAGTTTGGCAAAGGAAAAGAGATATGCTTGCAAATTTGTTTAGGCAGTAGCCGACTATCAAACCTTTTTTTCGGAAGGTTCAAGTGTAGTTCACTTTGGGTTGAGTGAATTACCCGAATTTATTCTGATAATTGGTTTTGCTGCAAGTGGAGGATGCTGATGAGGAATTTGGTAATTCCGAAACAGCTGTACATCCAACCATCTTGCAGTCTATAGGGCTTTGCCCAAATAAAATTGACAAGCATACTTTTCCTCTGTTGGTTAAGCTACACTTGTAGTTTAGTCAATGCATGGTTTTAAGTTGAGATAAAAAAACAATAATGATTGAAGAGAAACCAACAATAACAAACAAAACGAATAAAAATTTTATTTCTATAGAAAATTTTGTCAAAATTTTATTTCTATAGAAAATTTTATCAACATTTTATTTCTATAGCAAAATTTTGTCAATATTTTATTTCTATAGACAATTTTGTCAACATTTTATTTCTATAGAAAATTTTGTCAAAATTGTATTTCTATAGAAAATTTTGTCAAAATTTTATTTCTATAGAAAATTTTGTCAACATTTTATTTCTATAGAAAATTTTGCCAATATTTTATTTCTATGGCAAAATTTTGCCAAAATTTTATTTCTATAGAAGTTTTGTCAAAATTTTATTTCTATAGAAGTTTTGTCAAAATTTTATTTCTATGGAAAATTTTGTCAAAATTTTATTTCTATAGAAAATTTTGTCAAAATTTTATTTCTATAGAAAATTTTGTCAAAATTTTATTTCTATAGAAAGTTTTGTCAAAATTTTATTTCTATAGCAAAATTTTGTCAAAATTTTATTTCTATAGCAAAATTTTGTCAAAATTTTATTTCTATAGAAAATTTTGTCAAAATTTTATTTCTATGGAAAATTTTGTCAAAATTTTATTTCTATAGAAAATTTTATCAAAATTTCATTTCTATAAAAAATTTTGTCAAAATTTCATTTCAATAAAAAAATTTGTCAAAATTTTATTTCTATAGCAAAATTTTGTCAAAATTTTATTTCTATAGCAAAATTTTGTCAAAATTTTATTTCTATAGAAAATTTTTGCTTAAAATTTTATTTCTATAGAAAATTTTTGCTCAAAATTTTATTTCTATAGAAAATTTTTGCTCAAAATTTTATTTGGTAGAATTCTACCGACAGTGGAAACCGTGGTTCCATGGCGATGTGTATTTTAGATTTGGTCCGGTCAAACTTTTGGCCGTATATACTTGTTTTTTTTGTTTTGTTCTATTCTTTTGATTGCGATTTTATTTTATGTATTTTATATTCCCAACACAGGATTCTGGAAGTCAAGGTGGTTTTCAATTGAAATCCATTACTGGAGCAACAGCTGAGTCATGTCTTAATTATCTTTACGATTCTCTACGTAAACAAATCGAGGATGTCGACTATTTTATTATAAAAGCAAATAATTTGGCCTACAAATGCCGCATCGTGCCCGAAGATGATCGTGATTACTGTTTGGGGTCTCTTAAATCCATGGAGAGATCAATATCCATGCAGTTGGTACATATTTCCAATACAATGTATAATTTAACGAATGTCTGTATTCCCCTGGGCAACAGCATGGATGGTTTAATGAAACTTATCATGCAACTTTATATATGTTTGAAAAATCTAACGAAACACTTTCTAAATTGTTGCTCAGGAGGTGTTAAGGTGTCATTGCAAGGAACAAAGTGAGTATAATTAATAAAGCGATTTAATTAATGATATTTTCATGTTCAATATGTCATTATGAATTTCATTTTAGATTTGATTCCTTGCTGCATGTGGTGGGTAAGCCTCTGCCAACGAATATATATAGCCTGATAACCTATATTGAGAGCAATATTTTGGAGGATAAAACAAAGAAAAAATCCAATCCCCAAGCCGATAAGGCCAAAGTATTGAGGGAAACCAAATTTATACCCAAAATTATTCTTTGCATTGAGAATTTCAATAAACATGTTATACTGTTGGCCAAGAAAACCAATGATCGTTTGGCAAATTTTCTACATTTTGGAACAGTTCGAGATTTTCGCATCAAAACTTCGGACTTAAAGGCTGCCATAGATCGTACCTTGTCGCATAGCAGTCAAATTGAGTCTATTGAGAGTGGAGATGAAGATGCTGATGGCGATGGTGAAGAATGTGAAGTTGAAGATAATAATGCAACCATTTTGAAAGAACTGGAAGATGATGTTATAGCTTCACAACTGGAAGCCAATAAGGAAAATATTGAAGACGAAAGTAATGAGGATGTAGATTCGGAAAAAAATTCGGTGCAAAGCAGAAGTTCCACGCCATCAAGTGTAAGTGAGAAAGGTAAAAAATCACAAAAGAAAACGGAGCCCAAGACGCAAAAGCAAAAGGAAGATACGAAGAAATCTAAAGCAGTAAAGAAATCAGATCAAAAGCCTACACAATCTAAGAAGGCTAAGACGACGGAAAAGACGGCCAAGAAACCTCAAGTTATGGAAATCGATGATGATCCCAACAACGGTGATGTAACCATTATTACACCCGAAGATGCCGAGACTTTGGAGCATGAAAGTGATCGTGATTCTTGTACTCAGTTAATGAAAAATCTGGCCAAAATAAATGCTAAAACAGCTAAAAAACGTTCGCTACGAGAATCCGAACAACAAGATCCCGATGTTTTATGTGTTCCACCTTTGGAACCATTAGCCAAAAAATCGAAACGTGGTCGTAAGAAGTAATCGTATATTCGTAAAGCAGTTTAAATTCATGTAATTCTTCCAGTGAATATATATTTTTTATGTAAAATTTTCATTTTATGTATGTCTGCATAATTTGTATTTCTTTGTATTTTTTATATGTTTTTTATTACAGGATTGTACGAAATAATAATTAAATCTTCGTCACAATATAAAAAAAAAAAACATTTTTATAATACATTTTTTGGACTTGGATGGGAAAATGCTTATGCTTTATACGCCGTGTGCTTGTCTCATAATCGACGATACTGGCTAAAATTTAACCTATACTCTTCGGGGTGTAATTTCCACGCAGTTCCCATTGGGACTCTCAGTATTAGCGATACCAAATGGAGAAAATTTCAAACTGTACAAAATAATGCTTTGCGGATTGCCACGGTATGTCTCTCTAAGACACTAGAGCAGCATCTGCAACATGAGTCCAAGAGGCTATCAATGAGGCAACACTGCGCCCTTCTAACCCAACAGCACCTGATAAAGTGCAGAGGAATAAACCATCCAAACCATGCCACATCCTGGATAGTCAAGCCCATTCGGCTCGATTTTAGGAAAGATATTCAGTCAATAAACCACTTGATCGGCGATGACAGTGATGAGGAAATAAGGACGGCGTTGAGGGCGGCACATACGACAGCGGTTCAAAAGGCTATAGATTCCTTATGTTGTGCTGGGGGAAGACCACCACGTGTTAGCTTCCTAGAGAGACCTAATCGGTGCTATGTAAGCTAAGATCTGGCATCTCCAGGTATTAGGTGTAACGTAAACCATGCTGTCGACCACGATCGCCAGCTACTTACATGACGGTCGGACCTGATAATGTCCATGATTTGATTAACATATTCGCCAATTGGTCTACCAGTGCGTGGTGCATCTTTATTGTTCACAAATTTGTGCATTCGCAGATATGTAACTCACGAAAAGTCAAGTGAAAAACTTGCCGACTCAGGTAAATTTTCTTGGCACATGAAACTTCGTCGGTCTAAAGTTTCGTTTCCCACCAAAGATTATTTTTTGTGTGTAGTTTTTTTTTGTCTCGTTTGACTATAAAGATAAGCTCTTCCAATAAAGAATTTCGAAGAAAGTTTAATCACAATTACACCAAACAAAAAATACTTTCCTCCGGATCGAAATTTTAGCCAAACGAGGAATTTCATTTGTCTACCAAATATTTTCTTTAGGATCAAATAAATACAAATTTATGAGAAGCGTTGCAACGATTGATTCTAATTTTTCATTTCCTTTTAAAGAATTTTTTTCTGTGTCAAAAGAAAATTTTGTTTGTCTAGAATGTCATTCCTTAGAAAAGAAAACTTTTGTTTCAGTGTATGTGGTTAATGTAACAAAGGTTGCTATTATCGACGTCCGTTTACTCGTGGCACATCGAAGAAACCTATTTGAGTTTGTGATATGTACATATACCTCAAATATATCCATTGCAACAAGATGTGTAATACCAACCACCTTAGCGCCCAATTTGACCAATTGGCTGAAAATAAAAGTTTAGATATTTGCCACAGAAACGTTTAAATTTTATTGCTTCAAAAACCTAATTAGAAAAGTATCATCATCACCACCATCTCGTCCACATCACAATCTTCAGTTTTTTGATTTGATGGGAGTTGTTCTTCAAATTTTGATGTCTACGCCACAATTTTATGACATTGCCATGGAGAAGGTGCTTGGTCATAAAACCACGGAAACATTTTTCATTGCAGAAGTAAACTGAAGAAATTCTAATATATAGACATTTTCCAATAAATATGAAATTTAGGAAAGTTTTTCTAAAGAAATTAAATTTTGAGAAAATTTTCCTAAAGAAATGAAATTTAGGAAAATTTTCCTAAAGAAATGAAATTTTGAGAAAATTTTCTATTGAAATGAAATTTTGCCAAAATTTTCTATAGAAATCAAATTTTGAGAACATTTCCTATAGAAATCAAATTTTGAGAAAATTTCCTATAAAAAAGAAATTTTGAAAAAAAATAGAATAAAATTTGAGAAAATTTCCTAAAGAAATGAAATTTTGAGAAAATTTCCTATAGAAATGAAAATTTGAGAAAATTTCCTATAGAAAAAAAAAAAATCATATAGAAAGGAAATTTTGACAATATTTCCAATAGAAATGAAATTTTGACAACATTTCCTATAAAAATAAAATTTTCATAAAATATCATATAGAAGTGGAATTTGGACAAAATTTCCTATAGAAATAAAATTTTGACAAAATTTCCTATTGAAATGCAATTTTGACAAAATTTCCTATTGAAATGCAATTTGGTAAAATTTACTATGAAAATGCAATTTTGACAAAATTTACTATGAAAATGAAATTTTGACAAAATTTCCTATAGAAATGAAATTTTGACAAAATTTCCTATAGAAATGAAATTTTGAGAAAATTTCCAATAGAAATGAAATTTTGACAAAATTTCCTATAGAAATGAAATTTTTACAAAATTTCCTATGGAAATGAAATTTTGAGAAAATTTAATATAGAAATGAAATTTTGTGAAATTTTCACGTACAAATGAAAATTTGGGGAAATTTTCTACAGGAAGGAAATCTTGAGAAAACTTCCGATAGAAATGAAATTTTGACAAAATTTCGTATTGAAATGAAATTGTGACAAAATTTCCTATAGAATATAGAAATTAAATTTTGGGAAAATTTCCTATAGAAATGATATTCTGACAAAATTTCCTATAGAAATGAAATTTTGACAAAATTTCGTATTGACATGAAATATTGACAAAATTTCCTATAGAAATTAAATTTTGACAAAATTTTGACAATATTTCCAATAGAAATGAAATTTTGACAAAATTTCCTATAAAAATAAAATTTTCATAAAATATCATATAGAAGTGAAACTTGGACAAAATTTCCTATAGAAATAAAATTTTGACAATATTTCGTATAGAAATAGAATTTTGACAAAAATTCCTATTGACTTGAAATTTTGACAAAATTTCCTATTGAAATGCAATTTTGACAAAATTTCCTATTGAAATGAAATTTTGACAAAATTTCCTATAGAAATGAAATTTCGAGAAAATTTCCTATAGAAATGAAATTTTGAGAAAATTTCCTATAGAAATGAAATTTTTACAAAATTTCAAATAGAAATGAAATTTTGATAAAATTTCATATAGAAATGAAATTTTGACAAAATTTCCTATGGAAATGAAATTTTGAGAAAATTTAATATAAAAATGAAATTTTGCAAAATTTTCACGTAGAAATGAAATTTTGACGAAATTTCGTATTGAAATGAAATTGTGACAAAATTTCCTATAGAATATAGAAATTAAATTGTGGGAAAATTTCCTATAGAAATGATATTCTGACAAAATTTCCTATAGAAATGAAATTTTGACAAAATTTCCTATTGACATGAAATTTTGACAAAATTTCCTATAGAAATTAAATTTTGACAAAATTTGCTATAGGAAGGAAATTTTGACAATATTTCCAATAGAAATGAAATTTTGACAAAATTTGCTATGGAAATGAAATTTTGAGAAAATTTAATATAGAAATGAAATTTTGAGAAAAATTTAATATAGAAATGAAATTTTGTGAAATTTCCACGAAAAAAAGAAAATTTGAGAAAATTTTCTATAGGAAGGAAATCTTGAGAAAACTTCCGATAGAAATGAAATTTTGACAAAATTTCCTATGGAATATAGAAATTAAATTTTGGGAAAATTTCCTATAGAAATGAAATTTTGACAAAATTTCCTATTGAAATGTAATTTTGAGAAAATTTCCTATAGAAATGAAATTTTGAGAAAATTTCTAATAGAAATGAAATTTTGACAAAATTTCCTATAGAAATGAAATTTTTACAAAATTTCCTATGGAAATGAAATTTTGAGAAAATTTAATATAGAAATGAAATTTTGTGAAATTTTCACGTGGAAATGAAAATTTGGGAAAATTTTCTATAGGAAGGAAATCTTGAGAAAACTTCCGATAGAAATGAAATTTTGACAAAATTTCGTATTGAAATGAAATTGTGACAAAATTTTCTATAGAATATAGAAATTAAATTTTGGGAAAATTTCCTATAGAAATGATATTCTGACAAAATTTCCTATAGAAATGAAATTTTGACAAAATTTCCTATTGACATGAAATTTTGACAAAATTTCCTATAGAAATTAAATTTTGACAAAATTTGCTATAGGAAGGAAATTTTGACAATATTTCCAATAGAAATGAAATTTTGACAAAATTTGCTATGGAAATGAAATTTTGAGAAAATTTAATATAGAAATGAAATTTTGAGAAAAATTTAATATAGAAATGAAATTTTGTGAAATTTCCACGAAAAAAAGAAAATTTGAGAAAATTTTCTATAGGAAGGAAATCTTGAGAAAACTTCCGATAGAAATGAAATTTTGACAAAATTTCCTATGGAATATAGAAATTAAATTTTGGGAAAATTTCCTATAGAAATGAAATTTTGACAAAATTTCCTATTGAAATGTAATTTTGAGAAAATTTCCTATAGAAATGAAATTTTGAGAAAATTTCTAATAGAAATGAAATTTTGACAAAATTTCCTATAGAAATGAAATTTTTACAAAATTTCCTATGGAAATGAAATTTTGAGAAAATTTAATATAGAAATGAAATTTTGTGAAATTTTCACGTGGAAATGAAAATTTGGGAAAATTTTCTATAGGAAGGAAATCTTGAGAAAACTTCCGATAGAAATGAAATTTTGACAAAATTTCGTATTGAAATGAAATTGTGACAAAATTTTCTATAGAATATAGAAATTAAATTTTGGGAAAATTTCCTATAGAAATGATATTCTGACAAAATTTCCTATAGAAATGAAATTTTGACAAAATTTGCTATGGAAATGAAATTTTGAGTAAAATTTAATATAGAAATGAAATTTTGTGAAATTTCCACGTAGAAATAAAAATTTGAGAAAATTTTCTATAGGAAGGAAATCTTGAGAAAACTTCCGATAGAAATGAAATTTTGACAAAATTTCGTATTGACATGAAATTTTGACAAAATTTCCTATAGAAATTAAATTTTGACAAAATTTGCTATAGAAAGGAAATTTTGACAATATTTCCAATAGAAATGAAATTTTGACCAAATTTCCTATAAAAATAAAATTTTCATAAAATATCATATAGAAGTGAAACTTGGACAAAATTTCCTATAGAAATAAAATTTTGACAAAATTTCGTATAGAAATGGAATTTTGACAAAAATTCCTATTGACTTGAAATTTTGACAAAATTTCCTATTGAAATGCAATTTTGACAAAATTTCCTATTGAAATGAATGAAATTTCGAAAAAATTTCCTATAGAAATGAAATTTTGAGAAAATTTCTTATAGAAATGAAATTTTTACAATATTTCAAATAGAAATGAAATTTTGTTAAAATTTCCTATAGAAATGAAATTTTGACAAAATTTCCTATGGAAATGAAATTTTGACAGAATTTAATATAAAAATGAAATTTTGTAAAATTTTCACGTAGAAATGAAATTTTGACAAAATTTCGTATTGAAATGAAATTGTGACAAAATTTCCTATAGAATATAGAAATTAAATTTTGGGAAAATTTCCTATAGAAATGATATTCTGACAAAATTTCCTATAGAAATGAAATTTTGACAAAATTTCCTATTGACATGAAATTTTGACAAAATTTCCTATAGAAATTAAATTTTGACAAAATTTGCTATAGGAAGGAAATTTTGACAATATTTCCAGTAGAAATGAAATTTTGACAAAATTTGCTATGGAAATGAAATTTTGAGAAAAATTTAATATAGAAATGAAATTTTGTGAAATTTCCACGTAGAAATGAAAATTTGAGAAAATTTTCTATAGGAAGGAAATCTTGAGAAAACTTCCGATAGAAATGAAATTTTGACAAAATTTCGTATTGAAATGAAATTTTGACAAAATTTCCTATAGAATATAGAAATTAAATTTTGGGAAAATTTCCTATAGAAATGATATTCTGACAAAATTTCCTATAGAAATGAAATTTTGACAAAATTTTCTATTGAGATGAAATTTTGACAAAATTTCCTATAGAAATGAAATTTTGAGAAAAATTTTTATAGAAATGAAATTTTGACAGAATTTCCTAAAGAAATGATATTTTGAGAATGTTTTCTATAGAAATGAAAGTTTGAAAAATTTCATATGGAAATGAAATTTTGAGAAAATTTCCTATAGAAATGAAATTTTTAGAAAATTTTCTATAGAAATGAAATTTTGAAAAAATTTCATAAGAAATCAATATTTGAGAAAATTTCCTACAGAAGTCAAATTTTGAACAATTTTCTTCTAGAAAAATGCCTTTAGAAATGAAAGTTTGAGAAAATTTCATATAGATATGAAATTTTGAGAAACTTTTCTATAGAAATGAAATTTTTAGAAAATTTTCTATAGATATAAAATGTTGACAAAATTTTCTATTGAAATAAAATTTTGAAAAATTTTCTATAGAAATAAAATTTTGACAACATTTTCTATAGAAATAAAATTTTGACTAAATTTTATTTAGAAACAAAATTTTGACAAAATTTCCTATTGAAATGAAATTTTGTCAAAATTTTCTATAGACATGAAATTTTGAGAAAAGTTTCCATAAAAATTAAATTTTGAAAAATTTTGGTATAGAAATGAAATTTTGAGAAAATTTCCTATAGAAATGAAAATTTTCGAAAATTTTCTATAGACATAAATTTTGTCAAAACTTCTTACAGAAATGAAATTTTGAAAAACTTGCCTATAGAAATAAAATTTTGTCAAAATTTCCTATGGAAATAAAAATTTTAGAAAATTTCATATCAACATGACATTTTGACAAAATTTCCTAAAGAAATGGTATTTTGAGAATGTTTTCTATAAAAATGGAATTTTGACAAAATTTCCTATGGACATGAAATTTTGAGAAAATTTCCTATAGAAATGAAATCTTGAGAAAATTTTCTATAGAAATGAAATCTTGAGAAATTTTCCTATAGAAATAAAATTTTGCGAAATTTTTCTACAGAAATAAAAGTTTGACAAAGTTTCCTATAGAAATGAAATTTTAACAAAATTTCCTATAGAAATGAAATTTTAACAAAATTTCCTATAGAAATGAAATCTTGACAAAATTTTTCAATAACAAAATTCTTTAAGGGCGATCAAAATCTTTGGAACCAAATAAACTTTATTTTGAGTGTAGATGTTTGCTGGGTTATCTCACCCATATCCGTTACAACTAAGTATGAGTCTTTTTTGCATTGCCCCACTTATGCATCTCAATCATGGTTACCTTGTAATTTATTATAAATTTGATGAACTTTGGTATATTCTATGGTCGAGGAGGAGGAGGGGTGAAACAAAGTTTATGTGTTAAAAAAAGTATGTTCACACAACATTCATTACACTTGTGGTGCGCACACGAAACCTCATGGATGTGGTCAAAAAACCTACATAGAATTAAGTCGGCCATGGATGGGGTACAAGTACATGTTGAGAATTTTATGGTCATAACTTTTTTCTACAATGATCCTAAACATCCATTACATTTGAAAAGATATGGTTTGCTTGTAATTCCAGGACTCTTATTAGGTGGTTATTCCATGTAATATCTATGTCTGTATTGATGTTGAAATTAGGTGTGGGGTCGGGCATTTCACGAAAAGTTTTGTAATTTTATTGCACTTGTGTCCCACTACTGAGGATTTTTTTGTTTCGAAATTTTTGAGGGAAAGTTCATTTAATTCCATGTAATTGGAAACAAAAATTCTCAAGTCATGTTTCAATCTAAGTAATTACATTATTTTATGGTTTTTACCTACACATATGCTGCAAGTCTATATGTACAAACAGCATTTTTCAGAAACCATTTCTAAAGGTACTCTATGATACTTTTTTATTTGAATATTAAATATTTAGAATTTTATGGGATTAGGTCATCGGAATCGTGATGTATCTACAAAAATTTTACCAAAAAACTACCAACCAAAACAATCTTATTTTGCTAAATTTGATTTCTATAGAAAATTTTGTCAAAATTTTATTTTTATAGAAAATTTTGTCAAAATTCTATTTCTATAGAAAATTTTGTCAAAATTTTATTTCTATAGAAAATTTTGTCAAAATTTTATTTCTATAGAAAATTTTGTCAAAATTTTATTTCTATAGAAAATTTAGACAAAATTTTATTTCTATAGAAAATTTTGTCAAAATTTTATTTCTATAGAAAATTTTGACAAAATTTTATTTCTATAGAAAGTTTTGACAAAATTTTATTTCATAGAGAATTTTGCCAAATTTTATTTCTATAGAAAATTTTGCCAAAATTCTATTTCTATAGAAAATTTTGTCAAAATTTTATTTCTATAGAAAATTTTGTCAAAATTTTATTTCTATAGAAAATTTTATCAAAATTTTATTTCCATATATATTTTTATTTATTTTTATTTCTACATTCTATAAGAATTTTTCTTACAAGCTTACAAAATTATTATGAACTATTTCATTCTAAATGTGAATAAATCTTTTGTTTCTCGTACCATAGCTCGGAACCGTAATAAGGCAATGATGCATCGCGTTCAAAACGTGGACCAAAAAACGACAACAACACCAGAAATGATCCGAAAAGTGAAGGCCGTATTTGATTGAAATCCACACCGCAGTGGTAGAAAATTTGGTCGTGAAAGGAATATATCGCAAAAACGGATATGAGCTCACCGATGTACAAAAAAAAAAAAACATGTAGACTGAATAGACCCAAGAAATAGCTACGTTTGCACGAAACTGATCGGTTATGGAATTTGTTTTGTTTTTTCTCCGATGATAAGCCATTTTTAATTGAACATTTTGTGAACCAACAAAATGATCAGGTTTCCTTGCCAAATAGGTCAGCTGTTCGATTGGCCTCTAGAACACGAACGCCTTCGATGGTAATGGTGTGGGCTGCCGTAAAGTCCGATGGTCGCTCCGCGCTAATATTCAGCGACCGTGGGGTCATGTTCGCTCTCCGCTCCTATAGACAGTCAAAATAAATCCCGAATATTATCGTGCAAATGTCCTAAGGACAGCATTGTAGCCCTGGACAGATCAACGTTTCGGCCACAGACCATGGACATTCCAACACTCACTCAGTACTCGTCATCTAACAATAGTTTTAAAAAAAGGTTCCTTGGTTCTTTTCTACTACCCAATGTCCACTAAAATCTTCGGATCTCAATTCATTGGATTTTTGCGTCTGAGGCATTTTGTAAGAGTAAGGTTGGCACTAAAAAATACCATCGTGCTAAAGTTAGCTAATTCGGACTACTGATTCTAAAATTTGATGTTATTTTCCTCATTTTTCCCCTTTGATCAACCTGTAATTTTTCTAAACGTTATTTATTATACTGAAAATATTTCAAAAAATCCAAGTTTGTAGAAATTCTCCATTAAATACCAATCTCAAAATTATCGTCCCCATCCACGAAATAAATTCTCAATACTAACAACGCTGACCAGCCAGGCAAGTGGATGGACTGATGTACTCCAATCAAGTCAGGAAGTCATACTATGATAATTCGTTCAAAAATACTTGGGTTCGTTGAACACTCTCTACACTGAACATGCTCTCTACACTGAAAAAATGTTGACTTAATATGAAAAAACTTTGACAAAATTTTCTATAGAAATAAAATTTTGACAAAATTTTCTATAAAAATAAAATGTGAACAATATTATCAATAGAAATAAAATTTTGACAAAATTTTCTCTAGAAATAAAATTTTGACAAAATTTTCTATAAAAATAAAATTTTGATAAAATTTTCTATAAAAATAAAATTTTGACAAAATTTTCTATAGAAATAAAATTTTGACAAAATTTTCTATAAAAATAAAATTTTGACAAAATTTTCTATAAAAATAAAATTTTGACAAAATTTTCTATAGAAATAAAATTTTGACAAAATTTTCTATAAAAATAAAATTTTGACAAAATTTTCTATAGAAATGCAATTTCGTTTTGTTTGTTATTGTTGGCTTCTCTTCAATCTTTATTTTTGTTTTTGATCTCAGCTTAAAGCCATGCATTGACTAAACTACAAGTGTAGCTTAACCAACAGAGGAAAAGTATGCTTGTCAAATTTTTTCGGAAGGTTCAAGTGTATTTCCTTTTTCGGAAGGTTCAAGTGTATTTCACTTTGGGTTGAGTGAATTACCCGAATTTATTTTGATAATTGGTTAATAGTTTTGCTGCAAGTAGAGGATGCTGATGAGGAATGTGGTAATTCCGAAACAGCTGTACATCCAACCATCTTGCAGTCTATAGGGCTTTGCCCAAATAAATTTGACAAGCATACTTTTTCTCTGTTGGTTAAGCTACACTTGTAGTTTAGTCAATGCATGGCTTTAAGCTGAGATCAAAAACAACAATATAAATGCAATTTTGACAATATTTTCTATAAAAATAAAATTTTAACAAAATTTTCTATAGAAATAAAATTTTGACAAAATTTCCTATAAAAATAAAATTTTGACAAAATTTTCTATAGAAATAAAATTTTGACAACATTTTCAATAGAAATAAAATTTTCACAATATTTTCAATAGAAATAAAATTTTGACAAAATTTTCTATAGAAATACAATTTTGACAAAATTTTCTTTAAAAATAAAATTTTGACAAAATTTTCTATAGAAATAAAATTTTGACAAAATCTTCTATAGAAATAAAATTTTGAGAAAATTTTCTATAGAAATACAATTTTGACTAAATTTTGTATAGAAATAAAATGTGGACAATATTTTCTATAGAAATAAAATTTTGACAATATTTTCTATAGAAATAAAATTTAAACAAAATTTTCTATAGAAATAAAATTTAAACAAAATTTTCTATAGAAATAAAATTTTGACTAAATTTTCTATAGAAACAAAATTTTGACAAAATTTTCTATAGAAATAAAATTTTGACAAAATTTTCTATAGAAATACAATTTTGACTAAATTATCTATAGAAATAAGATTTGCAAAATAAGATTTTTATACCCTGCGCCACACTGTGGAACAGGGTATTATAAGTTAGTGCATATGTTTGTAATACCCAGAAGGAGACGAGATAAACACATGGTGTCTTTGGCAATAATACTCAGGGTGGGTCCCTGAGTCGATCTAGCCATGTCCGTCTGACTGTGAACACATTTTTGTGATCAAAGTCGAGGTCGCATTTTAACTCCAATCATCTTCAAAATTGGCACAAGTTCCTGTTTTGGGCCGGAATAGAACCCTATTGAAGAAATCGGTTCAGATTTAGATATAGCTCCCAAATATATCTTTCGCCCGATATGCACTTATATGGATCCAAAAGCCAGAGTTTTACCCTGATGTGCTTGAAATTTTTCACAAACATAAGACTTGGTCGTATAGTCAAGTGTGCAAAATTTGATTGAAATTGGTTCAGATTTAGATATAGCTCCCATATATATCTTCCGCGTGATATGAACTTATATGGTCCCAAAAGCCAGAGTTTTTGCCCAATATGGTTGAAATTTTGCACTAGAAAGACCTAGAATTACGGTTGCCACCAAAAACTACTAAACAAAAAAAAAAAAACAACATATTTTGCAGAATTTTATTTCTATTGAAAATTTTGTCAAAATTTTATTTCTATAGAAAATTTTGTCAAAATTATACTTCTATAGAAAATTTTGTCAAAGTTTTAAAATTTTGTCAAAATTTTACTTCTATAGAAAATTTTGTCAAAATTTTAAAATTTTTTCAAAATTTTACTTCAATAGAAAATTTTGTCAAAATTGTATTTCTATAGAAAATTTTTCAAAATTTTATTTCTGTAGAACATTTTGTCAAAATTTTATTTCTACAGAAAATTTGTGACGTACCTCTTAGTTGGAAATATTTTGCAAAATCTACCAAAACATCAAGAATTCTAACAATCTACCAAACAGTAAGAAATGTACCATTTTTGGTAGAATTCTACCAATTGTGGGAATTCTACCAATTGTGGGCAGTTAAAATAAAGAACATCTTTGGGAGAGCATTTTTGGAAGTTCTTTTAAAGTTGTGCCTGGAGAAGAACATCAAATTTTTTTGCTGCGGAAAATCTATAAATAGAGTTGTGAGCAACACGCTCGCTCTTTTTATACCCACCACCATAGAATGGTGACGGGGGTATAATAAGTTTGTCATTCCGTTTGTAACACATCGAAATATCGATTTCCGACTATATAAAGTATATATATATATATTCTTGATCAGGGAGAAATTCTAAGACGATATAGCCATGTCCGTCTGTCTGTTGTAATCACGCTACTGTCTTCAATAATAAAGCAATCGTGCTGAAATTTCGCACAAACTCGTCTTTTGTCTGCAGGCAAGTCAACTTCGAAGATGGGCTATATCGATCTTAGTTTTGATATAGTCCCTATATAAACAGACCTCCCGATTTGGGGTCTAGGGCTTATAAAAACCTTAGTTTCTATCCAATTTGCCTGAAATTGGAAATCTAGAGGTATTTTATGACCACAAAGAGGGGTGCCAAAAAAGGTGAGTATCGGTCCATGTTTTGGTATAGCCCCCATATAGACCGATCTCCCGATTATATTTCTAGGGCTTCTAGAATCGATAGTTTCTATCCAATTCGCCTGAAATTGGAAATCTAGAGGTATTTTAGTACCATAAGAGGTGTGCCAAACATGGTGACTATCGGTTGATGTTTAGGTATAGCCCCCATATAGACCAATTTCCCGATTTTACTTCTTGGGCTTATAGAATCCGTAGTTATTATCCAATTTGGTTGAAATTTTAAATCTAGAGGTATTTTAGGACCATAAAGAGGTGTGCTAAAAATGGTGAGTATCGGTCCAGGTTTTGGTATATCCCCCATATAGGCCGATCTCCCGATTTGGGGTCTTGGGCTTATAGAATCCGTATTTTTTATCCAATTTGCCTGAAATTGGAAATCTAGAGGTAGTTTAGGTGTGCCGAAAATGGTGAGTACTGGTCCATGTTTTGGTATAGCCCCCATATAGACCGATCTCCAGTTTTTACTTCTTGGGCGTCTAAAATCTGTAGTTTTTATCCAATTTGCTTGAAATTAGAAATCTAGAGGTATTTTAATCTCCAGATTTTATTCTTTGGCTTATAGAAACCGTAGTTTTTATCCAACTTGCCTCAAATTGGAAATCTAGAAGTATTTTAGGACCATAAAAAGGTATGCCGAAAATGGTGAGTATAGGTCCATGTTTTGATATAGCCATCAGATAGACCGATCTCCCGATATTACTTCTAGAAACCGCAATTGTTGTCCACTTTGACTGAAATCGACAATCTGGAGGTTTTTAGAAATACAAATAGGTGTTAAAGAAATGATTTTATTTTTTAGGCTTCTAGAATCCGTAGTTTTTATCCAATTTGCCTGAAATGAGAAATGTACAGGTATTTTAGGACCTTAAATATGAGAGTCGAAAATGGCGTGTATTGGTCCATGTTTTGGTTTATCTCCCAAATAGACCGATCTCCCGATTTTACTTCATGGGCTTTTAGAAACCATAGTTTTTATCAAATTTGCATGCAATTTTAAATCTAGAAGTATTTTAGGAACATAAAGAGGTTTGCCGAAAATGATGAATATCAGTCCATGTGCACTGATAGTGAAAATTGCTTGAAACTGAATTATAGTTTCCAGATTTTACTTCTGGTAATCATTTAAATAATGGGGGTAAATATCTACAGATGTTAGATTTTAAATCAAGGCGTTATTTCATTTTCATTTCATTTTCTTGCACACTTGCACACGATGTTTATGATTCCTCTAAAACTCAAACAAATATGGTTCTTATAAATCCAGAATGTGATCTAGTCTTCACAGGTAAAATCTTTGAATTTATCTTCGGGGAGAAATCCCCCTGAAATTTTCACAGGAAACTAAAGGGTGATACGGTCAAAATTTGGTCAATATAAACTTGACGTATTTCTTTCAATTTTGCATTTAAAAACCTGAACACCCCTCATTTTGAAGGTGTGTGTGTGTCGAATGTTGCTCCTATTTTGATTTTGGAATTCACTCTTCAGTTGTCAAAATGCCGTCCAAGCAAGAAGTGCAGCGTATCAAAATTTTGCTCGCGCATCGCGAAAATCCGAGCTACTCGCACGCAAAGCTGGCAAAATCGCTAAAAGTTGCGAAATCAACCGTTACAAATGTAATTAAAGTGTTTGGGGAACGTTTGTCGACAGCCAGGAAGTCTGGATCGGGGGGAAATCGAAAACCGGAAGCCGCTGAGACGATAAAGAGAGTTGCCGGTAGTTTCAAGCGAAACCCTAACCTCTCTCTCCGAGATGCCGCAAATAAGCTGGGTGTATCGTCTACAACCGCGCATCGAGCCAAAAAACGAGCCGGACTATCGACTTACAAGAAGGTAGTGACTCCAAATCGCGATGATAAACAAAATACGACGGCCAAAGCGCGATCCCGGAGGCTGTACATGAACTAAATATTATAAAGGGTGATAGGTCAAAATTTGGTCAAGGGAAAACGCGTGTAAATCGGTGAAATCATTTATTTAAAAAATCAAATTAATTTTCTTTTTCAAGTTCAATTAGTATAAAATTCAGGAAAAATATTCAGTTAGGCTTTCGCTTTTCTAAATCCGAATTGCCGGGCCTCACGCTTGACACCTGCCATCAGATTTTGTACAACCACCTTGTCCACCTTCTTCGCCGCAGAAAGCCAGTTTGCCTTAAACTGCTGCTCGTCCTTAGCAGTTTTTTGGTCTTCTTTAGGTTCCGCTTGACAATAGCCCAGTATTTCTCAATTGGGCGGAGCTCTGGCGTGTTGGGAGGGTTCTTGTCCTTGGGAACCACCTGCACGTTGTTGGCGGCGTACCACTTCATGGCCTTTTTACCGTAATGGCAAGATGCCAAATCCGGCCAGAACAGTACGGAACAACCGTGTTTCTTCAGGAAAGGCAGCAGACGTTTATTCAAACACTCTTTCACGTAAATTTCTTGGTTGACAGTCCCGGAAGCTATGAAAATGCTGCTTTTCAAGCCACAGGTACAGATGGCTTGCCAAACCAGATATTTCTTTGCGAACTTTGACAGTTTTATGTGCTTGAAAATATCTGCTACCTTTCCCCTTCCTTTTGCCGTATAAAACTCCTGTCCCGGAAGCTGCTTGTAGTCGGCTTTGACGTAGGTTTCGTCGTCCATTACCACGCAGTCAAACTTCGTCAGCATCGTCGTGTACAGCCTCCGGGATCGCGCTTTGGTCGTATTTTGTTTATCATCGCGATTTGGAGTCACTACCTTCTTGTAAGTCGATAGTCCGGCTCGTTTTTTGGCTCGATGTACGGTTGTAGACGATACACCCAGCTTATTTGCGGCATCTCGTAGAGAGAGGTTAGGGTTTCGCTTGAAACTACCGGCAACTCTCTTTGCCGTCTCAGCGGCTTCCGGTTTTCGATTTCCCCCCGATCCAGACTTCCTGGCTGTCGACAAACGTTCCCCAAACACTTTAATTACATTTGTAACGGTTGATTTGGCAACTTTTAGCGATTTTGCCAGCTTTGCGTGCGAGTAGCTCGGATTTTCGCGATGCGCGAGCAAAATTTTGATACGCTGCTCTTCTTGCTTGGACGGCATTTTGACAACTGAAGAGTGAATTCCAAAATCAAAATAGGAGCAACATTCTACACACACACACCTTCAAAATGAGGGGTGTTCAGGTTTTTTCAATGCAAAATTGAAAGAAATACGTCAAGTTTATATTGACCAAATTTTGACCGTATCACCCTTTACTGAAAAGATTTCAAAAATCCCCTCACATTTCTAGAAATTCTCCACCAAATCCCCAATTCCCCAACTCAAAAATGTTGTCCACATCCACTAAAGAAAATCCACAAATGCTGGCAACAGCCAGAAAAAGATGGACTGATATATACTAATCGACTCAGGAAACCATACTATTATCTTCGTCCAGATATACTTGGAGTTTCTGAACACTTCTAAACTAAAGGGCACTCTCTACCTTAGGTTAGCATTTAATGAGATCATTCTAAAGTAACCATAGATTTTTTCCGCATGGATGTATTCCAGGATGATATACAGGCTTTAAATAAATTATGTACATTGTTGGAATGAGGAACAATTCTAATGAGTTTGGAAACGATCCCAAAGAAAGTCACTGCAATTGTAATGAAAAGCGTCAGGACCGCCTAAAGAGAATCGCTTGCAATTTCATTGAATTGAACATTGGCAAATCGAAGGTGTCAAAGGTCATCTGCATGTGGATAAAAAAAAACTGAAGTTTCCATCACAATGGCCAGCTCGAAACGCTACAATGAAAATAATGAATACGTTGACAAGGAGGCTCTACTTTATGAACAAAGGAATACAAAATGTTACAATTAAACAGCCTGGGCCAAAAAACTAACATTTCATTTAAGCGTAAATGGAACAATTAGTGTAAACCACTTCAAGATGTGATGACATTTGATTGATTTCCAGGAGGTATATCAAACGTGTACGTTCTTTAAAAATCAACAAAAATTTTTTGATTATTTTGATGATATTTTTTTTTTGCTATTTTCTATAGGATCACAATTGATGGACATGTTGTTAGCTATCGATGAGTACCACAATGGGGACAAAGAAAACCACAAGCAAAGATGTGGTGGGTAGATTCTATGTACTCGTATCGTATATAGAATATTGGTGGTTGATTGCTTTATCTCCGTCCATGTTCATGGCCAGCATCATGCATATATAATATCAACTCCCAATTGTTTGGTTCGTTAGTCGATGATTTCAAATTCTTCGCCATAGTTAAACAATTGTTACAAATTTGATAAGCTGGTGAGAAACCAAAAAAAAAAAAACGAGACCCCATAATCCCTCCCCCTGGCCTTTAGAAAAATACACATGAATTTTTTGAATTTATTAACGGTTTTTTCCTAGACTCTCTACTATAGGTTAGAGGGTGTAATAAATTTGTCAATATGTTCGTAACATACTGAATTATGAATATATATTTATTACTAACGGCGATTTCGATTTGAATAAAAAGTGAAACTTTTTCGAAAATATTTGCAAAATATAAAAGGGCTTTGTCATAATTTTTGGATTTAGCATCTATCACAATATTATGAATTAATAACAGCCTTAGAACGGTGCCATCATCTGGACGGAAGGACAACGAGAGAAAGAGTAGTGCAGATAAACGAAATCGCCTTAAGTTACGTTAGGTTTTCACGTTAGTCCTTTAGGTTAGGTTAGGTTATAGAGGATAAAGCCAACCCTTAGAGAAGGGGGTTCGTTCCCACTGTGTTTCCTCACAGCTGTTTTCCCTACTATTCATCAATTGTATTAATGGACGAGTTCCAAAGTGAGCTTTCTAGATCTTCCATCCCGAAGCCTTGATGAAGGCAAATATTTCCTTCAGATTGCAGTACCGTACATCATCTTGAAAGAAAAAGGAGCCCAGTACGAGTATCTTGTTTCTTCTAAAAGATAATGCTGGACACTGAGTCAGAAAATGGTATCTACAAATATCATCAGCCATTAAGCCACCATGCGTTACCATGGGTTTCCAAGTGTGTTAAGTCCTGTTATTATACCTATTAGTGGTCTCAAATCATCTCTAGGTGTCGCTATCAGAAAATCCAAGTTCTTGCTGCTCTTGTCGTCACATATCAGTTTGGTCTACTCGCAGAGCAAACGCAATGTCTTTTCTATAAGTTATTGTATTTGACATTGACCCTGTAAGTATATACAGATAGCGGGGGTAAAACGTCCGTGACGATGTTATCCATGCCGCTCGCACCTTCCTTAGCCAGCAAATCTGCCTGCTCAATGCCCCTTATTCCATAATGTCCAGGTACCCAGCACAGAGTTATATTTAGTATGCTATTCAGCGAGAAATCTAACTTCTCTACGACAGCGGCTGAGGACTTCATTTCTGCCTGACTGTCGATGAAAAAGCAGATACCGCTTCTGAGTATTGGCCTCACCAACAGGAGCTTCGCAGCTTTGGCACCTGAAAGATGTTGCATGTGCATTCCATATGACTCCCTGATTCCTGGCTCCTCGCACTAGATACCACTGACCGTGCCTTCAGCCATTTTCGATCCGTCGGTATAAATGTTCAGATCTCCAAAAAGTATATGCTTTTCCACCCAGACGTCTATACCTGCAATAATCAATATTAGCTTGCCCTCATATACATACCGAGACGCCTTATAGTCCGTTGCAACAAGTTTCGTGTGTCAGGAGGCTGTGTTTCCGATTAAGTCCAAGCTCTTCAGTCTCACGAGTATCACCTCGGCAGTCTTTCTGATGTGCATATCAAGCTGGCAAATTCCAATTAAAACCTCTAGAGTTGCAGAGGCCGTTTTCTTTATCGCACCATTCTGTTTATCCTGCTGAATTTCTGTATATGGTTTCACCAGATGTGGCGGTCATAGGTGGCTATTGGTCTTATAACCGCTGTAAAAATCCAGTGGAATAGGGATGGCTTCATCCCCCAGTGTTCCTCGGCCAGCTTTTGGCACGCATGAAGTGCCTCATAGGCCTTCTTTTGATGGACTGCAGTATTTTCCAGCCATTTTTGTCTAGAGTCCAAGATAACTACCAAATACTTGGCCGATCTGGAGAGACTCAATCTCGTCCCTTGAAATTGTGGGTCCTTATACCCGGTGGTTTTCATTGCTCTAGTGAAGAGCACTAGCTCCGTCTATTTTGGGTTAACGTCGAAACCGCAGTTCCTTGCCCATTTGGATAGAAACTGCAAAGCCTCACTCATTATATCTGAGATAGTGTCCAGAAATTTCCCTGACACCATTATAGCAATAAAAGTAAGAATCTCTTCTGCTATGAGTAACCATAGTAACGGTGATATCACATTGAAGGAGCCTTCACGAAAAGCAGTCAGTGTATGTTCCTTGCCCAGACGGATAGAAACTGCAAATCCTCATTATATCTGAGATAGTGTCCAGAAATTTCCAATATCGTCCGCGTATGCCACTACCTTAATCCCTTATGCAAGAAGAAAAGTAAGAATCTCATCTGCTAAGAGTAACCATAGTAACGGTGATATCACACCCCCTTGGGGTAGTCCTTTTGTCGTAGTCGTATTCCTAGTAGAGTTTACCAGTACCGATTCCATGTTTCTATGAAACAGCATCCCCTCAATTCAGTCGATAATAAAATCACTCACACTATTCCCCTCCAGTGCAATTCTTCTCAATTCTTGTATTATTGAAGGCGCCTTCAATATCAAGAAAAGCAGTCAGTGTATGTTCCTTCCCGATTCCCAGGTTTGGCTTGCGGAGCCTCTAAGAGAAGCAAATTTCATCCGATCCGGCTGAAATTTGGTACATAGTCTTGGTATATGGTCTCTCACAATCATGCAAAAATAGGTCCAGGCTTGCGGAGTCTCTAATGCGCTTTACAGACTATCAGTTATTCCGGACGGAATGTCGGTGTTTGTAAAGAATCTTACAGTGTGTCGAATCGATACGACTTGTCGGCGATGACTAAATAATCGGTAAATGTGTTATCGATCCCATAAACATGCAGCAGTATCCATTATGCCTTCGGACTTAACTTATAATGTGTCCAATATATGGGATATGTTCGACACGAGCACTGTCGTCCGGAATAACTGATAGTCTGTAAAGCGCATAAGAGCCAAAAGTAATCTACCAAAATTTTTTTGCCATAGAAAACTTTGACAACATTTTATGTCTTTAGGAAATTTTGTCAAAAATTTATTTCTATAGAAAATTTTGTCAAAGTTTTATTTCTACAGAAAATTTTGTCAAAATTTTATTTCTATAGAAAATTTTGTCAGAATTTTATTTCTGTAGAAACTTATGTCAAAATGTTATTTCTATAGAAAATTTATGAAGCATGTCATATTTGGAGAGGAATATTTTGCAAAATCTTCCAAAACATCAAGAATTCTACCAGTCTACCAAACAGTAAACAATCTGTCATTTTTGGTAGACTCGTGTTCATAATTGTATATAGCCCCCATATAAAGCGACCTCCTATATTTTAATTCTGGCTCTATAATTAGCGTACAAAAGTTTATATCGGTTCGTAATTATTTCTTCCCTATATATACCGGTCAAGAACTGAATATATACGTATTAAATCGACCTTTCTTTTTTTCTCCTATATATCCCGCATGGACTAACTAACAATTTAGAAGATGATGTTAAGAAGTTTTAAGATGCCTTACCATCGGCCGCAACCCAAGTTATTTAATTGTGGATAATCGTCTTTAGTAGAAGTTTCTACACAATCCATGATGGAGGGTATATAAGATTCGGCCTGGCCGAACTTATGGCCATATATACTTGTTTTTACATAAAATCTATGACCAATTTTTGATTTGATTTCATTCCTACAGTAGACGAATGACTTTGTTTTAACTAAGTAGCCCTTATGACAAGTTGACATGTTAGATGTGAGTGTACATTAGTAAGGGGAGGATGTATGAAAATATTTTGGTCCTTTGGACGGACTACCCCCAACATTTTGTAAAAACAAAAGAATTTGTTTATTTTATTGTATTCTTTTTATTTGTGTGCTTTGTTATTTCTTCCTTTTAGCATAGGACATCATCAACGGAATGCCATAAGAAAAACAAAAAAATCTCCCAAGAAAACTGATAGAAATTTTCTATTCAAATTTTTTGATTTGATTGTCATTTTAGGGGTTCATTATCAAAACTTTTGAGACTTATCTATCACCATTCGATAGAAGAGGCTATGGTGGTGAGTTTGTGGCCAGTTTACGGGGTGAGAGTTTCGAATTGATATATTCAATAAAAATAAACATTGTATTTATTTGGTCAATAAATGCTCCAATTAAGAAATTTACATGCCAACATACATCCTTGTAAATTAAATATTCACTATCCAATTTGATTTGAATGGTTATTTAAAATTTATTGAAAAAAAAAACAACAAGTATATACGGCCGTAAGTTCGGTCAGGCCGAAGCTTATGAACCCTTCACCATGGATTGCGTAGAAACTTTTACTGAAGACTGTCATCCACAATAGAATTACTTGGGTTGCGCTAACACTTGCCGATGACAAGGTATCTTAAAACTTCCTAACACCGTCTTCTAAATTGCAAGGTAGTCCATACGTGGTATATATTAAACTAAAAAGGCCGATTAATAAAATTTTGACAAAATTTTCTATAGAAATAAAATTTTGACAAAATTTTCTATAGAAATTAAATTTGACAAAATTTTCTGTAGGAATAAAATGTTGACAAAATTTTCTATAGAAATAAAATTTGACAAACTTTTCTACAGAAATAAAATTTTGACAAAAGTTTCTATAGAAATAAAATTTTGACAACATTTTCTATAGAAGTAAAATTTGGACAAAATTTTCTATAGAAATAAAATGTTGACAAAATTTTCTATAGGAATGAAATTTTGACAAAATTTTCTATAGAAATAAAATTTTGACAAAATTTTCTATAGAAATAAAATTTTGACAAAATTTTCTATAGAAATAAAATTTTGACAAAATTTTCTATAGAAATAAAATTTTGACAAAATTTTCGATAGAAATAAAATTTTGACAAAATTTTCTATAGAAATTAAATTTTGATAAAATTTTCTATAGAAATAAAATTTTGAAAAAATTTTCTATACACACAAAAAAAATTTTTTCTGATTCAATCACGAAATTAATTGATCCAATTAATTTTTAATTGAAATGTCTTCAATCACAGAAATGATAGTATCAATTAAAAAATTAATTGAAGGTCAATTAAAAAGTTAATTGATTCAATTAAAAAATTAATTGATACTATCATTTTTGTGATTGATTTTTGTTTCAATTAAAAAATTTGTTGAATCAATTAAATTTTTAATTGAATATTTTTTAAAACTTAATTAAAATTTTAATTGGAAAAATTTTCGTAAAATTTTTTTGTGTGTAAAAATAAAATTTGACAAAATTTTTCTATAGAAATAAAATTTGACAAAATTTTCTATAGGAATAAAATTGTGACAAAATTCTATGTAGAAATAAAATTTTGCAAATTTCAAACGGATCGGATGAATTTTGCTTCTCCATGAGGTAGGAAATCAAATCTGGGAAACGGTTTATATGGGGGCTATATATAATTATGGAGCGATATGGACCAATTTTTGCAAAGGTGTTAGAGACCATATAACACCACGTACCAAATTTCAACCGAATCGGATGAATTTTGCTCCTCCAATAGGTTCCGGAGGTCAAATCTGGGGATCGGTTTATATGGGGGCTATATATATAATTATGGACCGATATGGACCAATTCTTGAGTGTTTATTAGAGACCACATACTAACACCACGTTCCAAATTTCAACCGAATCGGATGAATTTTGCTTCTCCACGAGGCTCAGGAAATCAAATCTTGGAAACGGTTTATATGGGGCTATATATAATTATAGACCGATGTGGACCAATTTTTGCATGGTTGTTAGAGACCATATACTAACACCACGTACCAAATTTCAACCGGATTTTGCTCCTGCAAGAGGCTCCGGAGGTTAAATCTGGGGATCGGTTTATATGGGGGCTATATATAATTATGGACCGATATGGACCAATTTTTGCATGGTTGTTAGAGACCATATACTAACACCACGTACCAAATTTAAACCGGATCGGATGAATTTTGCTCCTCCAAGAGGCTCCGGTGGTCAAATCTGGAGATGGGTTTATATGGGGGCTATATATAATTATAGACCGATATGGACCAATTTTTGCATGGTTGCTATTGACCATATACTTACACCAGGTACCAAATTTCAGCCAGATCGGATGAAATATGCTACTCTTATAGGCTCCGCAAGCCAAATCTGGGGGTCCGTTTATATGGGGGGTATAGCCCTGTAAAAGTGGACCGATATGGCCCATATGCAATACCATCCGACCTACATCAATAACAACTATTTGTGCCAAGTTTGAAGTCGATAGTTTGTTTCGTTCGGAAGTTAGCGTGATTTCAACAGAGGGACGGACGGACATGCTTAGATCGACTCAGAATTTCACCACGACCCAGAATATACTTTATGGGGTCTTAGAGCAATATTTCAATGTGTTACAAACGGAATGACAAAGTTAATATACCCCCCATCCTATGGTGGAGGGTATAAAAAACTAGACGGAACATTAGTGACAAGATGGGATATAGTCAAACAAAAATAAGTTTGAAGGCTTCCTGAGCGAATATTTTGATTCGGTTGACCCGTTGGCTTGATAAATCAGGAAGGTTTAGCCGATGCTATCGCTGTCAAATCAAATAATTCTTGAAGGAAGAGTTAAGTTTCACATAAAAGGCTCAATTTATTTTCAACATTTTACAATTATGGACTTGGCATTTTTTCCACAACATAGTTTGGTTTCAAAGCTTTTTTTTAGACTCTCTGTTATTTACATAGGTCAAATTCTCAACAAATGATCGATTATGTCTCATTTATGCCAGATTTTGTACATGAGAGTGAGTTTTGAATGCAGAGCTTTGTTTACATTTTTTTTGCTTGTTGGTTGTTTCCTTATTCAATGCGAATGACTCTTTTTTTTTTTGTTATATTAAGTTCTGCGTTTATGTGACAGCTGAGTAGTAACATCGTGATCAAATTCTTTAGCAATGTTCATTTAATTTTTGACCGTTGTCCGAATATCACGTATTCGCTCACCCACTCTTCAACGATCATACGCAACGTTTTTGTTTGCCTTTAGATTCATAGGCTGTCGGTTCGCATGTGCTTATGCTATCAGATATGGAATACATGCAAATTTATTATTAAAGTGAAAAAAAAAAAAATAAAATAAAATAAAAAAAAAAAACAATTATCAGTAGTAAACTTAGAACTAACTACTTGGATGCCCTTGCTTAGTATGTGAGTTTAATTCGAGTGCGCTTTTTTGTTATATTTTTGCCCGTGGACTTGAGTAAGTTAATTACCCGAAATCCGCTGTGTACATCAATTAGAACCTGCCTTTACTACATCATCTAAAATGGTTTTCAAACATCTTTGCTGTTCCGGTTTCATATTTGCTCTTCTTATTCAAGTGTCTCTGGCAAAACTGCGTAAGTATCAATAGAACATTACTTCTTTGAGAATAATAAGAATTTTAGCACGAATGTTAGAGACCATATACTAACACCATGTACCAAATTTCAATCGGATCGGATGAATTTTGCTCCTCCAAAAGGTTCCGGAGTTCAAATTTGGGGATCGGTTTATATGGGGGCTATATATAATTATGGACCAATATGAACCAATTTTTGCATGATTGTTAGAGACCATATACTAACACCACGTACCAAGTTTCAACCGGATCGGATGAAATTTGCTTCTCTAAGAGGCTCCGCAAGCCAAATCTGGGGATCGGTTTATATGGAGGCTATACATAAAAGTGGTCCGATAAGGCCCATTTGCAATACCATCCGACCTACATCAATAACAACTACTTGTGCCAAGTTTCAAGTCGATAGCTCATTTCGTTCGGAAGTTAGCGTGATTTCAACAGACGGACGGACGTTGCTAGATCGACTCAGAATTTCACCACTACCCTGAATATATATACTTTATGGGGTTTTAGAGCAATATTTCGATGTGTTACAAACGGAATGACAAAGTTAATATACCCCCCATCCTATGGTGGAGGGTATAAAAATAATTGATACAATCCTTTTTTAATCAATCTAAGAACATACATACATCCAATAACAATTTAATAAAAAAATTTAATCGATGTCGATTGCAAACCTCAATTAATTCTTTAACTGATTTAAATATTAATTAAAAACTAATTGAAACTTTCAAATGAAATCAATTAATTTTTTAATCAAATATTTTTTTATGCTCAATTAAAACTGTGTTGATACTATTATTTTCGTGATTGAAGACATTTCAATTAAAAAATTAATTGGATCAATTAATTTCGTAATTGAATCAGAAAAAAAATTTCCCCTCGTATAGATATAGATTTGATTTAGTAAGGATGAAGAAGGCACACTTATCATCCAAATTGCCCATAATTAAAAGTAAAATTTCCAGATTTTTTACTTCTCGTGTTCATTCGAGAAATTGGGATAAAAATCTTCAATATTTAGATTTAAAATTATATTAAAGTCGTTTTTTCATCGGATTTTCTTGAACGTGGATTTTGCAACTTATATGTGACATTAAGTTTGAGGACTTTTGAGTAGATATTATAACATACTTCTTATTCAAAAAGTAAACGTAAAACTATTAACCCATAAATGAGCACTGTATCTTTTAAGATACAACCAGAACTACTGATTTGGACAGAAATACACGACTAAATTTGATTTCTATAGAAAAATTTGTCAAAATTTTATTTCTAAAGAACATTTTGTAAAAACTTTATTTCTATAGAAAATTTTGTCAAAATTTTATTTCTATAGAAAATTTTGTCAAAATTTTATGTCTATAGAAAATTTTGTCAAAATTTTATTTGTATAGAAAATTTCTATAAAAAATTTATTTCTATAGAAAATGTTGGTAAAATTTTATGAAAATTTTGTCAAAATTTTATTTCCATAGAAAATTTTATTTCTATATAAAATTTTAATTTTTATTGAAAATTTTATCAAAATTTTATTTCTATAGAAAACTTTGTCAAAATTTTATTTCTATAGAAAATTTTGTTAAAATTTTATTTCTATAGATAATTTTGTTAAAATTTTAATTTTTATAGGAAATGTTGTCAAAATTTTATTTCTATAGAAAATTTTGTCAAAAGTTTATTTCTATAGAAAATCTTGTCAAAATTTTATTTCTGTAGAAAATTTTGTCAAAATTTTAAATTCTTACGTCTTCAAATTTTGACCGAATTCTATGAAATTAAGTTTGATGTATTTAATACATCTTAGCGCTATTTCTAAAAATATGTTTTTCCGGAAAATTTGTTGTACTGCACTGAAAAAACAGTGAACCCACCAGGAAGAAATGTTTCGGTTAATTTTAGAAAATTTTGAATATTTGTAGAAAATTTTAACTAAACAGTATTACAAACGTTGGCATCACGCCGATGTCATCAAAATAAGTAAATATTTTTAGACAAATTCAAGAAAATTTATTAGACATTTCACTTGTTAAAGAACATTTTGTAGTTTGAAGGAAAAACTTGGAGTTCAAAATTGCAAGAATGTCTTTAGTGATATACGAAGTTCATGATGGACGCATTTTTGGTAAAATTTACAAATTTAAAGAAATTCTGAACTATTTTGTGGAAGGTACGAATTTAGTTAATCATTATGCTTCATTTGAGTTTAGTTTTTTCCTCGGTTTTAGTTAATTTAACTAACGTAAACAAAAAATTATTAGAGTACAGGAAACTTTCTCCAAACATAATAATTCCATGAACTAAAATAAAGTTAAATTGGCTTTAGTGAAATAGAGAGTTCACTTTTTTTGAGTGTGCTGAGTAATCTGCAGGCAAAAAGAAAACTCAAATTTTGACCAAAAATTCAAAAAACTACAAATTGGAAGTTAAATAATATTTACCAGAGATGAAAGTAATTGTTGGTAAAAAAGTGTGTAGTGTAAACATATCTCTATTCTCTACTAAAATCAAATTGTTTATTTGTCAATAAAAACTTAGTTTAATTCGAACCATATTTTTTAAGATACAACCATTATTTTTTTCAAAAAAAAACACACATTTTTTTAAATGTGGTATGCAGATGTTCTTTATTTACCATGTTGCATAATATATATTTTTTCCGGAGGAATCGGTGACTTTGTGCATTTAAGGGTTAATGTAGAAATAAAATCACTACAAATTAACCGGTGTACACACAAAATTTGTCCCTCATGCAATATGCGTGGAACACAACTATAAGAATATATATTTGTCATGTCCCTGAAAATCCATATATACCTGCAATGCAGATAATCAATAACAATTATTTGATTTGCAAAAATAAAATTCAATTTTTTGAGAAATAGTTTCTTAATGGTCACTTGGAATTTGACAATATTCACAATTTAAATGTAATAATATTGTATTTGTGCACTATCTTAAAGTGCCGACAACCTTAATGGGTATTTAAAAACTGATGTGCATTGAATTTAAATTAATTTAAATTAATTAATGTAAAGCCCAATATCAGTTTTGTTGGCCCAGTACCGAGTGGCTATCAAAACAGTTGATAGGTCTATGTTGTCCAGTTGAGGTAAGTGGAAAGAACATATCCATCCAAATACCAATCACGTCTTACAAACGCAAGGTCATAAGCCAATATTTTAACACTAAATTATAGGCAAAATAATCTTCAATCATGAAGTAATGATTAAAAGTCCACGCATGCACATGCGGGCAGTTTTTCTATGGTTATTGAAATTAATTTGATTAAATTTGTTTAGAACAATAACAATATATTACATAAACAGTGTGTAATTTTTATACAACTAATAATGGTTTATTACACTAATAATTATATACCATAATATACGAATTAAGTTGTAAGAGGACACCAGAATTACAGCTTCCGTTCTTCCTTGTAGGAAAGTTGAAAGCTAAATTAAAGGGTGATACGGTCAAAATTTGGTCAATATAAACTTGACGTATTTCTTTCAATTTTGCATTTAAAAAACCTGAACACCCCTCATTTTGAAGGTGTGTGTGTGTAGAATGTTGCTCCTATTTTGATTTGGAATTCACTCTTCAGTTGTCAAAATGCCGTCCAAGCAAGAAGAACAGCGTATCAAAATTTTGCTCGCGCATCGCGAAAATCCGAGCTACTCGCACGCAAAGCTGGCAAAATCGCTAAAAGTTGCCATATCAACCGTTACAAATGTAATTAAAGTGTTTGGGGAACGTTTGTCGACAGCCAGGAAGTCTGGATCGGGGAGGAAATCGAAAACCGGAAGCCGCTGAGACGACAAAAAGAGTTGCCGGTAGTTTCAAGCGAAACCCTAACCTCTCTCTCCGAGATGCCGCAAATAAGTTGGGTGTATCGTCTACAACCGTGCATCGAGCCAAAAAACGAGCCGGACTATCGACTTACAAGAAGGTAGTGACACCAAATCGCGATTATAAACAAAATACGACGGCCAAAGCGCGAACCCCGAGGCTGTACACGACGATGCTGACGAAGTTTGACTGCGTGGTAATGGACGACGAAACCTACGTCAAAGCCGACTACAAGCAGCTTCCGGGACAGGAGTTTTATACGGCAAAAGGAAGGGGAAAGGTAGCAGATATTTTCAAGCACATAAAACTGTCAAAGTTCGCAAAGAAATATCTGGTTTGGCAAGCCATCTGTACCTGTGGCTTGAAAAGCAGCATTTTCATAGCTTCTGGGACTGTCAACCAAGAAATTTACGTGAAAGAGTGTTTGAATAAACGTCTGCTGCCTTTCCTGAAGAAACACGGTTGTTCCGTACTGTTTTGGCCGGATTTGGCATCTTGCCATTACGGTAAAAAGGCCATGGAGTGGTACGCCGCCAACAACGTGCAGGTGGTTCCCAAGGACAAGAACCCTCCCAACACGCCTGAGCTCCGCCCAATTGAGAAATACTGGGCTATTGTCAAGCGGAACCTAAAGAAGACCAAAAACTGCTAAGGACGAGCAGCAGTCAAGGCAAACTGGTTTTCTGCGGCGAAGAAGGTGGACAAGGTGGCTGTACAAAATCTGATGGCAGGTGTCAAGCGTGAGGCCCGGCAATTCGGATTTGGAAAAGCGAAAGCCTAACTGAATATTTTTCCTGAATTTTATACTAATTGAACTTGCAAAAAAAATTTAATTTGATTTTTTAAATAAACGATTTCACCGATTTACACGCGTTTTCCCTTGACCAAATTTTGACCGTATCACCCTTTAACAACTACTTGTGCCAAGTTTCAAGTAGATAGCTTGTTTCGTTCGGAAGTTAGCGTGATTTCGACAGACAGACGGACGGACATGCTTATGTTAGATCGACTCAGAATTTCGCCACGACCCAGAATATATATACTTTATGGGGTCTGAGAGCAATATTTCGATGTGTTACAAACGGAATGACAAAGTTAATATACCCCTTCCTATGTTGGAGGGTATAAAAAATGCAGAAATTATTCAAATAATATTTTCGTTATGTTTTTCTTTGAACCCAAAAAAATAAGTATTGCCAAGTATAGAGATAATAAACAAAAAAATTTTATAATTAAATTTAATAAATATTAATTAATTAATTAATAAAAAATAAGTTTTTTGTTTATAAACCATTTATCCCAATTGATAGTTATTTCTAGAAAATTTAATATATGCGGATGGTGTTAACCCAGCAAAAAATCTTCCAAAACGGGAGATTTATGTATTTATATAGTGAATAAAAATTTATTAATTAAATAAATAATTTTTAAAGTAACTGGGATATCATATCTTTGGATTAAAGATACAAAATTTGCATCTTTGGTTTAAATTTTTTGTTTTTTAATTTAAGAAAATATTTATACCCTGCGCCACACTGTGGATCCTTTCCTTATTTGTTTTTTTATTGACTTTGGTGATTGATACTATCATTTCTGAGAGTGAAGACATTTCAATTAAAAATTAATTGGATTAATTCATTTCGTGATTTAAGACAAAAAATATATTTTTTTTGGTTTTTTTAATTAATTTCTTGATTAGAAATATTTTAGTGATTTTTTTGTGTGATCTACATCTAACTACTTTTTTCACTTTTTTAGCTCCTTCTATCGTGCCCTGTCATCGTGATAATCCAGAATTGGAAAAATGTATTATAGAAGCTGTAGAAAATATACGACCCCTATTGGCAACAGGGGATTTGGGTGAAGGCTATCAATCTCCACCGCTGGAGCCACTCTATTTGGATAATATTGAATTGGGTCGTGGCCGACAATTTGAGGCTGTTTTCAGTGAGATGGTAGTCAAAGGAGGCAGTAATTTCATTATTAATAAATTATCGTAAGTGAACACAAAGAAAAAATAGTTTCTTCAGGAGCGAAATTTTAGACAAACGAAATTTTTCTTCTAAAATAAAGAATCCGCGAAATTATGATAATCGATGTAGCGAGGGTGTTAATATTTTTATTTGCCTTTAAAATTTTTTTTGGGTCACAAGAAAATTTTGTTTGGCTTTAATATTTTTATTTGCCTTTAAAGATGTTTTTTTGCGTCAAGAGAAAATTTTGTTTGTTCACAATGTCATTTCCTAGAAAACAAATTTTTTTTAGTGTATATACAAAAAAAATGTCCGTAAATTTAATTGATAAATATAATTTTTGTGTTTTTGTTTTATTGCAGAGCAAATGCCTCTAATTTATCATTTGATTTGGTATTGACATTGCCAAGGTTAGATTTCACTGGAAAATATTTCATGAAATTCAATGTTCTTCTATTGAACATTCAAGGGCGCGGTAATATGAGGGGCTATTGTGGTAAGTTAATATTTCCTAAATTTATTTTTAATATTACCTAAATTTGTGATTTTTATTTTTGTTAGAAAATGCCAAAGCCTTGGTAAAAATTCGTGGTAATCGTGTACCCATGTCGGATGGTTTGGAATATGTCCGATTTACCCGTTTACCTTTGAAAATCAACATTGATGTCTTCAAACTTCATTTGGATAATCTCTTCAATGGTGATCGTGTTTTAGGTGAAGTCGGCAATACCATTATCAATGATAATCAAGATTTGTATTTGCATGAAATTATTCCTGGCCTAGAGCGTGGATTGTCGAAGAAATTTTTAGATATTGCCAATATGATGATGGCCAATACAACATTTGATGAAATGTTCCCTTTGTAGGTATATGTATATGTTAAAAGTTGGCCAGTATTAGATTAAACGTTGAAAGTATTATTTAAATTTTAGATATATTTTTATAATAAACAATTATGAAAGAATGTAATTTTAATTAAAATTTAATTTTTGCCACAAGGGAATGGGAGTTTAAATTCATTACGAGGAAATTTCGGCATCGTTTCGTCTCAGCCGGCGAAACATGGAACCACTGGAACAAGTCGAAGACCAAGTAAGAGAGAAAACAGCGGGTTGCAATCACGGTTTCCGGTAGTTTATTTACTGTTTGCTAGATTGGTTGAATTCCTGATGATTTGGTAGATTTTGAAAAATATTCCTCTGTAACTAAAAGGTACTTCACAATTTTTTTATACTTTTTTTAAAGCCGATAGCCTTTGTAGATATTGCTTTGGTGTTTATTATAGTTCTTAGAATTATAATAAATAAATAAAATCTTTCTTTCCTATAGAAATAAAATGTTGACAAAAAGTTTCAATAGAAAAAAACTTTTGACAAAAATTTTTTATAGAAATAAAATGTTGACAAAATTTTCTACAGAAATAAAATTTTAACAAAATTTTCTATAGAAATAATTTTTTTACCAAATATGTTATAATTTTCTATGGAAATAAAATTTTGACAAAATTTTCTATAGAAATAAAATTTTTTACAAAATTTTCTATTAAAAAAAATTTTAAAAATTTTCTATAGAAATAAAATTTTTACCAAATATGTTATAATTTTCCATAGAAATAAAATTTTGACAAAATTTTCTATAGAAGTAAAATTTTTTACAAAATTTTAAAAATTTTCTATAGAAATAACATTTTTACCAAATATGTTATAATTTTCCATAGAAATAAAATTTTGACAAAGTTTTCTAATAAAAAATGTTTACAAAATTTTCTAATAAACAAATTTTACAAAATTTTCTATAGAAATAAAATGTTGACAAATTTGTCTATAGAAATAAAATTTTGACAAAATTTTCTATAGAAATAAAATTTTTAAAAAATTTTCTATTAAAAAAAATTTAACAAAATTTTCTTAGAAATAAAATTTTGACAAACTTTTTAACAGAAAAATCTTCTATAGAAATAAAATTTTACCAAAATTTTCTATAGAAATAAAATTTTGCCACAATTTCCTATAGAAAAATATGTTATAATTTTCTATAGACACAAAATTTTGACAAAATTTTCTATAAAAATAAAATTTTGACAAAATTTTCCATAGAAATAAAATTTTTATAAAATTTTCTAATAAAAAAATTTTACAAAATTTTCTATAGAAATAAATTTTGACAAAATTTTCTAAAGAAATAAAATGTTGACAAAATTTTCTATAGAAATAAAATTTTTACAAAATTTTCTATTAAAAAAATTTAACAAAATTTTCTATAGAAATACAATTTTGACAAAATTTTCAACAGAAATAAAATTTTTACAAAATCTTCTAACTTTCCAATGGAAATAAAATTTTGACAACATTTTCTATAGGAATAAAATTTGACAAAATTTTCTATAGAAATAAAATTTTGAGAAAATTTTCCATAAAAATAAAATCTTCCATCGAAATAAAATTTTTATAAAAAGTTTCAATAGAAATAAACTTTTGACAAACATTTTTTATAGAAATACAATTTTAACAAAATTTCTATAGAAATAAAATTTACCAAAATGTTCTATAGAAATAAAATTTTGACAAAATTTTCTATAGAAATAAAATTTTGACCAAATATTCTATGGAAATAAAATTTTGACAAAATTTTCTATAGAAATAAAATTTTGACAAAATTTTCTATAGGAATAAAAATTTGACAAAATTTTCTATAACAATAAATTTTTGTCAAAAATTTCGATAGAAATAAAAATTTGACAAAATATTCTATAGAAATCAAAATTTCTAAAAAATTTTCTACAAAAAAAATTTTACAAAATTTTTTACAGAAATAAAATTTTTATAAAATTTTCTATATAAATAAAATTTTGACAAAATTTTCTACAGAAATAAAATTTTGATAAAATTTTCTACAAAAATAAAATTTTGAAAAATTTTCTATATAAATAACAATTTTTATTCTTATGTTAGCTTGATACCAATGCAGGCTGGTTCAATGTCCAAGTTATGTAATAAAATTTTGACGAAATGTAAGAAAATTTTGACAAAAACTTCATGACAAATAAAATTTTGATAAAATTTTCTCTGGAAATAAAATTCAGACAAAAACTTCATGACAAATAAAATTTTGATAACATTTTCTATAGAAATAAAATTTTGACAATTTTTTTATAGAATTTCTATAGAAATAAAATTTTGTAGAAATGAAATTTTAACCCACCATCATGAATCTTAAATACCCACCACCATGAACCACATATTAGGGTTTCCTTTCAAATTTCAGGAGGGCTTGAGGACTTGACGATATTCCGAAGATAAATTTAAAGTTTCACCTATGAGGACTATATCAGATTCTGGATTTACAAAAACCATTTTTGTTTGAGTTTTAAAGGAATCATTAACATCTATTGTAAGTGTGCAAGAAAATTATAAAATAACGTCTTGATTTGAAATCTTAAATCTGTAGAAGTAAAATCTGGAAATTTTACATTGAGTTTCAAGCAATTTTCATGATCGCCTTCTACACCCTCAAGAAGTGAAGTCGGTCTATATGGAGGCATTACCAAATGGATCGATAAAAACTTAATCCGATACACGTTTTTGTGAGCCTAAAATACCAGAATGTTTACAATTTCAGGCAAATCAGATAAAAACTACGGTTTCTAGAAACCCAAGGAGTTAAATCGGGAGATCGGTCTATATGGGGGCTATACCAAAATATGGACCGATACTCACCATTTTCGGCACACCTCTTTATGGTCCTAAAATACCTCTAGTTTTCCAATTTCAGACAAATTGGATAAAAACTACGGTTTCTATAAGCCCAAGACCCCAAATCGGGAGGTCGTTTTATATGGGGACCATACCAAAACATGGACCGATACTCACAATTTTTGGCACACGTATTTGTGGTCCTACAATACCTCTAGATTTCCAATTTCAGGTAAATTGAATACGAACTGCGGTTTCTATAAGCCCAAGAAGTAAAATCGGGAGATCGGTCTATATGGGGGCTATACCAAAACATGGACCGATAATCACCATTTTTGGCACACCTCTTTATGGTCATAAAATATCTCTAGTTTTCAAATTTCAGGCAAATTGGATAAAAACTACGATTTCTATAAGCCCAAGACCCCAAATCGGAAGGTTGGTTTATATGGGGACTATATCAAAACCTGGACCGATATAGCCCATCTTCGAACTTGACCTGCCTGCAGACAAAAGACGAGTTTGGGAAAAATTTCAGTACGATTGCTTCATTATTGAAGACTGTAGCGTGATTACAACAGACAGACAGACAGACAGACGGACAGACGGACATCGTTATATCGTCTTAGAATTTCTCCCTGATCAAGAATATATATACATTATATAGTCGGAAATCGATATTTCTATGTGTTACAAACGGAATGACAAACTTATTATACCCCCGTCACCATTCTATGGTGGTGGGTATAATAAAAATATGATCATAAACTTCAAAATAAATATTTTTAAATTTGGTAGATTTTTGGTAAAATTTTCTTTATTTTGTGGTAGATTATAATAAATAATAAATAAATAAAATCTTTTTTTCCTATAAAAATAAAATGTTGACAAAAAGTTTCAATACAAAAAAACTTTTGGCAAAATTGTTTATAGAAATAAAATTTTTACAAAATTTTCTATTAAAAAATGTAACAAAATATTCTATATAAATAAATTTTGACAAAAATTTCAACAGACAAAAACTTCATGACAAATAAAATGTTGATAAAATTTTCTATAGAAATAAAATTTTGACAATTTTTTTATAGAATTTTGTATAGAAATACAATTTTGTAGAAATGAAATATTAATAAAAATATGATCATAAACTTCAAAATAAATATTTTTAAATTTGGTAGATTTTGGGTAAAATTTTCTTTATTTTGTGGTAGATTATAATAAATAATAAATAAATACAATCTTTTTTTCCTATAAAAATAAAATGTTGACAAAAAGTTTCAATACAAAAAAACTTTTGACAAAATTGTTAATAGAAATAAAATTTTTACAAAATTTTCTATTAAAAAAAATTAACAAAATTTTCTATAGATATAAAATTTTTCCAAAATGTCTTATAGAAATAAAATGTTGACAAAATTTTCTATAGAAATACAATTTTGACGAAAATTTCTAGAGAATTAAAATTTTGACAACATTTTTTTACAGAAATAAAATTTTGGCTAGATTTTCTATAGAAATAAAAGTTTGACAAAATTTTCTATAGAAATAAAAGTTTGACAAAATGTCCTATAGCAATAAAAGTTTGACTGACAAAATTTTCTAGAGAAATAAAATTTTTACAAAATTTTTTTACAGAAATAAAATTTTGGGAAAATTTTCTATAGAAATAAAAATTTTACAAAATTTTCTATAGAAATAAAATTTTGACAAAAATTTCCGTAGAAATAAAAATTTGACAAAATTTTCTATAAAAATAAATTTTTCACAAAAATTTCTATAGAAATAAAAATTTCTACAGAAATAAAATTTTTTCAAAATTTTCTATAGAAATAAAATTTTAACAAAAATGTTCTATAGAAATAAAATTTTGACAAAATGTTCTATAGAAATAACATTTTGACAAAATTTGCTATAGTAATAAAAATGAGATAAAATACCGCAGAGTCACTTACGTTTAGCGTAAGACAAATTTAGCGTAGCCAATTCGAACAAAACTAAACATTCCATGTTTCGACAGTTTTGGTTTTGAATACTAAAAAACAAAATTGAATTAAAAAGGCTGATTCTCTTTGTTGCAATATATATTAGCCGCCCTAATTCTAATTAGCTAGAGCCCCAACTTTTATGTTCGTTGTAAATGTAAGTTTTCCAGATTTTTTTGACCTATTGGTCACTGGGTATTTCGGTCAGTAACTTCATTCCTTCTTGGTTTAATGACTTTTTCAATGTCCATTGCATTGAACGCGAAAATACATGACCGACTATTTTTCAAATAAGCAATCTGTACTTATTTTCCGACATTGATTCCACCTTTTCATATAACATGGATGTTTCATTTAATATTCACCTAGAAATTGTTATCATCATCCCCACACAGTATAACATATAACAAACAATTGAGGGTAGATTTTTTTAAGTTAAAAAAAAAATGAAATGTTTTTCATGATAAATGCTCCCATAGGTAATTTTGTTTTTTTTTTTTTAACTTTTCATAAATGCTCTATTAAATCTTAAAGATAAATATACTGTGACATTAAGTCCATATCAATTTCAAAAGAATCTATGACGAATATGTTGCCAATATGAAGTTTTTCCATGGTCGCCAGAAATTTCTTTGGTCACATATTAATGTCAACGAACTAATGGAGGCGGTAGAAATAATAGAAAATGCTATTAAATTTTCCTTTTAATGGTTCACATAATTGAATTATGAATTTTAAAAGATAATTCGTTTCTTAAGACGATTTTGGGTCTTTAATAAATATTTTTAAAATGCAATGTGACCTTATTGACGAAGAATGGAATGATGGAATAATGAGATGTGAATTGCTAGCAAATATATATATACAATGAATTGGCTTAAAATGTATATTGAAGACGAAAAAATATTTTTTGTCAATCAATGATGAAATTAATTGATGAATGAATGAATGAGTATCAATCACCAACATCTATTAAAAAATTAATTGATAAAATTAAAAAATTAATTGACACACATAATTTTTGTAAGTGATTTTGATACTGGTGCCACAGGTGGTAAACTGCTCATTTATCAATGAATTCTGCCTGGTTCTGTGTTTACCTCAATGATAATGCACCTCTGTTTTATAGTCGAGTCCGAACGGCATTAGAATAGAAAATTTTATTTCTCTAGAAATTTTTGTCAAAATTTTTTTTCTAGAGAAATTTTATTTCTATAGAAAATTTTGTCAAAATTTTATTCCTATAGACAAGTTTGTCAAAATTTTATTTCTATAGAAAATTTGGTCAAAATTTTATTTCTATGGAAAATTTTGTCAAAACTTTATTTCTATAGAAAATGTTGTCATTTTTTTCTATAGAAAAATTTATCAACATTTTTGAAAAATTTACCACAATTCTATTGAAAATGTTATTTCTTTGGAAATATATTTCAAAGTTTTATTTCTATGGAAATTTTATTTCTATAGAAAATTTTGTCAAAATTTTATTTTTATAGAAAATGTTGTCAAAATTTTATTTCTATAGAAAATTTTGTAAAAATGTTATTTCTGTAGAAAATGTTGTCAATTTTTTTTCTATAGAAAATTTTTTCAACATTTTATTTCTATTGAAAAATTTACCACAATTCTATTGAAAATTTTAGTTCTTTAGAAATTTATTTCTAAAAAATGTTTCTATGGAAATTTTATTTTTATAGAAAATTTTGTCAAAATTTTATTTCTATAGAAAATTTTGTCAAAATTTTATTTTTATAGAAAAATTTGTTAAAATTTTATTTCTCATAAATTTTTTGGCAGAATTTTATTTCTATAGAAGATTTTTTAAAATTTTATTTCTGATAAATTTTTTGCCAAAATTTTATGTTTGTAGAAAATTTTGTCAAAATTTTATTTATATAGAAAATTTTGTCAAAATTTTATTTATATAGAAAATGTTGTAAAGATTTTATTACTATAGAAAAACATGTTGTAGAAATGTTATTTCTGTAGAAAATGCTGTCAAAATTTTATTTCTATAGAAAATTTTGTTAAAATTTTATTTCTCATAATTTTTATCAAAATTATCAAAATTTTATTTCTATAGAATTTCTTGTCAAAATTTTATTTTTCTAGAAATTTTGTCAAAATATTATTTCTGTAGAAAATTTTGACAAAATAGTATTTCTATAGAAAATTTTGTCAAAATTTTATTTCTATAGCAAGTTTTGTCAAAATTTTATTTCTATAGAAATTATTGCCATTTTTTTCTATAGGAACATTTATCATCATTTTATTTCTATTGAAAAATTTGCCGCAATTCTATTGAAAATTTTATTTTTTTAGAAATTTATTTCAAAGTTTTATTTCTATTGAAATTTTATTTCTATAGAAAGTTTTGTCACAATATTATTTCTATAGAACATTTTGTCAAAATTTTATTTCTATTGAAAATTTTGTCAAAATTTTATAGATATAAATGTTTTCAAAATTTTATTTTTATATAGAAATGTTGTCAAAATTCTATTTCTATAGAAACATTTTATTGCTATAGAAAATTTTGTAAAAAATTTATTTCTATAGAAAATTTTGTCAAAATTTTATTTCTATAGAAAATTTTGTAAAAATTGTTTTTCTATAGAAAATTTTGTCAAAATTTTATTTCTATAGAAAATTTTGTAATAATTTTATTTTTATAGAAAATTTTGTAAAAATTTTATTTCTATAGAAAATGTTATCAATTTTTTTCTATAGAAAATTTTTTCAACGTTTTATTTCTATTGAAAAATTTACCACAATTCTATTGAAAATTTTATTTCTTTAGAAATTTATTTCTAAAAAATATTTCTATGGACATTTTATTTTAATAGAAAATTTTGTAAACATTTTATTTCTATAGAAAATTGTGTTAAAATTTTATTTATTTTTTATCACAATTTTTTTTCTATAGAAAATTGTTAACATTTTATTTCTCATACATTTTTTGTCAGAATTTTATTTCTATAGAAAATTTTGTTAAAACTTTATTTCTGTAGAAAATTTTGTCAAAACTTTATTTCTGTATAAAATTTTGTAAAGATTTTATTACTATAGAAAAACATGTTGCCAAAATTTTATTTCTGTAGAAAATTTTGTCAGAATTTTATTTCTATAGAAAATTTTGTTATAATTTTATTTCTCATAATTTTTTTATCAAAATTTTATTTCTATAGAAATTTTTGTCAACATTTTATTTCTCTAGAAATTTTGTCAAAATATTATATCTGTAGAAAATTTTGCCAAAATTTTATTTTTATTGAAAATTTTGACAAAATAGTATTTCTATAGAAAATGTTGTCAACATTTTATTTCTATAGAAAATAAAATTTTATTTCTATAGAAAATTTCGCCAAAATTTTATTTCTATAGAAAATTTTGTTAAAGTTTTATTTTATTTCTACAGAAAATTTTATTTCTCTAGAATTTTTTGTCAAACATTTTATTTCTCTAGAATTTTTTTGTCAAAAATTGTATTTCTCTAGAAATTTTTGTCAAAATTTTATTTCTATAGAAAATGTCAAAATTTTATTTCTATAGAAAATTTTGCCAAAATTTGATTTCTATAGAAAATTTTATCAAAATCTTATTTCTATAGAAATTCCATGGAAGTTCGGTAGCGTTTGTGGCTGGGTGTCAAGTTCAACACAAGTTCAAGAAAATAAAAAATGATAACAAATAAAAAATAAAAATTTTCATTCAAATGACCTTCCAAGACTTAATTTCTAAAGCAATTTAAAGTATCCGAAAATGGAGTACTTCGTCCATGTAACATTTATTGAAGATGATTCAAATTCGCAGTACTTACGGATCACATGTTGGGGATCTAAACTACGTTTTTGGAAGCTCCTGTTTTAATGGGTAAGTATGAAACTTTTTCTTTTTAGGGTTCCAAAATTCAACTTTCGTCATAATTTGGTCTCTATATGGGTTACAATTTATATTTTTCGAAATAAGCTACAAACCGTAGTCATTTTCGTTGAAAAATAAAATCTTCTCAATGATAATATTCAAAGGTTAATATAGGTCATACTAAGGCATCCTTTTCTTGGATACACTCCTTCTCTACTCTTCTTCAGATTTATGGCCTGTTTTTTGTTACTCACAATAAAATGTCCTCCTTCTTCATTATCCTCCCTTTGCTACTCTCACTCCAATAGAAAATGTAAAAAAAAATTAAAAAGGAAGCCTTTTTTCCTGTAAGAAATGTCGACTTGTTTTGAATAATTAATAACTTTGAAAAGCTCTTCAAGGCAAAAAGGACGCGCGCAGGTAATTCCTTCAATTTAAAACAAAGTGGATGGAGAACTCGTATAGGAGTACTCCTGGTAATAAAACATTCTGCAGCAGCTAGAAGGGCTTCTTACGGTCGGCTTTTAACAGAAGAAGCACCCCTTCAATGGTAGCATCGCGCTAGTATTTAATACTCCCCATACCCATGGACCACCACCACCATTTTCATTGACCAACAAAATAGCAGCATAAAACAGCCATCAGCTTTGTCAGCCACAATGCCAGGGAACCACCATCTTCTCCACCATCACCACCACCCACATTTTCGTTAATGAAAAATGCACGGAAAATCGTTAATGGCTACGCATACATAACGCGTTTTAAGACATTATTTTACTTTTTTTTGGTACTTATTTTGTTAACAAAAAAATAGCGTTCTTAAGCACAATGGTGGGTGTCTCGACCAAATAATAGAAAACAAAAAAAACCAAGATTGAAAATTTTCTTAGGATAGGTGATGCTGGTTGCTAAGTTGGAACGCTTGTAACCACAGTTGCCACTCGAGCCAAAAATAATCTACCAAAATTTTTAAAAAAATTTACTAAAAAATACCGAATGAAAATAATTTTATTTGCATAGAAAATTTTGTCAAAAATTTTATTTTCATAGACAATTTTGTCAAAATTTTTTTCCATAGAAAATTTTGTCAAAAATTTGTCAAAATTTTATTTCTATAGAAAATTTTGTCAAAATTTTATTTCTATAGAAAATTTTATCAAAATTTTATTTCTATAGAAAATTTTGCTTCTATAGAAAATTTTGTCAAAATTTTATTTCTATAGGGAATTTTGTCAAAATTTTATTTCTATAGAAAATTTTGTCATAATTTTATTTCTATAGAAAATTTTGTCAACATTTTATTTCTATAGAAAATTTTGTCAAAATTTTATTTCTATAGAAAATTTTGTCAAAATTTTATTTCTATAGAAAATTTTGTCAAAATTGTATTTCTATAGAAAATTTTGTCAACATTTTATTTCTGTAGAAAATTTGTCAAAATTTTATTTCTATTGAAAATTATGTCAAAATTGTATTTCTATAGAAAATTTTGTCAAAATTGTATTTCTGTAGAAAATTTGTCAAAATTGTATTTCTATAGAAAATTTTGTCAAAATTTTATTTTTATAGAAAATTTTGTCAAAATTTTATTTCTATAAAAAATTTGGTTAACATTTAATTTCTATAGAAAATGTTGTCAAAATTGTAGTTCTATAGAAAATTTTGTCAAAATTGTATTTCTATAGAAAATTTTGTCAAAAATTTTATTTCTATAGAAAATTTTGTCAAAATTTTATTTCTATAGAAAATTTTGTCAACATTTTATTTTTATAGAAATTTTTGTCAAAATTTTATTTCTATAGAAAATTTTGTCGAAATTGTATTTCTATAGAAAATTTTGTCAAAATTGTATTTCTATAGAAAATTTTGTCAACATTTTATTTTTATAGAAAATTTTGTCAAAATTTTATTTTTGTAGAAAATTTTGTCAAAAATTTTATTTGTAACGAAAATTTTGTCAAAAAATTTATTTTCATAGACAATTTTGTCAAATTTTTTTCCATAGAAAATTTTGTCAAATGTTGTTGCTATAGAAAATTTTGTCAAAATTTTATTTCTATAGAAAATTTTGTCAAAATTTTATTTCTATAGAAAAAAAAAAATACAAAAATTAAATTTTGTCAAAATTTAATTTTTGTAGAAAATTTTGTCAAAAATTTTATTTGTAACGAAGACTTTGCCAAAAATGTTATTTTCATAGACAATTTGGTCAAAATTTTTTTCCATAGAAAATTTTGTCAAAATTTTATTTCTATAGAAAATTTTGTCAAAATTTTATTTCTATAAAAAATGTTGTCAAAATTTTATTTTTATAGAAAAATTTGTCAAAATTGTATTTCTGTAGAAAATTTTGTCAAAATTGTATTTCTATAGAAAATTTTGTCAAAATTTTATTTCTATAAAAAATTTGGTCAAAATTTTATTTCTATAAAAAATTTGGTTAAAATTGTATTTCTATAGAAAATTTTGTCAAAATTGTATTTCTATAGAAAATTTTGTCAAAATTGTATTTCTATAGAAAATTTTGTCAAAATTTTATTTTTATAGAAAAATTTGTCAAAATTTTATTCCTATAGAAAAATTTGTCAATTTTTTTTTCTATAGAAAATTTTGTCAAAAATTTTATTTTCATAGACAATTTTGTCAAATTTTTTTTCCATAGAAAATTTTGTCAAAAATTTTATTTTCATAGATAATTTTGTCAAAAAATTTTTTCCATTGAAAATTTTGTCACAATTTCTTTTCTATAGAAAATTTTGTCAAAATTTTATTTCTATAGAAAATTTTGTCAAAATTTTATTTCTGTAGAAAAGTTTATTTCTATAGAAAATTTTGTCAAAATTTTATTTCTATAGAAAATTTTGTCAAAATTTTATTTCTGTAGAAAAATTTGTCAAAATTTAGTTAGTTTTGTCGCAAAAATATAATTTTCTCCCTAAATATAACATGCTTGCTGAAATCAGATACATAATTCTGAGAGAAGAAATATAACCATCTCGAACTTGTTTCAAGAGAAAATGTTTCTCTTCATAGCTTACCATTATATTTATAATTTTATTGTAAATATAATAAATAATAATATTTTATATCTGATTTGGAAATGTTATATCTGTTTTTGGCAAGCATATTATATGTTTGGCGAGAAAATAATATTTTAGCAACAAAAATGTTCCATGTTCGCCGTGATAAGTAAAATTATGCTCTAAAAACATGTTTTGGGGGGTGTGATCACATTCCTCTCTGGGTGAACCAAACCACCAGTCCTCTATGTAGGACGTATCCCTATTCGGCCAAGTCTTCTTTCTTTTCATTTTTGCACATGGTATGCCATTGTTTTCGGCCAATGTAAAGATGACGTTCTACAAAATAAGAGGCTCTTTGGTGAAATTATTTTAATGGCCACTTCGTTGCCTTTCATAGAATGAATCCGTTTTTTTTGGTACTTTTCTTAGGCACTTATGCCACTGCCGCTGAATCCGTTGCTGCCATTGTTGTTTGGTTGTTAATTTTAAAATTCGTGAATTACGCACAATTTTTAAATAGGTCCTGCTTTGCGTGTTGTCCTTTTGTTGTTGTTGGTGGTGATGGTGGTGGCGTTGGTGTTGGACACAAAATTCCTTTGGTTGTGCGTTCCGTTCCGTTTAACATGGTCTCATTTTACATTTCCCTGGAAATGGTCATGCACTAAGATGCCAGCAATGGTAATGTTGGCGACGATGATGACTACAAAAACAGGACTACAAAGAAGCCCTTCGAAAGGGGGTCGAAACTTGCTATTAAAAGGGCTTCTAATTCAGGTGTTTTAGGAGGAGCTTCTTTTGTATGAACTCACACGCTTACACGCATACACACCCCAACACACACACACTTGTATAGCCAAACATTAAACCTGGGATGGGAGGGGGATAAGACGAGAAAAACAGCAAATTCTAAAAAGTATTCATTAAAAATTTTGTTTGTTTGAGCATTCTTTTGAGGGCATTACCGCGGCTACTTCTACTACAGCCATACACTTTGGGAAATTGGGTGTGTGTAAGAAATAATTTGAAATATGGCGACGAAAGTACTGGCTAGCCAGCTGACAGATACGAACTTCTTAAGGATTAGCAAAGTACCTCTCAAACTAGGTTAGGTTAGGTTAGGTGGCAGCCCGATGTATCAGGCTCACTTAGACTATTCAGTCCATTGTGATACCACATTGGTGAACTTCTCTCTTACTCACATTGGTGAACTCCTCTCCAAATAAGGTGTATTTCACAAATTTTCTATGAAAATACAATTTTGACAAAATTTCCTATAAAAATAAAATTTTTAAAAAATTTTCTATAGAAATAAAATTTTGAAAAAATTTTCTATAGAAATAAAATTTTTACAAATTTTTCTATATAAATAAAATTTTGACAACATTTTTTATAAAACTAAAATTTTGACAGAATTTTCTATAGAAATAAAATTTTGACAACATTTTGTATAGAAATAAAATTTTGGCAAAATTTTCTATAGAAATAAAATCTTGACAAAATTGTCTATAGAAATAAAATATTGACAACATTTTCTATAGAAATAAAATGTTGACAAAATTTTCTATAGAAATGAAATTTCGAAAAAATAGTGTATAGAACAAAAATGTTGACAACATTTTCTATAGAAAAAAATTTTAAAATTTTTACAAAATTTTATTTCTATAACAATTTAATTTTATTTTATTTCTATAGAAAATTTTCTATAGAAATAATGTTTTGACAAAATTTTCTATAGAAATAAAATATACACAAAACTTTCTATAGAAATTTAGTTTTGTCAAAAATTTCTACATTTTCTATAGAAATAACATTTTGACAACATTTTCTATTGAAACAAAATGTAGCCTAAATTTTCTATAGAAATAAAATTTAAAAAAAAAAATTTTCTGTACAAATAAAAATAAAAATATAGAAATAAAATTTTGACAAAATCTTCTATAGAAATAAAATGTTGAAACAAATTTATGTGGAAATAAAATGTTGACAACATTTTCTATAGAAATAAAATTTTGACAAAATTTTCTATAGAAATAAAATTTTGAACAAATTTTCTATAGAAAAAATTTCACAAAATTTTCTATAGGAATACAATTTTGACAAAATTGTGTATTGAAATATAATTTTGACAGAATTTTCTATAGAAATAAAATTTTGACAAAATTTTCTCTAGAAATAAAATTTTGACTAAATTTTCTATAGAAATAAAATTTTGACAAAATTGTTTATAGAAATAAAATTTTGACAAAATTGTGTATAGAAATAAAATTTTGACAGAAGTTTCTATAGAAATAAAATATTGACAGAATTTTCTATAGAAATAAAATTGTGACAAAATTTTCTATAGAAATAAAATTTTGTCAAAATTATTTATAGAAAAAAATTGTGACAAACTTTTTACAGAAACAAAATTTTCTATAAAAATACAAATTTGCTAAATAAAATTTGTTTTGTTCGGTAGCTTTTTCTCCAAATTTTGTTAGATTATTTTTGGCTGGAGTGGCTACCGTGCTGTCGAACCGTCTACTGGTCCACTAATAGGGCCTAACTCAAATTTGCAATCATGTATATCTATAGATAAGCGATAAAAATACTTTTTCCGCTATAAAAATGTTACAAAAAAAATTGAATGGTCACAAAAACATTTACATGATATTCTCAACCATAATAAAACATGTTTTTCAAATTTGAGGATCATTTAAATGTCTCCCTAGTAAAAATTAAGAGGGTCACACTTTATCACCCTCGTTTCCATCATGAAAGTTCCCACATTAGTCCTAGTACTTCAAAGGGAGCAGGTTTTGCAAAAACACCTCTATCAGGCCACGATCCATCGTTACATATTTCAGGAGCGAATTTCTTAATTTTTTCCTTAGTGTACTAAATTCTTGCAACCATTACGACTAGGATGACGATGAAGGCGAAAAGAATTTCGCTTGAAGGTAGGTAAATGAGGTAAAATAATGTCCATTCAAGGTTTTCCCAGGCTCACCACTTGTATTACTATTAAGTGTATGCTCCCCCCCCAAACCCCATTCCTTTGTGACCATCATGCTCCATTTTAGACATTTTTCAGTTTAGTTCTTTATTTTTGAGCTGTTTTCCATGTTGTTGTTCTTGTTGCTTAACGCCTTTAAGTGCGTATTTTTTGTTCGTTGTTTTTTGTTTTGTTTGGCGTTTTTTTTTCGGCAAAGAAAAATGACTATGCCTTAATGAATTTTCGCCTTTGAGTAATATGAGTTGAGTTACAGTGGTGCTAAATCAGATTAAAAACGATTGAAAAATGGTAAATAGAGGCCTCATAAACTGGATTCTCTTAGGATGGATGGGGGAAAGTATCATATCATACAGCGTGATGCAATATTATTTCTATAGAAAATTTTGTCAAAATTTTATTTCTATAGAAAATTCTATAAAAATTTTATTTCTTTAGAAAATTTTGTCAAAAAATTTATTTCTATAGAAAATTTTGTTAAAATTTTATTTCTAAAGATAATTTTGCCAACATTTTATTTCTATAGCAAAATTTTGTCAAAATTTTATTTCTATGGAAAATTTTGTCAAAATTTTATTTCTATACACAATTTTGTCAAAATTTTATTTCTATAAAAAAAATTATCAAAATATTATTTTTATACACAATTTTGTCAAAATTTTAGTTCTATACACAATTTTGTCAAAAATTTATTTCTATAGATAATTTTGCCAACATTTTATTTCTACAGAAAATTCTGTCAACATTTTATTTCTATAGAATTTTTTTTCTTTTTTGTCAATTTTTTTTTTTTCTATAGAAAATTTTGTCAAAATTACATTTCTACAGAAATTTTGTCAAAATTTCTATAGATAATTTTGCCAACATTTTATTTCTATAAAAAATTCTCTCAACATTTTATTTCTATAGAAAATTTTGTCAAAATTTTATTTCTATAGAATTTTTTGTCAAAAGTTTTTTTCTATAGAAATTTTTGTCAAAAGTTTTTTTCTATAGAAAATTTTGTAAAAATTTTATTTCTATAGAAAATGTTGTCAAAATTGTATTTCTATAGAAAATTTTGTCAAAATTGTATTTCTATAGAAAATTTTGTCAAAATTTTACTTCTATAGAAAATTTTGTCAAAATTTTATTTCTACGGAAAATGTTGTCAACATTTTAATTCTATAGAAAATTTTATCAACATTTTATTTCCATAGAAATTTTTGTCAAAATTGTATTTCTATAGAAAATTTTGCAAAATTTAATTTCTATAGAAAATTTTTATACCCTCCACCATAGGATGGGGGGTATATTAACTTTGTCATTCCGTTTGTAACACATCGAAATATTGCTCTAAGACCCCATAAAGTATATATATTCTGGGTCGTGGTGAAATTCTGAATCGATCTGAGCATGTCCGTCCGTCCGTCTGTTGAAATCACGCTAACTTCCGAACGAAACAAGCTATCGACTTGAAACTTGGCACAAGTAGTTGTTATTGATGTAGGTCGGATGGTATTGCCGTATCGGTCCACTTTTACGTATAGCCCCCATATAAACGGACCCCCAAATTTGGCTTGCGAGGTTTCTAAGAGAAGCAAATTTCATCCGATACAGCTGAAATTCGGTACATGGTGTTAGTATATGGTCTCTAACAACCATGCAAAAATTGGTTCACATCGGTCCATAATTATATATAGCCCCCATATAAACCGATCCCCCGATTTGGCTTGCGGAGCCTCTAGGAGAAGCAAATTTCATCGGATCCGGCTGAAATTTGGTATATGGTGTTAGTATATGGTCTCTAATAACCACGCAAGAATTGGTCCATATCGGTCCATAATTATATATAGCCCCCATATAAATCGATCCCCAATTTTGACCTCCGGAGCCTCTTGGAGGAGCAAAATTCATCCGATCCGGTTTAAATTTGGTACGTGGTGTTAGTATATGGTCTCTAACAACCATGCACAAATTGGTCCATATCGGTCCATAATTATATATAGCCCCCATACAAACCGAACACCAGATTTGACCTCCGGAGTCTCGTGGAAGACCAAAATTCATCTGATTCAGTTAAAATATGGTACGTGATGTTAATATATGGCCTCAAACACCCATGCAAAATTGGTCTATATCGGTCCATAATTATATATAGGCCCCATATAAACCGATCCCCAGATTTGACCTCCGGAGCACCTTGGAAGAGCAAAATTCTTGATATTCGGTTGAAATTTGGTACGTGATGTTAGTATAGGGTATCGAACAACCACGAAGGAATTGGTTCCTATCAGTCCATAATTATATATAGCTCCCATATAAACCGATCCCCAGATTTGACCTCCGGAGCCTTTTGGAGAAGCAAAATTCATCCGATCTGGTTGAAATTTGGTACGTACGTGATATTTAACAACCATGTGAGTTGAAATTTGTGGATGACAGTTTTTCGTAGAAGTTTCTACGCAATCTATGTTGGAGGGTACATAAGATTCGGCCTGGCCGAACTTACGGCCGTATATACTTGTTTTTATTATTTCTATAGAAAATTTTGCCAAAAATTTTATTTCTATAGAAAACTTTTATTTTTTATTATTTCTATAGAAAAGTTTGCCAAAATTTTATTTCTATAGAAAATTTTATCAAAATTTTATTTTTATTGAAAATTTTGTCAAAATTTTATTTTTATTGAAAATTTTGTCAAAATTTTATTTCTATACACAATTTTGTTAAAATTTTATTTCTACACAAAATTTTGTCAACATTTATACTTGGTATTTTATTATTTCTATAGAAAATTTTGCCAAAAATGTTATTTCTATAGAAAACTTTTATTTTTTATTATTTCTATAGAAAAGTTTGCCATAATTTTATTTCTATAGAAAATTTTGTCAAAATTTTATTTTTATAGAAAATTTTGTCAAAATGTTATTTCTATACACAATTTTGTTAAAATTTTATTTCTACACAAGATTTTGTCAACATTTATACTTGTTATTTTATTATTTCTATAGAAAATTTTGCCAAAAATGTTATTTCTATAGAAAACTTTTATTTTTTATTATTTCTATAGAAAATTTTGCCAAAATTTTATTTTTATAGAAAGTGTTGTCAAAATTTTATTTCTATAGAAAATTTTGTCAAAATTTTATTTTGATAAATAATTTTGTCAAAATTTTATTTCTATAGAAAGTTGTCAAAATTTTATTTCTATAGAATATTTTGTTAAAATTTTATTTTTATACACAATTTTGTCAACATTTTATTTCTATAGAAAATTTTGTCAAAATTTTATTTCTATAGAAAATTTTATTTCTATAGAAAGTGTTGTCAAAAATTTATTTCTCTGGAAATTTTGCTAAAATTTTAAATTCTATAGAAAATTGTGTTAAAATTTTATTTCTATGGGAAACTTTGCTAAAAATTTAAATTCTGTAGAAAAATTTCCCAAAATTTTATTTCTATAGAAAATTTTTATTTTTTATTGTTTCTTAGAAAAGTTTGTCAAAATTTTATTTCTATCGAAAATTTTGTCAAAAACTTTATTTCTATAGAAAATTTTTATTTTTTATTATTTCTATAGACAATTTTGTCAAAATTTTATTTCTATAGAAAATTTGGTGACAATTTGATTTCTACAGAAAATTTTGTCAAAATTTTATTTCTATAGAAAGTGTTGTCAAAATTTTATTTCGCTGGAAATTTTGCTAAAATTTTAAATTCTATAGCAAAATTTTGTTAAAATTTTATTTCTTTGGGAAACTTTGCTAAAAATTTAAATTCTGTAGAAAATTTTGTCAAAATTTTATTTCTATAGAAAATTTAGACAAAAACTTTATTTCTATAGAAAATTTTTATTTTTTATTATTTCTATAGAAAATTTTGTCAAAATTTTAGTTCTATAGAAAATTTTGTGACAATTTGATTTCTATAGAAAATTTTGTCAAAATTTTATTTCTATAGAAAGTGTTGTCAAAATTTTATTTCGCTGGAAATTTTGCTAAAATTTTAAATTCTATTGAAAATTTTGTTAAAATTATATTTCTGTGGAAAATTGTGCTAAGAATTTCAATTCTATAGAAAATTTTGGTAAAATTTTATTTCTATAGGAAATTTTGTCAAAATTTTTATTTCTTTAGAAAATGTCAAAATTTTATTTCAATATAAAATTTTGTCAAAATTTAAATTTTTAGTAGAATTCTACCAACTGTGGCAGCCGTGATTCTGTACCCCCGTGGAATAAAATAACATTTCGCGAAAGTATGTTTAGAAAGTAAAAAAAAATGAATGGAAAAAAACTCAACATTTTTTAATGGATGCCACTCTATGAGAAATTAATTTTTATTTTTTTTTCTTCTTCGCTTTACCCATCTTGCTAACCCACCCACACTGATTTGCCTACAGGCTTAGACATTACCGTTGGTCACAAACGGCCGAAGAGTAGCGATGAATGGAATTGCACAATGAGACCAAGCTAACGGATGAATTATTTGTAGTTGGGGAACATTAAAAGAAATTTTTCTTTCAATGTGTCCACATAGGCTGGCTGCTGGATACTCTTAGAGTTGGAGGAGGAGGATGGATGGGATGATGGTGTATTTCAGCTGCATGATTCGCATGTTAGCCGTTGATGGAAATATGGTGAAGCCTTAATGATAATGACGAATACTGGGGGTAGTAGCTAGCTGTAGGCCCATCATATACCCCAGCCTTTAGTTCTAAACAATTGGGTGAAATGAAATGTCCTCTGGTGAGTGATGTATTTCTCGCAAAATGAAACACGTTCTACATCCTCTTGAGCTCCATCAATTGCTACCCTTAACAGAGTGAGAGACCCTAATATAGCAAAGCCTCCATAACTATTCCATCAAAAAGAGGGTCTCAAATTTCCTTATACAAAGAAGAAGGTGTTGATGTTGGGGGACTAATTAATAAATGAAATTAATGACTTTTTTAAATTTCAAAAATTTCTCTTATACCATTTTATATTCCATTCGTCTGTCAACCATGGTAATTAGTGCTTTTAGTGAAACTCCACTTTCATTTTTATCCATGTATCTCACTCCAAATGGTATTATCAGTCTCTGGATGGAATATTCTTCCATAAGCACTACCTTTGATGTTTCCTTAGTTTTGGAAGACATATGCTCGTAGTTCTGTCCATGTAGTATGAGTCCATAATGCCGAAAAGTATATGAATTTTTATAACCTCCACCATAGGATCTGTTTGTAACACATCGAAATATTGCTCTAGGACCCCATAAAGTATATATAGTCTGGGTCGTGGTGAAATTCTGAGTCGATCTAAGCATGTCTGTCCGTCCGTCTGTCTGTTGAAGTTACGCAAAACTTCCGAACGAAACTAGCTATCGAATCTTGGCTAATAACCATGCAAAAAGTGGTCCATATCGGTCCATAATAGCTATATAAACCGATCCCCAGATTTGATTGCCTGCGCTTCCTGCAGGTATAAATTTCATCCGATTCGGTTGAATTTGGTACTCAATGCCAGTATAGGTTTTCTATTCATCGTCCACAAATTTGTCCATATCGGTTCATAATTATATATACACCCATAGAAAAAATCATGAACGGTGTGGTCATTTCGAAACGATCCGTTCATGAAAATGATTTAACACACATGTGTTGTCAAACTGAGAACAGATGGGGTCAATCTGACAACGTAAAAATGACACCATACGTTGTCAAAACAACAACCAGCGTTCATGATCTGAAAACGTAATGGTTACAAATTTATAAACAAAACTAAAAACATATTTCCGCTGTGTGCCTGCACGATACCCGTTAACAGTCGCCTTAGCACATTGTACCAATGGTGGAGTTGCTATAACAACATCTAACGATTATTTTAAGACTTTTCATGGCCAAAGAAAAACGAATGCCGTTCATGAAATCGTGAACGCCCGTGGACGAAATCGTGAACATTCCGTTTTGATTTTTTGTGAACGTTTCCGTTTCATTTTGACAACGTCCGTTCATTGATTGTGAAACGCAATTTTTATACCCTCCACCAGGGGATGGGGGGGTATATTAACTTTGTCATTCCGTTTGTAACACATCGAAATATTGCTCTAAGACCCCATAAAGTATATATATTCTGGGTCGTGGTGAAATTCTGAGTCGATCTGAGCATGTCCGTCCGTCCGTCCGTCTGTTGAAATCACGCTAACTTCCGAACGAAACAAGCTATCGACTTGAAACTTGGCACATGTAGTTGTTATTGATGTAGGTCGGATGGTATTGCAAATGGGCCATATCGGTCCACTTTTACGTATAGCCCCCATATAAACGGACCCACAAATTTGGCTTGCGATTGCTCTAAGAGAAGCAAATTTCATCCGATCCGGCTGAAATTTGGTACATGGTTTTAGTATATGGTCTCTAACAACCATGCAAAAATTGGTCCATATCAGCCCACTTTTACGTATAGCCCCATTTATAAACGGACCCCCAAATTTGGCTTGCGGAGCCTCTAAGAGAACGAAATTTCATCCGATCCGGTTGAAATTTGGTACATGGTGTTAGTATATGGTCTGTAACAACCATGCAAAAATTGGTCCACATCGGTCCATAATTATATATAGCCCCCATATAAACCGATCCACCGATTTGGCTTGCGGAGCCTCTAAGAGAAGCAAATTTCATCCGATCCGGCTGAAATTTGGTACATGGTATTGGTATATGTTCTCTAATGACCGTGCAAAAATTGGTCCACATCGGTTCATAATTATATATAGCCCCTATATAAACCGATCCCCCGATTTGGCTTGCGAAGCCTCTAAGAAACGAAAATTTCATCCGATCCGGCTGAAATTTGGTACATGGTTTGGTCCATATCGGTCCATAATTATATATAGCCCCCATATAAGGTTAGGTTAGGTTAGGTGGCAGCCCGATGTATCAGGCTCACTTAGACTATTCAGTCCATTGTGATACCACATTGGTGAACTTCTCTCTTATCACTGAGTGCTGCCCGATACCATATTAAGCTCAATGACAAGGGACCTCCTTTTTATAGCCGAGTCCGAACGGCGTTCCACATTACAGTGAAACCATTTAGAGAAGCTTTGAAACACTCAGAAATGTCAACAGCATTTCTGAGGTGGGATAATCCACCGCTGAAAAACTTTTTGGTGTTCGGTCGAAGCAGGAATCGAACCCACGACCTTGTGTATGCAAGGCGGGCATGCTAGCCATTGCACCACGGTGGCTCCCTAGCCCACATATAAATCGATTCCCAGATTTGTCCTCCGGAGCCTCTTGGAGGAGCAAAATTCATCCGATCCGGTTGAAATTTGGAACATGGTGTTAGAATGTGGTCTCTAACAAACACGCAAGAATTGGTCCATATCGGTCCATAATTATATATAGCCGCCATAGAAACCGTTCCCCAGATTTGATCTCCGGAGCCTCTTGGAGGAGCAAAATTTATCCGATCCGGTTGAAATTTGCAATGTGGTGTTAGTATACGGCCGCTAATATCCATGCCAAAATTGGTCCATATCGGTCTATAGTTATATATAGCCGATCCCCAATCACACAAAAATTGGTCGATGTCGATTGCCACTCGAGCCAAAAATAATCTACCAAAATTTTATTTTTATGGAAAACATTGTCAAAATGTTATATCTATAGAAAATTTTGTCAAAATTTTATTTCTGTAGAAAATTTTGTCAAAATTTTATTTCTATAGAAAATTTTGTAAAAATTTTATTTCTATAGAAAATTTTTTTCAAATTTTATTTCTATAGAAAATTTTTTCCAAATTTTACTTCTATAGAAAATGTTGTCAAAATTTTATTTTGTCAAAATTTTATTTCTATAGAAACTTTAAACTTAATTATATACGTATTTAATCGGCCTTTTTTAGTTTAATATATACTACATATGGACTACCTTGTAATTTAGAAGACGGTGTTAGGAAGTTTTAAGATACCTTGCCATCAGCAAGTGTTACCGCAAACCAAGTAATTCGGTTGTGGATGACAGTCTTCAGTGGAAGTTTCTACGCAATCCATGGTGGAGGGTACATAAGCTGCGGCCTGGCCGAACTTACGGCCGTATATACTTGTTTTTTACTAACATTGTGTTCCACCCTAGTGCATTAGCCGACTTAAATTTTGAGTCTATAGATTTTGTAGAAGTCTATCAAATTCTGTCCAGATCGAGTGATATTTAAATGTATGTATTTGCGACAAACCTTTATATATAGCCCCCAACACATTTGAGGGATGTGATATGCTATCGAAAATTTAGATCTACAAAGTGGTGCAGGGTATAATATAGTCGGCCCCGTCCGACTTTTGACTTTCCTTACTTGTTTTTTTCTGTGTTTGTAATACAGCTTAGTTAAAATTTTCTAAATTTAACCAAAATTTTCCGTCGTGGTGGCTTCACTGTTTTTTGAGTGTAGCCTTAGTTAAAAATAATTTTTTTTTGTCAGCATAGAGTGAAAAACTATTGTCCCACCGCAAAGATTTTTTTTTTTTTAAATAGGAATACTACTTTTTCAAAGCATACATGCAGAGTAGGAATATGATCACCTCAACCATGTTTCGAGAGCAAAATGTTATTTTTGGACGGAGAACATGTAACATGTTTGCGGCAACCATGTTATTTTCTCAAAAGACCTATGTTTGACTTCGGCAACCATGTACATGTTTGCCGAGAAAACAACATTTTTGCGACAAAAAAGCTCCATGGTCACCGTCAAAAAATAACATTTTGCTCTCCAAACATGGTTGAGGTGATCATATTCCTTCTCTGTGTGTATGCTATGGAAAAAATAGTATTCCTATTTTAAGAACAAAAAATCTTTGCGGTGAGGACAATATTTTTTTACTCTATGCTGACGTTCCCTTACCAGTGAGGAGATGAAGAAGAATTCTCGTGGAAAATAGAAGCAAGTGCTATATTTAGAGTCTCTGTTTATCCATTATCCTGTGCAGTTTTTATTTCACTTTTATTTGGAAAAAAATGTAAGAAATTCCAAATAGCTTTTAATCAATCAACGATAACATTTTGTATTCCATAGTTTATATAAGAGCCATATTCCAAAAAATGTCATCTTTTATTTTAATTCACCATTAAACCATTAAAATTTCTATAGAAAAAAATTATTCTCGATTAAACCATTAAAATTTCTATAGAAAAAAATTATTCTCGATTTCTCATGCTCATGAAACTGCTGCTGAATCCTGCACCTTGCCCTTTCCACTAGCACTAATAGGTAATATTCTTTAATATCATTAAAATGTTGGTGGCGTCTTATCTGTTTACTCCATTTGGTTTGTGAAACTTTTTAATCTCTAACAAAGCCAGTTGTGACCCACTAACCCATGATTTGACGACGAATCAAGCAACCAACCAACTAACCAACCCACCTAAAATTCTAGCTAGCCATTTATTCAACCAACCAACCAACCAACGAACTAACTGATCTGGGAAAAACAAAGAAAACACCGAAGAAAAACAAAACATCCAGCTAAAAAACCAAAAAAAAAAACTCAAAAACTTTTCCTATAGGCCTCTATATACCATCCATGAATATTAAAAAGAAAGAGGAAATCCAAACATTATCAGTAATGAGTGAGGACTTTAAGCACACAATTTCCTTGGTGGCTCAATGTTTGGAACTCCTCTCTACGTTGACAGAGGTTGGACTCTGTCAAAAAACTGTCATTTTAATGTTCAGTGTTATTTGGTTGTTTTTGTTTCTGGTGTTTTTTCTCTGCTACGAATAAGTTTCGTCCTTTGTGTCCATCCACAAGAATCCAGAGATGAAGGTGCAAGATTCATCCCAAAGACAAAATGTATGAAATGGTGGAGTTTGAAGGGCTTCAAGACAGAAAAGGTAAAACAAAAGTTTTAAAAAACACGTGTGGGCTTAGTTAAAACGGGATGGCATAGAATTCTTTGTCATACCATGGAACTGGCTGGTGGTGGAGGTGGTGGTTGAAGTTCCAGCACAAGTTAAATATAAACGAGATTTTTTTTTGCTTTTGATTAATCATTATGGTCATTAGATAAATGTTTAAAACAATTTTTGTTGTTGTTGTTAATATTCAAATGGCGAAGCAGTTTTATTTTTGTTTTCATACTTGATGGCCTCTGCTAGAATGGAAATTTTCTTACAGTTATAAATCGGAACCAACATCCTCAGATGGTAATAGAGTTGGCTTAAGCAACGTAATTAGTGAGATTACATTTTACCTTCAATGAGATATTACTCACATTAGCTATGATATAGAAGATAATAATCGAGCTTTGTCCGAATGTCTAAGATATGAACAAAGATAGAAGATGAGCTTTAAAAATTTGGAAACGATGGAAACCTAGGGTCTGACTACGCCGCTAGGGCATAACAGCCAAAGATATTGCCTAAATTAATGTGGAACGCCGTTTGAACCCGGCTATAAAAAGAAGGTCCCTTGTCATTGAGCTAAAATATGCAATTGGTCAGCACTTAACATAGAAGAGACAAGATCGCCATTGTTTTATCACAATAGACTGAATAGTATAAGTGAGCCTGAAATTACAGGCTGCCACTATTTTTAAACTAACCTTTCTCTCCAAAATCGTATAAGTGAGCCTGCAATTACAGGCTGCCACTATTTCTAAACTAACCTTTCTTTCCAAAATGGCCAGATCTTCTAACGGATTGAGATCCGAAGATTTTGGTAGAAATAAAGTTAGAAACCTGCTTTCCAAGCCATTCTTGTTTAAAGCGTTTTGAGTGCGATGGTGTTCAGTCCTTTGGCAATGTTGCATTTGCAGCCGAAATTTTTATTCCCCTTCAGGACATTTTATCGATAATATTCGGCATTTATTTTGACACCACGGCGATCCACACCATTACCCGATTATTTTTATTTGTTTTTGTGCATTGGCGAGATCTTTCACTATTTGTACAGAAAACGTTTTTCTGATGTTAGAGTTTTTTGAAGTTCTTCGAAAATTTCAAACAATTATCACAAAAAAAAATTTGTTAAATTTTAATAAAATTTTTAAAAATGTTTCTTTAAATTCAATATCTTTAAACATTGTCAACATCAACATTTTTTTCTATACAATTTTTTGTTAAAATTTTATCCCTATACAAAATGTTATTTCTATAAAAATTTTTTCAAAATTTTATTTATATAAAAATTTTTGTCAACATTTTTTTCTATGCAAATTTTTTCAAAATTTTATTTCTATAAAAACTTTTGTCAAAATTTTTTTCTATACAAATTTTGTCAAAATTTTATTTCTATAGAAAATTTTGTCAAAAAGTTTTTCAACGGTGGATTATCCCACACACAAAAAAAAAATTTTCTGATTCAATCACGAAATTAATTGATCCAATTAATTTTTTAATTGAAATATCTTCAATCACGAAAATGATAGTATCAATCACAGTTTTAATTGGACATAGAAAAAATTCTTGATTAAAAAATTGATTGATTTCATGACCAAATTACAATTAATTTTTTAATTGATTCAATTAAAAATTTAATTGATGTTGATTGCAAAACTCAATTAATTTATTAATTAAAAAAGGTAACTATTTTCAATTACATTTTGAATTGTCTTAGAATTTTTATTTGGATTAACAATTGATTGTTTGAAAAAAAATTTTAATTAAAAATTTAAAAAAAATGTTCATCACTTTTTTAACTGACTTAGTCTTCTGGATTTGATTAAAAGTTAATTGTATCAATTAACTTTTTAATTAAAAATTTTAAAATTTTCAATCATTGACTTAATTAACTTAATGTTTCTATCTTGATTAAAAAGTTAATTGTACCAATTAATTTATTAATTGAAAAAAATTTCAACTTCAATAAACTTTTTAATTGGAAATATTTTGGTGATATTGTTTTCTGTGCACCTCAGTAATTCTGGTGACATATCTGAGGTTTTCAAAGCTTCTCTAAGTATACATATATGTACCGATGTGAACCGATTTTTGCATGGTTGTTAGAAACCATATACTAAATTTGCTTCTCTTAGGGGCTCCGCAAGCCAAATCGGGGGATCGGTTTATATGGGGGCTATATATAATTATGGACCGATGTGGACCAATTTTTTCATAGTTGTTAGGGACCATATACTTAAATTTGTTTCTCTTAGAGGCTCCGCAAGCCAAATCGGGGGATCGGTTTATATGGGGGCTATACGTAAAAGTGGTCCGATATGGCCCATTTTCTCTAAGAGAAGTAAATTTCATCCGATCCGCCTGAAATTTGGTATATGGTGTTAGTATATGGTCTCTAACAACCATGCAAAAACTGGTCCACATCGGTCCATAATTATATATAGACCCCATATAAACCGATCCCCAGATTTGGTTTGCGGAGCCTCTAAGAGAAGCAAATTTCATCCGATCCGGCTGAAATTTGGTACATGGTGTAAGTATGTGGTCTCTAACAACCATGCAAAAATTGGTCCACATCGGTCCTTAATTATATATAGCCCCCATATAAATCGATCCCCCGATTTCGCTTGCGGAGCCTCTAAAGGAAACAACTTTCATCCGATCCGGCTGAAATTTGGTACATGGTGTTAGTATATGGTCTCTAATAACCATGCAAAAATTGGTTCACATCGGTCCATAATTATATATAGCCCCCATATAAACCGATCCCCAGATTTGAACTATCGGTCCTATTGGAGGAGTAAAATTCATCCGATTCGGTTGAAAATTGGTACGTGGTGTAAGTATATGATATCTAACAACCACACAGGAATTGGTCCATATCGGTCAATAATTATATGTAGCCCCCATATAAACCGATTCCCAGATTTGAACTCCGGAGCCCCTTGGATCCGGTTGAAATTTGGTACGTGGTGTTAGTATATGGTCTCTAACAACCATGCACAAATTGGTCCATACCGGTCTTAATTATATATAACCCCCATTTATACCCATTCCCAGATTTGACCTCCGGAGCTCTTGGAAGAGCAAAATTCATCCGATACGGTTGAAATTTGATACGTGGTGAAATTTGGTACATTGGGCTAGTACATGGCCGCTAACAACCATGCCAAAAGTGGTCCGTATCGGTCTATAGTTATATATAGCCGATCCCCAAAAATAATCTACCAAAATTTTTTTTTTCTATATTATTTCTATATTTATATAGAATATTTCTATATTTATTTCTATATTTATTTCTATAGAAAATTTTTTCAAAATTTTATTTCTATAGAAAATTTTTTCAAAATATTTTATTTCTATAAGAAAATCTTGTCAAAATTTTATTTCTATATAAAATTTTGTCAAAATTTTATTATTATAGAAAATTTTGTCAACATTTTATTTCTATAGAAAATGTTGTAAAAATTTTATTTCTATAGAAAATTTTGTCAAAATTTTATTTCTATAGAAAATATTGTCAAAATTTTATTTCTATAGAAAATTTTGTCAAAATTTTATTTCAATAAAAAATTTTGTCAAAATTTTATTTCCATAGAAAATATAAGTACCTCTCAGTTTGAGAGGAATAAACTGCAAGATCTACCAAACATTAAAAATCTGCCATTTTTGGTCGAATTCTACCAACTGTGGTAACCGTGTTCGCGTTTCGATTCTCCGTCCAGGCGAAAGGAAAAATAAAAAAATAATGTGAAATAAAACAATTTCTTCGACATTGTTTGTACTAAAGAAAAATGGAAAAGAAGTGAAAAGCTTATGGAAATGAGAAATATGTGAGGGAAAATGCAATTAGCCAAAAAAATATTTTTTTATTTGGTTTTATGAAATTGTTTTCACACCCGGTACGACTATAACAAAAAACTTATATTTTTTTCCAAGCAAACTTCCTTACAGTGAAAAGCAAATGGAAAACGGCATTTTTTTGTCGAAAATTTCGTCCGGGAGGTAAGAATTATTTTTTCGTGTAGCACCCTAAAGTTGGTTGCAATACATATCAACTACCCTGTAGATGTAGGTATCCTCTTGATTTTCCCGAATATACCCATACTACCCTCATATATTCAAGGGTATTGAAATGCTTTAGGTTTTGTCGTGATATCCTTTCACATATAAATATACACAGTTGATAGAAATTTGCTATCATCGCCTCTTACAAAAAAAAAAAAATTAAATAAAAAAGAGTTTTGTTTGTCACAATATAAGTCATGGCAGAAAAGTTAACCCTTAATATGACTTCATGTTGGCACGAGGCTAAAACAAAATTTTTTACAATGCTTCACACAGGGGTACCCAAATATTTTTTTCTTTCTAAAATTCATAAAAAATTATGAAAAAGGTTTTTTTTCGTTTTTCCCAAATAGAAAAGGCACACCTATATTTTTTTTTGCTGTGTGCTCTCATATTAAAAAAGGATCTCCCAAATGCGTTACCCAAAGAACCAAAAAGACTTCACATTAAGTTAAGCTGCTGATGGTTTTTCTAATAATTTAATTATTTTAATGAAGTTTTTTTTTGTTTTCGTCGTTGTTTTCAAATTTCTCTTACAAAAAATATCTACTTTTTTTATAAGAAAAAAAAAACACAGGTTTAAGAAAAAAAACTTTAAACGGTTTAAATGAATGATGAACGCGTGCTGTCAAGAGTAGGTTTTTGTGTGTTTGCGTTTTCTTTGAAAATTTGTTTGAATAGGAATTAAAATGGTTTAAAATTTCATTTATTAAGACGACTTTTTAGGTCTTAGGTAAATTTCCTACACTTGGTATTGGGTTGGTCGTTTTTGGGTAATCGAATGGCTCCTGCTGGGACTACACTTGGCTTAAGTAATTTTATTAAGTTTTCTCCTTAAGTTGAGTGTCGCGTCCAATGAGATGGACACAAATGTGATTAATTAGAGATTTGAAGAATCACCACCATAAGTAATTTTCTGGTTACCACCCCCCCCCCACACATATTGACTTGGCCAACTGTCTCGAGCTATTTGTAAATAGGCTAAAATTAGGAGAAGGAAAGTGATAATTGATGGTCATATTTTAAATTGGCTAATTTTTTATAATAGAAAAAAAATTGAAATTTGAATCTTCACAAAAAGGTTTCTCAATGTATTCATTGTGAAGAGACAGAGAACTTGATTATTTAGTAAAAATCTTTAAAAAAAGAAATTGCCTTCGAAAACGTAAAGTAAATGTATTAAATTGTAATGAAGGGAACATCGGGCGTTTGCAACTAAAGTTGTTTGTTTTCTTTAAACGAAGTTTATTAAACTGCGCTTGCATGTGTATGCTTTATACACCAGACCACAAAATTTTATCTATAGACATTTTATTTCTATAGATAATTTTGTCAAAATTTTATTTCTATAGAAAATTTTGTCAACATTTTATTTCTATAGAAAATTTTGTCAAAATTTTATTTCTATAGAACACTTTGTCAACATTTTATTTCTATAGAAAATTTTGTCAAAATTTTATTTCTATAGAAAACTTTGTCAAAATTTTATTTCTATACAAAATTCTGTCAAAATTTTTATTTCTCTAGTAAATTTTGTCAAAATTTTATTTCTAAAGAAAACTTTGTCAAAATTTTATTTCTATAGAAAATTTTGTCAACATTTTATTTCTATAGAATTTTGTCAAAATTTTATTTCTATAGAAAACTTTGTCAACATTTTATTTCTATAGAAAATTTTGTCAAAATTTTATTTCTATAGAAAACTTTTCAAAATTTTATTTCTATACAAAATTTTGTCAAAATTTTTATTTCTCTAGTAAATTTTGTCAAAATTTTATTTCTATACAAAATTTTGTCAAAATTTTTATTTCTCTAGTAAATTTTGTCAAAATTTTATTTCTAAAGAAAACTTTGTCAAAATTTTATTTCTATAGAAAATTTTGTCAACATTTTATTTCTATAGATAATTTTGCCAACGTTTTATTTCTATAGAAAATTTTGTCAAAATTTTATTTCTATAGAAAACTTTTCAAAATTTTATTTCTATACAAAATTTTGTCAAAATTTTTATTTCTCTAGTAAATTTTGTCAAAATTTTATTCCTATACAAAATTTTGTCAAAATTTTTATTTCTCTAGTAAATTTTGTCAAAATTTTATTTCTAAAGAAAACTTTGTCAAAATTTTATTTCTATAGAAAATTTTGTCAACATTTTATTTCTATAGATAATTTTGCCAACGTTTTATTTCTATAGAAAATTTTGTCAAAATTTTATTTCTATAGAAAATTTTGTCAAAACCACTGGCTAACAGATTTATTCAAGTGACAGCTTAATTTTATTATATACAAGCTTACTAAAGCAATTTGGTCTATTGCATTCAGAAATAAAGCGATTCGTGATGGAGTGATTTATCGTGATAGGGTGATTGATTTATATTTGGCTGGAAAATCGCAAGTGACTATCCCTAGAGACCTTCAGGATTTAAATGTGAAAATATCTTTTGTTTCATGTACCATTGTAACATGTTACTGACAGTGTTGCATCGCGCCAAAAAACGACAACAACGCCAGAAATTATCCGAAAAGTATAGGACTGGAGTGATAGAAAACGTACTAGGGAGCTGAACATATCGCGAGAATGGATGCAATATATGGGGGATATACCAAAACATGGACCAATACACACCATTTTCGGCACACCATTATATGGTCCTAAAATACCTCTAGATTTCCAATTTCAGGCAAATTGGATAAAAACTATGGTTTCTAGAAGTCAAAGAAATAAAATTGGGTGATTGGTTCTAGAATACCTCTAGATTTCCAATTTCAGGCAAATTGGATGAAATCTATGGTTTCTAGAAGCTCAAGAAGTAAAACCGGAGATCGGTCAATATGGGGGCTATATCACAACAGGGGCCGATGCTCTCCCTTTTAGGCACATCTCTTTATGGTTCCAAAATACCTCCAGATTTCCAATTTCAGGCAAATTGGATAAAAACTACGGTTTCTAGAAGCTCAATAAGTAAAATCGGAGATCGGTCTATATGGGGGATATATAAAAACATGGACCAATACACACGATTTTCGGCACACCTCTTTATGGTCCTAAAATAACTTTAGATTTCCCATTTCTGACAAATTAAAAGTAATGATTCTAGAAGTCCAGAATTAAAATCGGGAGATCGGTCTTTATAGGAGCTATACTATCTTCGAACTTGACCTACCTGCAGACAAAAGACGATTCAAAACGATTTCTTCATTATTGAAGACTGTAGCGTTATTACAAAAGACAGCCAGACAGACGGACATGGTCATATCGTCTTAGAATTTATCCCTGAACAAGAATATATAGTTTATATAGTCGGAAATAGATGTGTTACAAACGGCATGACAACATTCTATGGTGGTGTGTATAAAAATTCATGTTTGGACCGAGAATGCTTTAAATAGAGGTTCCTCGCTAAATTTTGATGTTATTCCCAAAATATTTTTGCTTTTGAACAATAAAATAAACAGGTATATACGGCCGTAAGTTCGGCCAGGCCGAATCTTATGTACCCTCCACCATGGATTGCGTAGAAACTTCTACGAAAGACTGTCATCCACAATCGAATTACTTGGGTTGTGGTATCTTAAGACTTCTTAACATCGTTTTCTAAATTGTGAGTTAGTCCGTACGTGGTATATATTAGACAAAAAAGTTATGTATAAGTAAGTCTACAAATAATTACGAATCGACATGGATTGAAATATGGGGGTCTCTTATATGGGGGCTATATAGAATTATGAACTTGATATGGACCAATTTTTGTGTGATTGGGGATCGATTTATCTGAGGGCTATATCTAACTATAGACCGATATGGACCTAGTTAGGCATGGTTGTTAACGGCCATATACTAGCACAATGTACCAAATTTCAACTGACTCGGATGAAATGTGCTCCTCCAAGAGGCTCCAAAACCAAATTCGGGATCGATTTATATGGGGGATATATATGATTATGGACTGATATGGACCACTTTTGGCAGGGTTGTTAAATATCATATACTACCACCACGTACAAAATTTCAACCAGATAGATGAATGTTGCTTCTCCAAAAGCCACCGGAGATCAAATCTGGGGATCGGTTTATATGGGGCCCATATGTAATTAATGACCGATTTCGACCAATTTTTGCATGGGTATTTGAGGCCATATATTAACACCACGTACCAAATTTGAACTGAATCAGATGAATTTTGGTCTTCCAAGAGGCTCCGGAGGTCAAATCTGGTGATCGGTTTATATGAGGGCCGGATTGGATAAAATTTGCTTCTCTTAGAGGCTCCGTAAACCAAATCTGGGGATCGGTTTATATGGGGGCTATATATAATTATGGACCGATATAGATTAATTTTTGCATGGTTGTTAGAGACCATATACTAACAGCATGTACCAAATTTAAGCCGGATCGGATGAAATTTGCTTCTCTTAGAGGCTCCGTAAACCAAATCTGGGGATCGGTTTATATGGGGGCTATATATAATTATGAACCGATATAGATCAATTTTTGCAGGGTTGTTAGAGACCATATACTAACAGCATGTACCAAATTTAAGCCGGATCGGATGAAATTTGCTTCTCTTAGAGGCTCCGTAAACCAAATCTGGGGATCGCTTTATATGGGGGCTATATATAATTATGGACCGATATAGATCAATTTTTGCAGGGTTGTTAGAGACCATATACTAACACCATGTACCAAATTTCAGCCGGATCGGATAAAATTTGCTTTTCTTAGAGGCTCCGCAAGCCAAATCAGGGGATCGGTTTATATGGGGGCTATATATAATTATGAACCGATGTGGACCAATTTTTGCATAGTTGTTAGATACCATATACTAACACCATGTACCAAATTTCAGCCGAATTGGATGAAATTTGCTTCTCTTAGAGGCTCCGTAAACCAAATCAGGGGATCGGTTTATATGGGGGCTATATATAATTATGGACCGATGTGGACCAATTTTTGCATGGTTGTTAGAGACTATATACTAACACCATGTACCATATTTCGGATCGGATTAAATTTGCTTCTCTTAGAGCAATCGCAAGTCAAATTTTGGGGTCCGTTTATATGGGGGCTATACGTAAAAGTGGACCGATATGGCCCATTTGCAATACCATCCTACCTACATCAATAACGACTATTTGTGCCAAGTTTCAAGTCAATAGCTTGTTTCGTTCGGAAGTTAGCGTGATTTCAACAGACGGACGGACATGCTCAGATCGACTCAGAATTTCACCACGACCCAGAATATATATACTTTATGGGGTCATAGAGCAATATTTCGATATGTTACAAACGGAATGACAATGTTAATATACCCCCATCCTATGGTGGAGGATACAAAAATGGAAAAATATAAAACATTACATGATATGTGGTTTTTGTTGGGTTTAATAAACTGCCTGAATTTACTCTGATAATTGGTTGATAGTTTTGCTGCAAGTAGAGGATGCTGATGAGGAATGTGGTAATTCCGAAACGTGCGTCCATCCAACCATCTTGCAGTCTATAGGGCTTTGCCCAAATAAATTTGACAAACATTCTTTTCCTCTGTTGGTTAAGCTACTCTTGTAGTTTAGTCAATGTATGGTTTTAAGCTGAAATAAAAAACGACAACAATGCTTAAAGAACAAAACCAACAATAACAAAACAAAACAAATGGAAAAAGAAGAGGAGGCACGCTCAAAATAAACCCAGCCATGTGAATTCAAATCGATGATTTGACAGTGGCATAGGAAAAGAGATATGTTTGTTTCGAATTTATTTCGGCATAAGCCGGCTATCAATGTAAAACCTTTTTTCGGAGGGTTCAAGTGTGGTTTTTGTTGGGTTTAATAAACTGCCTGAATTTACTCTGATAATTGGTTGATAGTTTTGCTGCAAGTAGAGGATGCTGATGAGGAATGTGGTAATTCCGAAACGTGCGTCCATCCAACCATCTTGCAGTCTATAGGGCTTTGCCCAAATAAATTTGACAAACATTCTTTTCCTCTGTTGGTTAAGCTACTCTTGTAGTTTAGTCAATGTATGGTTTTAAGCTGAAATAAAAAACGACAACAAATTTTATTTCTATAGAAACTTTTGTCAAATTTTTATTTCTATAGAAAATTTTGTCAAAATTTTATTTCTATAGAAAATTTTGTCAAAATTTTATATCTATAGAAAACTTTGTCAAAATTTTAGTTCTATAGAAAATTTTGTCAAAAATTTATTTCTATAGAAAATTTTGTCAAAATTTTATTTTTATAGAAAATTTTGTCAAAATGTTATTTCTATAGAACATTTTGTCAAAATTTTATTTCTAAAGAAAATTTTGTCAAAGTTTTATTTCTATAGAAAATTTTGTCAAAATTTTATTTCTATAGAAAATTTTGTCAAAATTTTATTTCTATAGATAATTTTGTCAAAATTTTATTTCTATAGAAAATTTTGTCAAAATTTTATTTCTATAGAAAATTTTGTCAAAATTTTATTTCTATAGAAAATTTTGTCAAAATTTTATTTCTATAGAAAATTTTGTCAAAATTTTATTTCTATAGAAAATTTTGTCAAAATTTTATTTCTATAGATAATTTTGTCAAAATTTTATTTCTATAGAAAATTTTGTCAAAATTTTATTTCTATAGATAATTTTGTCAAAATTTTATTTTTATAGAAAATTTTGTCAAAATTTTATTTCTATAGAAAATTTTGTCAAAATTTTATTTCTATAGAAAATTTTGTCAAAATTTTATTTCTATAGATAATTTTGTCAAAATTTTATTTCTATAGAAAATTTTGTCAAAATTTTATTTCTATAGAAAATTTGGTCAAAATTTTATTTCCACTATAACACCAAGAGTTCGATCTACACAGTAAAAAATCTACCATTTTTTGGTAGAATTCTAACAACTGTGGCAGAGACCCATCAAATACGGATTTTATTGATGTATCACATTTAATCATTCGAAATAAACACTTCATTCACATATTGCCACTGTTCCCCTAAATTTAAGATATTAAATTAACTCAACGATAATCCTGAGGCATCAATCAAAAATAACAATTAATTCTATACAAAACAAACAACTACTTGAAGGCTACCTTTTTTTCTTCCTCCATTTTCCCAGAAAAGATAAAAAAGCACCCGCAAAAATACTAGCCTTGATTTGCATATCCAGATAACAAAAATAATCTCTTAAAAAATTTCAATATTTTCACCAAAATAAAAATCAAATCGTTTTCTAATTGTTAACAACAAAAGCAAACATCTTTACAAACCCTCACATGCATGTATACATGAGGGGTGGGGATATGCCTTATCCTTTATGATGATTAACACATTCAAGGCAAACGACAACGCAACAACAACTACCCAAGACCATAACCATAACAATAAGAAACTCATATGATGTCCTTCAAGATACATTTATGCGGAAAGGGAGCCGTTTTTTGTGTGTTTGCCTTTAAGAAATCCTTGAAGAAATAATCACTATAATCATATGCATGAATGAATGGTGACCAAAGGACGATGGCTTCCAAAGGGGGAAAAAGATTCAGTATGTGAATGAATTGGGTTAGATATGAATGTGCGAGTGTGTGTGTATGGGCGAGTGTTTGTGAAGGTAGCCCACATTGTCATAGAGATTCTTGAGGGTTTTTTATGCCTAAATGAATTTGTATATTTTCGACATTTTTAGTGGAGGGGTATGGAGTAAACACAATTTAACACTTCTTATCTGCGGCCAAAAATCAAAAAATCGTAAATTTACATGACGAAAAACGGCATGATTTGTTTGTCCAACAAATTTGCCATAGTGGCTGGTTGTAGTACACAGAAAAAAAATCCAAAGAGAAATTGGAAAATTTTGGAAAATGAAATATTTTCTAAACCAAAGATGTCGCTAAGCCGACGTCTGTGGAAATCACGCAAACATTCGAATGAAACAAGCCTTAGGTTTGAAACTTGACACCAGACCTTATTATTGATGGAACTTGGATGATATTTTATATTTCGAGATTAGAAAATAATAACAAATAATAATCATCGAAAATTTATTGTTTTTCAAAATATTCCCCATTAAGATCTTCACACTTTTGCCATTCTGATTGATGTAGCTTCAAAACATGCATTCTGAACGCATCAACCGCTTCTTCAGGTACACAGAAAAAAATTTCACGAAAATTTTTCCAATTAAAATCTTAATTGAGTTTTTAAAATTATTCAACTAAAAATTTAATTGATTCAACAATTTTTTTAATTGAAATAAAAACCAATCATACAAATTAATAGTATCAATTAATTTTTGAATTGGATCAATTAATTTTTAATTGACTGTCAATTAGTTTTTTAATTGATACTATCATTTCTGTTGATTGAAGACATTTCAATTAAAAAATTAATTGGAACAATTAATTTCGTGATTGAATCCGAAAAAAAAAATTTTGTGTGTATCGGAAAATGTTGACCTCTCATTTTATTTTTTTACGTACGGGAATAAAAAGAAGTCATTCGGTGCCAAGCAAGGCCTATAGGACACAGACCACGGTTGTCACTCGAGCCAAAAATAATTTTCCAAAAGTTTAAAGAAAATTTTACCAAAAAACTTTCAAACAAAGAAAATTACTTTGCAAAATTTTCTTTCAATAGAAAAGTTTGTAAAATTTTATTTCTATAAAAAATATTGTCAAAATTTTATTTTAATTGTAATTTTTTGACAATTTTATTTTTTTTCGTCATATCTACAGAATTTTTTTTTAAATTTTATTTTTATAGAAAATTTTGTCAAAAATTTTTTTTATATAGAAAATGTTGTCAAAATTTTATTTCTCTTGAAATTTTTGTCAAAATTTTATTTCTTTAGAAATTCATGTCAACATTTTATTTCTATTGAACATTTTGTCAAATTTTTATTTCTGTAGTAAATTTTTGTCTAAATTTTATTTCTATTGAAAATTTTGTCAAGATTTTATTTCTATAGAAAATTTTGTCAAAATTTTATTTCTTTAGAAATTCTTGTCAACACCCAGAGAAGGAATATGATCACCTCAAACATGTTTTAAGAACAAAATGTTATTTTTGGCTGGTGGCCATGTAACATGGTTTTCGCAACCATGTTATTTTCTCGGAAATCATGTATCTGATTTCGGCAAGCAGGTTATATTTGACGAGAAAATAACATTTTAGTGACAAACATGTCACATGGTCACCATACAAAATAACATTTTGCACTTGAAACATGTTTGAGGTGATCATATTCCTTCTATGCGTGAACATTTTATTTCTATGGAAAATTTTGTCAAAATATTATTTCTATACACATGTTTGTCAAAATTTTATTTCTATTGACATTTTTGTCAAAATTTGATTTCTATGGAAAATTTAGTAAAAATTTTATTTCTATGGAAAATTTTGTCAATATTTTAGTTCTATTTACATTTTTGTCAAATTTTTATTTCTATGGAAAATTTTGTCAAAATTTTATTTCTATGGAAAGTTTTGTCAACATTTTATTTCTATTGAAATTTTTGTCAAAATTTTATTTCTATAGAAAATTTTGTCAAAATTGTATTCCTACAGAACATTTTTTGGAAAATTTATTTTTATAGAAAATTTTGTCAAAATTTTATTTCTATAGAATATTTTGTCAAAATTTTATTTCTACCGAAAATTTTATTTTTATAGAAAATTTTGTCAAAATTTTATTTCTATAGAAAATTTTGTCAAAATTTTATTTCTATAGAAAATTTTGTTAAAATTTTATTTCTATAGAAAATTTATTTATTTATTTATTTATTTATTTCAGTCTATGGAACAACAACATTCCTTACAGACTAGAACTTATAACTAAAAATATATTAGATCTAATAAATCAGCGAATTTTTCTATGTTGATCATTATATCCAAATTGTATTCATTGATTCTATTGAACTCTTTTAAAGCCCTTGTTATAGGTTCATTAATAGAATAATTCGTTCTATGTAATGGAATATGAAAGAACTTATTATGACGCAGTAACCTAGGAGGCACATTCAAAGACAAAAGGTTAAGCAAATCAGAGCAATCTACTAGACCATTTATAATTTTATAAAGAAACATTTGCGACTGAAGCATTCTTCTGTTCTCAAGCGATTTAAGAGCTATAAGTCTGCATTTATCCAAATAAGATGGTTCAGGAATAGAGAAATTAATTGACCTAAGAGCAAATTTCAAAAACCTTCTTTGTATCTGTTCAATTCTATTTGAATATTTAATCATATAAGGATTCCAAATAATACATGCATATTCCAATCTTGAACGCACTATTGAGGAATAAACTAATTTGACAGTATATGGATCATTAAAATCTTTACAGCTTCTTTTAATAAATGCAAGTAGAGCATACGCCTTAGGAACAATATAATCCAAATGGCTGATAAAAGAAAATTTGTAATCAAAAAAGACACCAAGGTCAAAAACTTCAATGGAACATTTAACGGTACATGAGTTAACAAAATAATCGGAGCAAATAATATTATTGGATTTACTAAAAGAAACTTTACAACATTTAGATACATTAATTGGTAAGCCATTCTCAGAGCACCATAAGGAAACAGCATCCAAATCAGACTGTAAACGAAGCGTATCCATAAACGAATTTACACGAGAATAAATTTTCCAATCATCAGCAAACAATAACATACGCGAATATTTCAACAAAGAAGGTACATCATTAACAAAGAGAATAAACAATAAAGGACCAATAATGCTACCCTGTGGAATTCCTGAAGTAGCAGTATATGCATTTGACGAGCAGGACTCAACAACAACCACACACCTACGCTCCGAAAGATATGAGGCTATCCAATTCAAGAAACTTGAATGAAACCCCAATGCAAATAATTTATTAATAAGCAAAGGATGCGAAACCTTATCAAATGCTTTAGACAAATCAGTGTAAATGGCATCAATTTGAAATCCTAGCTCAAAATTCGAAATACAGTACTGCGAAAAACTGACTAAATTAGTAACTGTAGACCGTCCTCTAACAAATCCATGTTGAAATGGCGAAATAATGCTTTTGACAGCAAAATATACCTTTTCAAATATAATATGCTCAAATAGTTTAGCTATGTTACTAAGCTTTGAAATTGGCCTATAATTACTGATATTATCCTTTGCTCCAGATTTATAAACCGGAGAAATTGATGTCACTTTCCACTTGTTAATGAAATTACCTTCCATAAGTGACCTATTAAATAGATACATTAAAGGAGTAAGTAAGGCGGTAGAACAGCCCTTAAGAAAAAATGAACAAAAACCATCACAATCAACACGAAATGTGATTTTCAATTTAGCAAAGCCTTGTTGTAAATCAGTCTCTGAAATTTGCAATGAACCAAAATTAATATGTGTATCATCCAAAACCTCTCTTGAATAATTAGACGCGTTATTATTAATAAAATTTGAACTGAAAAAATCTGCAAACAAATTAGCTATTTCAACTTGAGAATTAGCTATCTTACCATTATAAACCATTCTAGTAGGGAAATCTGAACTGCTACGCTTAGAATTTATAAAATTCCAAAAAGATTTTGGATTACTTTTAATGTTAGTTTCAAAATTAAGCAAATATTGTTTATATAAAAACTTATTCAGAAAGTTAAATTCTCTCGAAAAGTATTCATGCCAATATTTATCTTGTGGATCATTTGATACTTTCCATCGCTTAAAATATTTATTTCTCTTATTCTTTATGCGTTTTAATCCATTTGTGTACCACGGAAGCTTATATATTCTGGGCTTTAAAAGAGTTAAATTCTCCTCACACAACTTATTCATAACATTTAAAAATACTTCATAGCAATCAGATAGGTTATTTTTCACAAACAGATTATTCCAATCAATATCACTAATTAATTTATTAAATAAATTAAAATCACATTTCTTAAAATCCAAGCGGAAACTATCATGGGCAATTTTAGAAAAAACATAAAATTCAACATGTAATTCCAACGCTTTGTGGTGCATATCCAATTTAGATAACGGATTTAAACATTCATTAATAGCATACTTCATATCCTTATCAATAAATACAAGATCCAATATCTTATTGAGAATATTAAAAAATTGATTAATTTGCACTAAATTCAAACTAAAGAAAGAATCAACTAAATTCATCTCAGATAAACTATTAATGTTATAAGGAATCATAACGCTCTCAATAGGATCAAAAGTCCAAGTAACTCTACCGAGATTAAAATCCCCAAAGATCAGCAATTTATTATCACTCACAGCTAGATCCAATACATTTTGAACATGAGCATTATACAAATAATCTGAGCTATTAGGCGGAATATATGAAACCACCAGATTTATGTTACCACTTACTCCAGAAAGTGAGACACATAACTGATCCAGCAAAGAGTCTGAATTATGCAACACACAAAGCGACGAAATTATCTTTTTTCTTACAGCTATCAAAACACCACCACCTTTAACACAATTAGATTTAATAAAATCCCTATCTTTGCGATAAATGGTATAAATATTTGCGTTAAATATTTCCTCATTATAAAAATCTGAATTCAGCCATGTTTCAACCAATACGTATACATCGAAATCCCAGTTAATGGACCCATTAAAGACTGAAGACAATTTAGTCCTCATGCCACCAATATTTTGGTAATATATTCTAAGCTTACGAAACTTAACTTTATCTTCACCTAAGACGCTGCCTCTAACTGTATTGGTTTTTGAAAAAACTGAAACGGCCGTACCTTAACATCAGCAGGCCATAAAGAAGACTTAAAGAGCTCATTATAAAAACCAGCAGAGATTCCCAATTTAAAAGAAATTCTGCTTAAACTATTAACATCCACATCTTTCTTAACTAGTCGAAAACATTCCAAATGGCTTCGACTAATGTTTAGGTATTTACTAACATATTCCATAATTTGCTCAGCCGTTACAGTCGGCTTAAACGCTGATATATGAATCCATTTTTTGTTAGATACTACAGCTAATTCTGCATTACTATTCTCGCCAAAAATAATACGCTTACGTTTATTATGTTTGATATGATTCCACCCAGTATTGTTCGTTGGGCCATTAATAACAGCATCCGAAGAGGCATCATTTATGTCAACAGTATCATATGCAACACTCTGAGCATTAACATTACTCAAACTACTCACTGAATCCAACATGCCATTAACAGTGATTTTCTCAACATTAGCAACAGGAGCAGAAGCAACTGAAGAGAGCAATCTATGAGTATTAGCACTCACAACATTCATAGCAGGAGCAACAACTTCATGTGTAATAATATTAGAGCCAAGAGAAGTGCTCTTATTAAAATTATTAGTCAATGGAGCAACAACACCTTCAGTAACGGGATCTACAGCCAAACCAGATGAAGCAGTATCAGCAAGCAAAGCATCCGAAAGAGTAGGCGCCAAATCATTATTTATATTAGATTGAACATGGTCATTACAGATTACTCTCGCACTTGTCTCAGTGCTGTTAATAAAAGACGCAAACCGCAACTTAAGCTCTCGTACTTCATTTGACAACAGACTGATGGCAGCCACCAAATCTTTGGATATATTTAAGCAATCAGTGCAATTGTAAACAATATTACTTGTCTGCTTTAAAATTTTAAACTGAGCTTCATTCTCAATTCCAGCACAAAGTCTATGATATTTCGAATTGCAAATTCTGCATTTAACTGATATGCTTGCACTTAACGATTTGAAACATTTAGCACAAACTGATTTCGTAGGAGACGTCATAGCAAAACAACTTGTTCGCACGAATGCAGACTGCAGAAACATGTTATTTCTATAGAAATTTTTTTTCCATTGACTTTTTTGTCAAAATTTGATTTCTGTAGAAATTCAATCAAAGTTTTATTTCTATAGAAAATTTTGTCAAAATTTTATGTCCATAGAAAATTTTGTCAACATTTTATTTCGTTTGAAATTTTTGTCAAAATTTTATTTCTATTGACATTTGTGTCAAATTTTTATTTCTATATAAATTCTAGCCAAAATTTTATTTCTATGGAAAATTTTGTCAAAATTTCATTTCTATGGAAAGTTTTGTCAACATTTTATTTCTGTTGATATTTTTGTCAAAATTTTATTTTTATAGAAAATTTTGTCAAAATTTTATTTTTATAGAAAATTTTGTCAAAATTTTATTTTTTTACAAATTCTTGTCAACATTTTATTTCTATAGAAAATTTTGTCAAAATTGTATTCCTACAGAAAATTTTTTGAAAACTTTATTTTTATAGAAAAATTTTCAAAGTTTTATTTCTATAGAATATTTTGTCAAAATTTTATTTCTACAGAAAATTTTTGGAAAATTTTATTTCTACAGAAAATTTTTGGAAAATTTTATTTTTATAGAAAATTTTGTCAAAATTTTATTTCTATAGAAAATTTTGTCAAAATTTTATTTCTATAGAAAATTTTGTTAAAATTTTATTTCTATAGAAAATTGTCAACATTTTATGTCTGTAGAAATATTTTATTTCTATAGAAAATTTTGTCAAAATCTTATTTCTATAGAAAATTTTGTCAAAATTTTATTTCTATAGAAAATTTTGCCAAAATTTTATTTCTATAGAAAATTTTGTCAAAATTTTATTTCTATAGAAAATTTTGTCAAAATTTTATTTCTATGGAAAATTTTGTCAAAATTTTATTTCTATAGAAAGTTTTGTGAATATTTTACTTCTATTGACATATTTGTCTAAATTTTATTTCTATAGAAAATTTTGTCAAAATTTTATGTCTATAGAAAGTTTTGTCAACATTTTATTTCTGTTGATATTTTTGTCAAAACTTTATTTCTATAGAAAATTTTGTCAAAACTTTATTTCTATAGAAAATTTTGTCAAAACTTTATTTCTATAGAAAATTTTGTCAAAATTTTATTTCTATTGAAATTTTGTCAAATTTTTATTTCTATAGAAATTCTAGTCAAAATTTTATTTCTATGGAAACTTTTGTCAAAATTTTATTTCTATCGAAAGTTTTGTCAACATTTTATTTCTATTGATATTTTTGTCAAAATTTCATTTCAATGGAAAATTTTGTCAAACTTTTATTTCTATAGAAAATTTTGTCAAAATTTTAATTCTATAGAAAATTTTGTCAAATTTTTATTCCTATTGACATTTATGTCAAAATTTTATTTATATAAAAAATTTTATCAAAATTTTATTTCTATAGAAAATTTTATCAAAATTATATCTCTATGGAAAATTGTGTCAAAATATTATTTCTATTGACATTTTTGTCAAAATTTTATTTCTATAGAAATACTAGTCAAAATTTTATTTCTATGGAAAATTTTGTCAAAATTTTATTTCTATGGAAAGTTTTGTCAACATTTTATTGCTATTGACATTATTGTCAAACTTTTATTTCTGTAGAAAATTTTGTCAAAATTTTATTTCTATAGAAAATTATGTCACAATTTTATTTCTATAGAAAATTTTGTCAAAATTTGATTTCTATAGAAATTCTAGCCAAAATGTGATTTTTATAGTAATTCTAGTCAAAATTTGATTTCTGTAGAAATTCTAGTCAAAATTTTGTCGAAATTTTATTTCTATAGAAAATTTTATTTCTATTGAAATTATTGTCAAAATTTTATTTCTATAGAAATTCTAGTCAAAATTTTATTTCTATGGAAAATTTTGTCAAAATTTCATTTCTATGGAAAATTTTGTCAAAATTTCATTTCTATAGAAAATGTTGTCAAAATTTTGTTTCTATTGGCATTTGTTTATAGAAAAATGTTATTTCTATAGAAGATTTAAGATACCTTGCAATCGGCAATATTTTTTCAGTTCATGCAGTCAGGGTGAACATTATAGCCATAGCACTGTGGTGGTTCCTAGTTCACAGTTTTCTCACAGTGCATACAAATAGCTTCTGTCTGGCCAAGGTACCCCCCAAAAGAATCACAATATAAAAAAAAACATTTAAGGGTCAACATGGGATCGACTGTCTGCCTATCAGTAACTTTTTAAGTCTCTGGGTATGTCAGTGTGTCTGTTGTGGTGGCTTACTCATACATATGTGATGTGTGGTTGAATATGAAAAGGACACCCCTTGCTAGCTGTTGCCTTATTATAATCCTTGGGATTGTTCAAAATGCATATGTGGGCGTGTGTGTGTGTGTGTGTGTGTGTGTCCGTTTGCTATTGTTGACAAAACACTCAAATAATCGTTTCTCATGCAAATTTCCGTCTGTGATTTTCAATTTTTTGTTTGCGTAAATTTTCCAACAATATTTTTCAAATCAATTTTAACAATGGCATTAAGACGGGCCATAATCATCGAAACACAACGTAAGGCGTAAGGATACAAAACAACACTTTAGGCTTCAATGATTTTTTCTCTAAAAATTCAAAGAAAAATGATTTACCTTTTCCCATTTTCTTTTGGTTACTTTCATCCAAAGGTTTGATATGGAAATGATAAGTTATGCGTGTGAGTTTTGTAAGCTCCCTTTCCTCCCGGAAGAATATGGTCCAGTTATCATTAGTTTTGTAGAAATATGCCATTCACCAAGGGATGGGATGTTTATTTGGTGATGTGATTTTGGTTTATCCTTAAGAAATCCTTGGCCTTAATTGTTATGTAGAATAGTTTGCCATCGAAGTATATCAATTTGCCATCGAAGTATATCTTTGATGCTGTCATAACAATCCACATATAGATTTTACCTATTGATTTTTTGATTTTCCGTGTCATTATTTCTCCATGGAAACACAATAAGGACTTAGAACATTTTTTTATCACTATGGTCAGGGGTTTTGGCATGCGTTATCCTTTGGGAGTTTATCAGGCAAAGAGTGTTTGTGAAAGGATTTTAAAGTTTTGCGACTGAGTAAGGTCTAAGGAAAATAATTCAAGTTTTTAGATCTTCCCTTCCAAATGAAATTTTAGACAAACAACCCTGATTTAAGATTTGATTTTCGCTGTAAGGAAGTTTATTGGGAAGAAAAGTGTAGATTTTTATACCCTCCACCATAGGATGGGGGGTATATAAAGTTTGTCATTCCGTGTGTAACACATCGAAATTTTGCTCTAAGACCCCATAGAGAATATATATTTTGGGTCGTGGTGAAATTCTGAGTCGATCTAAGCATGTCCGTCCGTCCGTCGGTTGAAATCACGCTAACTTCCGAACGAAACAAGCTATCGACTTGAAACTTTACACAAGTAGTTGTTATTGATGTAGGTCAGATGGTATTGCAAATAGGCCATATCGGTCCACTTTTATGTATAGCCCCCATATAAACGGACCCCCAGATTTAACTTGCGGGGCCTCTAAGAGTAGCATATTTCATCCGATCTGGCTGAAATTTGGTACATGGTATTAATATATGGTCTCTAACAACCATGCAAAAATTGGTCCATATCGGTCCATAATTATACATAGCCCCGATATAAATCGATCCCCAGATTTGACCTCCGGAACCTCTTGGAGGAACAAAATTCATCGGATTCGGTTGAAATTTGGTACATGGTGTTAGTATATGGTATCTAATAACCATGCAAAAATTGGTCCATATCGGTCCATAATTATATATGGGGGCTATAAAACCGTTCCCCAGATTTGATATCCGGAGCCTCTTGGAGGAGCAAAATTCATCCGATCCGTATATGGCCGCTAATAACCATGTCAAAATTGATCCATATCGGTCTACAGTTATATATAGCAGTTATATATATATATAGTGAACCACCGAAACTTTTTAATTGAAACAATAAAATTGTTACCTAAATTATAAAAATTTTCATTACAATAACGTAAAGTTTCATTGTATTTATTAAATTATTTTATCGGCTGAATTTAATTCACATATTTCCCTATTATTACGATTTTTTTTCTAGCAGTGTGATATGAGGTGTCAGATTGCTGGAGTAATAGGTACTTACTGCTCAGAGGCAATAAATACCTATTACAGTATCTACACTACCAAAAAAAGTTTATTAGTTTTCAATTATTTTAGCCTTCACCCAAGGATTTTGGTATTGATTCTGAGCATTGAGGAAGCATCGCAGAGATTTTACTTTTCCTAATCCAGAATTAATTCTTCTTTGACTTCAATTACATTGCTGATGGGAGTGCCCAACAAAATTTTTTTGATAGGATATCCATCATCAGCAATGTAGTAGGGAAGTGGTAAAATAGAAACAAAAAAAAAAAAACAGGTACCACGTGCCGCTTCTTGATTTCGATGAAATTAAACCAATTTCACAAATGCGTTTCGAGTCATTTGCATATTCCCAAATAAACCCAGTGTAACGCATTAAACGCAATCCCACCCAAGGCAGCAGAACCCATTAAAATTAAAACTGAAACACATTTACAGCTGTTTCCACGTGACAGAATGCAATGACAACGGCAGCGTCTGGAGCAGCGCGTGCTAGGCTGGCTTTCGATATTTTTGGGGGGTGTCGTTTTTTTTGGGTATGCTTCCTCTGACTGAATGGTTGGTTAATGCTTTCACCTTATTTAACCTCAAATGTCGAAAGTTTAACCCTTAAGATATTCATCCATCTCTCAATAAGCCTGGGCTATGGTAATGAAGGGGTAGGGTGGGGGCATTATATGAGATGCGACAGGGAGAAAAAAATGTGAGATACACATTTTTTATGCATAAATTAAAATGAGATGCTGCTGCTGCTAGTGACGCTGACATTAAATAATTTCGGAAAGTAACATAATATTGATTCGGTGTAGAGCACCGTGAGTAGCATAGACTGCGTTGTTTGTTTCCATAAAATTTTTGAAAAACACACACACACATATATATACACATATTTGCATTGTCTTTACCATTCTGATTATGAAGGACTATAAAAAATCATACCCCCAAATTTTTTTTGTGAATATGAAGACAGGAGTATTCACTGAATCCTCAAATAAGCCTTTGTCGTGTGCTAACCATGTGCTGTGGGTTATCATTTCCAAAGGGGTTTCCCGTACTAGGTGAAAACAGTGGTGTCTGAGGATTTTAATATAACAGAAAAGAAAATTATCTACAACGAACTTAAAAGCAAAATAAATTTCATAGAAATAAAACTTTGTCAAAAATTTTTATAGAAATAAAATTTTGTCAAAATTTTCTATTGAAATAAAATTTTGACAAAATTTTCTATAGAAATAAAATTTTGGTAAAATTTTCTATAGAAAAAAAATGTTGGCGAAATTTTTTATAGAAATAAAATTTTGCCAAAATTTTCGATAGAAATAAAATTTTAGCAAAATTTTCTGTGGAAATAAAATTTTAGCAAAATTTTCTATAGAAATAAAATATTATCAAAATTTTCTATAGAAAAAAATTTGACAAAATTTTCTATAGAAATGAACTTTTGGGAAAATTTCATATAGAAATAAAATTTTGGAAAAATTTCGTATAGAAATAAAATTTTAGCAAAATTTTCTACAGAAATAAAATTTTTGCAAAATTTTTCGTGGAAATACAATTTTGCCAAAATTTTTATAAAAATAAAATTTTAGCAAAATTTTCTATGGAAATAAAATTTTATCAAAAGGTTCTACAGAAATAAAATTTTGGAAAAATTTCCTATAGAAATAAAATTTTGGCAACATCGTGTATAGAAATAAAATTTTGGCAAAATTTTCCATAGAAATAAAATTTTGACAACATTTTTATAGAAATAAAATTTTAGCAAAATTTTCTATGGAAATAAAATTTTGGCTAAATTTTCGATAGAAATAAAATTTTGGCAAAATTTTCGATAGAAATAAAATTTTGGCAAAATTTTCTATAGAAATAAAATTTTGGCAAAATTTTCTATAGAAATAAAATTTTGGAAAAATTTCCTATAGAAATAAAATTTTGGCAAAATTTTCTATAGAAATAAAATTTTGGCAAAATTTTCTATAGAAATAAAATTTTGGCAAAATTTTCTATAGAAATAAAATTTTGTCAAAATTTTCTAAAGAAATAAAATTTTGCCAAAAGTTTCCATAGAAATAAAATTTTGGAAAATTTTTCTATAGAAATAAACTTTTGGCAAAATTTCATATAGAAATAAAATTTTGCCAAAATTTTCTATAGAAATAAAATTTTAGCAAAATTTTCTATAGAAATAATATTTTGGCAAAATTTTCGATAGAAATAAGATTTTAGCCAAATTTTCTGTAGAAATAAAATTGTAGCAAAATTTTCAATAGAAATAAACTTTTGGCAAAATTTCATATAGAAATAAAATTTTAGTAAAATTTTCTACGGTAATAAAATTTTGGCAAAATTTTTATAGAAATAAACTTTTAGCAAAATTTTCTATGGAAATAAAATTTTGTCAAAATTTTCTATAGAAATAAAATTTTGGCAAAATTTTCTATAGAAATACAATTTTGCAAAGTTTTCTATAGAAATAAATTTTTGGCAAAATTTTCTATAGAAATAAAATTTTGCCAAAATTTTCTACGGGAATAAAATTTTGGCAAAATTTTCGATAGAAATAAAATTTTGGCAAAATTTTCGATAGAAATAAAATTTTGGCAAAATTTTCTATAGAAATAAAATTTTGGCAAAATTTTCTATAGAAATAAAATTTTGGAAAAATTTCCTATAGAAATAAAATTTTGGCAAAATTTTCTACACTGAAAAAACAGTGAACCCACCAGCAAAGCAAATTTTAGTTAATTATAGAAAAATTTGATTAATTGTAGAAAATTGTAACTAAACTGTATTATAAACGCAGATGTCGCGCCGATTTCGCAAAAACAAGTAAAAAATTTTCGACAAATTTAAGAAGATTTATTAGACAAAATTATTATTTTTCACTTATTAAAGAAAATTTCGTAGTTTGAAGGAAAAAATTGGAGTTCAAAATTGCAAAAATGTCTTTAGTGCCATACGAAGTTCATGATGGACGCATTATTGGTAAAATTTACAAATATTAAGGAATTCTGGACTATTTTGTGGGAGACACGAATTTAGTTCATTTTTATACATCAATTGTGTATAATTTTTTCTTCTGCTTTAGTTAAGTTAACTTACGTACGTAAAAAATTGTTAATGGCATGGAAACTTTCTTAAAACGTAATTATTCCATGAACTAAAAGAGAATTAAATCAGCTTTAGTGAAATATAGGGTTCACTTTTTTTGAGTGTATAGAAATAAAATTATGGCAAAATTTTCTATAGAAATAAAATTTTGGCAAAATTTTCTATAGAAATAAAATTTTGGCAAAATTTTCTATAGAAATAAAATTTTGGCAAAATTTTCTATAGAAATAAAATTTTGTCAAAATTTTCTAAAGAAATAAAATTTTGCCAAAAGTTTCCATAGAAATAAAATTTTGGCAATATTTTCTATAGAAATAAAATTTTGGAAAAATTTCCTATAGAAATAAAATTTTAGCAAAATTTTCTATAGAAATAAAATTTTGGCAAAATTTTCTATAGAAATAAAATTTTTACAAAATTTTCTATAGAAATAAAATTTTGCCAAAAGTTTCCATAGAAATTCAATTTTGACAAAATTTTCTATAGAAATAAAATTTTGGCACATTGAAGCAAAGACTATAAACTTTCTTTTAATTAAAATGTCGTTATTTTAAAGAATTTTGTTCTTAACATTGCGTAAATTTCGAGACCTAAAATTTAAGTTGCATAATCTTCCATATTTGTTTTTTATAGAAAATTTTGTCAAAATTTTATTTCCATAGAAAATTTTGTCAAAATTTGTTTTCTATAGAAAATTTTGCCAAATTTTACTTCTAATGAAAATTTTGCCAAAGTTTTATTTCTATAGGAAATTTTGCCAACATTTTATTTTTAATGAATATTTTGCCAAAATATTATTTCTATAGAAAATTTTGTCAAAATATGATTTCTATAGAAAATTTTGCCAAACTTTTTTTCTATAAGAAATTTTGCCAAAATTTTATTTCTATAGAAAATTTTGCTAAAATTTTATTTCTATGGAAAATTTTTCCAAAAATGTATTTCTATAGAAAATTTTGTCAAAATTTTATTTCTATAGAAAATTTTGTCAAAATATTATTTCTATAAAAATTTTGCCAAAATTTTATTTCTATAAAAATTTTGCCAAAATTTTATTTCTATAGAAAGTTTTGCCAAAATTTTATTTCTATAGAAAGTTTTTGCCTAAATTTTATTTCTATAGAAAATTTTGCCAAAATTGTATTTCTATCGAAAATTTTGTCAAAATTTTATTTCTATAAAAATTTTGTCAAAATTTTATTTCTATAAAAATTTTCCCAAAATTTTATTTGTATAGAAAATTTTGCCAAAATTTTATTTCTATAGAAAATTGTCCCAAAATTTTATTTTATTAACGTTAAAAATAACGCTAGAATCATTAACACATAAGTAAAGCATACAGTCAAGCAGATCTATTTATATACACATTACTAATGCACACACAAATAAATTTAAAGATCCTTCGTTTATAGACAACAAACAACTTCAGTTGTAACGTTTAATACACCGTTACAATTGATTCCACTTTTGGCTTGAACAAATATAATTTGGGTAGAATAAAAACGAAAATTTTTTCGTACACTTTCGAGGAGGTAAATTCTGCGGGTAGCACCGTGGTGCAATGGTTAGCATGCCCGCCTTGCATACACAAGGTCGTGGAATCGATTCCTGCTTTGACCGAATACCAAAAATTTTTTCAGCGGCGGATTATCCCACCTCAGTAATGCTGATGACATTTCTGAGGGTTTCAAAGCTTCTCAATGTGGTTTCACTGCAATGTGGAACGCCGTTCGGACTCGGCTATAAAAAGGAGATCCTTTGTCATTAAGCTTAACATGGAATCGGGCAGCACTCAGTGATAAGAGAGAAGTTCACCACTGTGGTATCACAATGGACTGAATAGCTAAGTAAGCCTGATACATCGGGCTGCCACCTAACCTAACCTAACCTAAATTCTGAGGGTAAAATGTTGTGATTTAGGTTAAAAGTTAAAAAAAAAAATTAATAAAAAAATTTTTTGGTGATGCAAGTTGGTCTTTTGCAAACGAACAACTTTTGCCAAACATCCGCTTTTCTAACGTTTTATTTTGTTTTCCATGCGAATTGAATTTTGCATCAAGATTTTTAACCACCTTCACATCATCCTCTGCGACTGTTCAACTAAACTATTGATCGAGGATCTCACCCTCACAGAGTTCGATTGTATCAATTAATATGTTAGTCTTATTTAGGCTGGTCGCACTTACCTCTTTCGTTTTATTTGATTAGGAAGTCCATAATTATTTATTAGACTTAAAATTTCTATCTTCCAAACCACAGTGCACACTATTGCCAGAAAGAGTTAAACATGTTCCTATTCGACTGTGTTAATGAAATATCAGTGCTGTGGAAGAGTTTTTGAAATTTTATGTTTGTCGAAAAAAAGGTCATAAATTAAAGCAAGTTGGTATGCAAATTTTTTTCGATTCCATTAGGCAATCACTCTAGGCTTTGGATGAAACCCTTCAACAACATCAACATAAACGGCAAAGCAGCATCCAAAAAAATATCAGTGGCAATTACCCAAAGATACGACGGTGAGACACGCGCCACCCTAATTTTTTATGCTGCAGTCTTTGTAGCTGATGCGAACAATTCTGGGTGAGGATATTGCGTGTTTAGGGGTGTCATTTTTTTTGTTTTTTGGTGCTATCACAGAGGCTGCTGCATAGACCAACTAAGGAAAATCGAAAACACACAACAATATTGCATGACATCATTGGAAATTGTGCAGGGAATTTTGTCATAATTTATAGAGCTAAAGAATGAATAAATAAATGAGGATGGATGGATGGATGGATCCGAAAAGGGTTTAATGTTACTGCGACATAAAGAAAATTTGCATTTTCTGCACTCTTTTCATGTCTCTCTCTCAGGTCTGTTCGAAAAAAATGACACCTTTGTTTTTTCAACTCTTTTTTTTTGGGCATTGTCTGTTTTTTAATATCTATTGAGGATTGAGAGTGAGCGAGAGAGAGAGCGCATAACTGTTAATGCATACAAATACCAGAACAAAATAATAAAAAAAACTGTATGGGTAACATATCGATTTTCCTTTTATTGTCTCACCGGATACGGATGTTAAAGCTGCATCATTCTTGCATTACATGCACAACCTTTAAACCTTTGCTGTTATTCATTTTAGTTTTTTTTTGCGCATATAATTACATTTGCATATTGAATGGCAAAAATTAGCATTTCTATGGAATATTGGTAGAGGGATAGGAAAAAGAGTTGCAGTTGTTTTCTTTGGTTATGCCTATGGAAATTAGGTAGTCAGTTAACAATTTTTGCCGCAACAACGGTTCAAACGGCTGTTGTCCTTTGGAGAGCACAAGGTGTTTTTTTCTTTACAAAATCTGTGACGCATGCTATGAAAAAAGGATGCTGCTTATATTTCGAGATCATTTGCATTTACCTATGTTAGCTATTCACATATTTGAAAAACTAATCAAAATATATTCAGCTGTAGTAATTTTGTGTAATTGAGCCATTTTACTCTTTCAGGGGATGATAATAGGATCTTGAAATGTTTAATAAAAATAGCAGCACACACTTATGATAGGAGAATATAAATTAATGGATGATCATAACAAGACTACTCAAGAAAGACGTAGTTTCTTATCGAGTTAAAGATTTCTATTTAGATGTGGCAATTAAAGTTGCATTATTTTACTTGCCATTGCATGCAGAAACAAGTATAAAAGGCTATAAGCTTTTTCAAATATATTAGTTTCCTTTAAAAAAAAACTCTCGTCCTAGCGGTTATCCAGCCAAAAAAAAGAGCTTCCAAAAAAGTAGTTTGGATCCCCAATTTGTGATCCGGAAGTAGTGCAAACTTGGTTCATCTCCAATGAATTTTACATGGGCTTGTCATAGGACGGATGTACTCCATTTTTGGATCCTTTGTATTGCTGTAGAGGTTGTGCCTTTGAAGTTCATTTGGATGAAGAAATTAAAAAAAAAAAACAAGTATATACGGCCGTAAGTTCGGCCAGGCCGAAGCTTATGTACCCTCCACCATGGATTGCGTAGAAACTTCTACTGAAGACTGTCATCCACAATCGAATTACTTGGGTTGCGGTAACACTTGCCGATGGCAAGGTATCTTAAAACTTCCTAACACCGTCTTCTAAATTACAAGGTAGTCCATACGTAGTATATATTAAACTAAAAAAGGCCGATTAAATACGTATATAATTAAGTTTAAAGTTTCTATAGAAATAAAATTTAGACAACATTTTCTATAGAAGTAAAATTTGGAAAAAATTTTCTATAAAAATAAAATTTGGAAAAAAATTTCTATAAAAATAAAATTTTGACTAAATTTTCTATAGAAATAAAATTTGGAAAAAATTTTCTATAGAAATAAAATTTGGAAAAAATTTTCTATAGAAATAAAATTTTGACAAAATTTTCTATAGAAATAAAATAGAAATAAAATTTTGACAAAATTTTCTATAGAAATAACATTTTGACAATGTTTTCCATAAAAATAAAATTTTGGTAGATTATTTTTGGCTCGAGTGGCAACCATGAATATGAACCGATATGGACCAATTTTTGTGTGATTGGGGATCGGCTATATATTACTATAGACCGATATGGGCCAATTTTGGCATGGATATTAGCGGCCTTATACTAACACCACGTTGCAAATTTCAACCGGATCGGATGAATTTTGCTCCTCCAAGAGGCTCCGGAGATCAAATTTGGAGAACGGTTTATATGGGGGCTATATATAATTATGGACCGATATGGACCAATTCTTGCGTGTTTGTTAGAGATCACATTCTAACACCATGTTCCAAATTTCAACCGTATCGGATGAATTTTGCTCCTCCAAGAGGCTCCGGAGGACAAATCTGGGAATCTGGGGCTATATATAATTATGGACCGATATGGACTAATTTTTGCATGGTCATTAGAGAACATATACTAATACCCTGTATCAAATTTCAGCCGAATCGGATGAAATTTGCTTCTCTTTGAGGCTCCACAACCCAAATCGGGGGATCGGTTTATATGGGGGCTATATATAATTATGGACCGATGTGGACCAATTTTTGCATGGTTGTTACAGACCATATACTAACACCATGTACGAAATTTCAGCCGGATCGGATGAAATTTGCTTCTCTTAGAGGCTCCGCAAGCCAAATCGGGGGATCGGTTTATATGGGGGCTATATGTAATTATAGACCGATATGGACCAATTTTTGCACGGTTGTTAGAGACCATATACTAACACCATGTACCAAATTTCAGCCGGATCGGATGAAATATGCTTCTCTTAGAGCGATCGCAAGCCAAATTTGGGGGTCCGTTTATATGGGGGCTATACGAAAAAGTGGACCGATATGGACCACTTTTTGCATGGTTGTTAGAGACTATATACTAACACGATGTACCAAATTTCAGCCGGATCGGATGAAATTTGCTTCTCTTAGAGCAATCCCAAGCCAAATTTGGGGTCCGTTTATATGGGGGCTATACGTAAAAGTGGACCGATATGGCCCATTTGCAATACCATCCGACCTTCATCAATAACAACTACTTGTGCCAAGTTTCAAGTCGATAGCTTGTTTCGTTCGGAAGTTAGCGTGATTTCAACAGACGGACGGACGGATGGACGGACATGCTCAGATCGACTCAGAATTTCACCACGACCCAGAATATATATACTTTATGGGGTCTAAGAGCAATATTTCGATGTGTTACAAAAGGAATGACAAAGTTAATATACCCCCATCCTATGGTGGAGGGTATAAAAAAAACTAAAAAACCAAAATTCTTTTCCCAATTTCCCAATTTCACTTTTTATTTTTATTAGTATTTATACCCTAAACCACATAGTGGTCAAGGTATAAAAACTTTGATCTGCCAAAAAATGTTCCTACCAGAAATATTGAGTTTAGACCCCATAAAATATATACCGATCGACTCAGAATCAACTCCTGAGTCGATCTAGCCATTGGTGTCCGTCTGTCTGTCCATGTATTTGTTGTTCGCAGGATTCCGGTTGCAATTATTCACAGAAAAAAATTTCAAGAAAATTTTTCCTATTAAAATTTTAATTGAGTTTTAAAAAATATTCAATTAAAAATTTAATTGATTCAACAAATTTTTTAATTGAATCAAAAATCAATCACAGCAAGTGTATATGGCCATAAGTTCGGCCAGGCCGAATCTTAGGCACCCTCCACCATGGATAGCGTAGAAATTTCTACGAAACACTGTCATCCACAATCGAATTACTTGGGTTGTGGTATCTTAAATCGTTTTCTAAATTGTTAGTTAGTCCATACGTGGTATGTATTAGACAAAAGAGGTATGTATAGGTAAGTCTACAAATAATTACGAATCGATATAGACTGTTGCACGGTAAGTAGAGAGCCAGAATTGAAATATGGCTGTCGCTTATATGGGGGCTATATACAATTATGAACTTGATATGGACCAATTTTTGTGTGATTGGGGATCAATTTATCTGAGGGCTATATATAGCTATAGACCGATATGGACCTAGTTAGGCATGGTTTTTAACGGCCATATACTAGCACAATGTACCAAATTTCAACTGACTCGGATGAATTTTGCTCCTCCAAGAGGCTCCAAACCCAAATCTCGGGATCGGTTTATTTGGGGGCTACATAAGATTATGGACTGATATGGACCACTTTCGGCATGGTTGTTAAATATCATATACTGCCACCACGTACCAAATTTCAACCAGATCGGATGAATTTTGCTTTTCCAAAAGGCACCGGAGGTCAAATCTGGGGATCGGTTTATATGTGGATTATATATAATTATAGACTGATATGAACCAATTCATGCATGGTTGTTCGATACCATATACTAACATCAAGTACCAAATTTCAACCGAATCGGATGAATTCAAAGGGGCTCCGGAGGTCAAATCTGGGGATCGGTTTATATGGGGGCTATATATAATTATGGACCGATTTCGACCAATTTTTGCATGGGTATTTGAGGCCATATATTAACACCACGTAACAAATATCAACGGAATCATATGAATTTTGGTCTTCCAAGAGGCTCCGGAGGTCAAATCTGGTGATCGGATTATATGGGGGCTATATATAATTATTGCCCGATGTGGACCAATTTTTGCATGGTCATTAGAGACCATATACTTACACCATGTACCAAATTTCAGCCGGTTCGGATGAAATTTTCTTCTCTTAGAGGCTTCTCAAGCCAAATCTGGGGATATGGAGTCTATATATAATTATGGACCGATGTGGACCAATTTTTGCATGGTCACTAGAGACCATATGCCAACACCATGTACCAAATTTCAGACGGATCGGATGAAATTTGCTTCTCTTAGAGGCTCCGCAAGCCAAATCGGAGGATCGGTTTATATGGGGGCTCTATATAATTATAGACCGATGTAGACCAATTTTTTTATAGTTTTTAGGGACCATATACTTACACCATGTACCAAATTTCAGCCGGATCGGACCAATTTGTTCATGGTTGTTAGAGACCATATACCAGCAGCATGTACCAAATTTCAGTCGGATCGAATGAAATTTGCTTCTCTCTGAGGCTCAGCAAGCCAAATCTGGGGGTCAGTTTATAGGAGGCTATACGTAAAAGTGAACCGATATGGCCTACTTGCAATACCATCCGACCTACAACAATAACAACTACTTGTGCCAAGTTTCACGTCGATAGCTTGTTTCGTGCGGAAGTTAGCGTGATTTCAAGAGACGGACGGACATGCTTATATCGACTCAGAATTTCACCACGACGCAGAATATATATACTTTAAGGGGTCTTAGAGCAATATTTCGATGTGTTACAAACGGAATGACAAACTTAATATACCCCCCATCCTATGGTGGAGGGTAAAAAAATAATTAATACAATTATTTTTTTTGTGATTTTTGTTTAAATTAAAAAGTTTGTTGAACCAATTAAATTTTTTAATGAATATTTTTTAAAATTCAATTAAAATTTTAATTGGAAAAATTTCTAATTTGCCCTTCTAATAAAATGAGTAATAAGTGTGCTGAAATTTTGGTCATAATTTTTATACCCTGCGTCATACTGTGGTACATAGCTCCCCTATATATCTTTCACCAGATATGCATTAATATGTCCCCAGAAGCCACCAGCCCCAATTTAGGCTTTCCATACTTGTTTAAAATGAGTAAAGTTTGCTTCAATTGTCTGTGGCTTTAAAGACATTTTAACATTTTTCTACTTCAATTTTTTTTCTATCAGACATTTTAACATTTTTCTACTTCATTTTTTTCTATCTATCAATATCTATTTTACTTTGAAATACAGGTCATGTGTATTTAAAAATAAAATGAGTTAGTCAAAATTTTATAAAAAGAAAACATACATTTGGTTCACTTTGTTTGGGTGTAGAATTCAGTCTCCTTTTCTACAAAAGTCCGAAGTCCGTTTCACTCTGAAGTCCGTTTTATCTCCATTCTATTATGATAATATCGCTTAAGATTACTTTAAATTACAATGTTTTAATCCTTCTACCCATATCCTTTTGTGAAGCCTACTTTGAAATTCTCTTTTATATCTGTCATTACGCCACAAAACCACCATTTTGAATTCAATGAAAGAAGTAGCCATAAAATATTCATACAATAACCCTTTCAGTCCTCACAACTTGACCAATAACAAAGCAAAGGACAAGCAAAGAAAAAACCAAACAGGATCTAAATCAAAGAATGGCCGCGAGGATACACACGAATGAACCACTAGTGTGGTTGATGGCATATTATTTGGGGCATTTGCTACCACCGCCACCACCACGACAATGAGCACCAACAGCATCATCATCATTGTCATCCTCAAAGGCATCCGTGTGAAAGACAGGATATAAACGAGTAGAATTATGGTATGGTATTATGCATTGGAAAGGGTCGTTGTACGAAGAAAAATACGTTCCAATGGTCTAAACAATGAATGCAAATTAGTTGAAATAAAAATATACGAAAGAATACCACTTTTGTATGGTGGAGAGGAAAATCATTAAACCAGTAACTGGAAAATCTAAAGCAAACCCATTCGAGACCATGGTGATGTTAGCCAACAAGCTCAATAGTATTTGGACGCCATTGTTTTAGTTTGTACTCAATGCAGAAAGAGGTAATATTGAGGGAGTCTTAAGGACATTTTTTAATAAAAGAAGGATAAATAAACCACCCTCTTTGGTTGACATCTTCAAGGAATTGAGAAAAGAGCAAGCGTATTGAAAAGTAAACCCCTTTGGACAAACATTGAAATGATTTTTTTATGAATTAAACGCTCAACTCAAATTTAATGGCTGGAGCACAAGGAAGGGGGTTCTCATTATGAGTTTCAATAAAAAAAGAAGTTTATATTTCTATGCAAGTCCCATTGATTGGACTTTGAGTATAACAATAAAAAAATAAGGGCGTATTAAAATAATTTTTGGGTACAGTCATCACTGAGTCAGTCAGTAAGGAGATTACATGATGGAGGAGACCGGGTTTGTAATGAGAATAAACTTTCAAAAATGTTCAAAATTAGAAAAAGTCGATTATTTGAACATTTAAAAATTTTGGAAAATTTGACATCACATTCTTCTTCAATTCCAACTATAAACCAACTTTGATCGTTGCCTTCACTATCTCACTGAAAGCTGCACATATCCTAGAGGAAAGCCATAAAGGGAAACTCTACCGCTATGGGTGTCTACGGAGTTGAGTCATACTAGAAAATCCTGCGGGAATCTCTTTAACAGGTCAATATCCATCAATGATCCGAAGGACCTAGACACTTACTAGTTTAATCTGAGAGGATATGAAGGAGAACTGAGACGGGCTTAGCACAACTCTTGGAGTGAGTACTGTAGTAGCATTGAAAACACGTCCGAGGCTTCCAGACTACGGAATAAAGGGAAACTCTACCGCTATGGGTGTCTACGGAGTTGAGTCATACTAGAAAATCCTGCGGGAATCTCTTTAACAGGTCAATATCCATCAATGATCCGAAGGACCTAGACACTTATTAGTTTAATCTGAGAGGATATGAGGGAGAACCGAGAAGGGCTTAGCACAACTCTTGGATTGAGTACGGTAGTAGCATTGAAAACACGTCCAAGGCTTCCAGACTGCGGAATAAAGGGAAACTCTACCGCTATGGGTGTCTACGGAGCTGAGTCATACTAGAAAATCCTGCAGGAATCTCTTTAACAGGTCAATATCCATCAATGATCCGAAGGACCTAGACACTTACTAGTTTAATCTGAGACGATATAAGGGAGAACTACGAAGGGCTTAGCACAACTCTTGGAGTGAGTACTGTTGTAGCATTGAAAACACGTCCGAGGCTTCCAGACTGCGGAATAAAGGGAAACTCTACCGCTATGGGTGTCTACGGAGCTGAGTAGTACTAGAAAATCCTGCAGGAATCTCTTTAACAGGTCAATATCCATCAATAATCCGAAGGACCTAGACAGTTACTAGATTAAACTGAGAGAATATAAGGGATAACTGAGAAGGGCTTAGCACAACTCTTGGAGTGACAGGGCAATATCCATCAATGATCCGAAGGACCTAGACACAGAGAATATAAGGGATAACAGAGAAGGGCTCAGCACAACTCTTGGAGTTAGTGCTGTAGTAGTATTGAAAACACGTCAGAAGCTTCCAGACTACGGAATGTATTAGCATCTACTAACTCCGCTCCTAGTATCATTGGACAACGTCCAGTGAGAAGATGGTGGATGTACTATTGGACATTTTCCTGGCATTGAGACAGCTGAATCATCTCCTAGTAGAACTAAAGGGTGATACGGTCAAAATTTGGTCAAGGGAAAACGCGTGTAAATCGGTGAAATCATTTATTTAAAAAATCAAATTAAATTTCTTTTTCAAGTTCAATTAGTATAAAATTCAGGAAAAATATTCAGTTAGGCTTTCGCTTAACCAAATCCGAATTGCCGGGCCTCACGCTTGACACCTGCCATCAAATTTTGTACAGCCACCTTGTCCACCTTCTTCGCCGCAGAAAGCCAGTTTGCCTTGAACTGCTGCTCGTCCTTAGCAGTTTTTTGGTCTTCTTTAGGTTCCGCTTGACAATAGCCCTGTATTTCTCAATTGGGCGGAGCTCAGGCGTGTTGGGAGGGTTCTTGTCCTTGGGAACCACCTGCTCGTTGTTGGCGGCGTACCACTCCATGGCCTTTTTACCGTAATGGCAAGATGCCAAATCCGGCCAAAACAGTACGGAACAACCGTGTTTCTTCAGGAAAGGCAGCAGACGTTTATTCAAACACTCTTTCACGTAAATTTCTTGGTTGACAGTCCCGGAAGCTAGGAAAATGCTGCTTTTCAAGCCACGGGTACAGATGGCTTGCCAAACCAGATATTTCTTTGCGAACTTTGACAGTTTTATGTGCTTGAAAATATCTGCTACATTTCCCCTTCCTTTTGCCGTACAAAACTCCTGTCCCGGAAGCTGCTTGTAGTCGGCTTTGACGTAGGTTTCGTCGTCCATTACCACGCAGTCAAACTTCGTCAGCAACGTCGTGTACAGCCTCCGGGATCGCGCTTTGGCCGTCGTATTTTGCTTATCATCGCGACTTGGAGTCACTACCTTCTTGTAAGTCGATAGTCCGGCTCGTTTTTTGGCTCGATGCACGGTTGTAGACGATACACCCAGCTTATTTGCGGCACCTCGGAGAGGGAGGTTAGGGTTTCGCTTGAAACTACCGGCAACTCTCTTTGTCGTCTCAGCGGCTTCCGGTTTTTGATTTCCCCCCGATCCAGATTTCCTGGCTGTCGACAAACGTTCCCCAAACACTTTAATTACATTTGTAACGGTTGATTTGGCAACTTTTAGCGATTTTGCCAGCTTTGCGTGCGAGTAGCTCGGATTTTCGCGATGCGCGAGCAAAATTTTGATACGCTGCTCTTCTTGCTTGGACGGCATTTTGACAACTGAAGATTGAATTCCAAAATAAAATAGGAGCTACATTCTACACGCAAACACCTTCAAATTGACGGGTGTTCAGGTTTTTTAAATGCAAAATTGAAAGAAATACGTCAAGTTTATATTGACCAAATTTTGACCGTATCACCCTTTATAGAGGCTTAACGGTCATTTCCTATCGGGAAGATACTGATGGAATTATCCCGTGGATGTCGGCGATCTATAAAGGCTGTTTCTATTCAGTATACATTCCATGAAAGTGGAAGGAGGCAATAGTCGTTATCATTCCTAAAGTGGGAAAATGCTTTCACTCAAATGCGAAAGATAACTGACCATCCTCGCTCCTTCTTAAGACTGTGGAGAGGCTGATAGATATTTATCTTAGAACTAGCATCGATTCAAGATTACTCTCGAAACGACAACATGCTTACTCGAGGGTCAGATCTACTGAGACAGAATTGCATTAACTACTCAGCTTCATTGAAAGCTCACTATAACTAGCCACTCTAAGGCAAGCAAACATTCAAACGTATGTGAACAGAGGTTAGGTTAGGTATGATGACAGCCCTATATTTCAGGTTCACAAAGACCATTCACTCCATTGTGGTACCACTGTGGTAAACAGAGGCACTCCCGCTTGGGGAACTCTGAACCAACCTTCTGGAGCCACCGTGGTGCAATGGTTAGCATGCCCGCCTTGCATACACCAGGTCGAGGGTTCGATTCCTGCTTCGACCGAACACCAAAAAGTTTTTTCAGCGGTGGATTATCCCACCTCAGTAATGCTGGTGACATTTCTGAGGGTTTCAAAGCTTATCTAAGTGGTTTCACTGCAATGTGGAACGCCGTTTGGACTCGGCCATAAAAAGGAGGTCTCTTGTCATTGAGCTTAACATGGAATCGGGCAGCACTCAGTGATAAGAGAGAAGTTAACCGATGTGGTATCACAATGGACTGAATAGTCTAAGTGAGCCTGATACATCGGGCTGCCACCTAACCTAACCTAACCTTCTGGTTCAGAAAAGGAATCAATTAAACACCTCTTGTATGAGTGTCCTGCATTTTGTGTAATTCGTAAGCGAACTTTAGGGATATGTATTCTTAGAACAACCAGTATGACCATTCACTTCATTGCGGTACCACAGTGGTAAACAGAGGCATTCCCCATGCGGGAACTCTATCACCTCTTCTTTGAAATGTTGTTATAAACAACATTCTGGTTCAGAATAGAAATCAATTAAACACCTCTTATGTGAGTAGCCTGTATTTTGTGTAATTCGTAAGCGAACTTTAGGGGTATGTAGGTAGGTTATAGAGGATGACATCAATTTTGTGTTGAATTGATGTCCACTTAGACCAACATAGGTCCTTTACGATTCCTCGATGTGATCTTTCCATCTTCTTCCTTCTGATGCGGTCCCCTTTGGAATAGTCCCAGAACTTCCACCTCTCCGTCTTCTTTAAAAGGATTCTTAGAACAACCACTTAGACCATTCACTTCATTGTGGTACCACAGTGGTAAACAGAGGCATTCCCCAAGCGGGAGCTCTATCACCTCTTGTTTGGAATGTTGTTATAAACAACCTTCTGGTTCAGAAAAGGAATCAATTAAACACCTCTTGTGTGAGTGTCCTGCATTTTGTGTAATTCGTAAGCGAACTTTAGGGGTATGTAGGTAGGTTGTAGGCTGTAGAGGATGACATCAATTTTGTGTTGAATTGATGTCCACTTAGACCAATATAGGTCCATTGTAATTCCTCGATGTGATCTTTCCATCTTCTTCCTTCCGATGCGGTCCCCTTTGGAATAGTCCCAGAACTTCCACCTCTCCGTTGTCTTTAAAATAATTCTTAGAACAACCACTAAGATCAGTCCATCCATAGTGGTACCACAGTGGTAAATAGAGGCACGCCCCAAGCGGGAGCTCTATCACCTCTTCTTTGGAATGTTGTTATAAACAACCTTCTGGTTCAGAAAAGGAATCAATTAAACACCTCTTGTGTGAGTGTCCTGCATTTCGCGTAATTCGTAAGCGAAATTTTGGGGTATGTAGGTAGGTTGTAGAGGATGACATCAATTTTGTGTTGAATTGATGTCCACCTAGTCCAATATAGGTCCATTGTGATTCCTCGATGTGATTTTTCCATCTTCTTCCTTCCGATGCGGTCCCCTTTGGAATAGTCCCAGAACTACCACCTCTCCGTTTTCATTAAAATAATTCTTAGAACAACCAACCAGAAGCCCTGATGAAAGTAAGTACGTTCCTCAAGCTGCACTCCCGCAGATCAGTGAGAGCCTGAAAGAAAAAGAAGCCCAGAATCTTGTTTCTTCTAAAGAATAATGCTGGATTATGACACTGGAAGTGGTACGAGTCTTCCGTATCTTCCGGGTGCAGACACCATCTACAAATATCATCATCTTTAAGGCCTATTCTTACCATGTGTTTCCCAAGTGTCTTGTTATGGTGCCAATCAAAGACCGCAATTTCTCTCTGTTCGTCGACATAAAAATTTCGCTGTTCCTTCGGTTCTTTTTGTCCCATATCAACTTGCGAAGAGGCCCAGCGTCTTCGCCATAGACTTTCATATTTGATCTCTATTCGGTAATGATAAGAAGATAGTGGAGGAAAATGTCCGCTAGAAGATAGTTAAGGAAAAATGTCCGCTAGGACGTTAATCGTTCTACGAGCGCCCTCCTTAGTCGGCATATGCGCTTCCTCATTTCCTTTTATCCCACAATGCCCAGGTACCCAGCAGAGAGCTGTTCACTGAGAACCTTGAGTTCTCTACGATAGCGGCTGACTACTTCAGACCTTATGTTAGGACTGTACAATGCTTTTATAGCTGCTTGACTGTCGATAAAGAAGCTGATATCGCTTCTGAATAACGGCCTTATCAACAGCGACCCAGCGGCCTTTGTGATCACAAAAATCTCAGCCTGGAAAATACTGCAATCACTATCCAGCGTGTAAAACTCTCTTATTACCAGTCCAGTGCAATAAATACCGCTTCCTTCTTCCATCTTTGATCCGTCCGTATACATGTTCAGGGTATCCTCCTGTCTTCTCACTCCTTCATACTTTGTATAATGTGTGCCGGTTTGTGATGATAAACATGCTCCGTATCTCTGTAATGCCTGTAGGCAGTCCTCTCCAGTGTGTCCAAGCTCTTAAGTCTCATAAGTGTCAGCTCTGCTGTCTTCCTTACGTGTAAATCGAGAGGGATAACTTTGAACAATACCTCCAAAGCCGCAATGGCTGTGGTCCTCATAGCGCCTGTCATATAAATAAGTGCAATGCCTATTTATTCTCGACATATGATTTTGGTGTCTCACGATAGTCCACCAAACATGACAACCATATGTGGGCACAGGTCTTTCAACCGCGGTACAAAGCCAACCAAACAGACAAGGCCTAATTCCCTATCTTTGCCCGACCAATTTCTGACAAGAGTACAGTGCCGCATAGGCGCTCTTTATTCGATCCGCAGTATTCTCCATCCAGTTCAGTTTGGGATCCAAGAGAACTCCCAAGTACCTTGCTGATTTCGAACGGCTCAACTTCGTCCCTTGAAATTCAGGAGCCTTGTATCCGATAACCTTTCTCCTCCTGTTGAAAAGTACTAGCTCTGTCTTTCCAGGGTTCACCCCTAATCCACATCGCCGAGTCCACTCCGAAAGATACTGCAAAGACCCGCTCAGCACATCCGAAATAGAATCCAGGAATTTTGCCGATACCAGTATCACAATGTCATCCGCGTATGCCACCAAATATATGCCCTTAATGCTCAGCCCAATCACAAACTCGTTCCCTACCAATAGCCACAGGGTATACAGCTCGCGGACCTTGCAAATGTTAACTTAAGTAATGACAGTCATCCTGTAATAAAGTCCTTGGACTCTGTGTTCCTCAAATCGAAAACAGGCCAAAGACTGCCGCAAATCTCTTAACGATATCACTGAGTAGTACAAAATTCACCTAATATGGGTGCCTAGTCACAGAAACATATCAGGGAACTACAATGCGGATAGTTAGTAACGCAGGATTTGCCGTACACATTCCAGGGGAATCTGTTGGTATGGAACAGTCAGGTTGGTTCAAAAAAAAAAAAAAAATAATAATACGAGTATGGTAAAAAAAATCGAGGTGCCTATATGTAATAGCAGCATGACACTCAAACCTAACCTGAACCTGAACTTAATAAATATCCTACGATTTAAAAGTATTGGGTTCGTTTCCAAATCCATGATGAAGGGGACGTGAGCCTCAGATTTTAAGGATACTTTTCACACAAAAAAAAAATTACAGAAATTAATTAAACCCTCGGTACTAACCTTAATTGGATATTGTGTACCTTGAGGCTATCGTTATGTCCATTCTCTTAATGTCGTCCTCTATTACCACATGAAAAAAAGATTAAAAATGAAGTTAGTAACCAGGATGTGTAAGAAGATGAGCAGTATCTACATTTTATGCTTCAATTATACGCTTCATAAGTTTTTGTGGAAAGGAGTAGGTGATGTCCAGGTCTTTGTCATTTGGTTACAAACGCTGGTTCTCGGTGAACCGGCAAACCATTTGCGTAGCCTCTATTCTCTACCCGACCCCACCAATTTACTAAGAGGCGTTGGAGAAATCAGAAATTCCAGTTTACCTCATTGCCTTTAGGCGGATGGGAGGAATGCTTTGATTTCGTTTCTTTGGGATATTCCATTCACCCATACCCATTAGAAGCACCTTTGCCATGAAATGGAAATGGAAAAAAAGAAGAGCAAACATCTGCGATGAGATATAAAAGAGATGCCGTTGATGACCATGTTCAACAAATAAAACAAATTAAAATTCCAATTTTCCATTACCAAATAATTTTCTATTCAGCCATTCGTGGGGGCCATTATCCAAGGAAAAAAAACAACAACAGCAAAAACACCAACAACTACGACAACAAAATCATCAGCGTAGGATTTTACGCGGGACCAGCAGCATTAACTAAAGCGAGTTAAGCTTTTCTACATCGAATGCTTGTCTTTAGCCCATTCCTTTTTTGTTTGGTGGGTCCAACAGCGAATATTTTCAATGTCATTTCCGAGTATGAATTGCCAGAGGAGAGATCTCAAGCAGTGTTGCCACAATGAATTTTTATTTGGCCCAACATTTTTCCAAAATTGGACCAAAATTCGTACCAGTGGACCAAAATTTTACTTCGATAAAAATTTTGTCAAATTTTTATTATTATTCAAAATTTTTATTTCTGTTTATTTCCATAGAAAATTTTGTCAATTTTTTTTCTATAGAAAAATTCAAAATTTTATTTCTATGGAAAATTTTGTCACATTTTTTTCTCTAGAAAATTTTGTCAAAATTTTATTTCTATAGAAAATTTCGTCAACATTTTATTTCTGTAGAAAATTTTGTGAGAATTTTATTTCTATAGATAACGTTGTTAAAATTTATTTCATTAGAAAATTTTGTCCAAATTTTATTTCTTTGGAAAATTTGTTTCAAAATTTTATTTCTATAGAAATTTTTTCAAAATTTTATTTCTGTAGATAACTTTATTAAAGTCGTTTTTTATAGAAAATTTTGCCAAAATTTCATATCCATAGAAAATTTTGAAAAAATTTTGTTTCTGTAGATAACTTTGTTAAAATTTTAGTTCATTGGAAAATTTTGTCCAAATAAAAAACTTTATTTCTATAGAAAATTTTGTCAAACTTTTATTTCTGTAGAATGTTTTGTACATTTTTTTTCTATAGAAAATTTTGCCAAAATTTCATATCTATAGAAAATTTTGACAAAATTTTATTTTTATAGATAACTTTGTTGAAATTTTAATTCATTGGAAAATATTGTCCAAATTTTATTTCTATAGAAAATTTTGTAAATTTTTTTTATAGAAAATTTTGTCAAAATTTTATTTCTGTAGATGATAACTTTATTAAAATTTCAGTTCATTAGAAAATTTTGTCAAAATTTTATTTCTATAGAAAATTTTGTCAAAATTTTATTTCTATAGAAATTTTTGCAAAATTTTATTTCTATAGAAAATGTTGTCATATTTTTATTTCTATTTATTTGTTGAGAAAATTTTGACAATATTTTATTTCTCTTGAAAACTTTGTTCCAATTTTATTTCTTTAGAAAATTTTGTAAATTTTTTTTCTATAGAAAATTTTGTCAACGTTTTATTTCTGTAGATAACTTTATTAAAATTTCAGTTCATTAGAAAATTTTGTGAAAATTTTATTTCTATAGAAAATTTTGTCAAAATTTTATTTCTATAGAAATTTTTGCAAAATTTTATTTCTATAGAAAATGTTGTCATATTTTTATTTCTATTTATTTGTTGAGAAAATTTTGACAATATTTTATTTCTCTTGAAAACTTTGTTAAAATTTTAGTTCATTAGAAAATTTTGTTCCAATTTTATTTCTTTAGAAAATTTTGTAAATTTTTTTTCTATAGAAAATTTTGTCAACATTTTATTTCTGTAGAAAATTTTGTCAAAATTTTATTTCTATAAAAAGTTTTGTCAAAATTTTATTTCTATAAATTTTTTTGCAAAATTTTATTTCTATAGAAAATGTCATATTTTTATTTCTATTTATTTGTTTAGAAAATGTTGACAATATTTTATTTCTCTTGAAAACTTTGTTAAAATTTTAGTTAATTAGAAAATTTTGTTCTAATTTTATTTCTTTAGAAAATTTTGTAAATTTTTTTTTCTATAGAAAATTTTGTCAACATTTTATTTCTGTAGATAACTTTATTAAAATTACAGTTCATTAGAAAATTTTGTCAAAATTTTATTTCCATTGAAAATTTTGTCAAAATTTTATTTCGTTTTGTTTGTTATTGTTGGCTTCTCTTCAATCGTTATTGTTGTTTTTGATCTCAGCTTAAAGCCATGCATTGACTAAACTACAAGTGTAGCTTAACCAACAGAGGAAAATAATGTTTGTCAAATTTATTTGGGCAAAGCCCTATAGCCTGCAAGATGGTTGGATGTACAGCTGTTTCGGAATTACCACATTCCTCATCAGCATCCTCTACTTGCAGCAAAACTATCAACCAATTATCAGAATAAATTCGGGTAATTCACTCAACCCAAAGTGAACGACACTTGAACCTTCCGAAAAAGGGTTTGATAGTCGGCTACTGCCTAAACAAATTTGCAAGCATATCTCTTTTCCTTTGCCAAACTCAAATCATCGATTTGAATGTATTTGGCTGGGTAGCTGCAAGTAGAGGAAACTCTATTAAAATTTTAGTTCATTAGAAAATTTTGTTCCAATTTTATTTCTTTAGAAAATTTTGTAAATTTTTTTTTCTATAGAAAATTTTGTCAACATTTTATTTCTGTAGATGACTTTATTAAAATTTAAGTCCATTAGAAAATTTTGTCAAAATTTTATTTTTATTGAAAATTTTGTCAAAATTTTATTTCTATAGAAATTTTTGTCAAAATTTGATTTCTATAGAAAATGTTGTCATATTTTTATTTCTACTTATTTCTTTAGAAAATTTTGACAAAATTTTATTTCTCTAGAAAACTTTGTTAAAATTTTAGTTTATTAGAAAATTTTGTCAAAATTTCATTTCTATAGAAAATTTTGACAAAATTTTATATCTATAGAAAATTTGTCAAATTTTTATTTCTATAGAAAATTTTGCCAAAATTTCATATCTATTGAAAATTTTGACAAAATTTTATTTCTATAGGTAACTTTTTTAAAATTTTAATTTATTGGAACATTTTTTCCAAATTTTATTTCTATAGAAAATTTTGTATTTTTTTTTTTCTATAGAACATTTTGTCAAAATTTTATTTCTGTAGATAAATTTATTAAAATTTCTGTTCATTAGGAAATTTTGTCAAAATTTTATTTCTATAGAAAATTTTGTCAAAATTTTATTTCTATAGAAAATTTTGTCAAAATTTTATTTCTATAGAATTTTTTGCAAAATTTTATTTCTATAGAAAATGTTGTCATATTTTTATTTCTATTTATTTGTTTAGAAAAGTTGACAATATTTTATTTCTCTTGAAAACTTTATTAAAGTTTTAGTTCATTAGAAAATTTTGTTCCAATTTTATTTCTTTAGAAAATTTTGTAAATTTTTTTTTTTTATAAAAAATTTTGTCAACATTTTATTTCTGTAGATAACTTTATTAAATTTTCAGTTCATTAGAAAATTTTGTCAAAATTTTATTTCTATTGAAAATTTTGTCAAAATTTTATTTCTATAGCAATTTTTGGAAAATTTTATTTCTATAGAAAATGTTGTCATATTTTTATTTCTATTTATGTCTTTAGAAAATTTTGACAAAACTTTATTTCTCTAGAAAACTTTGTTAAAATTTTAGTTTATTAGAAAATTTTGTCAACATTTCATTTCTATGGAAAATTTTGACAAAATTTTATATCTGTAGAAAATTTGTCAAAATTTTATTTCTATAGAAAATTTTGTTAAAATTTTATTTCTATAGAAAATCTTGTCATATTTTTATTTCTGTTTATTTCTTTAGAAAATTTAGACGAAATTTTATTTCTCTGGAAAACTTTGTTAAAATTTTAATTCATTTGAAAATTTTGTTCCAATTTTATTTGTTTAGAAACTTTTGGCAAAATTTCATTTCTATAGAAAATGTTGTCGAAATTTTATATCTATAGAAAATTTTGTCAAAAATTTATTTCAGTAGAAAGTTTTATTTCTGTTTGTCAAAATTTTATTTCTATAGAAAATTTTGTCAAAATTTTATTTCAATAGAAAATGTTGTCAAATATTTATTTATATTTATTTCTTTAGAAATTTTTGACAAAATTTTATTTCTTTAGAAAATTTTGTCAAAATTTCATTTCTATAGAAAATTTTGTTAAAGTTTCGTTTCTATAGTAAATTTTTGCCAAAATTTTGTTTCTATAGAAAATTTTGTCACAATTTTATTTCCGTAGGAAATATTGTCAAAGTTTTATTTCTATAGAAAATTTTGTGAAAATTTTATTTCTATAGAAAAGTTTGTTAAAATTTTAGTTCATTAGAAGATTTTGTCCAAATTTTATTTCTATAGAAAATTTTGTCAAAATTTCATTTCTATATAAAATTTGTCAAACTTTTATTTCCAAAGAAAGTTATTGCAAAATTTTATTTCTATATAAAATTTTTGCGAAATTTTCTTCCTATACAAAATGTTTTGCATAATTTTGTATCTATACAAAATTTGGTTCAATGTTTATTTCTGTACAAAACTTTGTTAAAATTATATTTGTATAGAAAATGTTGTAAAACTTTATTTCTATACACATTTTATCAAAATTATATTTCTACAGAAAATTGTGGCAAAAATAAATTTTCTGTATAAAATTTTCTGTATAAAATTTGACGAAAATGGATCAAAATCGAGCAAATTCCATTTGGTCGGACCAAATTTAAAAATTAATAATTGTTTGGACCAATTTTGGTCCGATCTGATCAAAATGGCAACACTGATCTCAAGTGTAAGGCCAGGAAACACCTTTGTCTCTCTCTCTCTCTCTCGACCCAGAAATAACAACAAAGCAAAGGTCTTGGCTATTCAGACTAATATCTAAAATCGAGAAGAACCCCTTATGGTGGAAATGAGAAAAACTTTCGTTTATCATCTGCATTGTTCCACAATTCTCCAATTCCATTGTATGGGAGTATTGGGCAAAAAAAAAAGTGGCCTCGTCCTTTTGCAGGAAATAGCATGGCAAGTGCCAACCACGTAGAAACAACTCGTTTTTCATTTGCATATCACATCCTAAACAAAGTTTTGTCTGTCGTTGAGAATGTCATTCCATTCCATTCGCAATCCATGGATATCTTCTGTTAATGTTGGCGGAAGAATAGCAACGAATGACTGGATGAGTTAGGTGGCATTGGATGGAGTTTTTGTATGGTGGGATTTGGTATTGATGCTTGTAGTGTCTTGATAGCCGCCCTCCATGATGACGATATTGAGGTTCTAAACTGGTTCTGGTATCAGTGGTGGTTGTTCGGTGGCATTATCTTAGTTTGATTATGAGTTTTTATTTTTGGCGGATGGAAGGTTTGCCAAGATTCATGGGAAATATGTTTGTAAGTACGCTGGTGTGGAAGTGTTGTTTCTTCTATTCCTCAATCCGCCCTCATCAGTGTACTGTTTATTCCCTTTTGCTTTGTAATTTTAACTCAATATTATGGACAATTGCATTGTGGTTAAATGATGTAAATTTTGGCAACAAAAATTTGTAGACCTAAATTCTAAACCAAAGTTAAAATTTCAAGAATGATTTCAAGTGAATCCGAACATGGTCTTATTTTCCCACTAATTCTTCCAAGCCCATTCCCTTGGCTGTGGTTTCACATAGTAGTAGGTAGGGACAGTAGGAATCTCGTTAATCGATTCATGCTCGTCACTAATTCGATTTGTATATGTATATTGTATTTTGTTTCTTCACAAACTGCTAAACTTGGAATGACATCTTATCGAAAAAAACCGAATTCGGTAACTGGCCTCTATCGTGCAAGCGAGAGAACCCCTTGATCCATTCCACTCTCCTTTTTTTGCATCGTTGAGCTTTTGAACTGTTTGGAACTTGGCTTTCGTCTAAGCTAATTTTTCAATATGTGTGGCATCTGTTCTTTGAAATGTTCAGCTATATTTCGAATAATAACGGTGGCCATAGTTGGTAGAATTCTAGCAAAACTGGTAGATTCTTTACTATTTGGTAGACTGATAGAACTCTTGATGTTTTGGTAGATTTTGCAAAATATTCCTCTCCAACTAATAGGTTCTTCATAAATTTTCTATAGAAATAATATTTTGAACAAAAAATCTATAGAAATAGAAAAGTGACAAAATTTTCCATAGAAATAAAATTTTGTGAAAATTTTCTATAGAAATATAATTTTGAGAACATTTTCTATAGATATATAATTTTGAGAAAATTTTCTATAAAAATAATATGTTGAAAAAAAAATTTTCTATATGTTAGGATAACATTTTGAGAAAATTTTCTATTAAAATAAATTTTTGAGTAAATTTTCAATAGAAATAACATTTTGGGAGCATTTTCTAAGAAAATAAAATTTTGACAACATTTTCTAAGGAAATACAATTTTCACAAAATTTTCTATAGAAGTAAAATTTTGAGAAAAAATTCTATAGAAATAAAATTTTGAGAAAATGTTCTATAGCAATATAATTTTGAGAAAATTTTCTATTGAAATAAAATTTTGTATAGAAATAAAATTGTGACAACATTTTCCATAGAAATAAAACTTCGAGAATATTTTCTATAAAGGTGAGTACTAAGTTCAAGTTTAGCCGCTAAAGTGAAAACTAAATCAGCAAAAAAGACATACAACTACACATATTTGTTGCAAATTTTATTATAACTTGATGGGGAATAGCCCAAAGCAAATTTTCACAAATTTTGTATTCCTTAAACTGGATTATTTAAGGAAACTAATCGTGAAAACATGACGATTTTAGCGGCTAAACTTAATACCCACCTTAAAAGTAAAATTTTGAGAAAATTTTCTATAGATATAAAATTTTGAGAAAATTTTCTATAGATATAAAATTTTGAGAAAATTTTCTATGGAAATAAAATTTTGAGAAAATTTTCTATGGAAATAAAATTTTGAGAAAATTTTCTATAGGATAAAATTTTGAGAAAATTTTCTATAGGATAAAATTTTGAGAAAATTTTCTATAGGATAAAATTTTGTGAAAAAAATTTCTATTAAAATAAAATTTTGAGAAAATTTTCTATTGAAACAATATTTTGGGAAACTTTTCTATGGAAGTAAAATTTTGACAGCATTTTCGATTGAAATAAAATTTTGACAAAATTTTCTATAGAAATAAAATTTTGGCAAAAATTTCTATAAAAATAACATAATTTGCACAAAATTTTCCATAGAAATAAAATTTCGAGAATATTTTCTATAAAAGTGATATTTTGAGAAAATTTTCTATGGAAATAAAATTTTGAGAAAATTTTCTATAGAAATTATATTTTGAGAAAATTTTTTATAGAAAATGGAAATAAAATTTTGAAAAAATTTTCTACAGAAATAATATTTTGGAACTTTTTCTATTTAAATAAAATTTTGACAAAATTTTCTATAGAAATAAAATTTTGACAAATTGCCTATATAATAAAATTTTGGCAAAATTGTCTATAAAAATAAAACTTTGACAATTTTTATATAAAACTAACATTTTTGGAAAAATATTCTATAAAAATAACATTTTTGACAAAAGTTTCTATAAAAATAAAATTTGGACAAAATTTTCCATAAATTGTGACAATATTTTCCATAGAAATAAAATTTCGAGAATATTTTCTATAAAAGTAATATTTTGAGAAAATTTTCTATAGATATAAAATTTTGAGAAAATTTTCTATGGAAGTAAAATTTTGAGAAAAATTTTTATAGAAAATGGAAATAAAATTTTCTATTGAAATAATATTTTGGGAAAATTTTCTATGCAAATAAAATTTTGACAAAATTTTCTATAGAAATAAAATTTTGACAAAATTGCCTATAAAATAAAATTTTGGCAAAATTTTCTATAAAAATAAAATTTTGACAAAATTATATATAAAGCTAAAATTTTTGAAAAAAAAAATCTATAAAAATAAAATTTTTGACAAAATATTCTATGAAAATAAAATTTTTGACAAAATTTTCTATAAAAATAAAATTTGGCAAAATTTTCCATAAATTGTGACAATATTTTCCATAGAAATAAAATTTCGAGAATATTTTCTATAAAAGTAATGTTTTGAGAACATTTTCTATAGATATAAAATTTTGAGAAAATTTTCTATGGAAGTAAAATTTTGATTAGCTGATGGCCTCAGTTGTCAATGCTTTTTATATCTTTATACTAATATTATATTTACTATAAATTTAGTATCAACTATAAATAAATAAATAAATAAAATTTTGAGAAAATTTTCTATAGAAATAATATTTTGAGAATTTTTTTTTATAGAAAATAGAAATAATATTTTGGGAACATTTTCTATGGAAATAAAATTTAGACAAAAATTTTCTACGGAAATAAAATTTTGACAAAATTTTCTATAGAAATAAAATTTTGACAAAATTGCTTATAAAATAAAATTTTGGCTACATTTTCTATAAAAATAAAATTTTGACAAAATTTTATATAAAACTAAAATTTTTGAAAAAAATATAAAAATAACATTTTTGACAAAACAAATAATGAAATAAAATTTTGAGAAAATTTTTTATAGAAATAAAATTGTGACAACATTTTCCAAAGAAATAAAATTTTGAGAAAATTTTCGATAGAAATAATATTTTGGGAAAATTTTCTATACAAATAAAATTTTGAGAAAATTTTCTATGACAATCAAATTTTGAGAAAATTTTCCATAGAAAATGGAAATAAAATTTTCTATAGGTATAAAATTTTGTCAAAATATATAATTTTGTCAAAACTAAAATTTTTGAAAAAAATTCTATAAAATGACGTTTTTGTAAAGTAAAATTTGGACAAAATTTTCCATAAATTGTTACAATATTTTCCATAGAAATAAAATTTCGAGAATATTTTCTATAAAAGTAATATTTTGAGAAAATTTTCTATAGATAAAAAATTTTGAGAAAATTTTCTATAGAAAGAATATATTAAGAAAATTTTTTATAAAATATGGAAATAAAATTTTGAGAAAATTTTCTATTGAAATAATATTTTGGGAAAATTTTCTATGGAAATAATATTTTGAGAAAATATTCTATAGAAAATGGAAATAAAAATTTCTATGAATATACAATTTTGTCAAAGTTTCCTATAAAATAAAATTTTGACAAAATTTTCTATAAAAATAAAATTTTGACAAAATTTTCTATAAAACTAAATTTTTTTAAAAAAATCTTTAAAAATAACATTTTTGACAAAATTTTCTATAAAAATAACATTTTTGACAAAATTTTCTATAAAAATAACATTTTTGACAAAATTTTCTATAAAAATAAAATTTTGACAAAATTTTCTATAAAAATAAAATTTTGACAAAATTTTCTATAAAAATAAAATTTTGAAAAAATTTTCTATGGAAATAAAATTTTGACAAAATTTTCTATAAAAATAAAATTTTCACAAAATTTTCTATAAAAATAAAATTTTCACAAAATTTTCCATAAAAATAAAATTTAGTATAAATATAAAGTTTTGACAAAGTTTTCTATAAAAATAAAATTTTTACTAAATTTTCTATAAAAAAAAATTAAGACAAAAGTTTCCATAAACAAAAAATTGACAAAATTTTCTATAAAAATAAAAGTTTGACAAAGTTTTTTATAAAAGTAGAATTGTGACAACATTTTATATAAAAATAAAATTTCGACAATATCGTTTATGTCACATTGGTGTACAATTTTTTTTTTTTCACTGTATATAAAATTCAAAGTATGTTTGTTTATTTAGTTGTTTGTATGTTCTCGGTAACCTCGGAAACGACGATTTCCTTAAAATATTCGGAGAACGTAGAGGGCGACCATGTGGTGAAAATAGGGTACCTCATTTGTTGATATTTGGTGGGGGAGGGGGACCTCTCCCGTGCCCGACTTTTTCAAAATTGGACCAAAGTTCTACGCCTTGGATGAAATTTCCAAGGTAGGTTAGGGGTGATGTCTACACAAAGACCCGCTACTTTATTTTTCGTTATTTGGTTGGGGAGGTTGTCCTCCCCTTTGCCTGACATTTTGTTTAAAGTATAGTGAAAAACCTAGGATTCTCCGATTTACTGGAATTTACAGAGAGCATGGGTGAGGTGTGAAATTAATATGGAGTACCTGATTTTTTAACAGTTGGTCGCGGAGAAAGAGCACAAATTCTTAGATTTACTTGAGATTTACAGAGAATATGCCGTAAGGATATGAAATTAATATAAGGTACTTGATTTTTGTAATATTTGGACGGAGAGGGGGACCTCCGCCTTGTCCGACTTTTTGGAAATTGGAACAAAATTATCCGATTTGCTTGGAATTTTCTGAGAAGGTTGAACGGAGAGTCTAGACAAAGAAATGCTACTTTATTTTTCGATGTTTGGTCGGAGAGCGGGACCTCCCCTTTAGGTTTGGTTAGGTTAGGTGGCAGCCCGATGTATTAGGCTCGCTTAGACTATTCTGTCCATTGTGATACCACATTGGTGATTTTCTCTCTTATCACTGAGTGCTGCCCGATTCCATGTTAAATTCAATGACACGGGACCTCCTTTTTATAACCGAGTCCGAACGGAATCGAACCCACGACCTTGTGTATGCAGGGAGGACATGCTAACCATTGCACCACGGTGGCTCCCCTTTGCTCGACTTTCATTGGTCATTTCACTTTCATTTCTACCAATGAAACGGAATGACAATACTTATACGAGTATCCTGAGGTGGAGGGATTGATTTTCCGATCAAAACCACAGTGCATCTTATTTCCATCATCAAAGTATTGCCAGAAAAACAAAAACAGAGTACGATGAGTTGAGAAGAAGATTCGTAGAACAAAAATTGGATATTTTGTTTAATTCATTCATAGACACGCACCGTACTTCAGACTGTGTCATTGGTGTCTTTCATCATAAAGGATAATGGTTTTCGTCGTACTTTGCAAAAGGCAAAGAAAGGCATATTTTGTCATTTCATTATTATCGTTGGGAAAAATCGCACTTACAATATATACCCCCTACCATTGGTACTATTTCGATCCAAAGAGCTTATTGGTGGAGACAACCACTTGGTCCATGAACCAGCCATTGGCGAATTGTTCGTACAACTACTTGAAAAGAATTTTATTCATTTTTCATCATCACAAGGATAGAAAATAAAAAAAATATTTATTTAAGATTGGGGTTTTTTCTTTGCATTTTCCATCTCATCTCATTCGTTTTAGTTCCTTTCTCCAACTCCCTTTTTCCTTTTTATTTATAGAATAAACAATTGACATTTTAATTAGATTTTTTCGCTACTCGATTAATATGAAAATAATAAAATTTTAAATGGGCATAGGATATTTGGAAATGTAAATTTTAAGAAAATTTGTTGAGGGGCTAGGAAGGAGTATAGAAGAAGGAAGAAATGTAAAGGAAGACATTATCAAGGATAATCAGGATTTAAGGTTACAACTGAGTAACCCTATTGTTGTATGCCCTGATATCCTTATGTCTTAATGATAGCAAGACTCTATTGTATTGAAAATGAACAGTGCATCTACAGTTAAGTAAGAACGGGACAAGGTGTCTCCTCTGCAATGGCAATGGCATGTGTTCCTCCCAGATATTTACTCTTGGTGTAATATTGCAATACAGCTTGCAAATACCGGTTGACAAATTGTTGCATCTCTCATATATCATGACTTGTTTCAAGGTGTCTATGGTATTGCTCTTCATATTGGTGGAGGTTGAACTCAACAATAGCATCAGCATCAGCATCATCATTACTTACCAATCACCTGCTTGGCATTTGCGTAATTATCTTGGTTGCAATTTTCTTATGCATGGAGAACTCATTTTTGTTTCGATGTCATTGATTTGGTTTCAGTTTTTTTCTTTTTTTGTCTGTATTAAGAGTTTTGATTTCCTCATTCTATTCGTGTGTTTATTTTTCTTTTGAATTCTCTTTTAAATGAAAAGATAACGGAAACCTAAAGGAGACACATGCTTGACTGGTGTCACTTGGAGGAGATGTAATCAAAATCGACACTAACCTTAGAAGAAGTAGGATAAAACAAAAGGACCGTTGGATTAGAAATCCAAGATGAATGAGTCTTTTAATGGAGCATGACAAGCAGACTCGTGCCTCAATCTAATATTTTTGCAAGAAGATAGCGAAGAAATCTTGAATAATTATTTTTTTTATAATCATGGATGTATCCTGTGGTGCACCTGCATTTTATAAAGTGCATACTTTAAGGGGCAATCATCAAAAAATATGGTAACATTTTTTTATACCCTCCTCCATAGGATGGGGGGTATATTATCTTTGTCATTCCGTTTGTAACACATCGAAATATTGATCTAAGACCCCATAAAGTATATATATTCTGGGTAGTGGTGAAATTCTCAGTTGATCTAAGCATGTCCGTCCGTCATCCGTCCATCCGTCTGTTGAAATCAATTTTACGTATAGCCCCCATATAAACGGGCCCCCAGATTTGGCTTGCGGAGCCTCAAAGAGAAGCAAATTTCGTCCGACCCGGTTGTAATTTGGTAAGTGGTGTTAGTATATGGTCTCTAACAACCATGCAAAAATTGGTCTACATCGGTCCTTAATTATATTTCTTGCCCCCATATAAACCGATCCCCAGATTTGGCTTGCGGAGCCTATAAGAGAAGCAAATTTCATCCGATCCCGCTGAAATTTGGTACATAGTGTTGGTATATGGTCTCTAATAACCATGCAAAAATTGGTCGACATCGGTCCATAATTATATATAGCCCCCATATAAACCGATCCCCAGAATTGGCTTGCGGAGACTCAAAGAGAACTAAATTTCATCCGATCCGGCGGAAATTTGGTACATGATGTTGGTATATGGTCTCTAACAAACATTGGCCCACATCGGTCCATAATTATATATAGCCCCCATATAAACCGATCCCCAGAATTGGCTTGCGGAGACTCAAAGAGAAGCAAATTTCATCCGATCCGGCTGAAATTTGGTACATGATGTTGGTATACAGTCTCTAACAAACATGCAAACATTGGTCCACATCGGTCCATAAATATATATAGCCCCCATATAAATCGATCCCCAGATTCGACTTGCGGAGCCTCTAAGAGAAGCATATTTCATCCGATCTGGCTGAAATTTGATACATGGTGTTGGTATATGATCTCTAACAACCATGCAAAAATTGGTCCTCATAGATCGAGATTTGACATCCGAAGCCTCTTGGAGGAGCAAAATTTATCCGATCCCGTTGAAACTTAGTACGTGGTGTTAGTATATGATTTCTAACAACCATGCAAAAATTGGTCCATATCGGTTCATAATTAACATATATATAGCCCCCACAAAAACCGATCGCTAGATTTGACCTCCGGAGCCTCTTGAAGGGGCACAATTCATCCGATCCGGTTAAAATTTGGTACGTGGTGTTAATGGCCGATAACAAGCATGCCAGAATTGGTCCGTATCGATCTATAGTTATATATAGATAGCTCCCAGATAAATCGATCCCCAATCCAAGAAAAATCACGCAAGCCAAATCTGGGGATCGGTTTATATGGGGGCAAGAAATATAATTAAGGATCGATGTGGACCAATTTTTGCATGGTTATTAGAGATCATATACTAACACCACTTACCAAATTTCAACCGGGTCGGACGAAATTTGCTTCTCTTTGAGGCTCCGCAAGCCAAATCTGGGGGCCCGTTTATATGGGGGCTATAAGTAAAAGTGATTTCAACAGACGGATGGACGGATGACGGACGGACATGCTTAGATCAACTGAGAATTTCACCACTACCCAGAATATATATACTTTATGGGGTCTTAGAACAATATTTCGATGTGCTACAAACGGAATGACAAAGTTAATATATCTTACCCCCTTCCTAGGTTAGGTTAGGTGGCAGCCCGATGTATCAGGCTCACTTAGACTATTCAGTCCATTGTGATACCACAGTGCTGAACTTACCACTCTCTTACCACTGAGTGCTGCCCGATTCCATGTTAAGCTCAATGACAAGGGACCTCCTTTTTATAGCCGAGTCCGAACGGCGTTCCACATTGCAGTGAAACCACTTAGAGAAGTTTTGAATCCCTCAGAAATGTTACCAGCATTACTGAGGTGGGATAATCCATCGCTGAAAAACTTTTTGGTGTTCGTTCGAAGCAATAATCGAACCCACTACCTTGTGTATGCAAGACGGGCATGCTAACCATTGCACCACGGTGGCTCCCTATCCCCATCCTATGGTGGAGGGTATAAAAACGGAGTGGAAATATTCACAAAATTTATTTTCCTAAAATTACTTAAGTAGCACTACTTAGACTACATACTAAAGAAATGTATGTCATTACGTCTTTATAATGCCATGAAATATTTCCTTTAGTCAAAGTCCTCGAAAATAGGATATATTTTCAAGTTTTAGTTTACGAAGGTGGGGTAGCTTTTATTAGATTAAATTACCTTGCGCAGGCATACCACTCACATGTTTGTTTTATTTGACAAAGATTTTGCATTAGCCCGGAAAACGAATCCGCGTAATTTTGTACTAAAAAAACAAAACAAAGCATTTTGGATTCATAAAAAATTCATAAACTATGACAAATGAAATGATGGCCTATGGATCCAAGTGAGAGAAACATATGACAACTCACAGACTATGAATATGGAGGAGTAGGAGATCATAGAACATTCATCCTCATGTGATACATATATGCGTTTTTTTTTGTCATTCAAAAAGGACAGCCATATCACCGTACCACTACCACCAGTTCATGACCCTTAATGATGGCTGTTTACGTGTTTTATTTACAACGCCTAAAAGTACATTAAGAAATTTGTTTATTTTGTTACGAGGCGAATACATTTATGATGATGATGATGATCATCACCATCATCACACAAAAACACACTCCAAAAGTCCATAAAGTCAACCCCCTTTTTCATGCAATTGAAAGGTGGGATATTCCAAAAAAGCTTGGTAGAGACTGACATGGATGTCATAGGATTCCATGGATTTTATTTCTATTTAATTGCATTAGTTTAGTTTCTTTAGGCCATGAGATGGGTGGTGTGGATGTCATGCACCACATATCATAAACATAAAACAACATGACAAACAAACAAATCAAAAACAAATCGAGATGGCGTATGGAGCCTTTAGTTAGGAAGATTACATGGCTCCTGTGGAATCCTCTCTAATTCACCCATCATACAAACCTTGATGTGATATATTTCTGGACTAGCTATGGACCAGTTTATGCTGTGCACTTTGACGTGTCACTGTCTTTTCAATATTCTTACACATTGTCTCCCTTGCCATCAACTTTGATGTGATGTCTTCTCATAGCTATTCATATTAGTCTGGCGGCAGGGGGCACGTCTCTCAAACGAATGGAGTGTTTTTCGTTTATTTGTTTATTCATGTGTTGTAACACAACAATGTTTTTTGTGACATTTTTATTGAAGTCATTAGTCCAATGCCGTTTTTAATAAATTTCGTAATTATGATCTAAAAAACAACAAAACTAAATTAATATAAAAATTTTATTTGCCTACTGCTTAAGTATTTATTTTTTTTTCATTTTAATAAAAAAATTTGATAATGCCAAAAAGTATGCTAACAATTTGTGATTTGTTGTTTGCCTAAAAATATGCAATAATTCTTGAGAAATGCAAATATTTCTATAACATTTTTTTTTAAATCAATGTGGCTTCGAAAAATGTCCATTGTTACATCACATCATTATGTGATCAGTGATCAACTTTTTCGTGAGCTTTGATATATTATATGTCTGTTTTTATTTTTTCATTCTAATAAAAACATTTTGAAAGATGCCAAAAAGTATGCTAACAATTAGTCTACAAATATGCTATAATTTTTCAGAAATACAAATATTCGTAAAACTATTTTTGTCAGCAAACATTGCTGCTTCGAACAATTTCCATTGTATGCCTAACACCATTATGTGATCAGTGATCACGTTTTTCGTTAGTTATGATATAAAAGAACAGCTGAACGAAATTAATATAAAAATTTTATTTGTCAAACAAATACATAATAAAAACAATTTTGATGATGCCAAAAAGTATGCTAACAATTTGTTGCTTGCCTAAAAATATGCAATCATTTTTGAGAAATGCAAATATTATTAAAACAATTTTTTCTAGAAATCAATGATGCTACGAATACCACGATATGATCAGTGATCCACTTTTTCCAAATTTGAAAACATCGACTTTTGATGTCGCGACTTGGGATTTTCTTTAGGAGCCATTGGTCCAATGATTTTATTGGTTTAAGACCCCATAAAATATATACCGATCAACTCAGAATCACCTCCTTCGTAGATCTTGCCCTTGGAGTCCGTCTGTCTGTCCCTCTTCCCATGTCTTTGTTTTTCGCAAGATTCCGGTCGCATTTATTAACTAATTTTAATTACATTTGGTGCAAGATGCTTTTATTGATTTAAGACCCCATAAAATATATACCGATCAACTCAGAATCACGGTTACTAAATTAAATTAAAATTTAATTTAGTCAAAATTCGATCTACATCCATAGATTTTTTTTTGCAAAATTTTGTTTGTATAGAAACAAAATTCCGTTTGTAACACATCGAAATATTGCTCTAAGACCCCATAACGTATATATATATATATATATATATATATATATATATATATATATATATATATATATATATATATATATATATATATATATATATATATATATATATATATATATATATATATATATATATATATATATATATATATATATATATATATATATATATTCTGGATAGTGGTGAAATTCTGAGTCGATCTAAGCATGTCCGTCCGTCCGTCTGTTGAAATCACGCTAACTTCCGAACGAAAATAGCTATCGATTTTAAACTTGGCACAAGTAGTTGTTATTGATGTAGGTCGGATGGTATTGCAAATGGGCTATATCGGACCACTTTTACGTATAGCCCCCATATAAACCGATCCCCAGATTTGGCTTGCGGAGCCTCTAAGAGAAGCAAATTTCATCCGATCCGGCTGAAATTTGGTACATGGTGTTAGTATATGGTCTCTAACAACTATGTAAAAATTGGTCCACATCAGTCCATAATTATATATAGCCCCCTTATAAACCGATCCCCAGATTTGGCTGGCGGAGCCTCTAAGAGAAGAAAATTTCATCCGATCCGGCTGAAATTTGGTACATGGTGTTAGTATATGGTCTCTAATGACTATGCAAAAATTGGTCCACAACGGTCAATAATTATATATAGCCCCCATATAAACCGATCCCCCGATTTGGCTTGCGGGGACTCTAAGAGAAGCAAATTTCATCCGATCCTGCTGAAATTTGGTACATGGTGTCAGCATCTGATCTCTAACAACCATGCTAAAATTGGTCCATATCGGTCCAAATTTCATCCGATCCGGCTGAAATTTGGTACATGGTGTTGGTATCTCTCTTGTGACCACGCAAAAATTGGTCCACATTGACCTCCGGAGCCTCTTGGAAGACCAAAATGCATCTGATTCAGTTGAAATTTGGTACGTGGTGTTAATATATGGCCTCAAACACCCGTGCAAAAATTGGTCGAAATCGGTCCATAAATATATATAGCCCCCATATAAACCGATCCCCAAATTTGACCTCCGCTCCCGATTTGACCTCTGGAGCCCCTTGGAAGAGCAAAATTCATCCGATTCGGTTGAAATTTGATACGTGATGTTTGTATATGTTATCCAACAACCATGCAGGAATTGGTTCATATCAGTCCCCCATATAAATCGATCCCCAGATTTGACCTCCGGTGCCTTTTGGAGAAGCAAAATTCATCCGATCTGGTTGAAATTTGGTACGTGGTGGTAGTATATGATATTTAACAGCCATGCCAAAAGTGGTCCATATCAGTCCATAATGATATATAGCCTCCATATAAACCGATCCCGAGATTTGGTTTGGGAGCCTCTTGGAGGAACAAATTTCATCCCAGTCAGTTGAAATGTGGTTCATTGTGCTAGTATATGGCCGTTAACAACCATGCCTAACTAGGTCCATATTGGTCTATAGTTATATATAGCCCTCAGATAAATCGATCTCCAATCACACAAAAATTGGTCCATATCAAGTTCATAATTGTATATAGCCCCTATATAAGCGACCCCCATATTTCAATTCTGGCTCTGGCTCTCTACCACGTATGGACTAACTCACAATTTGGAAAATGATGTTAAGAAGTTTTAAGATACCACAACCCAAGTAATTCGATTGTGGATGACAGTCTTTCGTATAAGTTTCTACGCAATCCAAGGTGTAGGGTACATAAGATTCGGCGTGGCCCAACTTACGCTGTATATACTTGTTTTTTTTTTTTTTAATTTTTGGTAGATTATGTTTGGATCGAGTTGTAACCATGGTTGTATTACCAACTGTTTTGTAACGCCAAATTAAAAATTGTCAACAATTGATTTAATGCGTGAGATATCGTTTTCAGAGCACTTTGAAATATTTTTTATTTTGTTTTAATATTTAATTTTACCTTTCGCCTAGACGGAGAATCAAACCGCGGACCAAACAGTTTGTAAGCCAACACACTATCGACTGGGCTACGTAGCTGTTGTTGTCATCAACAGACAATTATCGCTATAGCGATAACGTACAAGCAACTCATACAGTCAAACAATTATATTTATAGAGCATAGTTTTGGGCGCCCCTCAGCCGATGTAAAGAAACTTTATTTAATAGAAGCATTTCTTTAGTGAACCATTTTCTTATAAATACAACGTTTGGAAACAGAAATAATGAAATTTTACATATCTTCCAAAAATGTTCGCAAGATTTCGAAAAGATATCCGGTATATTAAATTTTTGCTATGAAACTTCACAAGGTGTCTTATTAAATATTTAAAGTCACAAAAGCACAGTGCTTGACATAAACGAAAGGGTCTGTGATTTTAGAACAAAAATTATTTCTTTATTGTAAAAATAAAAATTTTGTAACAAAAAATTTTTGGTGATAAAAGTTTGAAATTTTCAAAGAAATTCAAAAAACTCTAAGAAAAGAACAATGTTTTCCAACCGGTTTTTCCTTTGCGTGTAGTAGAATTCGAAATTTCAATAAAAATTTGTTTTTATAAATAGTTTACAGTTAAGCAATTGTGGACGAATGAATGAAAATCCCCACAATCAGGGATGTTGCCCTAGGAAACCCTTAAATGGTACATAAACCCATTGACACAATTGAAGATGATTATTTTTATTAGGAGACGATAACAAAAAAAAAAAACAAAAATTATATTTTCTTTATTAACTCGAGAGTAAACAAACCTTTTCACAATCAATATTAGATTCTTCAAAGGAAAAAAAAAATAAAAAATTGTCTTCTAACTGTTTTCTTGAAGGACAGAATAAATGATGTCCCAGACAAACTAAAAATCCCTAAACACATAGAAGCACTAGCAAAAATATCCTGGTTGTTTTATATACAGATATAGGGATTGTATAGCCGTATATGCATTGTTGAATGCAACAATCAGCCAGACGACACTTAGACAGTTAGACGATGAACGTTAATAAAGGAATCCTTAGAATTCGTACCAAAGGCTCCTCAAGAAAAGGTTAAAAGGAGACACATAAGCCAGTAAGTAAAGTACAATGCATAAGTGCTCTTTGGTAAATTGAGAGTACCACCAGGTGTTTTGCTCATCATGTTGATGTTGCAACAGTAAGTAACAGAGTCCGTTAAACCAGACACCAAAGTAAAAAACAAAACCAGCAAAAAAAAAAAAAACAACCTGAAAGGACATTGGGTTATGAATGTCCTTGGGAGGTGTTCTTGTGCCACTATCCATAAGACATAAGGCATGGCATGAAATGACACAATTTCACTTATTATTCATTGTTGCACATTGTCGTCTTTTAGTCACCCCCTAGCCATGTCAAGATGACAAAACGAAAATGTGCGCAAATTTACTGTGGAATATTTGTTGCAATGCTCGTATTGTTTTGGGCACCATTTCAACAGTGATGAGTTTTTGGTCTTTGTTATTTTACTAGAGATTGTTTTTTATATATATTTGTTTCATTAGAATTATTAGTAAATAGCCACCACCCAAGTACAATTAAAAAAGGTGATGGTTGATGGCAGAAAAAAAAATATATGTAATGGAAGTGGTCGACTTGCAAACACTTTTTATGTAAATAAAATTTTGACAAAATTTTCTTTAGAAATAACATTTTGGAAAAAGATTTTATAGAAATAAAATTTTGAGAAAATTTTCTATAGAAATAAAATTTTTGAGAAAATTTTCTATAGAAATAAAATTTTTGAGAAAATTTTCTATAGAAATAAGAATTTGACAAAAATTTCAACAGAAATAAAATTTTTTCTATCGAAATACAATTTTTCAAAATTTTCTAAAGAAATAAAATTTTGAAAATTTGGACAAAATTTTCTATAGAAATGACAAAAATTTCAACAGAAATAAAAATTTGGCAAAATATTCTTAGAAATAAAAAATGTTCAATAATTTTCTATAGAAACAAAATTTAGACAAAATTTTGTCACAATTTTTTTGTTATAAATAAAATTGTGACAAAATTTTTTATAAAATTAAAATTTTTTAAAAATTTGGTATAGATATAAAATTTTGACAAAATTTTATATAGAAATAAAAATTTGGCCAATGTTTCTATAGAATTTAAATTTTGGTATAGAAATAAAATGTTGACAAAATTTTCTATAGAAATAAAATTGTGACAAAATTTTCTATAGAAATAAAAATTTTGCAACATTTTTTAGAAATAAATAATTGACAACATTTTCTATACAAATAAAAATTTATTTCTATAGATAAAATATTTTTCAAAAAATTTTCTATAAAATAAAATTTTTCAAAAATGTTCTAATTTTCCCAAAATGTTCTATAGAAATAAAATTTTGACAAAAGTTTCTATAGAAATCAAATAAAAATTTGACAAAATTTTCTATAGAAATAAAATTTTGACAAGATTGCCTATAGAAATAAATTTTTGTCAAAATTTTCTGTAGAAATCAAATTTTGACAAATTTTGTTAGAAATAAATAATTGACAACATTTTGTATAGAAATAAAAATTTATTTCTGTAGATATAATATTTTTCAAAAATTTTCTATAAAAACAAAATTTTCTATAGAAATAAAATTTTTCCCAAATGTTTTAGAGAAATAAAATTTTGACAAAAGTTTCTATAGAAATCAATTAAAAATTTTACAAAATTTTCTATAGAAATAAAATTTTGATATGATTGCCTATAGAAATAAATTTTTGTCACAATTTTCTGTAGAAATAAAATTGTGACAAACATTTTGTATAGAAATAAAATTGTAAAAACAAAATTTCTATAGAAATAAAATTTGGCAATATTTTTTTTAGAAATAAATAATTCACAACATTTTCTATAGATATAAAAATTTATTTCTATAGATATAATATTTTTCAAAAATTTTCTATAAAAATAAAATTTTTCAAAAATTTTCTATAGAAATAAAATTTTTCCAAAATGTTCTAGAGAAATAAAATTTTGACAAAAGTTTCTATAGAAATCAAAGAAATCAAATAAAAATTTGACAAATTTTTCTGTAGAATTAAAATTTTGACAAGATTGCCTATAGAAATAAATTTTTGTCAAAATTTTCTGTAGAAATAAAATTGTGACAAAATTTTATATAGAAATAAAATTGTGACAACATTTTCTATAGAAATAAAAATTTATTTTTATAGAGATAATATTTTGAAAAAATTTCTATGGAAGTAAAATTTTTCAAAAATTGTCTATAGAAGTAAAATTTTTCAAGCATTTTCTATAGAAATAAAATTTTTCAAAAATTTTCTATAGAAATAAAATTTTGACAAAATTTTCTATACAAATAAAATTTTGACAAAATTGCCTATAGAAATAAAGTTTTGGTAAAATTTTCTATAGAAATAAAAATTTGACAAAATTTCCTATCGAAATAAAAATTTGACAAGATTGCCTATAGAAACAAACTTGTGGCAAAATTTTCTATAGAAATAAAAATGTGACAAAATTTTCTATAGAAATAAAATTGTGACATAATTTTCTATTTAAATAGAACTTTGACAAAATTTTTTTAGAGAATTAAAATTTTCAACAATTTTCTATAGAGTTAATTTTTTTCAAAAATTTTCTATAGAAATAAAATTTTGGCAAAATTTTCTATAGAAATAAAATTGTGACAAAATTTTCAATAGAAATAATGTCAAAGTTTTATTTCTATTGAAAATTTTGTCACAATTTTATTTCTATAGAAAATTTTGTCAAGTTTTTTATAGAATTAAAATTTTATACAATTTTCTATAGAATTCAAATTTTTCAAAAATTTTCTATAGAAATAAAAGTTTTGCAAAATTTTCTATAGAAATAAAAATTTGACAAAATTTCCTACAGAAATAAAAATTTGACAAGATTGCCTATAGAAATACAATTTTGGCAAAATTTTCTATAGAAATAAAAATTTAACAAAATTTTCTATAGAAATAAAATTGTGACAAAAGTTTCTATTGAAATAGAACTTTGACAAAATTTTTTATAGAATTAAAATTTTCAAAAATTTTCTATAGAATTCAAATTTTTCAAAAAATTTCTATAGAAATTAAATTTTGACAAAATTTTCTATAGAAGCAAAATTTTTACAACATTTTCTATAGAAATAAAATTATGACAAAATTTTCTTTAGAAATAAAATTTTAACAAAATTTTCTATACCAATAAAATTTGGACAAAATTTTCTTTAGAAATAAAATTTTGACAAAATTTTCTATAGAAATAAAATTTTGACCAAATTTTCTATAAAAGCAAAACTTTGGCAAAATTTCTGTAGAAATAAAATTGTGACCAAATTTTCTATAGAAATAAAATTTTGACAATTTTCTACGAAAATATTTTTTTTCAATATTTTTTTGTAAAAATAAAATTTTGACAAACTTTTCTTAGAAATAAAAAATGGTCAACAATTTTCTATAGAAATAAAATTTCATTTTGTTGTTTTTGATTTCAGCTTAAAACCATACATTGACTAAACTACAAGTGTAGCTTAACCAACAGAGGAAAAGAATGTTTGTCAAATTTATTAAGGCAAAGCCCTATAGACTGCAAGATGGTTGGATGGACGCACGTTTCGGAATTACCACATTCCTCATCAGCATCCTCTACTTGCAGCAAAACTATCAACCAATTATCAGAATAAATTCAGGCAGTTCACTAAACCCAAAGTAAACCACACTTGAATCTTCCGCAAAAAGGTTTATGATAGCCGGCCTTTGCCGAAATAAATTTGTACAAAGATATCTCGTTTCATTTGCCACTGTCAAATCATCGATTTGAGTGCAGTTGGGTGGATTTATTTTGAGCGTGCTTCCTCTTACTTCATTCGTTTTGATTTGTTATTGTTGGTTTATTCTTCAATCATGAAATGTTGGCAAAAATTTTTATATAGAAATAAAATTTGGACACAATTTTTATACAAATAAAAATTTTGACAAAATTTTCTATAGAAATAAAATTGTGTTAAAATTTCCATAGGAATAGAGTTTTGTTTAAATTTTCTATGGAAAAAAATTTGCAAATTATCATTTTTTTCTTTGTAGTTTTTTAATAAAATGTGCTCCAAATTTTTCTACATTATTAGTGGCTCGAGTGGCAATCGCGCTTGGAAATCTAACTAATTTTTTCGAGCATTCTTAGTCTTCGCAGAATGTAATCAGCATCAACTCTATCAAGACCAGCTGTAGTGTGCACATATGAACAAAATACCAACACCATGATCTGCGTTAGGTGTGGTGGCTATTTACTTACCTGCAAATTGTTTTGGATTCATTTTTTTAGTTTTTCTTTGGGTTAAAAATAATCACATATTGTCCGCTTGATGGACTACATGTCATCTTATAATAGAAACTGTAAAAAAATACAGGACACATATACTTCCTAAGTGAAAGGATATCTTGAATTCATGAGTATCCCCCCAAAAAATCAAAACGGTTATTCATTTTTTGGCAATACCTCAGTTTTTTTGTCTATTTCTTGTGGATAAAATTACGCTAACGCCTTCAAGAGGACAATTCCAAATGAATGACGTATGTTTGTTTCGGTGTTTGAAGGGGGGAGTGACATGATTGGTGATCCATCAAAAGAACAATATTCTATTGAATATTTTGCTCTAAAGAAATTATTGATTCATTCATGGCTCAACCTTTAGAGAGGCACAGACATATGAAAGGTTAAATGTCAAAAAGGTCTTAAAAGAGATTAAAGTAAATTATTGATGCTAAATATGGGATGGATTAAATTTTAATGGTTGAGTTTTACTGATTATGAGTTTAGGTTGAATTTTTTTTTTTAAATTTGCGATGGTAATTATAGGATTGACGATAGAAGACTATTTCAAATTTGCAGATGGATGGATAGGTTATGAGAAGCAGGCTAGCACTTCAGCTCCACTTAGACCAACAGGCTATTGTGGTAACAAATTAACTAAAACTACCTACTTCTCAGTTGATCAATTCTGGTTATTATAAAAACTTTGATTACAAGCAGTGTGCAACTTTAGTTGCAAATATGCCACCTTTTTCAAGGAAATGATACTTTTAATCCGCCTTTTAGTTGTTCCGACAAATGGGAACTACCCTGGTACAATAGTTAGCATGGCGGCCATGGGTTCAATCTTAGTTTTGAAAATTTCAGCGGTGGTTTATCCACTCCGAGTAATGCTGGTGACATTTCTGAGTGTTTCAAAAGTTTTTCTAGTTTATTTCACTGTAATGTTAAACACGGTTCGGATTCGGCTTTTTATAGCCATGTCATTGACCAAACATTTGACAAAGTAGCAAATTCGAACAAAGTTCGAAAGCCATCGCACCCTGGACAAAAAGGGCTCTGTAGTATTTTGGGCCCATTTTGACACTTTGGTGTCTTTCAGTGGCAATCTTACTACCCGAAAAGTTCAACGAATTGAGATCCAGAGATTTTGGTGGCCATTATGCGAGAGAAATGAAGCAAATGAAGCGTTCTGAGTCCTGCTGGAATGTCTGTGGCCGAAATATTTTACTCCCAAGAATGAAGTTAGAACATTTTTCCTATAATATTCGGCATTTTTGTTTTTAACCCACAACGATGAAAATAAGCTGGGAACGACCATCGGCCTTTACGGAGACCCACACCATTACTATCGGTGACGCTTCAGGGGAACCAATCGAACGTGCATTTTTAGCTGACCCTTTGGCAAATCAAGCCGATCATTTTAGTTGTTCACAAAATGTTCAATTTGGAATGGCTTCTCATTGGAGAATTCGGTAATTGGCCGCTTTCGTGCAAGCGAAGCAACTGCTTGGCTTTTTCCCGTTTAACATTTTTATGCATCGGTAAACTATTGCACTTTTGTGCAAATGTGATCATCACTATTTCTCGTGTCGTTTTCTTTTTGTTTTCGGTAGTAAAGTCACTGATCGGGCGCCAAAAATGTATGTATCACTACTGCTGGTTGTGTTACCGTTATCCTGCAGACAAGCTTTTTGAGGCTTCGTGGGAATTAGAATTATAAGATAAATTGTAAATACGAATGACAACTAATAAAGAATTAAAAATTTCCAAAAAATATAGAATAAAATTTTTACAAAATTTTCTATAGAAATAAAAATTTGAGAAAATTTTATTTTTCTATAGAAATAAAATTTAGACAAAATTTTAATTTTCTATAAAAATGAAATTTTGACAAAATGTTTTATAGAAATAAAATTTTGACAACATTTTCTATAGAAATAAAATTTTGACAAAATTTTATTTTTCTATAGGAATAAATTTATGACAAAATTTTATTTTGCTATAGAAATAACTTTTTGACAAAATTTTTTATAGAAATAAAATTTTCTATGGAAATGGAATTTTGAAAAAAATTTCCATAGATTAGGGTTGGGTTAGGTGGCAGCCCGATGTAACAGGCTCACTTAGTCTATTCAGTCCATTGTGATTACAGTTGTAATAAAAGTAACAGCTCCTAAAATAGAAGAAATTCCAGCTAAATCTAAAGAACTTCTCTCTTATCACTGAGTGCTGCCCGATTCCATGTTAAGCTCAATGACAAGGGGCGTCATTTTTATAGCCGAGTCCGAACGGCTTTCCACATTGCAGTGAAACCACTTAGAGAAGCTTTGAAACACTCCGAAATGTCACCAGCATTACTGAGGAGGGATAATCCACCGCTGAAAAACTTTTTGGCTTTTGGTCGAAGCAGGAAACGAACCCATGACCTAGTGTATGCAAGTCGGGCATGCTAACAATTGCACCACGGTGGCTCCCTTGCATAGAAATAAAATTTTGAAACAATTTTCTATGGAAATAAAATTTTGACAAAAATTTTCTATGGAAATAAAATTTTGACAAAATTTTCTATAAAAATAAAATTTTTAACAAACAATTTTATAGAACTAAAATTTTGACAACATTTTCTTTGGAAATAAAATTTTGACAAAATTTTCTATAGAAATAAAATTTTGCAAAATAAAAAAAAAGTTTATACCTCCACTATACCTAACCTCTATATAACCTAACTATACATATCCCTTATTCCCGAAGTAGAGTAACTGATCGGGCGCCAAAAATGTATGTAGCACCATTTCTGGTGTTGTTACCGTTTTATTTTCATCCATTATACCTAACCTCTATATAACCTAATTATACCTGTCCCTTATTTCCAGCAGTTGATTCACTGATCGGGCGCCAAACTTGTTTGATCCACTATTTCTGGCTGTGTTACCCTTGTTTTTAGATCCACTGCAACTAATCTCTATATAACCTAACTATACATATCCCTTATTTCTCAAAATAGGGTCACTGATCGGGCGCCAAAAACGTATGTACCACCATTTCTGGTGTTGCTACCGTTTTGTTTTCGTCCATTATACCTAACCTCTATATAACCTAACTGTACATATCCCTTATTTACCGAAGTAGAGTCACTGATCGGGCGCCATAAATGTATGTACAGCAATCCCTCGATTTAAGTTGTGATTGGTTTCGGAATTTAACGACGTTAATGGAAGCGACGTAAACCGAATTAAAAATAGCTCATACTTACTCCTAAGTCCATTTAGTTATGTATGTATGTTAAAAATTAAGTTCATACATAAATGAAAACCCATTACGTCAGAATTTGATGTATTTTCAGTAGAATTTCAGAAATTTCGATGTCATCATCGTTGGTACTTATTTCACTCATGGAAGGCGTTTCTAATAAATTTGGCAAAAAAACGGGCAACGTAAATCGAATAGCGACGTAAACCGAAGTTGGATGGAACAAAAAAATTTGACGACGTATGTTAAATCCAAACAACGTAAACCGAGGCGACGTAAATCGAGGGATTGCTGTACCACTATTTCTGGTGTTGTTACTGTTTTATTTTCGTCCATTGTACCTAACCACTATATAACCTAACTATACATTCCCTTATATCCCGAAGTAGAGTCACTGATCGGACGCCACAACTTTATGGACAACTTTTTCTGGTTGTGCTACCGTTGGTTTTACGTCCACTACACCTAACCTCTATGTAACCTAATTATACCTATCCATTATTTTCCGAAGTAGAGTCACTGATCGGGCGCCAAAAATGTATGTACCACTATTTCTGGTTGTGTTACCGTTGTTTTTACGTCCGCTACACCTAACATCTATATAACCTACCAACCTATCCCTTGTTTCCCAAAGTAGAGTCACTGATCGGGCGCCAAAAATTTGTGTACCACTATTTTTATCGGCCAATTTTTTCAATTTTTTTTTTCGGGAGATACTTAGCATCGTATATCCTATTTCCCTCCACTAGCTATTGGAGTTGCTTCCACTCCACTCCAATGGAGAAGGCCCACTCATCTACCAACCATTAATTTTATTAATTGTGTGCCATTAAAAAATGACAATTTCCTTGATTGGAAAAGGCATTGGCGAAGAGGGCATCTTCTTAACTTTATCTAGAAAACAAAAAAAAAAAAATAATTCGCATTGAATTATTCGTCGTCCTTTTTCGCCTATCATGGACGGCCGAAGGCTAAGGTAAATACAAATAATTTTACTTTAATTTGAAAAAAAAGGAGTCGTCGAAACGCATAAGCAAGAAAACAGAAAATCATGAGAAAGAAGGAAGTGGCGGAGAGAAGAAAAGCTAAAAGTATATACCAAAACCAAACAGCTCCAGTACCAGCATCATCAGTAGATAGGAAAACAATAACAAATGAATGACAGTAAGGTTGATAGGTGGATGAGGAGAAGGAAGTGTAAGCGGCAGTGAACCCTTAACAAAAAAAGCAAGAAAAGGGGGTGCCCGTAAAAAATATGCAAATTTTTTTCATTAACCGATATAATGGCATTTTGGTGAGTGGGGTTGCCAGCAACGAACAACAAAACAAAGCAACGAAAATTTAAACAGCCCATGGAAGTGATGGGAGGGGGGCAGAGGATGGGGGGGGGAGGAATGGAGAATGAATTTTCCAGAGGACGAAATCAAAAGTCAAGCAAAGGAAGAGGTGGTAAATAAGGAACAGCTCAGTAAAGAGTTTCGTTTGCTTCCATTGAGAAATAATGTGGGCTTTGAGTTACGTTACTGCCATTAAAACTGCGCTGTTGCTGAGCAAAGCCAACGTAGCTGTTCAAGGATAATGAGCAGAGAGAATGAATTTGAGGCAGGGACTTGGCAGAGGGAAAGGCAAGAAAGTCTTGCATAGCAAAAGGATTCCTTGTCAAAGACTTTTATACTTTAATTTTATTTTGGGTGGATGGTGATGTTATTGTTGTTGGTATTTGTTGTTTTTGCTATGTTGTTGTCAGGGTTTTCTTCATTTTCAAAAAATATATCATGGCTAAGTCGAAGTAGAATCGATGCGTTTTGTAAGGTTTATTTGGGGGCTATGCCAAAACAAGAACCATTACGCACTATATCCGGATTTATGAACCTAAGATACCATTAGATTTCCCACACCAGGTATATCGGATAAAAAATGTGGTATATAGATGCTTAGGAAACCAAATAGGGGCTAACACATCGAAATATTGGTCTAAGACCCCATAAAGTATATATATATATTCTGGGTCGTGGTGAAATTCGGAGTCGATCTAGCTATGTCCGTCCGTCCATCTGTCCGGCTGTCCGTCCCTCTGTGGAAATCATAATTTCCGAACGAAGGTTAGGTTCAGTCCATTGTGATACCACATTGGTGAACTTCTCTTTTATCACTGAGTGCTGCCCGATTCCATGTTAAGCTCAATGACAAGGGACCTCCTTTTTATAGTCGAGTCCGAACGGCGTTCCACATTGCAGTGAAACCACTTAGAGAAGCTTTGAAACCCTCAGAAATGTCACCAGCATTACTGAGGTGGATAATCCACTGCTGAAAAACTTTTTGGTGTTCGGTCGAAGCAGGAATCGAACCCACGACCTTGTGTATGCAAGGCGGGCATGCTAACCATTGCACCACGGTGGCTCCACTTCTGAACGAAACAAGCTATCGAATTGAAACTTGGCAAAGTAATTTTTATTGATGTAGGTCGGATGGTATTGCAAATGGGCCACATCGGACCACGTTTAAGTATAACCCCCATATAAACCGATCCCCAGATTTGACCTCCGTAATCTCTTGGAGTAGCAAAATACATCCGATACGGTTGAAATTTGGTATGTGGTGTTAGTATATGGTCTCCAACAACCATGCAAAAATTGGTCTATATCGGTCGAAAAATATATGTAGTCCCCATATAAACCGATCCCCAGATTTGATCTCCGGAGCCTCTTGGAGGAGGAAAATTCATCCGATCCGGTTGAAATTTGGTATGTGGTGTTAGTATATGGTCTCCAACAACCATGTAAAAATTGGTCTATATCGGTCCATAACTATATATAACCCCCATATAAATCGATTCCCAGATTTGATCTCCGGAGCCTCTTGGAGGAGGAAAATTCATCCGATCCGGTTGAAATTTGGTATGTGGTGTTAGTATATGGTCTCCAACAACCATGCAAAAATTGGTCTATATCGGTCCATAACTATATAGAGTCCCCATATAGTCGGATCCCCAGATTTGATCTCCGGAGCCTATTGGAGGAGGAAAATTCATCCGATCCGGTTGAAATTTGGTATGTGGTGTTAGTATATGGTCTCCAACAACCATGCAAAAATTGGTCTTTATCGGTCCATAACTATATATAGCCCCCATATAAACCGATCCCCAGATTTGATCTCCGTAACCTCTTGGAGGAGCAAAATACATCCGATCCGGTTGAAATTTGGTATGTGGTGTTAGTATATGGTCTCCAACAACCATGCAAAAATTGGTCTATATCGGTCCATAAATATATATAGTCCCCATATAAACCGATCCCCAGATTTGATCTCCGGACCCTCTTGGAGGATCAAAATTCATGCGATCCGGATGCAATTTGGTATGTGGTGGTAGTATATGGTCTCTAACAAACATGCAAAAATTGGTCCACATCGGTCCATAATTATATATAGCCCCTATATAAACCGATTCCTAGAATTGGCTTGCGGAGCCTCAAAGAGAAGCAAATTTCATCCGATTTGGCGGAAATGTGGTACATGATGTTGGTATATGGTCTCTAACAACCATGCAAAAATTGTTTCATATCGGTCCACAAATATATATATATAGCCCCCATATAAACCGATCCTCAGATTTGATCTCCGGAGCCTATTGGAGGAGGAAAATTCATCCGATCCGGTTGAAATTTGGTATGTGGTGTTAGTATATGGTCTCCAACAACCATGCAAAAATTGATCTATATCGGTCCATAACTAAATAGAGTCCCCATATAGTCGGTCTGTAGTTATATATAGCCCCCGATAATCCGATCCCCAATCACAAAAAAATTGGTCCATATTCCATACATCAACCTCGCCGATAGTCCGACATTCAAATTCAGCATCTTTTCTATAGGCCGTTGCCTGCCTATATTTTAGGTCTGGTGGATTCTGTGGAGGCTCTAATCTAAAATGCCCATTACATCCCTGCACATCCAAATTGTCTTCTCCTATACCATTATTACCTGCAATACGCATACCACGAAATCTCTTCCAAAAGCCTGCCTGTGTTAGTATATATAGCCGCCATATAAAGCGACTCCCATATTTCAATTCTCTCAATTCTCTGTACTTACCGCGCAAAAGTTCATATCGGATTGTAATTATTTGTAGACTTCCCTATATATACCGGTCAAGAAATGAATTATATACGTATACGTCTAATACCACGTATGGACTAACCCGTATAGACTAACCACAACTTAAGTAATTCGATTGTTGATGACAGTCTTTAGTAGAAGTTTCTACGCAATCCATGGTGGAGGGTACTTAAGATTCGGCCTGGCCGAACTTACAGCCGTATATACTTGTTTGTACTTTCTTAAAAATTGTATTTTCCATCCCTGTTTCACTGCAATGTGGAACGCCGTTCGGACTCGGCTATAAAAAGGAGATCCCTTGTCATTGAGCTTAACATGGAATCGGCCAGCACTCAGTGATAAGAGAGAAGTTCACCACTTTGGTATCACAATGGATTGAATAGTCTAAGTGAGCCTGATACATCGGGCTGCCACCTAACTCACCCAACCTACTTGGCACATATTCCAAATATTGCTGACCAAATTAGGTATAGCAACTAAAGGGTGGTTAAAATTTCAAGGGCCGATGTTGAATGTGAACCACACCTAAACGCCAAGTTTTTTTTCCGAATTTTATTTGACATTTCTCTATTTCTGACTTACCCAATTTGAACCATGGAGAGATACACAATCCAACAAGGTGTTAAATGGTTCCAAGAAATTGCAACAGTGGATGATCAATCTTCAGTGATGGGGCACATTTTCACCTCAGTGGATTCGTCAATAAACAGAATTGCCGCATTTGGGCGAAATAGAATCCAAGAGTGATTGTCGAAAAACCAATGCACTCACAAAAAGTGACTGTTTGGTGCGGTTTATGGGCTGGCGGCATTATCGGGCCGTATTTTTTCCAAAATGAGGCCGGTCAGGTAGTTACTGTGAATGGTGTTCGCTATCGTGAGATGATAACGAACTTTTTATGGCCCGAATTGGAAGATATGGATGTGGACGATATGTGGTGTCAGCAGGACGGTGCCACTTGCCACACAGCTAAGGAAACAATGGCTCTTTTGCGCAACAAATTCAATGGCCGCGTTGTCTCACGTAATGGCGATGTCAATTGGCCGCCAAGATCATGTGATTTGACACCGTTGGACTTTTTTCTTTGGGGTTATTTGAAAGAAAAAGTGTACGTCGATAAGCCAGCAACAATTTAAGAGCTAAAGGATGATATAATTCGGCACATTAACGGCATAGAACCTCCATTATGCCTCAGCGTCATCGAAAATTTGGACCATCGGATGAAGGTATGCCACCGAGGTCGCGGCGCCCATTTGGCCGATATTTTTTTCCATACATAATTGAGTAATACCAATATATCATAATAAAATAAAATTACAATAATCAACATCGGCCCTTGAAATTTTAACCACCCTTTATAACAGCTTTAAAAGCCATAATGCTCTGGACCTTTTTCTGAATCCTTGATACTAGACTATCAATACATTGAATAATATATCATTTATGTACTCGTACATATTGAAGACTAATGGACCCAATACCGACCCTCGGGGAACTTCTCTGGATACTACCCTCGTACAAGAAATCGCCCCTGTAAATTGTACGAACTGCTTCCTACAAAACAAAAAGGATTCAATCAGTGATCATGACGTTCTTGAGAAACCAAATTAAATGTCTAAAATATTCAGCAAAACTTCATGACTGACTGACTCGAAAGCTCAATTTAGATCATTCATTGAGAAGAGAAGGTTCATCATATGTGATATCACAATGAAGTCAAGGCCTATCCTTAAGACTATTTCCGCTATAACCTATCCGACGACCAATACTCATACATGCCCTAGAAAATGTTTCCTTATGTTTCCAATTCGCTGGTGTAGTCAGTATGAACCTCAATATGAAGTGTAGGTGGTATGAAAAATAAGGCATTTTAAATAAAGGGGGTGTAATTGATGTTGTTGTTGTTTTTGTTGTTGTTTTTGTCGTTGTTGTTGTATTTGCTTTCATTACTGTAGGAATTGCAACATTATAGCTGCTGCAATCATTTTCTCTTTGAATACTGTATGATGCCAACATTAAACAAAAGGAGGAGAAAACACCCGGGTAAATAAAAGCAACAACAACAACAACAACACCAATGGCATAATTTATGATACCCGTGCGGTATGATTAGAGAGCTAGAGAAAATAACGTCGTTTTTTTTTTGGTAAGGGTTTCAGACTGTATCCTTCTTCTTACCCTCTTACTATGGCGGCAAACTGATTCCTTCTTGGCGACATTGTCATCACAACATTTACCTATGCTACCACCTCAATACCCATAACCCATACTCATTTTCAGATCGTCCTTTGAGTGGCACGTTCTATATTCTTTTTAATGCTTTCATTTCATTCATTTATTTTAAATTCAAACGCTTAATGAGATATGAAACAAGCTGAGGCAAAAGATGTCAGCAACAGCAGAAGTAGCAGAAGCAGCAGCAGTACCATCGACAACAACGATGGCAAGGGTATTTCGATGAAATATGGCTCTCCAAACAGAATTCTCTATGCATACTTTTAGGCGTATAATTCCCCATCTCTCACGAACGATACAAAACACACCATCTTCCTTTATTATAACTTGGTGAGGTGGGGGAGGGGGTATATCTGAACACTGAAGGTGTAGATTTTGTAGCATATGCTAAAGCAAGGGTTTTCTCTTGTGGCTTTTTTTTCGCCTCGTATGGCATCATCGTTAAATGATATTCCGGAGATTCGAATATTTCTTTGTTCTGCTTCTTTTGTTTGTAACTCAAAGCGAAATAAAGCAAGTAAATTTAGCCAACAATGTATTACCAACAAGTATGAGTGAGTATGAGTAGGCTTGTTTTTTTTTGTCAGTTTGTATAAAAATATGAAAATTAGAAATGTATGTCATTGCCTATGTGGAGGAGTTGCTAAACATTGATACGATGCCTATAATATAAAGCATACTTTGAGGCTGGTGTTTAATCATGAATATTGTATTTGTAATGACATCTACATAAATCGTTTGATGTACCTAAGCGGAAACAAGAGACATTGTGAACACCTCCTATGTGGCGGTTTTAATATTTTGTCATAAAAGAAGGATAATCTCATACCGATGATGTATGCGCCACACACAAAAACAAAACCCAAGAGGGTAAAACATATTTTTAAAGAGAATTTATGATTAATTTCATTGTAAGATTTAACAATTCTGCTATACAATAATTAAATTTGGAATTAATCTATTGTGGGACAGATAAGAATTTTATTCGCTTTTTGAATTGTTTTTTGCTGGGTCCATGCAAGGCAAATTATCAGCTCTGGTAATCCTTTGATCAGTTATAGTCAAAAGTCACTAACGTTCTGTCATCCCTCCTATTGGAGTCCACGAAAGCTCTTACGATTGTCCAACAAGCAAAAAGTGTGGAGTTTAGGAGATGGCAGTTATGTTCGTGTCATACAAAAATAATTTTTTTTATATATGTACAAAATTTAGTTTGCTCATATCTCCTAAACTATGCGTCCCAGAGCGATAAGGAGCTTAATTCGTGATCACCCCTAGAAAATCCAAAATTCCACCCAAAATCCTGAAAAATTCGAAATTTTTATATGAAAAACTTTCTTTTGCTTACATCTCCTAAACTATGCGTCCTATAGCCAAAAGGAGCTTAAATTCGTAATCACCCCAGGAAAATCCAAAATTCCAACCAGATTCGTGATCATACGAAATTTGTATATGAAAAATTTATTTTCCTCATATCTCCTAAACTATGCGTCCTAGAGGCGGTTGCTACACCCTAAAAAAATCGCTTCTGTAACATATACCCCAAACACATTTTGCTTCAAGTATATATATTTTCAGGATAGGTCCAAACAAAATATTGTTGGTATTATTAAAACATATTATGTTTCACCTTAGGGCATACACTGGTAGAAAAAAATTTTTATGAAATTTTCTTTGTGCGGATATATTTTTAAGGCGCCAATTGGTTACTTCCATTATTCTCCCTAGGTATCTCTTTATAAACACATATATGTTTATAGACTATTTATAAATTAATATATGTTTGCATCTAAGTATATTATATTTACAAACCGTCTATGTCCCAACCATAATATGTTCCAACTAGATTAACATATATGTCCCAAACATGCTATGCTAGTTTATGAACATTATATGCACTTAAAAATATTGTGTTAAAAAATGTGAGTTCCAAACATGTAATTTTTACACCCAAACATATGAAAAACAGTCTTTTTCATCCGTGTACAGATGGCAGAATTCTAATAAAAATTGTTAGACGTTTTACTGTTTGGTAGATTGGTAGAATTCTCAATGATTTGGTTGTTTTTGCAAAATCTCGCTCTCCAACTAAGATGTACTTCAATTTTCTATACATAGAAAAAAAAAAGTTGACAAAACTTTCTATAGAAATAAAATTTTGAAAAAATGTTCTAGAAATAAAATTTTGACAACATTTTCTAAAGAAATAAAATTTTGGACAAAATTTCTATAGAAATAAAATTTGGACAAAATTTTCTATAGAAATAAAATTTGGACAAAATTTTCTATAGAAATAAAATTTGGACAAAATTTTCTATAGAAATAAAATTTTGACAAAATTTTCTATAGAAATAAAATTTTGGACAAAATTTCTATAGAAATAAAATTTTGACAAAATTTTCTAAAGAAATAACAATTTGACAAAAAATTCCATAGAAATAAAATTTTGACAAAATTTTCTATAGAAATAAAATTTGGACAAAATTTTCTATAGAAATAAAATTGTGACAAACTTTTCTATAGAAATAAAATTTTGACAACATTTTCTATAGAAATAAAATTTTGACAAAAATTTCTATAGAAATAAAATTTTGACAAAATTTTCTATAGAACTAAAATTTTAACAAAATTTTCTATAGAAATAAAATGTTCACAAAATTTCGGTAGAAATAAAATTTTGACAAAATTTCCTATAGAAATAAAATTTTGACAAAATTTCCTATAGAAATAAAATTTTGACAAAATTTTCTGTAGAAATAGAATTTTGACAAAATTTTCTATAGAAATAAAATTTTGACAAAATTTTTTATACAAATAAAATTATAACAACATTTTTGATAGAAATTGAATTTTGACAAAATTTTCTAAAGAAATAAAACGCTGACAAAATTTTCTATAGAAATAAAATGTTGACAAAATTTCGGTAGAAATAAAATTTTGACAAAATTGCCTATAGAAATAAAATTTTGACAAAATTTCCTATAGAAATAAAAGTTTGACAAATTTTTCTATAGAAATAAAATTTTGACAACATTTTCTATAGAAATAAAATGTTGACAAAATTTTCGGTAGAAATAAAATTTTGGCAAATTTTCCTATAGAAAAAAAAATTGACAAAGAAGAAATAACATTTTGACAAAATTTTCCATAGAAATAAAATGATGACAAAAATTTCTATAGAAATAAAATGATGACAAAATTTTTTGTAAAAAAAATGATTGACAACATTTTCTATAGAAATGAAATTTTGACAAATTTTCCTATAGAAAAAAAAATTGACAAAGATTCTATAATATAAAATTTTGACAAAAATGTCTATCTAAATAAAATTAAAAAAAAAATTTATAGAGACAAAATTTTAAAAAATTTTTCTATAGAAATAAAATTTTGACAAATTTTTCTATAGAAATAAAATTTTGACAAATTTTTCTATAGAAATAAAATTTTGACAAAATTCTCCATAGAAATAAAATGGTGACAAAATTTTCTATAGAAATAAAATGATGACAAAATTTTTTGTAAAATAAAATGATTGACAAAATTTTCTATAGAAATTAAATTTTGACAAAATTTTCTATAGAAATAACAATTTGACAAAAATTTCTATAAAAAAAAATTTGACAAAGGTTTCTATAAAATAAAATTTTGACAAAAATTGCTTTAGAAATAAACTTTTAAAAAATTTTATAAAATTTTCTATAGAAATGACTTTTTGACAAAATTTTCTATAGAAATAAAATTTTGACAAATTTTTCTATAGAAATAAAATTTTGACAAATTTTTCTATAGAAATAAAATTTTGAAAAATTTTTATATAGGAATAAAATTTTGACAACATTTTCCATAGAAATAAAATTATGACAAAATTTTCTATAGAAATAACATGATGACAACATTTGTTGTAAAATAAAATGATTGACAGCATTTTCTATATAAATTACATTTTGACAAAATTTTCTAGAGAAATAACAATTTGACAAAAATTTCCATAGATATAAAATTTTGATAAAATTTTCTATAGAAATAAAATTTTGACAAATTTTTCTAAAGAAATAAAATGTTGAGAAATTTTTCTATAGAAATAAAATTTTGCAAAATTTTCTATAGAAATAAAATTTTGACAAAATTTTCTATAGAAATAAATATAATGACAAAATTTTCTGTAGAAATAAAATTTTGACAAAATTTGCTTTAGAAATAAAATTTTGACAAAATTTTCTATAGAAATAACAATTTGACAAAAATTTCTATAAAAAAAAATTTGACAAAGGTTTCTATAAAATAAAATTTTAACAAAAATTGTTTTAGAAATAAACTTTGAAAAAATTTTATAAAATTTTCTATAGAAATGACTTTTTGACAAAATTTTCTATAGAAATAAAATTTTGACAAATTTTTCTATAGAAATAAAATTTTGACAAATTTTTCTATAGAAATAAAATTTTGAAAAATTTTTATATAGGAATAAAATTTTGACAACATTTTCCATAGAAATAAAATTATGACAAAATTTTCTATAGAAATAACATGATGACAACATTTGTTGTAAAATAAAATGATTGACAGCATTTTCTATATAAATTACATTTTGACAAAATTTTCTAGAGAAATAACAATTTGACAAAAATTTCCATAGATATAAAATTTTGATAAAATTTTCTATAGAAATAAAATTTTGACAAATTTTTCTAAAGAAATAAAATGTTGAGAAATTTTTCTATAGAAATAAAATTTTGCAAAATTTTCTATAGAAATAAAATTTTGACAAAATTTTCTATAGAAATAAATATAATGACAAAATTTTCTGTAGAAATAAAATTTTGACAAAATTTGCTTTAGAAATAAAATTTTGGCAAAATTTTCTATAGGAATACAATCCTTACAAAATTTTCTATAGAAATAAAATTTTGACAAAACTTTCTATAGAGATAAAATTTTGACAAAATTTTCTACAGAAATAAAATTTTGACAAAATTTCCTACAGAAAGAACAATTTGACAAAAATTCTTCTTTCTATAGAAATAAAATTGTGAAAAAATTTTCTATCGAAATAAAATGTTGACAAACTTTTCTATAGAAATAAAATTTTGACAAATTTTTCTATAGAAAAAAAAAATTGACAAATATTTCTATAAAATAAAATTTTTGCAAAAATTTCTATCGAAATAAAATTTTAACAAAAATTTCTATAGAAATAAAATTTTAAAAAAATTTTCTATAGAAATAAAATTTTGGCAAATTTTTCTATAGAAATAAAATTTTGACAAATTTTTCTATAGAAAAAAAAAAATTGACAAATATTTCTATAAAATAAAATTTTTGCAAAAATTTCTATCGAAATAAAATTTTAACAAAAATTTCTATAGAAATAAATTTTTAAAAAATTTTTCTATAGAAATAAAATTTTGGCAAATTTTTCTATAGAAATAAAATTTTGACAAAATTTTCTATAGAAATAAAATTTTGACAAAATTTTCTATAGAAATAAAATTTTGAAAAAATTTTCATAGAAATAAAATTTTGACAAAGTTTTCAGTAGAAATAAAATGTTGACAAAATTTTCTATAGAAATAAAATTTTGACAAAATTTTCCGTAGAAATAAAATTTCGACAAAATTTCCTATAGAAATAAAATTTTGACAAAATTTTCATAGAAATAAAATTTTGACAAGTTTTCTATAAAAATAGAAATTTTACTTCAAAATACTTTTTTTGTATTTAATTTGGTAGATTTTTGGTAACATTTTCTTCAAATGTTGGTAGATTATTTTTGGCACGTGTGGTAACCGTGGCCCTAGAGCGAAAATTCGAGTTTTTATATGAAAAAATTCTTTTGCTCATATCTTCTAAACTATACATCCTAGAGCGATAAAGAGCTTAATTCGTGATCACCTGTAGAAAATCAAAAATTCCATCTAAATCCCGAAAAATTCGAATTTTTTATCAGAAAAGCATATTTTGCTGTCCTAAACTATGGATTCTAGGGCGAAAAGGAAAGCTTATTTTGCTCATGTCTTCTAAAGAGGACCTTAATTCATGATCACCCATAGAAAATCCACCCAAATCCCACAAAATATAAAATTTTAATATAAAAACTTATTTTGCTAATTTCTCCTAAACTATGGGTCTTAGAGCGAAAAATACCTTAATTCGTGATAACCCCAAGTAAATCCAAAATTCCGCCAAAATCCTGAAAAATTCGAAAATTTATATGAAAAAACTTATTTTGCTCATATCTCCTAAACTATGCGTCGTAGAGCGAAAAGGACCTTAATTCCATCTAAGTGCAGAAAAATTCGAAATTTTTAAATCGTGATCACCTCTAGTTTCACATTGTGGTGAAACCAATTAGAGAAACACTGAGAGCTGTCACCGGCATTACTGAGACGGGATAATACACCGCTGAAAACCTTTTTGATGTTTGGTCGAAACTGAGCTGGAACCCATCACTTGGAGAAGCTTTCAAAAACTCAGAAATATCCCCAGCTTCAGAGAAGCTCGCAGAATTGTTCCCAGCTTTACTGAGAGGGGAAAAGCCACAGCTAAAAAACTTTTTGGTGGTGGGCCGAAACTGGGATTGTACCCATGACCCTATAAAAGGCGGGCATGCTTACCATTGCTCCACGGTGGCTTCCACAATATGCTCGCAGGTAAGATAGATATTGTGGCTCGTGCTCTATCTCCCTCTCTCCATCTATTTCCCCAATATATCAATCGAGTATTAAAGTTTTTGCTCCTTCGACTAATTGCCATCTTTCCCAATTGTCCCAAAGTCCACCACTCTTTAAAATTTCCTCATTAGCTTTGATTAGGGGTTGGTTGACAGAAAAGTTTTCCTCTTCTTCTATTTTTTTTTTGTGGAATATTGCGCGTGCAATTTCTCTTTTGACCATAATCAGTGAAGTGTTAATTATTCACAAAGAAAAAAAAACAACTCCAAAGTAAAGGTTCGTATTAACCAAAGAGCCAGAGTTGTTTTTCTTTTGCCTTACGCTGACTAATTTACTTTTTGCAAAGGCGCGGGGAAAAATATCAAGAAAGTTCTTTCATTTTTTTTTGGTTATTTCGAACAAAAAGCAAACAAACAAACAAACCGAACTTCAATCATAAACAACTCAAAGCGAAAAGAATGAAGGGCCCCTACTGTAGAAATGGTGAAAGACCACAACCCAAAAATACCATGATTCAGTAAAAGGACATGGAAATATCCTTGAAATTAAAACTTATGTTCTTCTTAACCAGAAAAGAAGTGAAGATGGAAAACTTTTTCCAGCGATGCTTCTTGGAAAATCGAGGCTACTCCAAAGGCCACAAATACGCTTATTAGCATAAAATATTTGCTGTTTTTTTAAGCTTCTTTGGATGCTGTAGGTGGTTGTGTTCTCTTGATGCTTTTGTGTTTAATAGGAAAATGACCAAATGAAATGCGAAAAGTACCATCCATCCAAGTGGAACGAGAAAACTTTGAATTATATACAGCAACAGCGTACAACTGTTTACACGTGTCCAAATTTGTTCCATCATTGGTCAAATATGGACTTTTTTCGGGGGAAAATGTTCCTAATTTTGTAGATTTTTTTTATAATTCCGAAATTCCAAACGATTTATGATTCTATAGAAATAAATGTTCAACAGCAATAAAATTTTGGCAAAATTTTCTATAGAAATAAAATTTTGACAAAAGTTTCTATAGAAATAAAAGTCTGACAAAATTTTCTATAGAAATCAAATTTTGATAAAACTTTCTATAGAAATATAATTTTGACAAAATTTTTCTATAGAAATAAAATTTTGACAAAAATTTCTATAGAAATAAAATTTTAACAAAATGTTCAATAGCAATAAAATTTTGGCAAAATTTTCTATAGAAATAAAATTTTGACAACATTTTATATAGGAAAGAAAATTTTGACAAAATTTTCCATAGAAAAAAGTCTGACAAAATTTTCTATCGAAATAAAATTCTGACAAAATTTTCTATAGAAATAAAATTCGGACAAAATTTTTTATAAAAATAAAATTTTGACAAAATACAGAAATAAACGTCTGACAAAATTTTCTATCGAAATAAAATTCTGACAAAATTGTCTATAGAACTAAAATTCGGACAAAATTTTCTATAGAAATAAAATGTTGACAAAAGTATATATAGAAATAAAATTTTGACAAAATTTTCTATAGAAATAAAATTGTGACAAAATTTTCGTAGAAATGAAATTTTGATAAATTTTCTATGGAAATACAATTTTAAAAACATTTTCTATAGAAATAAAAATTTAAAAATATTTTCTATAGAAAAAGAATTTTTGACAAAAATGTTCTACAGGAATAAAATTTTGACAAAAAATTCTATAGAAATAAAATTTGACAAAAATTTCTATAGAAATAAAATTTGGACTAAGTGTTCAATAGCAATAAAATTTTCTATAGAAATAAAATTGCGACAACATTTCCTGTAGAAATAAAATTTTGAAAAATTGTCTATAGAAATAAAATTTTGACAAAGTTGTCCTGTAGAAATAAAATTTTATCAAAATTTTCTATGGAATAAAATTATGACAAAATTTGCTATAGAAATAAAATTTTGTCAAAATTTTTCGATAGAAATAAGGTTGTGATAAAATTTTCTATAGAAATAAAATTTTAACAACATTTTCTATAGAAATAAATTTTTTTTTTAAATTTATTTAGAAATAAAATTTTGACAAAATTTTCTATAGAAATAAAATTGTGACATAAATAGAAGAAATCAAATTTTGAAAAATTGTCTATAGAAATAAAATTTTGACAAAATTTTCTATAGAAATAAAATTTTGACAAAATTTTCTATAGAAATAAAATTGTGACATAAATAGAAGAAATCAAATTTTGAAAAATTGTCTATAGAAATAAAATGTTGACAAAATTTTCTATAGAAATAAAATTTTGACAAAATTTTCTATAGAAATAAAATTTTGACAAAATTTTCTATAGAAATAAAATTGTGACAACATTTTCTGGAGAAATAAAATTTTAAAAAAATGTTTATAGAAATAAAATTTCGACAACATTTTCTATAGAAATAAAATTTTGACAAAATTTTTTTATAGAAATAAAATTTTGACAAAATTTTTTATAGAAATAAAATTTTGACAAAATTTTTTTATAGAAATAAAATTTTCTATAGAAATAAAATTGGGACAACATTTCCTGTAGAAATAAAATTTTGAAAAATTGTCTATAGAAATAAAATTTTGACAAAGTTGTCCTGTAGAAATAAAATTTTATCAAAATTTTCTATGGAATAAAATTTTGACAAAATTTGCTATAGAAATAAAATTTTGTCAACATTTTTCGATAGAAATAAGGTTGTGATAAAATTTTCTATATAAATAAAATAACAACATTTTCTATAGAAATAAATTTTTTTTTAAAATTTATTTAGAAATAAAATTTTGACATAATTTTCTATAGAAATAAAATTGTGACATAAATAGAAGAAATCAAATTTTGAAAAATTGTCTATAGAAATAAAATTTTGACAAAATTTTCTATAGAAATAAAATTGTGACAACATTTTCTGGAGAAATAAAATTGTGACAACATTTTCTGGAGAAATAAAATTTTAAAAAAATGTTTATAGAAATAAAATTTCGACAACATTTTCTATAGAAATAAAATTTTGACAAAATTTTCTATAGAAATAAAATTTTAACTAAATTTTCTATAGAAATACAATTTTGATAAAATTTTCTATAGAAATAAAATTTTAACTAAAATGTCTATAGAAATAAAATTTTTTTAAAATTTATATAGAAATAAAATTTTGACAAAATTTTCTATAGAAATAAAATTGTGACATAAATAGAAGAAATAAAATTTTGAAAAATTGTCTATAGAAATAAAATTTTGACAAAATTTTCTATAGAAATAAAATTTTGACAAAATTTTCTATAGAAATAAAATTTTGACAAAATTTTCTATAGAAATAAAATTTTGACAAAATTTTCTATAGAAATAAAATTGTGACAACATTTTCTGGAGAAATAAAATTTAAAAAAAATGTCTATAGAAATAAAATTTCGACAACATTTTCTATAGAAATAAAATTTTGACAAAGTTGTCCTGTAGAAATAAAATTTTGACAAAATTTTCTATAGAAATAAAATTTTAACAAATTTTTCTATAGAAATACAATTTTGATAAAATTTTCTATAGAAATACAATTTTGATAAAATTTTCTATAGAAATACAATTTTGATAAAATTTTCTATAGAAATCAAATTTTGACAAAAATGTCTATAGAAATAAAATTTTGATAAAATTTTCCTATAGAAATAAAATTTTGACAAAATTTTTCTATAGAAATTAAATTTTGACAAAATTTTCGATAGGAATAAAAATTTGATAAAATTTTGTTTTTCGGTGTACCCATATCCTCTGATTGATGCTAAAGACATTTAGTTCTTCTGTAATGTATATCCTATCATTAACATGGACTTGTTCAAAAAAAGGGTTGAATTTCAACCTATATCTCCCTATAAAATATATTTGTAACAAAAAGAGGATGAAATATCCTCAAAATGAAAGGGTTAATATCACACAAAAAAGGGTTATTTTACGCTCGCATGCGCTTTTAAGGATAATTCAAACTTAATAAAACCGGTTTGTGTGAGTGTTTTTTAGATTTTTATACTAAAGAGGTTCCCATTGTTGTGGTTTTTTATAGCCGCTTTTAGTCATTTAACCAAAGGGGGTTGTTCTGGAAGCATGGCTATGAATAACGTGAAAAGGGTTAGCTGTGTCGTTTACTAAGAGGATGAGTAAGTGGACAACCAATCATTTGCTTGATCTGAGATGGTCATTGGTATTGTTAGGGAAATCAAAGAATAGAAAGAGATAGAAATATGGACTAAAGTGAGAAAAAAGATCATAATAACATTTAAGGCCATTTTATAAGAAAGAAATCTCCATAGAAATTAAAGAAATCAGGCTGGCTTCGGAATGTTAAAATCAACTTGATTTTATTTTGTTGTGCCCTTATTCCAGATAGATTTGCTGGTCCTTTCCAAGAGCTAGGTAAAAAATTTCATAATTGTAGAATTTGTATAAAATTTTTTGTATAAAAATGGGATCTGAAAGTCAGAAAAAATCTTCCTTGTTTTTGAAATTTCATAATACGGAAACGGAAATTGTTTTTCAACAGCCAATTTCTGTTATATACTCAGATGCTGTTACTCAAGCATAAACTAAACTATTAACTCTAATTTGAGGAAACACAACAACTCCCCTCAGAAAGCAACAATTTGACCTACTACTATATTAAAGCATGGCAATAACAACGTTGACAGGACATTTGGGAATCATTAATTAATTCTAATAAATAAATTCAATGATTTTGGTTGAGGTTGGGTATTCTTAGAATCATTATCGGATGTGTGTTTGGCTTGATTAATAATTTAACCGATCAAAAGAATGAGCAGAAAACCCAAAACACAATCAAGTAACTACCACAACCATATAAACTGACACTAACACACTAGTACTCAATAATACATACATATACTTCTGTACTCATTATGTTTTTGGGGAGGGGGTTGTTAATGGGTATGACTAAATTTGTCTGTAGTTAACTAATTGTTGAAATGCCTATTAAAATAATATAGGCCAAAGGAAAAACAATTTTTGGAAAATAGGGGGTTGATGCCTGTGAATGATAGAAAAATCTTTGGAATACACTGTGACGCAAAATTCAACTTTTTGTCTACAAAAAAAATCACTTATCCCACTCGAAATTTCTCTGTGAGATGAGAAAAGCAATTTCTGGATTTTGCCAGATTGGTTGCCGTTTGTCTTTTATGAGCCTCTAAAATTTTGTTGCCAAATTCGATTTTGAGCACTTTTTTACAATTTTTGTATGGCCATAACTCGACAAATGCTGTGAATTCATTTTTGAGGTATTCAGCAAAATTGTAGCTCGTTGTGACTCGGCCAACAAAAGTGCTGAATATATTAAATCGGAAAATATTCATCTTCATGTTCAAAATCGCAAAAATGTTGATATTTATTTATTTATTGTTTATTTTAATCATAGCGTAAATGTATGATAAAAAAAGAAAAGTAGCATTGGCTGCTAAGGCCATCAACTAAAATGTTGATAAAATTACCACTTTTATTACCGTTTTTTTCGTTTTTTCGACTACAGCTCCAGAACTTTTGAAAATTTTACCAAACAGTCGAGGAAAGAAATGTAGCCTATAAAATTATGAACCCAGACGAAAGTACTCGTTTAGAGAAGACAATGACTCTATTCCTTAATATTATGACATGATTCGTTAATTGATAGAAAATTTATTACATTAATGAAAATGTTCATTAAATTTATGTGCGTGTTATCGTTTGCTCAATTTTCATGGCAATTTTCGCTTTTTCCAACTGAGTGAGAGGTGCGCTTCATACATTAGGGCTTAATTGGCAACATCAAATTGTAATTTCGCAACTTAGAAGGTTGTTCACAGTTTTTAATTCATTTGCTGGAACACCCTTTCTATAGCTATTACAAACTCATGACAAAGTGTTGATGACAGTTCAAAATTCCATCGACCCTCCTATAACCTGAGGCCTAGAATATTAAATTATAGATTATTTTTCGTTACCATGGTTCTCTATCGATTTTCTAATTCTTCATGGATGACACCAAAAACAAACCAGTAAGGAAAGTCTAAAGTCGGGCGGGGCCGACTATATTATACCCTGCACCACTTTGTAGATCTAAATTTTCGATACCATATCACATCCGTCAAATGTGTTGGGGCTATATATAAAGGTTTGTCCCAAATACATACATTTAAATATCACTCGATCTGGACAGAATTTGATAGACTTCTACAAAATCTGTAGACTCAAAATTTAAGTCGGCTAATGCACTAGGGTGGAACACAATGTTAGTAAAAAAATATGGGAAACATTTAAATCTGGAGCAATTTTAAGAAAACTTCGCAAAAGTTTATTTATGATTTATCGCTCGATATATATGCATTAGAAGTAAAGGAAAAATAGAGTAATTTTTACAACTTTTCGACTAAACAGTGGCGATTTTACATGGAAAATGTTGGTATTTTGACCATTTTTGTCGAAATCAGAAAAACATATATATGGGAGCTATATCTAAATCTGAACCGATTTCAACCAAATTTGGCACGCATAGCAACAATGCTAATTCAACCCCTTGTGCAAAATTTCAACTAAATCGGAGCAAAAAATTGGCCTCTGTCGTCATATGAGTGTAAATCGGGCGAAAGCTATATATGGGAGCTATATCTAAATCTGAACCGATTTCAACCAAATTTGGCACGCATAGCTACAATGCTAATTTTACTCTCTGTGCAAAATTTCAACTAAATCGGAGCAAAAAATTGGCCTCTGTGGTCATATGAGTGTAAATCGGGCGAAAGTTATATATGGGAGCTATATCTAAATCTGAACCGATTTCAACCAAATTTGACACGCATAGCTACAATGCTAATTCTACTCCCTGTGCAAAATTTCAACTAAATCGGAGCAAAAAATTGGCCTCTGTGGGCAAATGAGTGTAAATCGGGTGAAAGCTATATATGGGAGCTATATCTAAATCTGAATCGATTTGGCTGATATTTTGCAAGTTTTTCGAGACTCATAAAATATTCGGATGTACGGAATTTGAGGAAGATCGGTTGATATACACGCCAATTATGACCAGATCGGTGAAAAATATATATGGCAGCTATATCTAAATCTGAACCGATTTTTTCCAAAATCAATAGGGATCGTCTTTGAGCCGAAACAGGACCCTATACCAAATTTTAGGACAATCGGACTAAAACTGCAAGCTGTACTTTGCACACAAAAATACATCAACAGACAGACAGACAGACGGACAGACAGACAGACAGACAGACAGACGGACATCGCTAAATCGACTCAGAATTTAATTCTAAGACGATCGGTATACTAAACGATGGGTCTCAGACTTTTCCTTCTTGGCGTTACATACAAATGCACAAACTTATTATACCCTGTACCACAGTAGTGGTGAAGGGTATAAAAAGGCTAAGCTGAAGAAGAAAACTTCAATTAAGAGGAGCTGAGTTGCAATTGAAGAGGAGTTAATATGTTTTTCCCATAAATTATAAACACATACAGATGAAATTAAAAGCAAAAAACTTTATGAGAAGAAAATGAATATTAGGGTGGCCTGATTTTTAATTTAAACTTTTATTTCTACAGAAAATTTTGTCAAAATTTTATTTCCATAAAAAACTTTATCAAAATTTTATTTCTATAGAAAATTTTGTCAACATTTTATTTCTATAGAAATTTTTTAAAAAATTTATTTCTATTGAAAATTTTGTCAAAATTTTATTTTTATAGAAAATTTTGTCAAAATTTTATTTTTATAGCAAAACTTCTCAAAATTTCAGTTCTATAGGAAATTTTTTCAAAACTTCAGATCTATAGGAAATTTTGTTAAAATTTTATTTCTGTGGAAAATTTTGTCAAAAATTTATTTACGAGTATATGGGAAATTTTGTCAAAATTTCATTTCTATAGAAAAATTTGCCAAGAATTCCATTTTTATAGAAAATTTTGTCTAAATTTTATTTATATAGAAATGTTTGTTAACATTTTATTTCTATACAAAATTTTGTCAAAATTTAATTTCTATAGAAAATTTTGTCTAAATGTTATTTCTATACGAAATTTCGTCAAAATTTTATTTCTATAGAAAATTTTGTACGAATTTCATTGCTTTATGAAATTTTGTCAAAATTTCATTTCTATAAGAAATTGTTTCAAAAGTTTATTTTATAGAAAATATTTTCAAAATTTGTTTCTATAGGAAATTTTTTCAAAATTTTATTTCTATAGAAAATTTTATAAAAATTTTATTTTTACGGGAAAAGTTCACAAAATTTTAGTTCTATAGGAAATATTCTCAAAACTTCGGTTCTATAGGAAATTTTGTTAAAATTTTATTTCTGTTGAAAATTTTGGAAAACTTTTATTTCTATAGGAAATTTAGTCAAAAAATAATTTTATAGATAATTTTCTCAAAATTTTGTCAAAATGTTATGTGTATAGAAAATTTTGTCAAAATTTTATTTCTATAGGAAATTTTGTTAAAATTTTATTCCTATAGAAAATTTTGTCAAAATATTATTTCTATAGAAAAATTTGTCAAAATTTTATTTCTATAGAAAATTTTGTCAAAATTTTATTTCTATAGAAAACTTTGTCAAATTTTATTTCTATAGAAAGTTTTGTCAAAATTTTATTTCTATAGAAAATTTTGTCAAAATTTTATTTCTATAGAAAATTTTGTCAAAATTTTATTTCTAGAAAATTTTGTCAAAATTTTATTTCTATAGAAAATTTTGTCAAAATTTTATTTCTATAGAAAATTTTGTCAAAATTTATTCCTATAGAAAATATTGTCAAAATGTTATTCCTATAGGAAATTTTATTTATATAGAAAATTTTGCCAAAATTTTATTTATATAGAAAATTTTATCAACTTTTTATTTTTATACAAAATTATATGAACATTTTATTTCTATAGAGAATTTTTTCAGCATTTTATTTCTATAGAAAATTGTGTCAAAATTTTATTTCTATAGAGAATTTTGTCAAAATGTTATTTCGAAAGAAAATTTTGCCAAATATTATTTTTAGGTAAGAAGTGGAAAGCCTCATTATAAATCCTTCTTTTTTTCCTTTACAATATACTATATCTTACTAAACAATTACAACTAAATTTTCGTTACACCCTAATACATGGAACACATATCCCCACATACTACTATGCCATACTATATCAAATGCTTAAAAAATAATAGAGTTGCTAGGAGAGTTATACGGATGTGGCTGGTGGTCCTGTTTCAGATAATGATGGTAATGGTGTTGGTGTAAATGATTATGTGTATGAGTGTTTGTGAGATTCGGTCGTTTGTGTATATGGTTAGCGGCAATGATGGGCATAAAATAAAAATAAAAAACCTTACTATGGATGGCAGGACCCAAAAATAAATCCTTAACTTTGCTTAGGGCAGCAATAATTGCAATTGACAGCATTTCAATAGATGATGATGGGGGGAAGTCTTGAGCATTAAATTTGGTCTTCGGTATACACAACAAGGCCATACGCTCGACCATATTTCCAGTGTTTTTACATATTGTGAGGTGATATTATTCAAAATGATTTGCAAAACATAAAATATGGTTTAATTGGTGGCGAGATTTGTAGCAAATCGACAAAAAAAATATACTAATGGCATAGTACTCATGAATGAAGTGTTACGCTGCCAGGAGTGAACAGAGTAACATTCCTATAATAATCGATTCTTCCAGCTTTTCATAGCTTTACCATAAAGAAAAATAAAATAAAATAAATAAATATAAAAAAATTAATTTAAACAACTTAATGGTGAAGTAAGATGATAAATTGTTGTCTTTCGTTCGTTACTTCCAGTTAAACGATGTGGAAATTTTTAATTGCTTCTGTATTTTCTTTCCAGATTTCAATATTTATTTGTTATATATTTTAAAGAGTAATCAATGGTTGCACCAATAACTCAGATAAATAAAGAAAAGTTCATTTCCCATTGATAAATGTGTCTAAGGTGTTAATGGAAGTTTTTTAGGTACACAGAAAAAATGTTTCTAATTCAATTACGAAATTAATTGATCCCATTACTATTTTGTTTTAATATGCTTTAGTCACGGAAATTTTAGTATTAATCACAGTTGTAATTAAGCGTACAAAAAACTTGACAAAAAAATTATTTGACTTCTTCCGTATTTTGGATTAATTTAATTTAATTAAAAATTCAATTGGTTTTGATCTCAATTGAGTTTTTATGTGAGCACGCAAAAAAATGTCAAAATTGTAATTGCAAAATTTAATTTGTTAGGAATATTTTTTTTGCAATACCCTTCATAATACCCTTCTTCTTTTTTATAAAATCCTACATAGAACAGCCGATATGTTCGCAATACCTACACTCAAAAAAAAAGTTTACTTGCATCCAAAGATTTTGACCATCCCTTAATTAAACCTTGTGTGTGGTGAACGAGGTATTGCTTGGACTGACAAGTAAGGGTGTCAAGGTAGTGGCATACGCGGATGACATTGTGATAATGGTATCGGGGAAATTCCTAGATTCTATTTCGGATGTGCTGAGTGAGTCTTTGCAGTATCTCTCGGAATGGACTCTAGGATGCGGTTTAGGGGTGAACCCTGGTAAGACGGAGTTGGTACTGTTCACCAGGAGGAGAAAGGTTATGGGGTACAAGTCCCCTGAACTCCAGGGCATAAAGTTGACGCTCTCGAAATCAGCAAGGTACCTAGGAGTTATTTTGGACTCCAGGCTGAACTGGATGGAGAATACTGCCGATCGCATTAAGAGGGCCTATGCGGCACTATACTCGTGTCAAAAATCGGTCGGGCAGAGATGGGGAATGAGGCCTTCTCTTTTTGGCTGGATTTATACCGCGGTTGTTAGACCTGTGGCCACATATGGCTGTCAAAATCATATATCGAGAATAAATAGGGTAAATAGGACTGCACTCATCTATATGACAGGTGCCATGAGGACCACAGCCACTGCCGCTCTGGGATTTATCCCACTCGATTTACACGTAAGGAAAACGGCTGAACTGACACTTCTGAGACTTAGGAGCTTGAACACACTGGAGAGGACAGACTGCAGGCATACTGGAATTCTGGCCGGGCAGTATAGAGAGACGGACCATATGGCCACGGAGCATGTTTATCATCACAAACCGACGTACATTATACCAAGTATGGAAGAGTGGGAAGACAGGAGGATACCCTTCGGAACCCTGAACATGTATACGGACGGATCAAAGATGGAAGAAGGAACGGGCAGTGGAATCTATTGTAGTGAACTAGGAATAAGGGAGTCTTACACGCTGAATAGTGATTGCAGTATTTTTCAGGCTGAGATTTATGCGATCACGAAGGCTGCTGAGTCGCTGTTGATGAGGCCGTTATACAGAGGCGATATCAGTTTCTTCATCGACAGTGAAGCAGCTATAAAGGCATTGTGCAGTGCTGACATAAGGTCTAGGGTAGTCAGCCGCTGTCGTCGAGAACTCAAGGTTCTCACTGAACAGCATAATATAACTCTGTGCTGGGTACCTGGGCACTATGGGATAATAGGAAATGAGGAAGCGGATGTGCTGGCTAAGGAGGGTGCTCGTGGAACGAACAACGTCCTAGCGGACGTTTTTCCTCCATTATCTTCTTATCATTACAGGATAGAGGTTAAATATGATGAGCAATGGCGAAGACGCTGGGTCTCTTCGGATGGTTGCGAGCAAACCAAGTTGATATGGGATGAAAAGAAACGTAGGAACTGTGAAATTTTGTTGTCGATGAACAGAGAGGAATTACGGCCATTGATTGGTATCATAACAGGACACAACACACTTGGGAAACATATGGTAAGAATAGGACTTAAAGTCGATGATATCTGTAGATGGTGCCTGGACCCGGAAGTTACGGAGGACTCGTACCACTTCCTGTGTCAGTGCCCAGCTTTATCCTTTAGAAGAAACAAGATACTGGGCTCCTTTTTCGTTCAGACTCTCACTGATCTACGGGAGTGCAGCTTATGAAACATACTTGCCTTCATCAGGGCCTCTGGTTGGTCATTCTGAGATTTCTTTCAAAGAGAACGAGCAGATGGAAGTTTCGAGGGACGGCCGCCTCGGAAGAAGAAAGATTGAAAAATCACATCGAGGGATCACAATGGACCTATACTGGTCTAAGTGGGCATCAATACAAGACATTGATGTCACCCTCTACAACCTAACCTAATTAAACCTTTTCATATACTTCATATAAATAATTATGATTTTTTTCTCAGATCTTTTGTTTCTGTTCTCTCTCGCTCTCTCTCTCGTTTCTATGACGTATCTAATCTTTAAATTAAAATATGTTTCCATCCTGAAATATTATATTTAAAAAAATTTAACGTCCCAAACATAATATGTGTTTACAAATTAGCAAATATGTCCCAAACATTCTATACTAGTTTATGAACATTATATGTTTGGAGTACCAAAAGTTATATGTTTGGAGCACCAACTTATAACTTTTACACCTAAACATTTGACCGTGTACTTGTGCAATCCACGGTTTGCCACGGTTGGTAGAATTCTACCAAAAAGGGTCGATTTTTTACTGTTTGGTAGTTTGGTAGAATTCGTTAGTTTTGGTAGATTTTGCGAAACATTCCTCTACATCTAAGAGGTCCTTCAATTCTATATACAAATAACATTTTGTCAAAATTTTCTATAGAAATAAAAGTTTGTCAAAATTTTCTATAGAAATAAAATTTTGACAACATTTTTTTATAGAAATAAAATTTTAGGAAAATTTTGTATAGAAATTAAATTTTGACAAATTTTTCTATAGATATAAATTTACTATAGAAACAAAATTTTCTATAAAAAAAATTTAACAAAATTTTCTGTAGAAATAAAATTTTGCGCAAAAATTCTATAAAAATAAAATGTTAACAAAATTTTATATAAAAAATTAAATTTTATTATAGAAATAAAATTTTGCAAAAATCTTCTATCGAAATAAAATTTTGACAAAATTTTCGATAGAAATAAAATGTTGAGAAAATTTTCTATAAAAATACATTTTTGAAATAAGTTTCTATTTCAAAATTGTCAAATCATTGATTTGAGTGCAGTTGGCTGGGTTTATTTTGAGCGTGCTTCCTCCTATTTCATTCGTTTTGTTTTGTTTGTCGGAAGGTTCAAGTGTGGTTCACTTTGGGTGTAGTGAACTGCCTGAATTTATTCTTGATAATTGCTGCAAGTAGAGGATGCTGATGAGGAATGTGGTAATTCCGAAACGTGCGTCCATCCAACCATCTTGCAGTATATAGGCCTTTGCCCAAATAAATTTGACACACATTCTTTTCCTCTGTTGGTTAAGCTACACTTGTAGTTTAGTCAATGCATGGTTTTAAGCTGAAATCAAAAACAACAAAATGATTGAAGAATAAACCGACAACAAAAAACAAAAGAATGAAATAAAATTTTTACAAAATTTTCTATAAAATTAAAATTTTGGGGAAATTTTTTATAGAAATAAAATTTTGACTAAATTTTCTATAGAAATAAAATTTTTAGAAAATTTTTTATAGAAATACAATGTTGGGGAAATTTTCATAGAAATAAAATTTTGACAAAATTTTCTATAGAAATACAATTTTGGGGAAATTTTTTATAGAAATAAAATTTTGACTAAATTTTCTATAGAAATAAAATTTTTACAAAATTTTTTATAGAAATAAAATTTTGACTAAATTTTCTATAGAAATAAAATTTTTACAAAATTTTTTTATAGAAATACAATGTTGGGAAAACTTTCATAGAAATAAAATTTTGACAAAATTTTCTATAGAAATACAATTTTGCGGAAATTTTTTATAGAAATAAAATTTTAGGAAAATTTAATATAGAAATAAAATATTGGGAAAATTTTCCATAGAAACAAAATTTTCTATAAAAAAATGTTGAAAAAATTTTCTGTAGAAATAAAGTTTTGACAAAATTTTTTATAGAAATATTTATTTGCGATATTTTTTTTTTGGTTTGGTAAATTTGTGGTAAAATTTTCTTCAAATTTTGGTAGATTATTTTTGGCATGAGTGATAACCATGGTGCCAGCTTGTTTGGTTTGGAAGATAGCGTTATTTTCACAGACGGATGGGCGGAAATCGTTAGATCGGATCAGAATTTCACCACAATGTAGAATAAAACCTTTATGGGATCTGAGACGAATATTTCGGTATGTTGCAAACGTAATGACAAAGTTTGTATACCCCCATACTATGTTGTTTTCTCGCAAACATTTTTATGATCAGTGCTCCAGCTATACCCTCAAGAAGTGAAATCGGTCGATCGATCAATGCCTTACATAATGGACCGGTAGAAATAAATGCGATACAAATTTTTGAGGGTCTAAAATACCAGTACATTTACATTTTCAAGCAAATTTGATAAAAAAATACAGATTCTAGCAGCCACCGTGGTGCAATGGTTAGCATGCCCGCCTTGCATACACAATGTCGTGTTTTCGATTCCTGATTCGACCGAACACCAAAAAGTTTTTCAGCGGTGGATTATCCCACCTCAGTGATGCTGGTGACATTTCTGAGGGTTTCAAAGCTTCTCTAAGTGGTTTCACTGCAATGTGGAACGCCGTTCGGACTCGGCTATAAAAAGGTGGTCCCTTGTCATTGAGCTTAACATGGAATAGGGCAGCAATCAGTGATAAGAGAGAAGTTCACCAAAGTGGTATCACAATGGACTGTATAGTTCCAGTGAGCCTGCTACATCGGGTTGCCACCTAACCTAACCTAGCAGCCAAAAAAATAAATTCGTGAGGTAGGTCTATATGGGGGCTATACCAAAACATGGACCGATACACCCCATTTTCTACACACCAATTTTTATACCCTCCACCATAGGATAGGGGTATGTTAACTTTGTCATTCCGTTTGTACCACATCGAAATATTGCTCTAAGACCCCCTAAAGTATATATATTCTGGGTCGTGGTGAAATTCTGAGTCGATCTAAGCATGTCCGTCCGTCCATCCGTTTGTTGAAATCACACTAACTTCCGAACGAAACATGCTATCGACTTGAAACTTGTCACAAGTAGTTGTTATTGATGTAGGTCGGATGGTATTGCAAATGGGCCATATCGGTCCACTTTTACGTATAGCCCCCATATAAACGGACCCCCAATTTTGGCTTGCGATTGCTCTAAGATAAGCAAATTTCATTATATCCGGCTGAAATTTGGTACATGGTGTTAGTATATGGTCTCTAACAACCATACAAAAATTGGTCCACATCGGTCCACTTTTACGTATAGCCCCCATATAAACGGACCCCCAAATTTGGCTTGCGAATCCTCTAATAGAAGCAAATTTCATCCGATCCGGCTGAAATTTGATACATGGTGTTAGTATATGGTCTCTAACAACCATGCAAAAATTGGTCCACATCGGTCCATAATTATATATAGCCCCCATATAAACCGATCCCCCGATTTGGCTTGCGGAGCCTCTAAGAGAAGCAAATTTCATCCGATCCGGCTGAAATTTGGTACATGGTGTTAATATATGGTCTCTAATGACCACATCGATCCATAATTATATATAGCCCCCATATAAACCGATCACCAGATTGTACCTCCGGAGCCTCTTGGAAGACCAAAATTCATCTGATTCAGTTGAAATTTGGTACGTGGTGTTAATATGTGGCCTCAAACACCCATGCAAAAATTGGTCGAAATCTGTCCATAATTATATATAGGCCCTATATAAACCGATCCCCAGATTTGACCTCCGGAGCCTCTTGGAAGAGCAAAATTCATCCGATTCGGTTGAAATTTGGTACGTGGTGTTAATATATAGCCTCAAACACCCATGAAAAATTGGTCGAAATAAGTCCATAATTATATATAGAGCCCCCATATAAACCGATCCCAGATTTGAACTCCGGAGCCCCTTGGAAGAGCAAAATTCATCCGATTCGATTGAAATTTGGTACGTGATGTTAGTATATGGTATCCAACAACCATGCAGGAATTGGTTCATATCAGTCCATAATTATATATAGTCACCATATAAACCGATCCCCAGATTTGACCTTCGGTGCCTTTAGGAGAAGCAAAATTCATCCGATCTGGTTGAAATTTGGTACGTGGTGTTAGTATATGATATTTTACAACTATGCCAAAAGTGGTCCATATCAGTCCATAATCATATATAGCCCCCATATAAACCGATACCGAGATTTGGTTTCGGAGCCTCTTGGTGGAGCAAATTTCATACGAGTCAGTTGAAATTTATTACATTGTGCTAGGATATGGCAGTTAACAACCATGCCTAAATAGGTCCATATCGGTCTATAGTTATATATAGCCATCAGATAATTCGATCCCCAATCACACAAAAATTGGTCCATATCAAGTTCATAATTCTATATAGCTCCCATATAAGCGACCCCATATTTCAATTCTGGCTCTCTACGTATTGTCTAATACATACCACGTATGGACTAACTCACAATTTAGAAAACGATGTTAAGAAGTTTTAAGATAACACAACCCAAGTAATTCGATTGTCGATGACAGTCTTTCGTAGAAGTTTCTACGCAATCCATGGTAGAGGGTACATAAGATTCGGCCTGGCCGAACTTACGGCCGTATATACTTGTTGGTCCTAAAATACCTCTAGATTTGCATTTTCAGGCAAATTGGATAAAAAATACAGTTTCTGGATGCCGTTTATATGGGGGCTATACGTAAAAGTGGACCGATATGTCCCATTTGCAATACCATCCGACCTACATCACTAATAACTACTTGTGCAAAATTTCAAGTCGATAGCTTGTTTCGTTCGGAAGTTAGCGTGATTTCAACAGACGGACTGACGGACATGCTCAGATCGACTCAGAATTTCACCACGACCCAGAATATATATACTTTATGGGGTCTTAGAGCAATATTTCGATGTGTTACAAACGGAATGACAAAGTTAATATACCCCCCATCCTATGGTGGAGGGTATAAAAACAATATAACCATTGAAAATTTTTTTTTTTTTTTGGAAACGGGATCCCATATCAATTTTCCGAAATTAATTTTGGCACTATCATTAAATGAAAAATTAAAAAGTCTGCACTGGACATACTCTGGTTCCTTTTGCAAACCCTGTTTCAGCTATATTGCTTGTGCTCTACTCGTCCTTTCGATGGACCACTATCAAATTCATAAATCAAATGATCATCAATATGTGACAAGTAATTTTTACACGAAAAAACTCTCTATTCCATATACGCCACCCTTGCACCAAGGTCAGTGGCTGCTTAATAGAAAAGTGAAAGGATAACATCACCGACCCTTTGTTTAAAAGGGCTAATTTCCTCCGATGGGTTTGTTTAGGAATCTGACTCTGATATGAAAAAAAAAAATCAAAAGAAAATTGAAATCCAATAAGGACAATAGAAAATAATTGAGAAAACATGGTAAAAAACATGACATTTATTACGCACTATTAACAAGCGATAAGAAAACGGAAGTGGAAACCAAATCATAGGCTTTCTACAATTCCAGTCACACACAACGCACACACTCAGGCTCGAGAAATTACCCCCTTGAATAAGTGGCAGTCAATAAAGGATATCGTCACACACACACACACTAGAACTCATTCACATATGATGATGAACTCTTCAATTCAATCATGATTTTAATATGGGTGTACAAACACACACGTATGTGAATATGGAAGTGAAAAGCATATCGTCCTTTAAGGCATTGTCCTGTATTCCGCTTGTTGCGTCTCTAAACGCATAGTATTTATCGTTAGATCAACAACAACAAAAAAAAACTCATCGCTAAAGGGCGAAAAAGGGGTTTTCCACACATGATTTTGTTTTTGTAACATGGTAAGTTTTCCTTGGCAAATTTTGCCCAAGGACATGGGTAACACATCCTTGACAATGGCTGTGTTTTAGGTCCTATGTCATGTTTGTTTACAACTCAACTGTTTCATGTTTATTGAGACGCATTTAGAGCTCTTTTAACAATGGCATTGTGGAAGGGGTTGTGTGACAATGATGACAGGGACATCACCCTTCCTTCTTACAGTGAATATCTTTGGTAGACTTTTGTTCGCCTTTTTATTTGTTTCACTTTAAAATGTCATCATTTTGGTGGATTTGGCATTTTTAAGTTTCGTGTTTCTTGTGAATTGCTTACGACCACATATGATTCGTTGTGTGAATCCTTTTACCAGAATGTTTTCTTTTTTATTGTCTTTGTTGCTCCACCCGAGGCCTGGCCTAATCGTTGTCGCGTGTTTCTTTCCGCCAGCTTGGCCTTTCGTTTGGCATGTGTGTTGGTTGGTTGGTTGTAACCGTAATATATTCTAATGGATTTCTCCTCCAATATGTGGTCTGTAAATGGAGTGTTTATGTCTGATGGAGATTCCACACCACACCACTTCATACGCATACGTTGGCTTATATGGTATGACTTTGACATATGTGACGAATTGATTGATTTTGGCTAAGTACCTCTGGTAGTCAGTGAGTTGGGCTGTGGGAAAATGTAAGGATTTATGCAAAATATATTGTTTGGCAGGTTAGAAACGATTTTTATGCATGAATTAAAGAGACAAAAAAATTCAGCAGGTGTACAGTTCTATTATAATAATGGTAGTCTGACACTCAGGCTGGTTAGGATCCTCTCTTGCAGAAGTTTTTCATTTTATGAGGCTGGACTTTAAGCTCTCTATGGAAAAATTAAGCCAGAAAAAAATTAAAATTGGTAAAATTAAGCAAGAAAAGCCAGAGGGGAGGGTAATCCACTGCATTATTCTGAGGACCGAACTATGCCCGTGTTTTTTCCGACCACAGTGTTAGCTCATGCAACCTCGTACAACAGTTGATGCAACTGACTGTTTGGCCGATATATCTAAAGACAATAGATGCAACATGACATTTGTAATGAGGAGTTTCCACCGGTCGCTGGGGTATTGGGTCAATGAAATCGTGAAGATCTACATCGAAAAAAAAATAAATAAACTGTTATATAGTAAGAATAAACTAACTCGTACGAAAATTCAACTAAATTGTACTCCACATTTTCAGATGTCCACAAAGCGTTGTTAAATTCAGGAAAATTTAATGCCATGTTATACTTTTTAACTGCAATTCACGAAATTACACCCTCTCATAGAAGAGGAAAAAATGACCTAAAAGTAAAGAAGAAAATCATTGGCGCCAAATCATGATCATCATTTTAACCACACAGTAGTTCATTCTTACTACTTTTTTGAGAATCGTACGTAAATTTTCATTTGCTTTAGTTCATAATGAACTTATGTGTACTGTCATTGAACTTTATACCCACGTTTAGTTCATAAAATGTTTGAGACATAAATAACGAAATAAATAAATAAACTAAAGATTCATTTGGCTGTCGAAAATTTTGCAAAAAATAATATAATTTAACTACAAACAAATATTTTTTATACCCTCCATCATAGGATGGTTGGGCATATTAACTTTTTCATTCCGTTTGTAACACATGGAAATATTGCTCTAAGACCCCATAAATAATATATATTCTGGGTCGTGGTGAAATTGTGAGTCCATCAAAGCATATCCGTCCGTCCGTTCGTTCGTATGTTGAAATCACGCTAACGCAAATGGGTCATATCGGACCACTTTTACGTATAGGCCCCATATAAATCGATCCCCAGATTTGACCTCCGGAGCCTCTGGGAGTAGCAAAATTCATCCGATCCGGTTGAAATTTGGTACGTGATGTTAGTATATGATATCTAGCAACCATGAAAAAATTGGTGCATATCGGTCCATAATTATATATAGCCCCCATATAAACCGATCCCCAGATTTGACCTCTGGAGTCTCTTAAAGGAGCAAAATTCATTCGATGCGGTTGAAATTTGGTACGTGATGTTAGTATATGATCTCTAACAACCATGCAAAAATTGGTCTATATCGGTCCATAATTATATATAGCCCCCATATAAATCGATCCCCAGATTTGACCTCCGGAGCCTCTGGGAGTAGCAAAATTTATCCGATCCGGTTGAAATTTAGTACGTGGTGTTACTATATGGTCTCTAACTACGATGCAAAAATTGGTGCATATCGGTCAATAATTATATATAGCCGCCATATAAATCGATCTCCAGATTTGACCTCCAGAACTTCTTGGAGGAGCAAAATTCATCCGATTCGGTTGAAATTTGGTACTGTGCGCTAGTTAGGGCCGCTAACAGCCATGCAAAAATTGGTCCATATCGGTCTATAGTTGTGTAGCCGATGACCAATCACACAAAAATTGGTCCAAATCGCCAAAAATAATCTACCAAAATTTTATTTCTATAGAAACTTTGTCCAAATTTTATTTATATAGAAAATTTTGTAAAAATTTTATTTCTATAGATAATTTTGTAAAAATTTTATTTCTAAAGAAACTTTGTCCAAATTTTATTTCTATAGAAAATTTTGTAAAAATTTTATTTCTATAGAAAATTTTGCAAAAATTTTATTTCTATAGAAAATTTTGTCAAAATTTTATTTCTATAGAAAATTTTGTCAAAATTTTATTTCTATAGAAAATTTTGTTAAAATTTTATTTCTATAGAATATTTTGTCCGAATTTTATTTCTATAGAAAATTTTGTCAAAATTTTATTTCTATAGAAAATTTTGTCATAATTTTATTTCTATAGAAAATTTTGTCAAAATTTTATTTCTATAGAAAATTTTGTCAACATTTTATTTCTATAGAAAATTTTGTCAAAATTTTATTTCTATAGAAAATGTTGTCAAACTGAATTATACACGTATTTAATTGGTCCGTATGGACTAACTTACAATTTAAAAGACGATGTTTAGAAGTTTTAAGATACTTTGCCATAGGCAAGTGTTACCGCAACCCAAGTAATTCGATTGTGGATGACAGTCTTCAGTATAAGTTTCTACGCAATCCATGGTGGAGGGTACATAAGATTCGGCCTGACCGAACTTATGGCCGTATATACTAGTTTTTTTTTTCAAATTTCACCTTTCATCCAGACGTAGAATGGAACCGCAGGGCCATGCAGCTATTGTTGTTACCAACAGAGACATATTGTTATAGGCATAAATGCACAAGTAACTCATACAGTCAAGCTGTTACCTAATTTTGAAGAAATTAAAAAAGGGAACAACGTTTCTGATGGTATATTAATTTTGTCATTTCGTAAATTATGTATATACTGGGTCGAGGTGAAATTCTGAATCGATCTAGCTATGTTCGTCTGTCCGTCAGAGATGGTCTGTATCAAACTTTTTTAGGTTTGCGACTGTCGCAAAGTTGTAAACGTCGTAAACGTCACATACGTGTCGTAAATGTAGGAAAAGTAACAAAAGTCGCAAACTCAAAATACTTCAGTCGCGTCAGCTAGGCAGCAAATTCGATGATATCCAAGACGATGGTATGTGCGAAGAGAAGGTTTTAGTCCCCACATTTTCCCTATTGCCTTTTGCACGAGTACAGGGTAACCGTGGATTTTCTCGTCCTTTCTTAGCTTTAAGTTCAGTCTCCTGTCCAATATAACCCCAAGGTATTTTGCACACTCACCAACGGGAATTTCGATACCACGTAAGAAAATAGGCTTGACGGTGGAAAAACTATCACAAATTTCTGCAGAAACTCACAGCGAATGCTGTCATGCTAAATTAAAAAATGTTCAGGATTTCTTCTATTCAAAATTAGGTTTTCTACAGTAGGTTTACGACTTTTGCGACATACGTATTATACCGTCGCAAATGTATGTCGCAAAAGTCACAGTTTGTGACAGGTCAACCCTGCTGTCCGTCTGTTGAAATCCCGAACAAAAAATGTTATCGGCTTGAAACTTAGCACATCTACGCTTTATTGATGTAGGTATTGCAAATGGGCCATATCGACCCCCAGATTTGGACCCTCTTGGAGGAGCAAATTTCATTCGATCTGATTAAAATTCGATACGTGGTAGAGGTGTGCGAGTGAATGCAATTTCACTCACGCTCATTCACGAAGACAAATATTTATTCAGGCACGCTCAAGCACGATAAGTATTGTAGCCACTCACGCACATTCACGAAATGAAAAACAGTAATCACGCATGCTCACACACTAACTACTTTTACAGGCTCACGCTCTCGCACGATTCACGACAATTTACGTAACTCACGACAAATTCACGAGACTCACGACATTTTCCAACCGGGAATGAGCAAGGGTAACAAACAGGTAGCCACCGTGGTGCAATGGTTAGCATGCCCGCCTTGCATACACAAGGTCGTGGGTTCGATTCCTGCTTCGACCGAACACCAAAAAGTTTTTCAGCGGTAGATTATCCCACCTCAGTAATGCTGGTGACATTTCTGAGGGTTTCAAAACTTCTCTAAGTGGTTTCACTGGAATGTGGAATGCCATTCGGACTCGGCTATAAAAAGGAGGTCCCTTGTCTTTTCGCTTAACATGGAATCGGGCAGCACTCAGTGATAGAAGAGAAGTTCACCAATGTGGTATCACAATGGACTGAATAGTCTAAGTGAGCCTGATACATCGGGCTGCCATCTAACCTAACCTAAGGGTAACAAAATTCATAAATAAATAAAATATAGTTCGACAGCTAAATCAAATTCAATTAACATACGAGTAAGAATTAAATCTTGAATTTTTTCGTGAGCGTGATTTTGCAGAAATCTTATTCACGCACATCCACGAACGGATTCTATTACTCACGCACGGCATATTTGGTTTAGTCCCATTCACTCACATTTACGAGAGTTACTTCAGATTTTATTCACGACTCACGTGATTCACGCGTGTCACGCGCATACCTCTAGTACGTGGTGTTATTATATGTCCTCTAATAACCCTACTACAATTGGCCCATATCGGGCCATAATTATATATAACCATAACCATATAAACCGATCCCCCCAGGTTTAGCTTGCGGAGCCTTGGGAGGAGCAAATTTTTTCCGATCCGTTTAAAAATTAATACGTGGTGTTAATCTATGCAAAAATTGGTCCATATCGGTTCTTTATTATTATATGGGAGCCACCGTGGTGCAATGGATAGCATGCCCGCCTTGATTCGAACCCAGTTTCGACCAAACACCAAAAAATTTTTTCAGCGTTGGATTATCCCACCTCAGTAATGCTGGTGACATTTCTGAGGGTTTCAAAGCTTCTCTAAGTGGTTTCACTGCAACGTGGAATGCCGTTCGGACTCGGCTATAAAAAGGAGGTCCCTTGTCATTGAGCTTAACATGGAATCGGGCAGCACTCAGTGATAAGAGAGAAGTTCACCACTGTGGCATCACAATGGACTGAATAGTCTAAGTGAGCCTGGAATATTGGGCTGCCACTATATCTAACCTAACCTAGGCCCCATATAAACCAATCTCCAGATTTGAATTCCGGAGCTTACTGGAGGTGCATATTTCATCTGATCCAGTTTTAATTTGTTACAAAGTGTTAGACTATGGCCTCTAACAATAATGCAAAAATTGGTCCAAATCGGCCCATATAAACCGATCCCCAGATTTGAACTCCGGAAATAGTTGTAGGTGCAAAATTCTTCCCAACCAGTTGAAATTTCAATATATGGCCTCTAACCACCATGTATTGATCCATATCGGTCCAAAGTTATATATAGCCCCCATAAAAAAAAACTACGGTGGTTGTTTTATATGGGGGCTATATATAATTATGGACAGACTTCTGGCTCTAGAATTACCATGCGAAAATTGGTTCAAAGTTGTACATAAAGGGTGATACGGTCAAAATTTGGTCAAGGGAAAACGCGTGTAAATCGGTGAAATCGTTTATTTAAAAAAACAAATTAAATTCTTTTTCAAGTTCAATTAGTATAAAATTCAGGACAAATATTCAGTTAGGCTTTCGCTTTTCTAAATCCGAATTGCCGGACCTCACGCTTGACACCTGCCATCAGATTTTGTACAGCCACCTTGTCCACCTTCTTCGCCGCAGAAAGCCAGTTTGCCTTGAACTGCTGATCGTCCTTAGCAGCTTTTTGGTCTTCTTTAGGTTCCGCTTGACAATAGCCCAGTATTTCTCAATTGGGCGGAGCGGAGCTCTGGCGTGTTGGGAGGGTTCTTGTCCTTGGGAACCACCTGCACGTTGCTGGCGGCGTACCACTCCATGGCCTTTTTACCGTAATGGCAAGATGCCAAATCCGGCTAAAACAGTACGGAACAACCGTGTTTCTTCAGGAAAGGCAGCAGACGTTTATTCAAACACTCTTTCACGTAAATTTCTTTGTTGACAGTCCCGGAAGCTATGAAAATGCTGCTTTTCAAGCCACAGGTACAGATGGCTTGCCAAACCAGATATTTCTTTGCGAACTTTGACAGTTTAATGTGCTTGAAAATATCTGCTACATTTCCCCTTCCTTTTGCCGTATAAAACTCCTGTCCCGGAAGCTGCTTGTAGTCGGCTTTGACGTAGGTTTCGTCGTCCATTACCACGCAGTCAAACTTCGTCAGCATCGTCGTGTACAGCCTCCTGGATCGCGCTTTGGCCGTCGTATTTTGTTTATCATCGCGATTTGGAGTCACTACCTTCTTGTAAGTCGATAGTCCGGCTCGTTTTTTGGCTCGATGCACGGTTGTAGACGATATTTGCGGCATCTCGGAGAGAGAAGTTAGGGTTTCGCTTGAAACTACCGGCAACTCTCTTTGTCGTCTCAGCGGCTTCCGGTTTTCGATTTCCCCCCGATCAAGACTTCCTGGCTGTCGACAAACGTTCCCCAAACACTTTAATTACATTTGTAACGGTTGATTTGGCAACTTTTAGCGGTTTTGCCAGCTTTGCGTGCGAGTAGCTCGGATTTTCGCGATGCGCGAGCAAAATTTTGATATGCTGCTCTTCTTCTTGGACGGCATTTTGACAACTGAAGAGTGAATTCCAAGATCAAAATAAGAGCAACATTCTACACACACACACACCTTCAAAATGAGGGGTGTTCAGGTTTTTTAAATGCAAAATTGAAAGAAATACGTCAAGTTTATATTGACAAAATTTTGACCGTATCACCCTTTACTTGTCTCTAAAAAAATTTTTTTTTACGTCAAAAGATAACTTTGGTTCGTTCCTCAGAAAAGAAAAATCTTCTTTTATTGTATTCATTTATCCGGGAATTGTCCAAACCTGTACATCACCAGCATAGATATGGGATCTTAATCTTTCCAAAATTATGTAGTTAAGAAACTGTTACAATTTGCCAAAAATTTTTGCATTCTGATTGCTTGAAAGAGATTAAAAAAATGTTCATTATCGTATCGCATTTAATCAGCAAGCAAAAGATGGACCCTTAGACACACACAAAACCATTTTTAATTTTGCATAATCCTTCAAAATGTGCATAGAAAAAAATCTTTTTTTTTTGTAGCATTATCCTTTTCTTTGACTCCCGAGCAAAATGTGCAAAAAATTATTGTGCATCTGCAAAATTAAATCTACAAAGAAGGATAATTACAACTGCACTGTGTGTGCTGCTACTTCTGTCATGTTTCTTGAAACACTTTGTCGGAAAATACTATAGGAGACGTGAAAGAATGGTGTTTTTGTAGTCGACATGCTTATCAAATTTGGTTTTCTTTTGTATATAAAATTTACTAATTTTGCATGCTTGTTGCAGATTATGAAAGATATCGAAAATGCCTTACGTAGGCAATTTTAGTTGTAAAAATTATTGTTTTTTTAATTAGGTCCACATCCAGAACTGTAGAAGATTTTGATTGCCAGTCAAATAGAAAAAAGAAAACTCTGTAGACTAAACTAAAAGCCATTTGTCCATCCTTTACAATAACGTCCACAATCTGTACATGTAACTCCGGTTTTTCAGGTTTCTAATTAATGAAAATATTCTCCATGGCAAATCCTTAGAGATTTATGAATTTAAACAGATTTTTTGATAATTTATAAAGGAATCAGAAAAAAACGACCAGATCACAAAAAAAAAAAAAAAAAAACGAAATCAAAAATCCCCAAAGTTTTTAAGTGTCACTCGTGCAATGAAAAAAAAATGAGAATAAAAAAACGGAGACCTTCAAAGCAAGCCAGAAAAACAGATTTTAATGATATGCTAAAATTAAACCGATTTGACAGTTTGACTATGAAAAACAAAAAAACTAACCCTTTGAGAATAAGGATAACGCTAGAGCCTTTGCTGTTTTGCATACGCAGGCATTCAAAAGCACTCACGCACAGTTTTTTTCGAACAATCAAAAAAAAAAAAACTCATCTGAGGGGGTAATTTTTTTTGTTCGTCTGCTGCTTGGGCTGTTTTCCTTGGCTCTGCCCTGATAAACAAATTAGACGTTTGTGTCGCTGTCAGGACATTTGGTTGTATTCCACTTCGTGATCCTTTGTAAATTCATTGTATGAATTTGATTCATGGTCGTTTCAAAAAAAAAAAAAATGTGGATAGCATCATAGGACCAACAAAAAAAAATCCTTAAATCACCCCTCATCATGGTCTGGGTACAGCTTTCAACTCTTTTTTTACGTGTCCATGGAGAATGAATAAAAAAAACGAGTCTGTACATGACTTTAGAAAAAAAGAGTTTGGAAATTTTATAATTTGAATTTTATTTTGCATTTCCAAATCACAGTGTTACGATACAGGTTGGAATTATATTTCGGTTTTATACCCAAAATTAATTGTGTAGTAGTTCGACAGCACTGTTGACACTGAGAAAAGTATTGGCCTAATATCAAATATTGAGCGACCTTAATTTTAAGAAACAAAATTTATAAAAAACGAAGGACATTTTTAAATAATTAAACTTTATTTTTATTTTAAATATTGGATACTGCTTCGATGAATACAGAATTGTGGTGCCCATTCGACTTCACAAATACACGGTGGCTGATATATAATGACATAAAGTCAAGCGCAAATTTTTTTTTAAATTTTATTATTCAAAAGAAAAAAAATTCGCAAACTACATCAATTTTTAGAGACAGTTTCGATTTGTTCGAATTGACTACACTTACAAAATAGTGAACACGCCAGAAAGGAAAATTTTGGTTAATTTTGGAAAACTTTGATTAGTTTTAGAATAAATTAACTAAACTGTATTACAAACGCCTAGGTTAGGTTTGGTGGCGGCCCGATGTATCAGGCTCACTAAAACTATTCAGTCCATTGTGATACCACAGTGGTGAACTTCTCTCTTATCACTTAGTGCTGCCCGATTCCATGTTAAGCTCAATGACAAGGGACCTCCATTTTACGACCGAGTCTGAACGTCGTTCTACATTGCAGTGAAACCACTTAGAGAAGCTTTGAAACACTCAGAAATGTCACCAGCATTACTGAGGTGGGATAATCAATCGCTGTTTTTCGGTCGAAGCAGAAATCGCACCCACGACCTTGTGTATGCAAAGCGGGCATGCTAACCATTGCACCACGGTGGCTACAAACACCTATATCGTTTAGTTAATTTGCCGACATTACAAAAATGAGTAAATATTTTTTTGCGAGAAATTCAAGAACATCTATCAGACAGAATAATATTTTTTCCAAAAAAAAAATTGACACAATTTTTTATAGAAATAATATTTGGACAAATGTTTATAAAGAAATAAAATTTTGACAATTTTTTATATAGAAATATTTTTTGTTTATTTTGATTTCAGCTTAAAACCATTCGTTGACTAACCAACAAGAGTAGCTGAACCAAGAAAGAGGAAAAGTATATTTGTCCAATTTAGTTGGACAAAGCCCTATAGACTGCAAGATGGTTAGATGGACGGCCGTTTCGGAATTACGACATTCCTCATGAGCATCATCTACTTGCAGAAAAACTGTCAACCAATTATCACAATAAATTCGGATAACCCAAAGTAAGTTACACTCCAACCTCCCGAAAAATTTTGATAAATTTTTCTATAGAAATAAAATTTTGTCAAAATTTCCTATAATAATTAAATTTCTCAAAAATTTTATATAGAAATAACATTTTTCAAAGATTTTCTATAGAAATAAAAATTTTTCAACAATTTTCTATAGCAATAAAATTTTCAACTATTTTCTATAGTAATAAAATTTTTCAAAAATTTTCTATAGAAACCAACCAATCAACCAATTATCAGAATCAATTCGGGTAAACCAAAGTAAATTACACTCCAACCTCCCGAAAAATTTTAATTTTTCTACAGTAATAGAACTAAAATTTTTAAAATAATTTGTATAAAAATAAAATTTTTCAAAGAGTTTCTTTAGAAATAAAAGTTTGATAAAATTTTCTATAGAAATAAAATTTTGACAAAATTTCCTATAAAAATATAATTTTTCAAAAATTTTCTATAGAAGTAAAATTTTGGCAAAATTTTCTGTAGAAGTAAAATTTTGGCAAAATTTTCTATGGAAATAAAATGTTGACAAAATTTCCTATAGAAATAAAATTTCGACAAAATTTTTTGATAGAAATAAAATCTTGACAAAATTTTCTATGGAAATAACATTTTGAAAAAAATTTCTATAGAAATAAAATTTCGGCGATTTCTTCCAAGAGGCTTCGGAGTTCAAATCTGGGGATCGGTTTATATGGGGGCTATATAAATTATGGACCGATATGGACCAATTTTTGCATGGTTGTTACAGGCCATATACTAACACTACGTGCCCAATTTCAACCGGATAGGATATTAAAAATACAAAAATTTTCTATAGAAGTAACATTTTGGCAAAATTTTCTATAAAAATGATTCGATAGAAATACAATTTTTCAAAAATTTTCTACAGAAATAAAATTTTTCAAAAATTTTCTGTTGTAATAAAATTTTCTGTAGATATAAAATTTTTCAATAATTTTCTAGAGAAATAAAAGTTTGAGAAAATTTCCGATAAAAATAATATTTTTACAAAATTTTCAACAGAAATAAAGTTGTGACAAGATTTTCTATAGAAAAATATTTCAAGAACTTTCTGTAGAAATAAAATGTTGACAAAATTTTCTATAGAAATAAAATTTTTCAAAAATTTTCTATAGAAAAAACAATTTTTCAAAAATTTTCTATGGGAATAAAACTTTTCAAAAATTTTCTATGGAAATAAAATTTTTCAAAAATTTTATATAGAAATAAGTTTTTTCAAAAATGTTCTAATAATTAAACTTTTGACAAAATTGTCTATAGAAATAAAATTTGAACAACATTTTCTGTAAACATAAAATGTTTCCAAAAATTTTCTCTAGAAATAAAATTTTGACAAAATTTCCTATAGAAATAAAATATATATCTATAGAAATATTTGACAAAATTTCGATGTTTTTTTTATAGAAATAAAATATTGAGAAAATTTTCTATAGAAATAAAATTTTGACAAAATTTCCTATAGAAATAAAATTTTGACAAAATTTCCTACAGAAATAAAATTTTTACAACATAGAAATATTTTTTTTTCAAAAATTTTCTATGGGAATAAAATTTTTCAAACATTTTTTTATAGAAATAAAAATTTTCAAAAAATTTCGATAGAAATAAAAATTTTTAAAAAATTTCTATAGAAATAAAATTTTTCAAAAAATTTTTTAGAAATATTTTTTTTTTAGAAATTTTCTTTAGAAATAAACTATGGATAAAATTAATTTTTAAATCGAAAAATGCTATTTGATTGACCTTTAGATCGTTTCCCATTTGTTATTCGCTCACACAAATTTTTTTTTCTGATTCAATCACGAAATTAATTGATCCAATTAATTTTTGAAATGTCTTCAATCGCAGAACTGATAGTATCAATTAAAAAATTATTTAATCCAATTAATTGATTAATTGATCCAATTAATTTTTGTGGGTGATTTTTTTTTTCAATTAAAAAATTTGTTGTATCAATTAAATTTTTAATTGAGTATTTTTTAAAACTCAATTAAGACTTTAATTGGAAAAATTTTCGTGAAATTTTATTGTGTGCTCTAACGAAGTTTGTTTTGAAGAAAAGTGTGGCTAATTGGATCTTCCCTCCCATCTTTCTCACTTCCACGAGGTTTTTTTAGTTCTAAACACCTTTAGCAGCAATACAAACAATATCGAAAAAATATTCGATTTTTAAACCCTCCACCGTTTGTAACACATCGAATCGGTGCATAATTATATATATCGATATCGGTGCATAATTATATATAGGCCCCATATAAACCGATCCCCAGATTTGACCTCCGGAGCATCTTGGAAGAGCAAAATTGTTCCCATTCGGTTGAAATTTGGTACGTGATGTTAGTATATGGTATCCAACAGCCATGCAGGAATTGGTTCCTATCAGTCCATAATTATATATAGCTCCCATATAAAGCGATCGCCAGATTTGACCTCCGGTGCCTTTTGGAGAAGCAAAATTCATCCGATCTAGTTGAAATTTGGTACGTGGTGGTAGTATATGATATTTAACAACCATGCCAAAAGTGGTCCATATCAGTCCATAATCATTTATAGCCCCCATATAAACTGATCCCGAGATTTGGTTTTGGAGCCTCTTGGAGGAGCAAATTTTATCCGAGTGAGTTGAAATTTGTGGATGCCAGTCTTTCGTAGAAGTTTCTAAGCAATCCATGGTGGTGGAACTTACGGCTGTATATACTTGTTTAAATTTACCTTTCGCCTGGACTGAGAATAGATTCGCGGACCATACAGTTTGTAAGCCAACACTCTGTCCATTGGACTACGTGGCTTTTATTGTCACCAACAGACAATTATCGCTATAGCCATCAACGCGCAAGCAACGCAAACAGTCAAACAGTTATATTAATATAGCATAGTTTTGGGCGGTTACGAGCCGATGCAAACAAAACTTTATTTAACAGAAACATACATTTAGTTAGCTACCGTGCAGCAATGGTTAGCATGCTCGCCTACAAAGGATCGTGGCTTCAATCCCTGTTGCGATCGAACACCAAAACAATTTTTTTTACATATATTCCTAAAACGTTCGGAAGATTCCGAAAAGATGTTCGACATTACATACTAATATATAAAATTTTTACTATGAAACTTCAAAATGTGTCTTATTAAAGACTTACGGCCATTTTCATGTATTTCCGTTAGACTTTAACTCCCAATTAACAGAAAGTAAAATCGAAATATCGAAATATCTTCTCTCCGGTTAACTTTAACTGAAAATTTTTTAGCAGTTAAGTTCCTAACTGGCATATGGAATATATAGACATGATGACAGACATGTCCATAGTGCGGTTTAAAAGTTCATTAGCTAACGTAGAACTAACGGAGCTTCCTGAAAATGGGGGTTAAAGTCAGAAAATAACAGAGTTTGATATGAACGAAATGGAATGTGTTTTTGTATTAAATGTTTTTTATTGTAAAAATAAAAATTTTGTAACAAAAACTGATTTTGGTGATAAAAGTATGAAATTTACGAAAAAATCTCTAATAAAATAAAAAGGTTTTCGGTACGTGTTTTTTATACCCTGCGCCACACTGTGGAACAGGGTATTATAAGTTAGTGCATATGTTTGCAACACCCAGGAGGAGACGATATAGACACATGGTGTCTTTGGCAAAAATGCTCAGGGTGGGCTCCTGAGTCGATATAGCCATGTCCGTCTGTCCGTGAACACATTTTTGTAATCAAAGTCTAGGTCGCACTTTTAGTCCAATCGACTTAAAATTTGGCACAAGTATGTGTTTTGGCTCAGAATAGATCCCAATTGATTTTGGAAGAAATCGATTCAGATTTAGATATAGCTCCCATATATATATTTCGCCCGATATGGACTTATATGGCCCCAGAAGCCAGATTTTACCCTAATATGCTTAAAATTTTGCACAAGAAGAACAATTAGTACTATAGTCAAGTGTGCCAAATTTTATTGAAATCGGTTCAGATTTAGATATAGCTCCCATATATATCTTTCGCCCGATTTACGCTCATATGACCACAGAGGCCAATTTTTAACTCCGATTTAGTTGAAATTTTCCACAGGGAGTAGAATTAGCATTGTAGCTTTGCGTGCCAAATTTAATTGAAATCGGTTCAGATTTAGATATATCTCCCATATATAGCTTTCGTCCGATTTACACTCATATGACCACAGAGGCCAATTTTTAACTCCGATTTAGTTGAAAATTTTCACAGGGAGTAGAATTAGCATTGTAGATATGCGTGCCAAATTTGGTTGATATCGGTTCAGATTTAGATATAGCTCCCATATATATGTTTTTCTGATTTCGACAAAAATGGTCAAAATACCAAAATTTTCCTTGTAAAATCGCCACTGCTTAGTCGAAAAGTTGTAAAAATTACTCTAATTTTCCCAAACTTCTAATACATATATATCTAGCGATAAATCATAAATAAACTTTAGTGAAATTTCCTTAAAATTGCTTCAGATTTAAATGTTTCCCATATTTTTTACTAACATTGTGTTCCACCCTAGTGCATTAGCCGACTTAAATTTTGAGTCTATAGATTTTGTAGAAGTCTATCAAATTCTGTCCAGATCGAGTGATATTTAAATGTATGTATTTGGGACAAACCTTTATATATAGCCCCCTACACATTTGACGGATATGATATGGTATCGAAAATTTAGATCTACAAAGTGGTGCAGGGTATAATATAGTCGGCCCCGTCCGACTTTAGACTTTTCTTACTTGTTTTTAAATTTTTTTTCTTTTCGTGTAGTAGCCACGTGCAATAGAAATCGAATTCTTCAATTTTTTTAAATAAATTGAAAATTCTACTAAATTTTTAAAATATGGAAAAATTTAATTATAATCCCTATTCGCACTTGAGATTCTTGGACGGTCCTTAGAGCTGTCAATGGGTTTGTCGTCGTCCCTATCTTTGGTATGGTTAAAAATATAGCCATATTATCGAAAACAGTGGCCATAACTGTCATTTAAAGAAATGCAAATGACGAGGACATGCGCACTATGAATTTCGACAAAATGATTAAATGGAGCTCCTATAAATCTTTGGACATTTTTCGCCTTTATGATATTATTAAAAATATAATACTGCAAATAAAAATTTAAATTATTTTCCTCGATTTATATTCCATCAGACATTCCTGATGAAACATGGATGACAAACACTGTGCTCACCTTAATATTATCCTATTGAGAATCCTGTGGATAGATGTGATTTTTTTTCTATCGCAACCCTTTTTTTTGCTTTTTGAGTAACTCTGTCAAGCGAGTTCATTTTTTTGGTTTGTGGGTTGTTTTTGTTTTTTTCTGATTTAGCCTAAAGTTGCTGAAAGGGGTTTCCATTGTTATGGAAACTGTGTTTTTGTTGTATCCTGCTCAAAGTCCTTAGACGTTATTCTGGTAATTTGCATTTTGTGTGGATTTAGTTGAGTCTAATAATTCTTTTTTTTTTGGACAAAAACTATTTCGTGTTTTTTTTTTGTGTGTCGTAGTGCATTGTGTGTCTAGAAGAGAGATGTGAATGCAGATGATGAGGATGACTATGATGGTGGTATTGATGTTGAATATGATGCCGTTGTGTGGGCTCTCCAAATGTTGGCATTTTTCCTTAGTCCTATGTCTAGTCTTTTTGTTTGCAATTGCATGTGTATGGGTGCGTGTGTGATTGAATACGTGTTCAATCCTTTGATATTTTATTTTTGAGTTATGGGTTCATATTTTTTTCAAATCCTTTTTCGTTTTTTCTTTTTTTTTTGTTGAACAAGTGAATATTCATGTGAATTATTTTTGGTATTATTGCTTTCGCTATTGTGCCATTCAAAGGGGTATGAATCATTGTCCTAGGCTATAGCCTTGTCTGCATTTTGTTGTTCCGGTTTGTATGTGTTTTTTTTTCATATTTTTTTCAAAAAGTATTCTTTGTTACCCAAAAAAAATATCAAAAAAAAACGTGGGTACTTTAACATGTGCTGAGGCAGAACTGTTGGATTTTTTTCAAACCAAAATTCGTTTCATTTTTTTTTTCTTTTTGGGAACGAAATACGGCATATCAGATTTTCTATGTATATTTACTGGGTAATTAGAAACCAGAAATCAAATATGAAAAAGGGAAAGATATTAAGCCATAGTCTATTTTAAATCCTTTTTGGAAGGAATCCTTTTTAGCCTATGCTGCCTAGACAATTTATGTTAGGCACGCGTTACTCTCACTTTCACATGAACTAATAAATGGGAGTTAAGACATTTTGTGAAAGGATATAGAGATTATTTAGAGGGGAATTGTTTTAGACAATTTCGGAGACATGACACATAAGGTGGCCTGTTAACCCATAAGGTGGCCTATTAACCCATAAGGTGGCCTATTAACCCATAAGGTGGCCTATTAGCCTATAGGGATTTTTTGAGAGACCAAAAATTAACTTCATCAAATCGAAAATTGGAGTTTCTTAAATGTTTTTAAAAAAATCGATTTTCGGAAACCGGATTTTATATTCACGGCTTTCGTATTGACAGCTTCGGAGACATTCATGTTTATTCTATCCCAGCAAAAAACGTCGCCAAAAAAGTAGTGAAAATATTCTTTTTGGATCCTGCAGTGGTGAAAAATTGACGCAGAAGCGATCAAGTTACCATGGGCTTGTCATACACAGAAAAAAAATTCACAAAAATTTTTATACCCTCCACCATAGGATGGTGGTATATTAACTTTGTCATTCCGTTTGTAACACATCGAAATATTGCTCTAAGACCCCATAAAGTATATATATTCTGGGTCGTGGTAAAATTCTGAGTCGATTTAAGCATGTCCGTCCGTCTGGTGAAATCGCGCTAACTTCCGAACGAAACAAGCTATCGACTTGAAACTTGCCACAAGTAGTTGTTATCGATGTAAGTCAGATGGTATTGCAAATGAGCCATATCGGACCACTTTTACGTATAGCCTCCATATAAACCGACCCCCAGATTTGGCTTGCGGAGCTTCTTAGAGAAGCAAATTTCATCCGATCCGGTTAAAATTTGGTACGTGGTGTTAGTATATGGTCTCAAACAACCATGAAAAAATTGGTCCATATCGGTCTATAATTATATATAGCCTCCATATAAACCGATCCCCAGATATGACCTCCGAAGTCTCTTGGAGGAGCAAAATTCATCCGATCCGGTTAAAATTTGATACGTGGTATTAGTATATGGTCTCAAACAACAATGCAGGAATTGGTCCATATCGGTTCATAATTATATATAGCCCCCATATAAACCGATCCCCAGATTTGACCTCTGGAGTCTCTTGAAGGAGCAAAATTCATTCGATCCGGTTGAAATTTGGTACGTATACGATCTCTAATAACCATGCATAAATTGGTCTATATCGGTCCATAATTATATATAGCCCCCATATAAACCGATCCCCAGATTTGACCTCCGGAGCCTCTTGGAGGAGCAAAATTCATCCGATCCGGTTGAAATTTGATACGTGGTGTTAGTATATGATCTCTAATAACAACGCAAAAATTGGTCCATATCGGTTCATAATTATATATAGCCCCCATATAAACCGATCCCCAGATTTCACCTCCAGAGCCTCTTGGAGGAGGAAAATTCATCCCATTCGGTTGAAATTTGGTATATAGCACTAGTATATGGCCGCTAACAGCCACGCAACAATTGGTCCATATCGGTCTATAGTTATATACACAGAGAATACAGATTGGTTGTGACAATCGAATTTATTGCCAACCTCCTTTTGGCAGTTGTAGCAACTACCAGTTGGCAGTTGTGTCACCCGACTGATTCGGTCGACACAACTAATACCACATATGGTGTTGGTTGGGTCTGCCGACGATATTGGTTGTGACTACCTTCATCATTCGGTTGTGTTGCCCAACCTAAATAATACTCATGACCAAATTAAAAATATATTTAAAATCAATTACTTCACAGTGAAATACTATATTTTAGTTTATTTACATATAGGTATAGTGGTACAAATAAATCCAAATACGCTAATGTAGATACAATTTTTTGCCTAGAATCTCTACTTATTGCATCAAAATGTATCCACACCCAGATTCTCAGAGCAAAACAAAATTTTTTGACGGTGAACATATAGCATGGTTGCCGCAACCCTCTTATTTTCTCGGACATTATATACCTGACTTCGACAGCATCAAAAATATATTGTGCTTTTTTATGGATATCAATAATTGAATATTCGTCCAGGACTAACATATATCGCTGGTTAACCAGGGTTGATTTTTTTGTCCAAGGTGGCGTCCAGAGTACATAGTGCTGCATAGCTTAAGAAATTAAGAAATAAAATTAGAAAGTTACGGGGTATAGGTATCACTGCTAGAGTTTATAAAACTACTTCCAAAACTTACCCACAATATCAATTCACATCAAAAATGGTCCACAGCTATTACCATATACAAAACGGCAGATTCAATGAAAAGTTAAAAACCACAGCTAATATTGTCATTCCTATCCTACATACAATATACATATATGCGTTTCTTTTTTAAACCAATTTGCAGCCTACAAAAATATGCCTTCCTTTGATAGTAAATAATTTGTTAAAATAAAAATGACATTTGAGAATTCATCATTCGGCATTCGGCTGAGAATACCAAATATCAGTTAGAACTACTAAATGACAGTTACGAAATTTATTTAAGGTAAGTCTTATCTATCGAATTCAAATAATTTTTTTCAAAAGAGAGGCAATTAGTTGCTACAACCATTTGTTTGTAATTACAAACGAAAATCTATTGAAATTATAATCAAATGATGTTAAAGACAGACAAACGCTTGTGATTGAAGGAAATAGATCAGCTAAACTGATATTTAATTCTGAGTGTACAATTTTCGTTAGTACAATTGATTTCCAAACAATTTGTTTTCTGTGTGTATCATATAGCCGATCGCCAGTCACTCAAAAATTGATCCATATCGCCAAAAATAATCTACCAAAATTTTATTTATATAGAACATTGTGTCAAATTTTTTTTCTATAGAAAATTTTGTCAAACTGAATTATATACGTATTTAATCGGTTTTTTTCTTTAATATATACCCCGTATGGACTAACTTACAATTAAGAAGACGGTTTTAGGTAGTTACACATGCCGATGGCAAGGTATCTGACCTTGCCCGGGGAGATCAAATCTGGGGATCGGTTTATATAGGGGCTATATATAATTATGGACCGATATGGACCAATTCCTGCATGTTTGTTGGAGATCATATTCTAACACCACGTATCAATTTTCAACGGAATCGGATGAATTTTGCTCATCCATGAGGCTCCGGAGGTCAAATCTGGGGATCGGTTTATGTGGGGGCTATATATAACTATGGACCGATGTGGATCAATTTTTGCATGGTTGTTAGATACCATATACTAACACCATGTACCAAATTTCAGCCGGATCGGATAAAATTTGCTTCTCTTAGAGGCTCCGCAAGCCAAATCGGGGGATCGATTTATATGGGGGATATATATAATTATGGACCGATGTGGACCAATGCACGGTTGTTAGATACCATATACTAACACCATGTACCAAATTTCAGCCGGATCGGATGAAATTTGCTTCTCTTAGAGGCTCCGCAAGCCAAATCTAGGGATCGGTTTATATGGGGGCTATATATAATTATGGACCGATGTGGACCAATTTTTGCATAGTTGTTAGAGACCATAACTTACACCATATACCAAATTTCAGCCGGATCGGATGAAATTTGGTATATGGTGTAAGGATGCTTCTCCTAGAGGCTCCGCAAGCCAAATCGGGGGATCGGTTTATATGGGGGCTATATACAATTATGGACCAATGTGGACTAATTTTTGCATGGTTGTTAGAGACCATATACTAACACCATGTACCAAATTTCAACCGGATCGGATGAATTTTGCTGCTCCAAGAGGCTCTGCGATCCAAATCTGAGCGTCGGTTTATATGGGGGCTATACGTAAAAGTGGTCCGATATGGCCCATTTTCAATACCATCCGACCTAAATGAATAACAACTACTTGTACCAAGTTTCACGTCGAAAGCTTGTTTCGTTCGAAAGTTAGCGTGATTTTAACAGACGGACGGACATGCTTAGATCGACTTAGAATTTAACCACGACCCAGAATATATATAATTTATGGGGTCTAAGAGCAATATTTCGATGTGTTACAAACGGAATGACAAAGTTAATATAACCCCCATCCTATGGTGGAGGGTACAAAAATATTTGTCGACTTTTAAAAGTAATATTCGGGAATATTGAAAACGCAGCATTTGAATTTATAGTGTCGGAGACATCCATGACGAAAATCTCTTGCAAAAATCAGAACTTAACTTAACTAACGTCGCTTTTTTTAAATTAAAAAAAAAAAACTCGAAATCGATTTTCTTAAATTTAAAAAATTGTCGAAAGTCTACTTTCCGACTTTTTCAAAATTTGGAAAAATATATTTTTCGATGTTCTCAAATGACTTTCTGCTTTTGCGATTGAAATTTTGACTTTTTGAAAATTTGAAAAAAAAAAATCGAAAATTTCATTTTCTTAAATTTTGAAAAAGTCCATCGTCGTTATTTTTCAAAAATTACATTTTTTTAATTTAAAACAAGTAAGGAAAGTCTAAAGTCGGGCGGAGCCGACTATATTATACTCTGCACCACTTTGAAGATCTAAATTTTCGATACCATATCACATCCGTCAAATGTGTTGGGGGCTATATAAAGGTTTGTCCCAAATACATACATTTAAATATCACTCGATCTGGACAGAATATGATACACTTCTACAAAATCTATAGACTCAAAATTTAAGTCGGCTAATGCACTAGGGTGGAACACAATATGTGAAACATTTAAATCTGAAGTAATTTTAAGGAAACTACGGAAAAGTTTATTTATGATTTATCGCTCGATATATATGTATTAGAAGTTTGGGAAAATTAGAGTCATTTTTACAACTTTTCGACTAAGCAGTGGCGATTTTACTAGGAAAATGTTGGTAATTTGACCATTTTTGTCGAAATCAGAAAACCATATATATGGTAGCTATATCTAAATCTGAACCGATTTCAACCAAATTAGGCACGCATAGCAACAATGTTAATTCTACTCCCTGTGCAAAATTTCAACTAAATCGAAGTTAAACATTGGCCTCTGTGGTCATATGAGTGTAAATCGGGCGAAAGCTATATATGGGAGCTATATCTAAATCTGAACCGATTTCTACCAACTTTGGCACGCAGAGCTACAATGCTAATTCTACTCCCTGTGCAAAATTTCAACTAAATCGGAGTTAAATATTGGCCTCTGTGGTCATATGAGTGTAAATCGGGCGAAAGCTATATATGGGAGCTATATCTAAATCTGAACCGATTTCAATAAAAATTGGCACACATGACTATATTACTAATTGTACTCCTAGTGCAAAATTTCAACCAAATTGGGCCAAAACTCTGGCTTCTGGTGCCATATAAGTCCATATCGGGCGCAAAATATATATGGAAGCTATATCTAAATCTGAACCGATTTCAACCAACTTTGGCACGCATAGCTACAATGCTAATTCTACTCCATATGCAAAATTTTAACTAAATCGAAGCAAAAAATTGGCCTCTGTGGGCAAATGAGTGTAAATCGTGCGAAAGCTCTATATGGGAGCTATATCTATGAACCGATTTGGCTGATATTTTGCAAGTTTTTCGAGACTCATAAAATATTCGGATGTACGGAATTTGAGGAAGATCGGTTGATATACGCGCCAATTATGACCAGATCGGTGAAAAATATATATGGCAGCTATATCTAAATCTGAACCGATTTTTTCCAAAATCAATAGGGATCGTCTTTGAGCCGAAACAGGACCATATACCAAATTTTAGGACAATCGGACTAAAACTGTGAGCTGTACTTTGCACACAAAAATACATCAACAGACAGACAGACGGACAGACAGACAGACGGACATCGTTAAATCGACTCCGAATTTAATTCTAAGCCGATCCGTATACAAAAAGGTTGGTCTATGATTACTCCTTCTTGCACACAGAAAACAAATTGTTTGGAAATCAATTGTACTAACGAAAATTGTACACTCAGAATTAAATATCAGTTTAGCTGATCTATTTCCTTCAATCACAAGCGTTTGTCTGTCTTTAACATCATTTGATTATAATTTCAATAGATTTTCGTTTGTAATTACAAACAAATGATTGTAGCAACTAATTGCCTCTCTTTTGAAAAAAATTATTTGAATTCGATAGATATGACCTACCTTAAATAAATTTCGTAACTGTCATTTAGTAGTTCTAACTGATATTTGGTATTCTCAGCCGAATGCCGAATGATGAATTCTCAAATGTCATTTTTATTTTAACAAATTATTTACTATCAAAGGAAGGCATATTTTTGTAGGCTGCAAATTGGTTTAAAAAAGAAACGCATATATGTATATTGTATGTAGGATAGGAATGACAATATTAGCTGTGGTTTTTAACTTTTCATTGAATCTGCCGTTTTGTATATGGTAATAGCTGTGGACCATTTTTGATGTGAATTGATATTGTGGGTAAGTTTTAGAAGTAGTTTTATAAACTCTAGCAGTGACACCTATACCCCGTAACTTTCTAATTTTATTTCTTAATTTCTTAAGCTATGCAGCACTATGTACTCTGGACGCCACCTTGGACAAAAAAATCAACCCTGGTTAACCAGCGATATATGTTAGTCCTGGACGAATATTCAATTATTGATATCCATAAAAAAGCACAATATATTTTTGATGCTGTCGAAGTCAGGTATATAATGTCCGAGAAAATAAGAGGGTTGCGGCAACCATGCTATATGTTCACCGTCAAAAAATTGTGTTTTGCTCTGAGAATCTGGGTGTGGATACATTTTGATGCAATAAGTAGAGATTCTAGACAAAAAATTGTATCTACATTAGCGTATTTGGATTTATTTGTACCACTATACCTATATGTAAATAAACTAAAATATAATATTTCACTGTGAAGTAATTGATTTTAAATATATTTTTAATTTGGTCATGAGTATTATTTAGGTTGGGCAACACAACCGAATGATGAAGGTAGTCACAACCAATATCGTCGGCAGACCCAACCAACACCATATGTGGTATTAGTTGTGTCGACCGAATCAGTCGGGTGACACAACTGCCAACTGGTAGTTGCTACAACTGCCAAAAGGAGGTTGGCAATAAATTCGATTGTCACAACCAATCTGTATTCTCTGTGTGGCGTTATATACAAATGCACAAACTTATTATACCCTGTACCACAGTAGTGGTGAAGGGTATAAATATAGTAGATTTAATTTAATTTTGAAAAAGCCAACTTTTGCAAAATCGCCTTTTTCTAATTTGAAAAACATTGTAAATCGATTTTCATCGAATTTGAAAAAAGTCGACTTTTTCTAAAGTCTACTTTTCAATTTTTTTCCAACTGTGGAAAACTAGATTTGTAGACTTTCTAAAATGACTTCCTATTGTACGATTTTTGAAAACTGCTTTGAAAAATTTGACAAGTCACTGCCTCCAAATTGACAGCTGTAAACTGAATTTTAAAAATTCGAAAAATTCGAATTTTTGATTCTCACTACATGTTTGAGCTGATCATATTTCTTATTTTATGAGACTCTTAGAAAAATATGTAGATGGTTTAACAGCTACTGACACATGTTACTAAATTTAAGTATATTTCATTTTTCCATGCATCTTGCCTCAGCTAACTGTAAGAGAGATAAGAACAACCCGGCCAAGGTTTGTATAACAAAATTAACAAAAAAAAAAAATTCAAAAAGTTTAACTCCATGAAAGGATAAGAAAATCCTTTTGCAAACTCTCACGAACACATGCAATACTCATCAGTGATGCTGCTGCTGCTGATGTTGCTTGTTTATCTGTGGCATGCAAATGTTAATGTTAATCACAATAATTTATGAAGCTTACAGCTCAGTAGCAGTGAAGTTGTCAGAGATCAAGAAGAGAAGCAAACAGAGACACAGGCACACAGGAACACACGCTTTGGCATTAACAAACCAAACTCCACTTTAGACTAAAACCCCTAAAAGTAGACTATACAGGACGAAGAAAAAAACAAAGAAAGCAAGCAGAGACACACTATGTGCCACGGGAAAAAAAGCACAGATGAGCATTTTAAAGGATAAAGTATTACAAAAAAAATTATAGCAATGGTATAGAGAAAAAAAATTACTCCTGATGGCAATGAGTTTTTTTTCCTACTTCACAAACTGGCTGGCAGCGTCGGGTAAAGTTTTTTTTTCGTTGTTGTTCTTCTAATGTGGTAGACGACATGCGAGGGGTGACTTCTACCATCCTCCGGTTTTTTTGGTACAGATTTCTTCTACTGGCATTGTGGCCTCTTTTCGTCCCCCCAACCAACCAAAAAAACAAAAAAAAAACAACAACAACAACAAACCTTCATAAATGAGATACTGAACAACAACGGCAACATTTTACATTTAAAAGTGCTTTTTGTAGATTTCATTATTAATTTGAAAAATATGCAAGAGATAAGAGTTAAGCATGAAGCAAAATGAAGCCTTTGAGAGTTGAGATAGAAAATGAGAAGATATGAACAGCAGCACTGTATCCGCTAGCAATGTTCCAAATTCAATACTCTGTACTGTTGTCAGCGTTGACGTAAAGGAAATGAGGATATTATAAAGGAGTATGGTGTGCCGAAGAAATCTACTTCTTATGATGGCATCATAATGAAGGAAAATGAGTACGAGTAAAGATATCTATTGATTTTCTTGGAATGTTGTGTTCCCCCCCCCCCCCCCCAAAAAAAATACATAAAAAAATTGCAAGGGGTTTCACACGAATATCTTATATACGCAATTTATGGATGTCTTTAAAAGCTCTTAAAGATAATATTCTTTGAAAAGTTTTGTATTTTTTTTCTTATGGTATACCTTTTGGGATACATCTTAATTGCCAACAAATTTTGTTGTATACCTTAAGGGGGTAAATTTATTGCCAGTCGTTAGAAGAATACTTAGTTAAGGATTGCTATGCAAAATATGGACAAGCAATAATGGTTCTGAGTCCGGCCAGTCTGAAGCTCATATAAATTCCATGATGGATTTAAAAGGATCTGGATTTAAGGATATGTTATAGAAAATTAAAGAAAACAAGTATAAACGGCCGTAAGTTCGGCCAGGCCGAATCTTATGTACCCTCCACCATGGATTGCGTAGAAACTTCTACGAAAGACTGTCATCCACAATCGAATTACTTGGGTTGTGGTATCTTAAATCGTTTTCTAGTTAGTCCATACGTGGTATACATTAGACAAAAACAAGTATGTGTAGGTAAGTCTACAAATAATTACGAATCGATATGGACTTTTGCACGGTACGTAGGGAGCCAGAATTGAAATATGGGGGTCGCTTATATGGGGGCTACATACAATTATTGATATGGACCAATTTTTTTGTGATTGGGGATCGATTTATCTGAGGGCTATATATAACTATAGACCGATATGGACCTAATTAGGCAGGGTTGTTAACGGCCATATACTACCACAATGTACCAAATTTCAACTGACTCGGATGAAATTTGCTCCTCCAAGAGGCTCCACAACCAAATCTCGAAATCGGTTTATATGGGGGCTATATATGATTATGGACTGATATGGACCACTTTTGGCATGGTTGTTAAATATCATATACTACCACCACGTACAAAATTTCAACCAGATCAGATGAATTTTGCTTCTCCAAAAGGCACCGGAGGTCAAATCTGGGGATCGGTTTATATGGGTGCTATATATACTTATGGACTGATATGAACCAATTCCTGCATGGTTGTTGGATACCATATACTGACATCACATACCAAATTTCAACCGAATCGGATGAAGTTTGCTCTTCCAAGGGGCTCCGGAGGTCAAATCTGGGGATCGGTTTATATGGGGGCTATATATAATTATGGACCGATTTCGACCAATTTTTGTATGGGAGTTTGAGGCCATATATTAACACTACGTACCAAATTTCAACTGAATCAGATGAATTTTGGTCTTCCAAGAGGCTCCGGAGGTCAAATCTGGTGATCGGTTTATATGGGGGCTATATATAATTATGGTCCGATGTATACCAATTTTTGCATGGTTGTTAGACACCATATACTAACACCATGTACCAAATTTCAGGCGGATCGGATGAAATTTGCTTCTCTTAGCGGCCTCGCAAGCCAAATCGGGGGATCGGTTTATATGGGGGCTATATATAATTATGGACCGATGTCGACCAATTTTTGCATGGTTGTTATAGACCATATACTAACACCATTTACCAAATTTAAGCCGGATCGGATGAAATTTGCTTCTCTTAGAGGCCTCGCGAGCCAAATCGGGGGATCGGTTTATATGGGGGCTATATGTAATTATGGACCGATGTGGACCAATTTTTGCATGATTGTTAGAGACCATATACCAAGACCATGTACCAAATTTCAGCCGGATCGGATGAAATATGCTTCTCTTAGACACTCCGCAAGCCAAATCTGAGGGTCCCTTTATATAGGGGGCTATACGTAAAAGTGATCCGATATGGCCCATTTGCAATACCATCCGACCTACATCAATAACACTACTTGTAGTCGCTTGTTTCGCTCGGAAATTAGCGTGATTTCAACAGATAGACGGACGGACGGACATGCTTAGATCGACACAGAATTTCACCACGACCCAGAATATATACTTTATGGGGTCTTAGAGCAATATTTCGATGTGTAGCAAACGGAATGACAAAGTTAATATACCCCCCATCCTATGGTGGAGGGTATAATTAAAATTAAGGATTTAAGAATATGTTATAATAGGTTAAAGATTGGACGTTTGGATAGATACAGACCACCAGAAGTCGGGAATTTAATCAAGAATTTCAACCTGAAGTCTGAATTCCCTCACATTTATTAATGGCGATCCTGAACTTTAATTGAAAATAAATCATTCAACAATTAGATAAAAACGATTAAAATAAATATTGACGTTTTGAAGATCTACAAACACGGAAACTTGTTTTTTTTTTTTAAATCCTTATGATAAAGTAAACCCTCAAGCCCTTTTCCAAGCATGGTGAGGGGGCGGCGGTGAGAAAACATTTTCGTAAAATTACAAAGCAAAAGTCAAAGATGGTGTTTACATATCAATCAAATATTGGCACACAAATAATAACAACACACTAAAGATATATTTGGACCAAAACAGGACACATGCCACATGCATGTGACTAACTGCATGGTCACACGGAAACACACGCATACATACAAGCAAAAGGAAAATAAGAAATTGCCCACAAAAAAAAAATAAGTGAAAGTAAATCCATCACACACACACATGCACGTAGTTTCAGACACACAAATAAACAAATCCCCGCTCCCGTTAACTTAAAAACAAATTTGCCAAATAAAAGAGCTTGAGTGGTATACACGATGAACGCCAACGGAAAGCTAAAGTAACCGGAAAACGGAAGTGGCCTTATTTCAAAGACAAACCTTAAGCTTTTCAAACTTACACACAAACACACACACACACATATTCATATGTGGATCCCAGCCCATTGAGTTCGGTAATAAACTACTCGCCTCAGCACAAGATTTGTAGTTATGGCAATGACCGAAAACCAATGTAAAACATTCACTAACTATGCTTCGATAAAAAAAACAAGTTGAGACAAAAAGTGAAAACCGGAATATTTTTTTTTTTGCTTATGGCAATGGAGGCCTACAGTGAGAGGAATGGAAGAAGGGTCCAAGATTTCAGGCACAGTGTTTAGATTAATTAAAAATAAAATAGAATTTGGTATAGCAAGTTTTGTCAAAATTTTATTTCTATAGGAAATTTTTTCAAAAATTCATTTCTATAGAAAATTTTGTCAAAATGTTAGTTCTATAAAAATTTAATTTCTTACGAAAATTTTGTTAAAATTTAATTTTGTCAAAATTTTATTTTTTACGAAAATTTTGTCAAAATTTTATTTCTATAGGAAATTTTGTCCAAATTTAATTTTTAAGGGAAATTTTATCAAAATTTTTCTTTCTATAGGAAATTTTGTCAAAATTTAATTTTTAACGGAAATTTTGTCAAAAATTTATTTTTAAGGGAAATTTTGTCAAAATTTTATTTCTATAGGAATTTTTTATCAAAATTTCATTTCTATAGGATTTGTATTTTAAATTTCATTTCTATAGGAAATTTGGTTAACATCTTATTTCTATCAACTATTTATATATTTTTTATAGGAATTTTTATTTCAAATGAAAATTTTTTTGAAATTTATTTCTAACGAAATTTTGTCAAAATTTTATATCTATAGGAAATTTTGTCAAAATTTCATTTCTATAATAAATTTTGCCAGAATTTCATCTCTATAGCTAATTTTGTCGATTTTTCTTCTGTAGGTAATTTTGTCAAAATTTGTTGAAATTTATTTCTAACGAAATTTTGCCAAAATTTTATATCTATAGAAAATTTTGTCAAAATTTCATTTCTATAATAAATTTTGTCAGAATTTCATCTCTATAGTAAATTTTGTCAATAGCCAATTTTGTCAAATTTTTTTTATAGGAATTTTTAATTCAAACGAATATTTTGTTGCAATTTATTTCTAACGAAATTATGTCAAAATTTTATATCTAAGGGAATTTTGTCATAATTTCATTTCTATAACAAATTTTGTCAGAATTTCATCTCTATAGTAAATTTTTTCGATTTTTTTTCTGTAGGAAATCTTGTCAAAATTTTTTTATAGGAATTTTTAATTCAAACGAATATTTTGTTGCAATTTATTTCTAACGAAATTATGTCAAAATTTTATATCTATAGGAAATTTTGTCAAAATTTCATTTCTATAACAAATTTTGTCAGAATTTCATCTCTATAGTAAATTTTTTCGATTTTTTTTCTGTAGGAAATTTTGTCAACATTTTTTTATACACCCTCAAAAAAAATCGCTTCTTTAACATATGTTCCAAACATATTTTGCAGGAAGCACATATATTATTGCATACTGCCGAAACATTAATATGTTTGTTTTATGTGAACATATTATATGTTTGGAAGCATTTTGAGCCAAAAATATTATATGCTTGGAAGAATTTTTCCCAAACACGATTGTGCTCATTCCCTAACATACTCGTAATTTTCAAATTTTTTAGTTATTGGCACCTTTTTCTGTAATACAAATAATGTTGAAGAAATTATTCACTTTTATAAATTTTTTAAATTTTACCTTTCGCCTGCACGGAGAATCGAACCGAGGACCATACAGTTTGTAAGCCAACACACTATCCACTGCGCTACGTAGCTGTTATAGTCACCAGTAGATAATTATCGTTTTAAGTTACATTTATATAGCATAGTTTGCAGCGCCCACGAGCCCATGCAAACATTACATTATTTAACAGAAACATACATTTGTTTGCCACGTGGAGCAGTGGTTAGCATGTCTGCCTTGCATGCAAAGGGTCGTGGGTTCAATCCCTGCTCCGACCGAACTTTTTTTTTTTTTTTAATTTACACATTTATATTTATACTATATTAAATTTTTTTAAATGAAACTTCGAAATGTGCGTTATTAAAGATTTATAGTCAGTAACAGTGCTTGATATAAACGAAATTGACTGATTTTTGGATAAAATATTATTTTTTATTGCAAAAATAACAATATTGTAATAAAAAACTGTTTTTGGACAAAACTTTAAAATTTGGAAGGAATTCAAAAACTAACAAAAGAAGAACGTGGAGTCGAGTATAAACATACATACATAATTTTATAATATAAACATACATTTATTTAGGAGTGAACAGTTTTTTACTAGCATTTAACACCATCGCTCTAAAATTCCTTTTATTTTTCTTTAATAATTCATTTTAAAGAAAATAAACTTTTTAAATTGTTTTAGCTGTAAAACTCGAACTTAATGCCCGCTTTTATATTTGATGGTGTCCGTCAACTCCTCGTGGACTACTAAAGAGGAACTAAAATTTGTTTTTTTACATTTTACTGTGTAATTTTTCACTATTTCCTCCTTATTTCATTTTACTGTCCCAACTCTAAAAAGTGTATAATGCCCTTTCGCTATTTTTATGAAGACCCCTGATTTCTTTTAACGAACCAAGAAAAAAATTGTGCCCATAATGCCAAAATGATAAACAAAACACTTGTCCATACATACATAAAATGCTGCTCTCAAGGCGAAAACATATGCTGTTTGTTTTTCAAATGTCTATTCTCTTGGTTCCGAATGTCTATTCTCTTTATTCAAATTAAATAATATTTAGACTTAAGCATATAAAATGTTTGGCCTTATCATAAAACAGTTTTCCGAAGCAACATACAAGCGGTTTCACAGAAATTGTTCTCTTTTGACTCTTTTGCTGTGTTATATTGATATCTTTCGTCAACTCTCCCGGTTTCCATCTCTATTTCTCTCTATACTCTCTCTGTCGCTTTGAATAAAATATCACAACATATGTATGTTTAGTCGAAATTTGTAAATTTATATATGTTTGTATTCACACATATGATTTTTATGAAACATTCATGCCCCAAACATAATATATTCTAACATATTAACATAGATGTCCCAAACATTTAGTGTTAGTTTAGGAACATTACATGTTCGCACTTAAATATATTGTGGTTTAAAATCGTGCCCGAAACACATTTTGTTTATATCGGAACATATGAAAAACATATTTTTCTAACAGTGTAGGAATTTTTATTTCAAACGAAAATTTTGTTGAAATTTATTTTGTCAAAATTGTACTTCTATAGAAAATTTTGTCAAAATTTTTTTTCTATAGAAAATGTTGTAAAAATTTTATTTCTATGGAAAATTTTGTAAAAATTTTATTTCTTTAGACAGTTTTGTCAAAATTTTATTTCTATAGAAAATTTGCTAAAACTTTACTTCGATAGAAAATTTTGTCAAAATTTTATTTCTGTAGAAAATTTTGTTAAAATTTTATTTCTATAGAAAATTTTGTCCAAATTTTATTTCTATAGAAAATTTTCTCAAAATTTTATTTCTATAGAAAATTTTGTCAAAATTTCATTTCTATAATAAATTTTGTCAGAATTTCATCTCTATAGTAAATTTTGTCGATTTTTTTCCTGTAGGAAATTTTGTCAAAATTTTTTTTATAGGAATTTTTATTTCAAACGAAAATTTTGTTGAAATTTATTTTGTCAAAATTGTACTCCTATAGAAAATTTTGACAAAATTTTATTTCTATAGAAAATTTTGTCAAAATTTCATTTCTATAGTAAATAAATTTGACAAATATTCTTTTCCTCTGTTGTTGAAGCTACTCTTGTGGTTTAGTCAACGCAATGGTTTTAAAGCTGAGATCAAAACAACAAATATGATTGAAGTACAAACCTACAATAAAAAACAAAACACTAATAATTTTATTTTTATGAAAAAAATTGTCAAAATTTCATTTCTATAAAATTTTAAATTTTGTCAAAATTTTATTTTTATAGAACATTTTGTCAAAATTTTATTTCTATAGAAAATTTTGTCATAATTTTATTTCTGTAAAAAAAAATTGTCAAAATTTATTTCTGTAGGAAATTTTGTCAAAATTTTATTTCTAGACAATGTTGCAAAAATTTTCTATAGGATTTTTTTTTCAAAATTTCTTTTCTATAGGCAATTTTCTATAGGAAAATTTGTCAAATTTAATTTCTATAGGAAATATTGTCAAAATTTTATTTCTATAGAAAATCTTGTAAAAATTTTATTTCTTTAGACAATTTTGTCAAAATTTTATTTCAATAGAAAATGTTGTCAAAATTTTATTTCTATAGAAAATATTGTCAAAATTTTATTTCTATAGGAAATATTCTCAAAATTTTATTTCTATAGAAAATTTTGTCAAAATTTTATTTCTATAGAAAATGTTGTAAAAATTTTATTTCTTTAGACAATTTTGTCAACATTTTATTTCTATAGAAAATTTTGTCAAAATTTTATTTCTATAGAAAATGTTGCCAAAATTTTATTTCTAAGGAAAATGTTGTAAAAATTTTATTTCTTTAGACAATTTGGTCAAAATTTTATTTCTATAGAAAATGTTGTAAAAATTTTATTTCTATCGAAAATTTTGCCAAAATTTTATTTCTATAGAAAATGTTGTCAAAATTTTATTTCTATAGGAAATATGGTCAAAATTTTATTTCTATAGGAAATATTGTCAAAATTTTATTTCTATAGGAAATATTGTCAAAATTTTATTTCTAGACAATGTTGCAAAAATTTCCTATAGGATTATTTTTTTTGCAAAATTTCTTTTCTATAGGCAATTTTTTCAAAATTTTATTTCTATAGGACATTTTGTCAAAATGTCATTTCTATAGGAAATTTTGTCAAAATTTAATTTCTATCGGAAATATTGTCAAAATTTTATTTCTATAGATAATTTTGTCAAAATTTTATTTCTATAGAAAATGTTATAAAAATATTATTTCTTTAGAAAATTTTGTAAAAATTTTATTTCCATCAAATATTTTGTTAAACTTTTGTTTCTATAAAAATTTTGTCAAAATTTTATTTCTATAGGAAATTTTTAAAGAAATTTTATTTCTTTAGAAAATTTTGCCAAAATTTTATTTCTATAGAAAATTTTGTCAACATTTTATTTCTATAGGAAATTTTGTCATAATTTTATTTCTATAGAAAATGTTGTCAAAATTTCGTTTCTATAGAAAATTTTATCAAAAATTTCATTTCTATAGAAAATTTTGCCAAAAATGTTATTTCTGTAGAAATTTTTGTCAAAAATTTTATTTCTTTAGAAAATTTAGTCATCATTTTATATCTATAGAAAATTTGTCATAATTTTTTTTCTGTATAAAAATTGTCAAAATTTAATTGTATAGAAAGTTTGGTTAAAATTTTTTTGTTATACAATATTTTTTTTACAATTTTATTTCTATAGAAGAATGTGCAAAATCTATCAAAACATCAAGAATTCCACCAATCTAACAAGCAGTAAAAAATTTACGATTTTTGGTAGATTTCTACCAACTGTAAATCATTTGCATATATTTCAGCACCCAATCAGCGAGGAGATGACGTTGCTGATATAGCCAAATAACAGTTGTGATATACCGAATTCTAAAGAACGGCAAGGAATGATCAGACTTGCACTGAAATAAAATATTTATTTTCTGAAGAATAAAATTTTATACAAACGATTTTTTTTTATCAAATGACAAAATCTAATAGCTTGGAAATTGACAGCTAGCGAAACAAGGTTATTACAAGTAACAACCTTTTGTTGAAAAAGCCTTTATATCGGTCATATATAATTTCATTTTATTGACCTTTTTCTCGTATAAAAATAGTTTTGATCAAAAAGTTTCAAGAAAAAATGTTTGTAAAACACTGTCATTATTGGCATATATGGATAGATATGTATGGTTTTGACTTATTTGTTGCGTGTGTGCGCCTCTGTTTGCATAAAGTATTTAAGCCTTAAAAAAGTTGTTACCTCTAACTATACCACCCACTAACGCCCAAACGAGATGATATAGAACTCCCACATGTTCACAACACAACAACACATTCACAAAATCACTTTACCCCAAAGACCGTAAGGCAACACAAAACGAACGAGTCAGGAAAGCTGGGAGTGAGTTGTGATTTTAAAGGTCACTATGGGCAAAGTCCTTTTGAATGAGTATTGCGATGTGTTTGTGTCTGGGGGGCAAAAAATTTGTTAAGGGGCAGGGGGTATTTCCGGTTGCGTAGCCAGGAAAAAATCACTCTCATCCAAAACACTATCCCACACGTGGATTGTGCGTTTTTTCTCGTATTGGCCAACAATATTTGAAGATGAGTTGTGCGTGTGTGTGAGTGAGCAGGGTTTGAGGGAGTGGTAAGTCGGGATTATTCACAGGTACAAATCAATTTGCCAATTGACAATTATTTCAAATGTTTTTCTTTTCCATTTAGTATTTATATTTTTTTTTGTTGGGGGGGGATGAGGAATTTCACCTTTCCACTTTGAGCCTCTACCAGTACACAGAGACACAAATAAGAAAACAAACTATTCACACGTGTATCATGGACATTGACATGTGTAGTGAAATTGACTTACGAGTACAGTGGAGCATAATTTCTATGGCTATGAAGTCCTTCACGCAGAAAAGGAATGTAATCACATCAAATATATTCCATGAGTGAAATGTTTTTTTTTTTATTTGGAAATATGGAAAAGTTTTGCCGAAAATAATATTTTTTTCTCGCCAAATCAAATACAGTGAAACCTCCCAGAATTGGACTCACACGGTCACCTAAATTTTGTCCACATTTAAAGATGTCCCGTTATGAGAGGTTAATTTAATATAGCAAACGTCTCAAAATAATTGTCCCCTTTAGAGAAGTGTCCGGATTTTAGAGTGTCCAAGTTTGAGAGGTTTCCCTAAACATAGCTTCCGAGAAAATAACATGATTGCGACTAACATGGTGTCCGTTTAAAAATAACATTTTGCTCTTGAAGCACGTTTGAGATAATCCTATTTCTTCTCTGGATTTAGGACTTGCTGTACAACATTTGTATACCCTCCACCATAGGATGGAGGGTATATTATCTTTGTCATTCCGTTTGTAACACATCGAAATATTGCTCTAAGGCCCCATAAAGTATATATATTCTGGGTCGTGGTGAAATTCTGAGTCGATCTAAGCATGTCCGTCCGTCCGTCCGTCTGTCTGTTGAAATCACGCTAATTTCCGAGCGAAACAAGCTATTGACTTGAAACTTGTAGTTTCAAAACAAGTAGTTTTTTATTGATGTAGGTCGGATGAACCATATCGGTTCACTTTTACGTATAGCCCCCATATAAACAGATTTTTTAGGATTTGGATGGAGTTTTTGATGTTTTGGTGTTGGTCACGAATTAACTTCCTTTTTTTCTATGGAAAAAAATTGATCAAATTTTTGATAGAAATAAAATTAAGACAAATTTTTCAATGGAAATAAAATTTTGAAAAAAATTTTCGATAGAAATAAAATTTTGACAAAATTTCCTATAGAAATAAAATTTTGACAAAATTTTCTATAGAAATAAAACTTTCTGAAGAAATAAAATGTTGACAACATTTTCTATAGAAATAAAATTTTGATAAAATTTTATATAGAAATAAAATTTTGACAAAATTTTGTATAGAAATAAAATTTTCTATGGAAATAAAAAATTTTGACAAAATCTTCTTTAGAAATAAAATTTTGACAAAATAAAATTTAAAAAAATTTTCTATGGAAATAAAATTTAGACAAAATTTTTCTATACAAATAAAATTTTGAAAAAATTTTCTATCGAATTAAAAATTTTTCGAAAAAAAAACATTATTTCTATCGAAATAAAAATTTGACGAATTAACCTTTTTTTCGTTCTAGGACGCTTAGTTTAGGAGATATGAGTACAAGAAGTTTTACATATAAAAATTTGGATTTTTTTAGGATTTTGATGGAATTTTTTATTTTTTTGGGGGTGGTCACGAATTAACTTCCATTTTTTCTATGAAAATAAAATTTTGACAAAATTTTCTAAAGAAATAAAATTTTGAGAAAATTTTCTATAGAAATAAAATTTTGGTAAAATTTTCTATAGAAATAAAATCTTGACAAAACTTTTTATAGAAATAAATTTTTGACAAAATTTTCTATAGAAATAAAATTTTGACAAAATTTTTTATAGAAATAAAATTTTGACAAAATTTTCTATAGAAATAAAATTGTGACAAAATTTTCTATCGAAACAAAATGTTGACAAAAATTTTCTATATAAAATTTTGACAAAGTTTTGTATGGGAATAAAATTTTCTATGAAAATAAAATTTTGACAAAACTTTTTATAGAAATAAAATTTTAACAAAATTTTCTATAGAAATAAAATTTAGACAAAAATTTTCTATAGAAATAAAATTTTGACAAAGTTTTCTATAGAAATAAAATTTTTACAAAAATTTTCTATAGAAATAAAATTTTGACAAATATTTTATTGATATAAAATTTTCTATAGAAATTAAATTTTGTCAAAAATTTTCTATGGAAATTAAATTGTGACGAAATTTTTTATAGAAATAAAATTTAAAAAATAATAACAAAATAAAATGTTGACAAAATTTTCTAAGAAATAAAATTTTGACAAAATTTTCTATAGATATAAAATTTTCTATAGAAATTAAATTTTGTCACAAATTTTCTATGGAAATAAAATTGTGACGAACTTTTTTATAGAAATAAAATTTAAAAAATAATTTCTATGGAAATAAAATTTTGACAAAATTTTCTGTAGAAATAAAATGTTGACAAAAGTTTTCATAGAAATAAAATTTTGACAAACATTTCTATGGAAATAATATTTTGAAAAAATTTTCTATAAAAATAAAATTTTGACAAAATCTTTTTTAGAAATAAAGTTTTAAAAATTTTTTATAGAAATAAAATTTTGACAAAATTTTCAATAGAAATAAAATTGTGACAAAGTTTTCTATAGAAATAAAATTTTGACAAAATTTTCTATCGAATTAAAAATTTTTCGAAAAAAAAAATATTTCTATCGAAATAAAAATTTGACGAATTAACCTTTTTTCGCTCTAGGACGCTTAGATTAGAAGATATGAACAAAAGTTTTTCATATAAAAATTTTGGTTTTTTAGGATTTGGATGGAATTTTGGATTTTTTGGGGGTGGTCACGAATTAACTTCCTATTTTCCTATTGAAAAAAAAAACAAAACAATTTTTTGATAGAAATAAAATTTTTACAAAATTTTCTATATAACTAAAATTGTGACGAACTTTTTTATAGAGATAACATTTTAACAAAATTTTCTATAGAAATATAATTTTGATTAAATTTTCTATAGAAATGAATTTGAAAAATTTTGAAAAAGTTTTCTATCGCAATAAAAATTTTTGGAAAAAAAATTTATTTCTATTGAAATAAGAATTTGATGAATTAACCTTCTTTTCGCTCTAAGAATCTTAGTTTAGGAGATATGAGCAAAAGAAGTTTTTCATATAAACATTTTGATTTTGTAGGATTTGGATGGAATTTTTGATTTTTTGGGGGTGGTCACGAATTAATTTCCTTTTTTCTATTGAAAAAAAAATTGACAAAATTTTTGATAGAATAAAATTTTGACAACATTTTCTATAGAAATACAATTTGGACAAAATTTTTTTATGGAAATAAAAATGTGACAAACTTTTTTATAGAAATAAAATTTTAACAAAATTTTCTATAGAAATAAAATTTTGATTAAATTTTCTATGGAAATAAAATATTGACAAACATTTTCTATAGAAATAAAATTTTGACAAAATTTTCTATAGAAATAAAATTTTGACAAAATTTTCAATGGAAATAAAATTTTGACAAAATTTTCAATGGAAATAAAATTTTGATAAATTTTCTATAGAATTACATTTTTGACAAATTTTCTATGGAAATAAAATTTTGACAAAGTTTTCTATCAAAATAAAATTTTGACAACATTTTTTATGGACAAAAAAAATTTTGACACAATTTCTTATATGAATAAAATTTTAACAAAATTTTCTATATAAATAAAATTTTGACAATTTTGACAAACATTTTCTATGAAAATAATATTTTGACAAAATTTTCCATAGAAATAAAATTTTGACAAAGTTTGCCATCAAAATAAAATTTTGACAACATTTTCTATGGACAAAAAAATTTTGACAAAACTTTGTATATAAATAAAATTTTCACAAAATGTTCTATATAAATAAAATTTTGACAAACATTTTCTATGGAAATAATATTATGACAAAATTTTCTATAGAAATAAAATTTTGACAAAATTTTCTATAAAAATAAAATTTTGACAAAATTCCTTAATCTTCATGTCCAATAAACTCGTAAGAAAATTTTAAATTTATGTAAATTAAAACTTAAATTTTTTATTTATTTTTTTTAATTGTATGTTACAACGATGTATTACAAGAGGATTGGAAGGGTTTTTATATCCCCCATCACCATATTGATGGGTGATGTGTGATGTGTATAAAAATATTTTTTTTTATCCCACTGTATCCACACCCATTACACCGTCATCTATTGATTTTGTTTGATGTATGCCCAGTGCCAATCACTGAGTACATATGGTCACTTGAAACGGAAGTTCAATTCGTTCGATTCAAATGAATATGGTATGGTATGTATGCCAATGTATGTCTGTGTGTGCGTGAGTGACACAAGCCCATGAGGACAGTCAGTTGAGATCACTTCATAGTGGTAAAACGACAAAGGACTATGGATGGCTACAAGCATGTGTCAACTGCAGACAAAATGAATAAGAGAATCGATTAAAAATCGATTTTCTGATAAAACACGGAAGTGTTCACACACACGCATGCAAACTCTCTCATACATATGAGCACGTGAAGTGTTCAAGGCAAAAAGTGGCCTAATTCAAACAGCTGTAAGTATTACACTCACGGAAAATGTCCTTGTATTTAAAAAAATGTTGACCTTTATTTAAAGATTATGGTATTGATTTCGAGTCAGACATGGCTTTATTAAAATTAATATAAATTAAATAATTGATAGAAAATCTAAAAAATACAAGGCGCATTTAAGGGTTAATTAGACAATTTTTTGAAATTTTATTTGATATTAAAGTAAACATCTATTACATTTTTAACTTAAAAAATAAAAAAAAAAAATAATATTTGAAATGTTCAGAAAAAATAAATCTATCACTACATTTTTATTTTTAATGACCATTTCGAATCAAATTAAATTAAAAAATTGATTAATTCATGATTGAATAAGAATACGTTCTGTATCAAAATTTGACCACAAAAAATCCTTTGCATGTCCTTTAATTGTGGCGGTAATCGATTTTTTTTTGTATAGTGAATATTTACCACCAGAAAATTATTTCTTATTTTACACTTCTCAATATTTTCTTTCAACGTCCCGTTTTGAAATCGTTTAAAGCTTTTGTGGAAAAATCAAACAAAGCCTGTGGCTAGAAATACGAAACAAAAAAATGAATAAATCTAAATGAAATTCCCTTCAACTTCACCATGGTTGCAGAATCCCACAATAATCAAGAGTAAAGGCAATAATGTTAACGTCACTCTGACAAAATTCATCAAATGTTGTTGATGGAAATTAATAAAAAATTCTGAAAATTGCCACATATCCTTGGGCGCTCTCTCTCTCTCTCTTACACTCTCATTATTTTTCTCTCTCTCTATCTCTCTCACATCTTTTTTCAAACCCTTCAAAAGAGTTAATATTGAATTCGGCTAAAAAACAGCAAAAACAAATAAAGCCTCGGAAATACCATAGCAAAAAAAAAACCCCAAGAAATAATCAGAAAATATAAAAATGAAGAAAATTAGAAAATGTTAATAAAACAGCTATACTTAGAAACACAACAGATCCTTCGACTTGGCAACTATGTTAGGGATGTCATTATAAAATATGGGATTTTGCCTTGGGGAGAGGAAATTATACGGTTTTGCAAAGATTAATATCATTCGAATTTTGTCCTAGTTTTTATTGTTGCATGCAGATTTGTCTAGTCCAAAGTTCCGTCTAAAATCTCTTGCCTGATTCCGACGGTATCAGATATCAGTCAGGATCAGAATAAAGAAAATCAAAAAATTAGAGGGAAGGCTTAGAGCAGAGTGATCTCGTGGCATTGAATTCTAAGTTTAATGCATTTAACAAGATAAGGATGTACATATTAGGACACCTCCTTCCCTAAAAATCTGAAAAAATGGATAGGTAACTATATGACTCGCAGACAATCTGATATAGATTTCACAGAAAGTGAAGATATCGCTAAGGAAAGTGCTCCTTACGTATGAGGACAACAGCTCCATACTTCCATTGGTTACCTACTTATAGATACTTCTCTCTGCAAAAACTGATGTTATCTGTCCCATTGTTGTCGGTGAGCCTTTTCACATCGATATCCACACTTGTGGCCAAAGGTTGCCCACCAGATTTTTGGAGTTATTTTCGATTGTCTTTTCGTTTTTACCAAAGTATGCGGAATTAGAAATAAAATTTTGTCAAAATTTTCTATACAAATAACATTTTGACAAAATTTTCTACACAAATAACATTATGATAAAATGTTCTATAGATATAACATTTTGATAAAATATTCTATAAAAATAAAATTTTGTCAAAATTTTCTATTGATATAAAAACTTGACAAAATTCTCTACTGAAACAAAATGTTGACAAAATTTTCTATAGAATTAAAATTTTTACAACATTTTCTATGGAAATAATATTTTGAAAAAAATTTCTACTGGAATAAAATTCTGATAAAGTATTCTATAGAAATAAATTTTTGAACAAAAATTCTATAGAAATATAATTTGGCAAAATAATCTATAGAAATAAAATTTGGCAAAACTTTCTATAGAAATAAAATTTTGACAAAATTTTCTATATAAATAAAATTTTGACAAAATTTTCTATATAAATTGAATTTTGACAAAATTTTCTATATAAATTAAAATTTGACAAAATTTTCTATATAAATAAAATTTTGAAAAAAATTTCTATATAAATAAAATTTTGACAAAATATTTCTATATAAATAATTTTGATAAAATATTTCTATATAAATAAAATTTTGACAAACTTTTCTGCAGAAATAAAATTACGCAAAATTTTCTATATAAATAAAATTTTGACAAAATTTTCTACAGAAATAAAATTTTGACAAAATCTTCTATAGAAATAAAATTTTTACGAAATTTTCTATAGAAATAAAATTTGACAAAATTTTCTACAGAAATAAAATTTTGATAAAATATTTCTATATAAATAAAATTTGACAAACTTTTCTGTAGAAATAAAATTTGGCAAAATTTTCTATAGAAATAAAATTTGACAAAATTTTATACAGAAATAAAATTTTGATAAAATATTCCATAAAAATAAAATTGTGAAAAAAATTTGTATAGAAATAAATTGTTGACAAAATTTTCTACAGAAATAAAATTTTGATAAAATATTTCTATATAAATAAAATTTTGACAAACTTTTCTGTAAAAAAAAAATTGGCAAAATTTTCTATAGAAATAAAATTTTGACAAAATTTTCTACAGAAATAAAATTTTGACAAAATCTTCTATAGAAATAAAATTTTTACGAAATTTTCTATAGAAATAAAATTTGACAAAATTTTTTACAGAAATAAAATTTTGATAAAATATTTCTATATAAATAAAATTTTTACAAAATTTTCTATATAAATAAAATTTTGACAAACTTTTCTATAGAAATAAAATTTGGCAAAATTTTCTATAGAAATAAAATTTTGACAAAATCTTTCATAGAAATAAAATTTTGAAAAAACTTTCTACAGAAATAATATTTTGACAAATTTTTCTACTGAAATAAACTTTTGACAAAACTTTCTATTGAAATAAAATTTTGATAAAATGTTCTATAAAAATAAAGTTTTGACAAAATTTTCTATATAAGTAAAATTTTTACAAAATTTTCTATATAAGTAAAATTTTTACAAAATTTTCTATATAAATAAAATTTGTACAAAATTTTCTATTTAATTAAAATTTTTACAAAATTTTATATAGCAATAAAATTTTTACAAAATTTTCTATGTAAATAATATTTGGACAAAATTTTCTATGTAAATAATATTTTGACAAAATTTTCTACTGAAATAAAATTTTGGTAAAATATTCTATAAAAATAAAATTGTGAAAAAAATTGTATAGAAATAAAATGTTGACAAAATTTTCTGCTGAAATAATATTTTGACAAAATTTTCTATAGAAATAAAATTTTGACAAAATTTTCTATAGAAATAAAGTTTTGACAAAATTTTATATAGCAATAAAATTTTTACAAAATTGTCTATGAAAATAACATTTGGACAAAATTTTCTACTGAAATAAAATTGTGATAGAATATTCTATAAAAATAGAACTGTGAATAAAATTTGTATAGAAATAAATGTTGACAAAATTTTCTGTTGAAATAATATTTTGACAAAATTTTCTATAGAAATAAAATTTTGAGAAAATTTTCTGTAGAAATAAAATTTTGACAAATTTTTTTATAGAAATACAATTTTGGCAAAATTTTCTATAGAAATAAAATTTTGACAAAATTTTCTATAGAAATAAAATTGTGACAAATTTTTCTATAGAAATAAAATTTTGACAAAATTTTCTATAGAAATAAAATTTTGACAAAATTTTCTATAGAAATAAAATTGTGACGAAATTTTCTATAGAAATAAAATTTTGACAAAATTTTCGATTGGAATAAAATTTTGACAAAATTTTCTGTTGAAATAAAATTTTGACAAAATTTTCTATAGACATAAAATTTTGACAAATGTACGTGCTTCTGAGACTGGCTCCTTCTGAAGCGGTTCAGTATGCAATGCTGAATTTTTGGCCAACTACTGCAGTGTTACCGTTGTCCCACTTTAGTGGCAAAATGGCCCCTTTCTTCAGCATAGACACTTTTGTCTCCCTAATGCCATACTTTTTAGCCGTTTGTGCCACGTTTTTGCCATTTTGTGCCAATTTTTATTTAATACATCCCATAGTGTAATAGTTTTCGTAAATTTTGATCCATTAACCCTTTAAAATTACAGGTGTTGTCGGTGCTTTAAAATAAAATGGAACTAATGTGAAGAATACAATACTTTGGGCATGTTTTTCTTTGCTGCTATTAAGCGGACAATTGTGACGTTTGAAAATATATACAGAAAATTTTATGTAGTAGGAAAAGCGGGTTCTCCTGCGAAATGTTAATCTAAATTGAAAAAAACACGACATCATAGAAAACAAATTGTCACTTTTTGTGCTACCTTTTCTTGCAAGTGACACTTTTCGGAAATTCTCAAAATTCAGAAACTCGCATGTCCTGATATAAAACGATCCTGAAATTGTAATTTACCACAACCAAACGATTTAGATCTCCTATGCCAGCGCCACCTATGTCTCATTTTGTATGGAAATTCCTTCAAACTTCTTCAAATCCCCGCGAATCCGAAAGAACACCTCTAAATTAAATCCTTCAATCACCAAATATGCCAACAAATTGCCAACGAAAAACATCACAACAACATTAGCAACATCAGCAGCAGGAACATTCCATTTCATAATGAAAGGCGAAAAACGACAAAAAAGTGGTGGAGGCTCATTTAAAATTTTTGAATGAGGAAAAAATCTTAATAAGCAAAAAAAAACTCAAAGGAAAAGCTTAAAGGAACAACAAACATTAGTAGCAGCAGCAGCACAAGCAACTGACGCTGCGAAAGAGGTGGTGGCTGCCGCAGTAAAAAAAAAAAATGAGGGTGGCTCATTTTTTTCCGTTGGTATTCCCTTATAGAGAATTTCGAAAAAAAAATTTAAAGCAACACGGAATTCTTTTTAATGAATCCTTTTTTTTTTGTTATTGCCTCCACCCGTTCAAGCAGCATGAATTGTCAAGGATTGAAGCGGCAAGAGCTTCTATGGAATGATTTAAAGGCAAAACCAAAGAAATTAAATTAACAACGTCAAGTGTGTCACGGCAAACTTGATGATGATGATGATGATAATGATAAAGGAGAAGAGATTATGAAGACGAAGAAAGAAAACTGATTAGTGTCTATGCTGATGAGCATTAGAAGACAGCGTTATGGTATGGGAAAATTAATCTAAAATCTAAAAAATTATTAAAAATTTTGGTATTTTAAAATTTTCCCTATAATGCCCATGAAGACTTTCAAAAATCAATACTTGGCAAGGCATGAAACTCCTCCAGTGGATTATCTTTAAAAAAGCTTCAAAGACGTGTTTTCACATTCTAGCCATGGCTCCTCGGAGACAACAGAAGAAGGAAATATAAGCACGGACTGGCACTATAACTTAACCGTGGTGGCACAAAAAGGGTCATGGGCTCAATCCTAGTTGCGAAGACCAAAAAGTTTTTCAGCTGATGAATTATCTAACCATTAGTTTTTTCGTATTAAATGAAAACCTTTCTTATGGCAATCACTTGTGATGACAGTGAATATTTTCTTAACAGTTGTTAAATTTTTGTATCCTTTTGTTTTTTAAAGCTGAGTCCTAACACACAGATGACAAAATGCAAGGGCAAGGATTTTTTTCTTTGCGTCGTTTCCTAAGCAATTGTTGGCGATATTTTATTTTTGTTTTTGTTTCCTTTGGGGGGAATTCATTCTCATATTGGCGTACTATGTGAAATGTGTAAAGTGACAAAACGTGTTCATGAATTTTAATTTTATTTTTTCGTTAAGCAATGAAATCTAACCACCTCTTTTCACTAGCTGGGAGAGAGAAAAGAGAAAACTTGACAATTGCATATGGTTAGAATTTCCTAATTTAATAGCAAACATTTGATTTCTAATTCTTTATCAGGAAATTCTTGGTGAGAAAACTATTGTGGAAGAACTCAGAAGTGAATGTGTGTTTGTGTATTAGAATTCGTAATTATTTACAGTCCGTTAATTATCATTACCACATTTTTATACCCTCCACCATAGGATGGGGGGTATATTAACTTTGCCATTCCGTTTGTAACACATCGAAATATTGCTCTAAGACCCCATAAAGTATATATATTCTGGGTCGTGGTGAAATTCTGAATCGATCTAAGCATGTCCGTCCGTTCGTCTGTTGAAATCACGCTAACTTCCGAGCGAAACAAGCTATCGAATTGAAACTTGGCATCAGTATTTGTTATTGATGCAGGTCAGATGGTATTGCAAATGGGCCATATTGGATCACTTTTACGTCAAAATTTTATTTCTATAGAAAATTTTGTCAAAAGTTTATTTCTATAGAAATAAACAAAATTTTATTTCTATAGAAAATTTTGTCAAAATTTTATTTTTATAGAAAATTTTGTCAAAATTTTATTTCTATAGAAAATGTTGACAAAATTTTATTTCTATAGAAAATTAGGTCAAAATTTTATTTCTATAGAAACTTTTGTCAAAAGTTTATTTCTATAGAAAAATTTGTCAAAATTTTATTTTTGTAGAACATTTGGTCAAAATTTTATTTCTATAGAAAATTTTGTCAAAAATTTTACTACTATAGAAAATGTTGTCAAAAATTTTACTACTATAGAAAATTTTGTCAAAAGTTTATTTCTATAGAAAATTTGGTCAAAATTTTATTTTTGTAGAAAATTTTGTCAAATTTTATTTTTGTAGAAAATTTTGTCAATCTTATATACGTTTAATCTGCTTTTTTTGTGTAATATATACCTTGCGTGGACTAACTTACAATTTAGAAGACTGTGTTAAGAAGTTTTGAAGATACCAGGCCATCGGCAAGTGCTACCGCAACCCAAAAATTGTATAGGTGTTTGTAAATTTTTCCCTTCAATTAAAATATTAATCTCATAAAGTTAATTTATTAATTCCAGTGCTATGTCTAAGTAGAACAAGTATATACAGCAGTAAATTCGGCCTGTGCTATGTCTAAGTAGAACAAGTATATACAGCAGTAAATTCGGCCGGGCCGAATCTTAAATACCCAGCACCATGATCCAAATATTAGGGTTTCCTTTGAAATTTCAGGAGGCCTTGAGGACTTGAGGACACTTCCCGAAGATAAATTTAAAGATTTCACCTATGAGGACTATATCAGATTCTGGATTTATAAGAACCATTTTTGTTTGAGTTTTAGAGGAATCATTAACAGCTCTTGTAAGTGTGCAAGAAAATTATAAAATAACGTCTTGATTTAAAATCTTAAATCTGTAGAAGTAAAATCTGGAAATTTTACATTGAGTTTCAAGCAATTTTCATGACCAGTGCGCCTTCTACACCCTCAAGAAGTGAAGTCGGTCTATATGGAGGCATTACCAAATGGACCGATGAAAACTTAATCCGATACACGTTTTTGTGAGCCTAAAATACCAGAATATTTACAATTTCAGGCAAATCAGATAAAAACTACGGTTTCTAGAAACCCAAGGAGTTAAATCGGGAGATCGTTCTTATGGGGGCTATACTAAAATATGGACCGATACTCACCGTTTTCGGCACACCTCTTTATGATCCGAAAATACCTCTAGATTTCCAATTTCAGGCAAATAGGATAAAAACTTCGGATTCTAGAAGCCCAAGAAGAAAAATCGGGAAATCGGTCTATATGGGGGCTATACCAAAACATGGACCGATACTCACCATTTTCGGCACACCTCTTTATGGTCCTACAATACCTCTAGATTTCCAATTTCAGACAAATTGGATAAAAACTACGGTTTCTATAAGCCCATGAAGTAAAATCGGGAGATCGGTCTATATGGGGGCTATACCAAAACATGGACCGATACTCACCAATTTTGGCACACCTCTTCATGGTCCTAAAATACCTGTAGATTTCCAATATCAGCCAAATCGGATAGTAAATACAGTTTCTAGAAGCCCAAGAAGTAAAATCGAGAGATCGGTCTATATGGGGGCTATACCAAAACATGGACCGATACTCACCATTTTCGGCACACCTCTTTATGGTCATAAAATACCTCTAGATTTCAAATTTCAGGCAAATTTGATAAAAACTACGATTTCTATAAGCCCAAGACCCCAAATCGGGAGGTCAGTTTATATGGGGACTATATCAAGACCTGGACCGATATAGCCCATCTTCGAACTTAACCTGCCTGCAGACAAAAGACGAGTTTGTGCATAATTTCAGCACGATTGCTTCATTATTGAAGACTGTAGCGTGATTACAACAGACAGACAGACAGACGGACATCGTTATATCGTCTTAGAATTTCTCCCTGATCAAGAATATATATACTTTATATAGTCGGAAATCGATATTTCGATGAGTTACAAACGGAATGACAAACTTATTATACCCCCGTCACCATTCTATGGTGGTGGGTATAAAAAGTATAAGAAATCTTAAACTTTTTGAATTGTACATATAGTGTTTAACCAAATTGTAAATAATATATATAAATAAGCATAAACATATATCTAAATCTAAATTGTTTTTCTATAGAAAAATAACAAAAAATATTTTTATAGCAAATTATGTCAAAAATTTTTTCTATAGAAAATTTGGTCAAAATTTTATTTCTATAGAAAACTTTGTCAAAATTTTAGTACTATAGAAAATTTTATAAAATTTTTACTTGTATACAAAAACTTATTTTATTTTCTATAAAAAATTTTGTCAAAATTTTATTTTTATAGAAAATTTGGTCAACATTTAATTTCTATAGAAAATGTTGTCAAAATTTTACTTCTATAGAAAATTTTGTCAAAATTTTATTTCTATGGAAAATTTTGTCAAAATTCCATTTCTATAGAAAATTTGTCAAAAGTTTATTTCTATAACAAATTTTGTCAAAATTTTGTTTCTATAGAAAATGTTATCAAAATTTTATTTCTATAGAAAATTTTGTTAAAATTTTATTTTTATACAAAATTTTGTCAAAATTTAATTTCTATAGAAAATTTGGTCAAAATTTTATTTCGACAGAAAATTTTGTTAAAATTTTATTTTTATAGAAAATTTTGTCAAAATTTAATGTCTATAGAAAATTTTGTCAAAATTTTATTTCTGTAGAAAATTTTGTCAAAATTTTAGTACTATAGAAAATTTTGTCCAAATTTTATTTCTATAGCAAAGTTTGTCAAAATTTTATTTCTATAGAAAATGTTGGCAAAATTTTATTTCTATGGCAAAGTTTGTAAAAATTTTATTTCTATGGAAAATTTAGTCAAAATTTTATTTCTATAGAAAATTTTTTTAAAATTTTATTTCTCTAGAAAATATTGTCAAAATTTTATTTCTAAAAAAAAAAATTTCAAACTTATATACGTATTTAATCTGCTTTTTTTGTGTAATATATACCTTGCGTGGACTAACTTACAATTTAGAAGACGATGTTAAGAAATTTTAAGATACCGTGCCATCGGCAAGTGTTACCGCAACCGATGTAATTCGATTGTGGATGACAATCTTTAGTAGAAGTTTCTACGCAATCCATGGTGGAGGGTACATACGATTCGGTCTGGCCGAACTAACGGCCGTATATATATTATAATTTTCAATTTCAATCTACCTCCTTCATGATTTTAGTTTGATTTTATTGATAAAACACGTAGATCACCCTTTCTGTTTTGTGAAGACTACAAAAGGATATGAATCATAAGACCTTTAAAGTTTTTGTCAGGAACTTTCTTATTCAAATAAAGAAGATGATAAAATTTCCGATGAAATGATAAGTCAGGCCTAAATTCCAAATTGCTAGTTATTGTAGTTAGAACCAGGTGGCTTTAGTGAAGATATACAACACACGGAGACTGGAATTATAGGTGATTGCTATACACATACACAGTGACGAAATGTTAAACGTTTTGACTCCAAACGAAAAATTACTTATTCCAGCCGAACGGAAGTAATTTCAGCTTTTTTCTATTAATTGACAGGGTGGCTGATATGCAATGCAACGAAATAAATCACTATATTTTTTAATTGTTTTTTATAATTCAAAAATCAAAAAATAACATCAAATTTTATAATTAATTTGTTTGAATTAGCTACCTCTGGCATGAAATATTGCCTTCAAACGGCCCACAAAGCCATCACACGTTGCATGAAAGTGGCTTTGCCCTATTTTGGCCCATTCCTGGAGAAGACAGCCATCTTGAAATGATCGACATCTTTGACCCTAGATCAAAAGTTTTGAGATTCACATATTTTGGTGGCCATTGTATGATAGAAGTGAAGGAGGGATGGAACCACCCTTTTAAGCCATTCTTTGGTGATGCTTGCTGAGTCGAAATTTGTCTGGCCAGGGCTTCAATATTATCTTTAGTTCATTTTCTCCGTAATAGACGGTCGGTGAATACGAGCGGAGAACGACCATCAGCCATTAAAACGACCCACACCATTACTATCGGCGCCGAGTTCCCGCTACTAATCGAAGGCGTTAACCTCTTTGGCAAGTAAACCCGATCACAATGGACTGAATAGTCTAAGTGAGCCTGAATCTTAATCGGGCTGCCACTTTAACCTAAACCCGATCATTGTGAACCTGCTCAATTTGAAATGGCTCCTCATCGGAGAAAACCAAAGTCGGTAATTGGCCTCATTCCTACAAGCAAAGCAACTCCGTGGCTCTTTCCAGTCAAACTTTTTGGTGCAATGGTGAGCTCTTGCACTGTTTGGAACTTCATTGGCTTTAGTCAAAGCTCATTTTTCAATATGTGTTGCATCCATTCTCGCGAGCACGCTTTCTACCATGCTGACGTGGAGATCGATCAAATCTGGCCTTCACTATGCGCATTATTTTTGGTGTCTTTAAAGTTTGTTTTTCGTTCACTTTTTGGTAACGAGCCAGCTGACTAAAAACAAAAGATTTACTCACATTCAAATGCTGGAGGCTCTAGCCACATGTGATTTTCCTGTCAATCACACTATCCACGCTTCAATGCCTTCACGAATAACTTTATTTCTTAATGTCATAGATCGAAATGCTCTTGTAAGCTTGTATAAAATATAATGAGATATCATTGAAATAAATCTGAAAGCTGTCGGATAAGAGGTTTAGAAATTATAGCAACCTGAAGTGGGTTGCTATACATATCAGGCACCCTGTAATACTGTGGGTCATAATCGCAAAAATATATGCATGTATTACAAGTCCTATTTATGTTTCATTGTTCTTGGCAACATTGCTTTCTAAAAAACAAAACGTTCAAAAAATATTTGTATTTCTCAAAAATTATTGCATATTTTTTGGCGGACAATTGATCACAATTTCTTAGCATATTTTTTGGCATCATCAAGATTTTTTTAATGTAATTGGCATAATTAATATTTTAATAAAAACACAAAAAATTTTGCAATTATTATCTTAACTAACTTCATTTGTCTACTTTTATTGAATGAAGCTTTACTTTTTTACTTCATTAAGTTTTCAATTTCAATCAATTTTTTAATAGAAAATATTAATGGTATATTTTTTCCGTCTGTTTAAAAAAAAAAAATTATATGAAAACCACATATTTAGTAAATTAAAAATAAAATAAATTTAAATATTTTGAATATATACAAAACTAAAACTAAAAAAGCAAATGCTCCCCATCACCAATGGTTATGAGACAATCTCTAGGCTCTTTGTGGGCCCAGTTGGTGAAAGTGTCGCTGTCATTTGTGTTTCTGCGCCAGCTTGTTTTGGGATTTGTTTTGTTTAAATAGGAATTTTATTCACTCGTATATAAAATTACACTTCCATTAAACATTAAAGATAATACCCACAAGTGTGCCACAAATGTTTAGAGAAAAACAGCAGAGAAGCGAAAAAATGCCAGGCGGAAAATTTGGAGAACTTTATTTTTTAATGGGTTCGCTAGGATGGTGTTGGTGTTGTTGCTTTTTGGATGTCGTATTTTAGATTGGTTAAATATGGCGAGAGGATTTTGTTACGCCTGGGCCGGTAGAAGGATAGACTGTCGTTTTTTTCTCTTTTTTTTTGAGAGTGGTATGGGTTGGATATCTAAAGTGGCCAGGGTGGCCTTTAGCAGTTGTGCGTTAATAAGGAAATTTAAACAACCAAAACATTGAGCACAACGGCGAAAACAACTGAAACTGAATAGCGTCGGAATAAAAAAACAACAAGAAAAAAACAACAGAAAAAAATTGTCCCCATAGACATTTAAGTTTACCACCCCTTCGCAATTCTTAACTTTCAAAGAGAAATGTAAAGTAAGATGTGTTCTTTTTTTAACACTGTCCTGGTTACGAGGGATGGTCACAAAGATTGAGTAAAATGATAATCGTATGGTTACCCAGCAAAAACCAGGTAAGCACATATCATTACAATTGACATTACCAGGAGTAAAGCTGTTATTACACGTTGCATTACATTGCGGCGAGTTATACTGACTAACTTGTAATGACAAAAATAAATACTTCTCGGTAATTTTTGAATTGTTATTTTCAAATTTTTAGGCAGTTGGCTGTTAATGACTTAATAAAATAGAATAAATGACGGTACCATTAGATATAATTATTCACATAATTGAGCATTTACTTAAAAAATCAAAAATAATATGTAATGTAACGCTAATGCTGACGATTTTCCGTTAAGAAATTTTTATCACAAATAATTCTTAATAATTATGTTTTAAATAAATGGCATTATCCATATTATGTTTTAAATAAATGCTTTCTTATACCTCATTCACATTACACTTCCAAAATGCACATAAACTAGATTTCAAATGCCATTTGCCTTATAAAAAAGGAGCTTAAAATCCTTAACATTTTCGAGATTTGGTTGCCTGAATAAGTGGCTATTTTGCAAGCTTTGTTGTATCTACGAATAAGTGATTACATATTAGGTGATTATATGCTTTAAAAACACTACTTATTTCATTGCCGAAAGTATGCCTGGGGAGAAGTACTTTCCTCCTAGGACATGCGTATATAAATGTAATCCGCAGCGATGCCAATTAATAAGTGGTTATTCATTTTTAAACTGGCTTACCTACAAAATTACCGGGTAATGAGAGTTTTTGCTGGGTACCGTTCACCTAAAAAGCTGAGGTCGATTGGGAGCATCCCAGTTGCCACTTGGGACAAATTTTGTTTTTTTTTGTCAAAATTTTATTTCTATAGAAAATTTTGTCAAAAATTTATTTCTATAGGAAATTTTGCAAAAATTTCAATTCTATAGGAAATTTTGCCAAAATTTCATTTCTATTGGAAATTCTCTCATAATTTCAAATTTTCTATAAACATTTTTTCAACATTTTATTTCTATAGAAAATTTTGCAATAATTTTATTTCAATAGAAAAATTTTTTTCTATGGAAAATTTTGCAATAATTTTATTTCAATAGAAAAATATTATCAACATCTTATTTTAATAGCAACTTTTGCTAAAATTTTATTTCTATAGGAAATTTTGTAAAAATTTCATTTTGATAGGAAATTTTGTCAAAATTTCATTTTTATAGGAAATTTTGTCAAAATTTCATGGAAATTCTCTCATAATTTCAAATTTTCTATAACAATTTTTTCAACATTTTATTTCTATAGAAAATTTTGCAATAATTTTATTTCAATAGAAAAATTTTGGCAACATTTTATTTTAATAGCAAAAATTTCATTTCTATAGGAAATTTCCTCAAAACTTCATTCCTATAGGAAATTTTGTCAACATTTGATTTCCATACGGAATTTTGTTAAAATTTCATTTCTATAGAAAATTTTGTTTCTATAGAAAATTTTATTTCTATGGGAAATTTTTTCAACATTTTATTTCTATAGGGAATTTTGCCAAAATTAAATTTTTATGGGAAATTTTGTCAAAATTTCATTTCTATGGGAAATTCTGTAAAAATTTCATTTTAATAAGAAATTATGTCAAAATTTTATTTCTATAAAAAAATTTTGAGAAAATTCTATTTCTATTGAAAATTTTATTTCTATAAAAAAATGTTGTGAAAATTCTATTTCTATTGAAAATTTTGTGAAAATTTTATTTCTTTAGGAAATTTTTGTCAAACGTTTATTTCTATCGGAAATTTTCTCAAAATTTTATTTCAAAAGATATTTGCTCAAAATTTAATCTCTATAGCAAATTTTGTCACAATTTCATTTATATAGGAAATTTTGTCACAATTTCATTTTTATAGGAAATTTCCTATAGGAAACTTTGTCAAAATGTTATATTTTTAAATTTCGATTTTTTTTTCTATAGGAAATTTTGTCAAAATGTTCTTTCTATAGAAAATTTTGTCAAAATTTTATTTCTATTGGAAATTTTCTCAAAATTTCAATTCTATAGACAACTTTGTCAAAATGTTATTTCTATTGGAAATTTTCTCAAAATTTCATTTCTATAGACAATTTTGTCAAAATGTTATTTCTATAGGAAATTTTGTCAAAATTTTATTGTTATAGGAAATTTTGTTAAATTGTCATTTCTATTGAAAACTTTGTCCAAATTTTATTTCTATAGGAAATTTTGTCACAAATTTATTTCTATATAAAATTTCGTAAAAAATTTTATTTCTATATCATATTATCTCAAAATATCATTTCGATAGGAAAATTTCTCAAAATTGTATTTCTATAGGAAAATTTTCACTTCTGTAGATAATTTTGTCAAAATTTCATTCCTATAAAAAATTTTGTCAAGATTTATTTCTGTAGCGAATTTTGTCAAGATTTATTTCTGTAGTGAATTTTGTCAAAATTTTATTTTTATTGAGAATTTTGTCAAAATTTTATTTTTATTGAAAATGTTTTTGTTAAATTTTATTTCTATAGGAAATTTTGTCAAAAGTTTATTTTTACAGAAAACTTTGTCGAAATTTTATTTCAATAGAAGATTTTGTCAAAATTTCAATTGTATAGAAAACTTTCTCAAAACTCCATTTCTATTGAAATTTTTTCCAAAATTTTATTTCCATAGTATATTTTCTCAAAATTTCATTTCCATAAGGAAATTTGTGAAAATTTCTACAAATTTCATTTCTATAGGAAATTGCCTCAAAATTTCTTTTTTATAGGAAATTTTCTCAAAATTTCATTTCTATACAAAATTTTCTCAAAATTTCATTTTCCCAGCAAAAACTCTCATTACCCGGTAATCTTGTAGGTAAGCCAGTTTAAAAATGAATAACCACTTATTAATTGGCATCGCTGCGGATTACATTTATATACGCATGTCCTAGGAGGAAAGTACTTCTCCCCAGGCATACTTTCGGCAATGAAATAAGTAGTGTTTTAAAGCATATAATCACCTAATATGTAATCACTTATTCGTAGATACAACAAAGCTTGCAAAATAGCCACTTATTCAGGCAACCAAATCTCGAATATGTTAAGGATTTTAAGCTCCTTTTTGATAAGGCAAATGGCATTTGAAATCTAGTTTATGTGCATTTTGGAAGTGTAATGTGAATGAGGTATAAGAAAGCATTTATTTAAAACATAATATGGATAATGCCATTTATTTAAAACACAATTATTAAGAATTATTTGTGATAAAAATTTCTTAACAGAAAATCATCAGCATTAGCGTTACATTACATATTATTTTTGATTTTTTAAGTAAATGCTCAATTATGTGAATAATTATATCTAATGGTACCGTCATTTATTCTATTTTATTAAGTCATTAACAGCCAACTGCCTAAAAATTTGAAAATAACAATTCAAAAATTACCGAGAAGTATTTATTTTTGTCATTACAAGTTAGTCATTATAACTCGCCGCAATGTAATGCAACGTGTAATAACAGCTTTACTCCTGGTAATGCCAATTGTAATGATATGTGCTTACCTAGTTTTTGCTGGGTTTATAGAAAATGTTGACAAAATTGTATTACTATAGGACATTTTTTCAAAATTTTATTTCTTTACGAAATTTTTTCAAAATTTTATTTTTATAGGAAATTTTCTCAAATTTTGTTAAATTTTAATTTCTATAGGAAATTTTGTCAAAATTTCACTTCTATAGGAAATTCTTTCAAAATTTATTTTTGATAGGAAATTTTGTCAATTTTTCAATCCTATAGAAAATTTTGTCAAAATTTTATTTCTATAAAAAAACTTTGTGAAACTTCTATTTCTGTAGAAAATTTTGTCAAAATTTTATTTCTATAGGAAATTTTCTCAAAATTTTTTTCTATACCAAAATTTGTCAAGATTTTATTTCTACGGAAAATTTTCTCAAAATTTTATTTCTATCGGAAATTTTGTCACAAATTTATTTCTAGATAAAATTTTGTCAAAAATTTTATTTCTATTGCATATTATCTCAAAATTTCATTTCGATAGGAAAATCTCTCAAAATTTTATTTCTATAGGAAAATTTTCACTTCTGTAGAAAATTTTGTCAAAATTTCATTCCTATAAAAAATTTTGTCAAGATTTATTTCTGAATATTTTTTTGTTAAACTTTTATTCCTATAGGAAGTTTTGTCAAAATTTTATTTTTGCAGAAAACTTTGTCGAAATTTTATTTCAATAGAAGATTTTGTCAAAATTTCATTTGTATAGAAAACTTTCTCAAAATTTCATTTCTATAGAAAATTTTTCCAAAATTTTATTTTCTCAAAATTTCATTTCCATAATGAAATTTGTGAAAATTTCATATCTATTTGTCAAATTTATTTCTATAGAAAGTTTTGTCAAAATTTTATTGCTATAGGAACTTTTGTAAATAAAGTTAGGTTAGGTTGCAACCCGATGTATCAGGCTCACTTAGACTATCCAGTCCATTGTGATACCACATTGTTGAACTTCTCTCTTATCACTGAGTTCTGCCCGATTCCATGTTAAGCTCAATGACAAGGGACCTCCTTTTTATAGCCGAGTCCGCACGGCGTTCCCCATTGCAGTGAAACCACTAAGAGAAGCTTTGAAACCCTCAGAAATGTCACCAGCATTACTGAGGTGGGATAATCCACCGCTGAAAAACTTTTTGGTGTTCGGTCGAAGCAGGAATCGAATCCACGACCTTGTGTATGCAAGGCGGGCATGCTAACCATTGCACCACGGTGGCTCCCAACTTTTGTAAACTTTCATTTCTATAGGAAATTTTCTCAAAAATTTATTTTCTATAGTAAATTTTGTTAAAATTTCATTTCTATAGGAAATTTTCGCACATTTTTATTTCTATAGGAAATTTTCTCAAAACTTCACTTTTATAACAAATTTTCGCAAAATTTAATTTCTATAGGAAATTTTCTCAAATTTTAATTTCTATAGAAAATATTCTCAAATTTTAATTTTTATAGCATATTTTCTCAAAATTTCTTTTGTATCGGAAATTTTCTAAAAATTTAATATATATACAAAATTTTCTCAAAATTTCATTTTTATAGAAAATTTTTACAAAATTGTATTACTATAGGAAATTTTTTCAAAATTTTATTTCTTTACGAAATTTTTTCAAAATTTTATTTTTATAGGAAATTTTCTCAAAATTTGTCAAATTTTCATTTCTATGTGGAAATTTTGTCAAAATTTCGCTTCTATAGGAAATTCTTTCAAAATTTAATTTTTATAGAAAATTTTGTCAATTTTTCAATCCTATAGAAAATTTTCTCAAAATTTTATTTCTATAAAAAACCTTGTAAAACTTCTATTTCTGTAGAAAATTTTGTCAAAATTTTATTTCTATAGGAAATTTTTGTCAAAATTTTGTTTCTATAGCAAAATTTGTCAAAATTTTATTTCTATGGAAAATTTTCTCAAAATTTTATTTCTATAGGAAATTTTCTCAAAATTTAATTTCCATGGCAAATTTTGTCATAATTTCATTTTTATGGAAAATTTTGTCAAAATTTATTTCTATCGATTTAATTTCTCAAAATTTTATTTCTATTGGAAATTTTGTTACAATTTCATTTGTATAGGAAATTTTCTCAACATTTCATTTCTAAAGGGAATTTTGTCAAAAGTTCATTTCCATAGAAAATATTCTCAAAATTTTAGTTCTTTAAACAATTTTGTCAAAATTTTATTTCTATAGCAAATTTCTGTCAAAATTTTGTTTTGATAGAAAATTTTTCAAAATTTTACATCTATGGAAAATTTTCACAAAATTTTATTTCTATAGAAAATGTTATCAAAATTTTATTTCTATAGAAAATTTTATTAAAATTTTTTTTTAAGTAAAGTTTTATCAAAAATCAAAAATTTTTCAAAAATGGATTTTTATATCATCTATCATCTCCACTTATCAAACTACCCTCGTTACATATGGAAGCAAGGAAAAAGAGTTTTAAAACATCTACTCCGAAACTCTACCACTTTAACATCTGCAAGGAGCTTTCTTTATGTGGCACAAGTAAAAACCCTAAATATAATGGTAAAGTAGCAGCAAACCGTAGAACAGCAAAGACAACGCCAGATGACAACAACAAGGCAGCAAAAACGACATGGCTTACAAAGCTATTAAAAATGTATAAAAAATCACATAGCGACGCGAAAAAAATTTGAATACGCTCTTTGCTTCTGCCACCGTTTCTGTTACAGTCTCTTAAGTAAGAAAAATTTCGTATCTTCGTTTTCTTGGCTATGTAACCCTCTAATGAAAGGACAAAAAACCCACTCCCCCCTCAACTTAACCCTGAAAATAGATGCAGCGGTGGTATATGGTAGCAAGTAAAAAATGACAGAGGCAATCGCTTTGGCTTAGGAAAATTATATCAAAGGACGACATACAGACAGAACGTAGCAGATATGCGAAAATCCACAGATACAAATGATTCATTTGCAAAGGGTACATCATGAAATTAAGCAAGCAAATGAATTTGCTTGGTATTACTATAGATGGCAAAGGAGGAGAAGACACAGGTTTGCATTCTGGGCCAACAAGAGTAAGATTCTGGTAAAATATTTTAACTTTGGTGATGGAATGAAGGAATTACAAAAATATCACATAAATGTAAAAATTCCTACCTTCAATAGGATATACACAGGATACACATACACATAGAGAAAATATTAATTGGAATTTGATTGTAGTAATTCAAATTCTATTTTCTTTATTCTGTCATAAAGGAATCACCACCTACATGGGATATCCACAGCCGAATGTAATTTAAAAAAAAAAAAAAAAAAAAAAAACAAGTATATACGGCCGTAAGTTCGGCCAGGCCGAAGCTTATGTACCCTCCACCATGGATTGAGTAGAAACTTCTTCTAAACACTGCCATCCACAATCGAATTACTTAAGTTGCGGTAACGCTTGCCGATGGCAAGGTATATTAAAACCTCCTAACACCGTTTTCTAAATTGTATGTAAGTCCATACAGGGTATATATTATATCAAAACAGATCTATCAAATACGTATATAATTCAGTTTGACAAAATTTTCTATAGAAATCAAATTTTAACAAAACAAAATTTTCACAAATTTTTTCAATAGAAATACAATTTTCACAAAATTTTCTACAGAAATAAAATTTTAACAAAATTTTCAATAGAAAGAAAATTTTAACAAAATTGTCTATAGAAATAAAATGTTAACAAAATTTTCTATAGAAAGAAAATTTTAACAAAATTTTCTACAGAAATAAAATTTTAACACAATTTTGTATAGCAATAAAATTTTAACAAAATTTTCTATAGAAATAAAATTTTGACAAAATTTTCTATAGAAATAAAATTTTGACGAAATATTCTATAGAAATAAAATTTTGACAAAATTTTCTATAGAAATAAAATTTTGACGAAATATTCTATAGAAATAAAATTTTGACAAAGTTTTCTATACAAATAAAATTTTAACAAAAATTTTCTATAGAAATAAAATTTTATCAAAATTTTCTATAGAAATAAAATTTTGACAAAATTTTTTATACAAATAAAATTTTAACAAAAATTTTCTATAGAAATAAAATTTTATCAAAATTTTCTATAGAAATAAAATTTTATCAAAATTTTCTATAGAAATAAAATTTTGACAACATTTTCTATAGAAACAAAATTTTGACGAAATATTCTATAGAAATAAAATTTTGTCAAAATTTTCAATAGAAATAAAATTTTGACAAAATTTTCTATAGAAAGAAAATTTTGACAAAATTTTCTACAGAAATAAAATTTTAACAAAATTTTCAATAGATATAAAATTTTGACAAAATTTTCTATAGAAAGAAAATTTTAACAAAATTGTCTATAGAATTAAAATTTTGACAAAATTTTCTATACAAATAAAATTTTAACAAAAATTTTCTATACAAATAAAATTTTAACAAAAATTTTCTATAGAATAAAATTTTATCAAAATTTTCTATAGAAATAAAATTTTGACGAAATATTCTATAGAAATAAAATTTTGACGAAATATTCTATAGAAATAAAATTTTGACAAAATTTTCTATACAAATAAAATTTTAACAAAAATTTTCTATAGAAATAAAATTTTATCAAAATTTTCTATAGAAATTAAATTTTGACAACATTTTCTATAGAAATAAAATTTTGACAAAATTTTCTATAGAAATAAAATTTTCTATAGAAATAAAATGTTGGTAGATTATTTTTGGCTCGAGTGGCAACCATGATTATGAACCGATATGGACCAATTTTTGTGTGATTGGAGATCGGCTATGTATAACTATAGACCGATAGTGACCAATTTTGGTAATGTTGTTAGCGGCCATATACTAACACCACGTTCCAAATTTGAACCGGATCGGAAGAATTTTGCTCCTCCAAGAGGCTCCGGAGGTCAAATCTGGAATCGGTTTATATGAGGGCTTTATTTAATTATGGACTGATATGGACCAATTCTGGCACGGTTGTTAAAGATCAAATACTAACACCATGTACCAAATTTCAGCCGGATCGGATGATATTTGCTTCTCTTAGAGGCTCCGCAAGCCAAATCGGGGGATCGGTTTATATGGGGGCTATATATAATTATGGACCGATATAGACCAATTTTTGCATGGTTGTTAGAGACCATATACTAACACCATGTACCAAATTTTAGCCGGATCGGATGAAAATTGTTTCTCTTAGAGGCTCTGCAAGCCAAATCGGGGGATCGGTTTATATGGGGGCTATATATAATTATGGACCGATGTGGACCAATTCTTGCATGGTTGTTAGAGGCCTTATACTTACACCATGTGCCAAATTTCAGCGGGATCGGATGAAATTTGCTTCTCTTAAAGGCTCCGCAAGCCAAATCGGGGGATTGGTTTATATGGGGGCTATATATAATTATGGACCGATGAGAACCAATTTTTGCATGGTTGTTAAAGACCTTATATTAACACCATGTACCAAATTTCAGCCGGATAGGATGAAATTTGCTTGTCTTAGAGGCTCCACACGCCAAATCTAAGGGTCCCTTTATATGGGGGCTATACGTAAAAGTGGACCGATATGACCCATTTGCAATACCATCCGACATACATCAATAAAAACTACTTGTGCCAAGTTTCAAGTCGATAGCTTGTTTCGCTCGGAAGTTAGCGTGATTTCAACACACGGACGGACATGCTCAGATCGACTCAGAATTTCACCACGACCCAGAATATATATACTTTATGGGGTCTTAGAGCAATATTTCGATGTGTTACAAACGGAATGACAAAGTTAATATACCCCCATCCTATGGTGGAGGGTATAAAAATAAAATTCAAATGAAATTTCGAGCGCCTTTGTCTACTTTTTGACCTTGATAAAAAATTAAGAAACACAGATGTGGAGGCGGAAAAAACTCGATATTCAATTTCTGTACAAGAAAAATGACAAACAATCGTTTGCAAATTAAGTTGTTGGTGTTCATTAAATGAAGTTTCTTTAAATGCCTTTGTGTGTGCATCACACGAGAGGTTTGTTAATAGGTTATACAGCCAATTAGCATGCGTTACTGGTGTCCAGATATTTGTTTATTGATGAGCAAAAGTGCTACTTAGCCCCGTGGATACTGTGTTGGCTTACAAAAGGGATGGGTAGCAAGCCCACTTTCCATACTACAGTGTCGATAAGGCACCAAAAAGTTTTTCAACGGGGGATTTTCCTCTTTCAGTAATGCTGGTTGCATTTTTGAGTAAAAGGTTATCACATTGGGAAATGAGGTTCGGTTTAGCTCAACGACAAGCAGGTCCCCAAACATAGAATCGAACTGCACTCATTGATAAGAGAGGAAATCACAACGTGTGGTATCACAATGGCCTGTATAGGCTAAGTGAACCTAAAATAATTGGCTGCTTTATAACTAACATAACCTAGGCTGAATTCAGTGCCTTTTTTCTTGTTTCAAATAAAGTCATATCAGCTCTCCAGTTCCTTTTAAGGGTTTGTATAACGAATTTTTTGTCTTTCCTCTGATTAAATATTACCAACAAAAAAAAATCGTCTTCCTTTCTTGGAATAATATCTTTTGCATTTCTCAAATATCCATTCAATGGGTTACTCTAATGTCATGACAACTTTTGGAAGCCATCTAATTTAGTAAATTGTTGCAAAGAACTATCAAATTAAATATGCATTGATTTTTCACTATGAACTCCAAACCAAATGACGCCATTCACTCTTTGGAGTTGACTTCCTTACATTCTATGGTTTGTCTTCAAAGGAAAACTCATTAAATCAAAACTCTTCAAAGTTTCATTTACTTTATCATCATCATTTTCCACTTTCATTTCATGGTTTTTCTTTATTTCGTTCTTGTGACTGCTTTTTCATCATCAGAAGATACATACAAAGGAAGCAAAAACAAGAAGACGAAAAAAAACACAGCTTAATTGGAGAGGAAGAGGAGGAGGAATGGAAGGTGGTAGATGACAGAGTCGAGAAATTTTATTATAAAATTCAATTAAAATCCCCTTTAATATCAAAGAGTTGCTGGCACAGCAACCTAAAGTAACGAAACCAACCAACCAACCGACAATTCACCAGCCATACAACCAATGTGAGTGAAGTATGAAAATTTGCAAAGCAACGCAATATCCTTTGCCAGTAGATGACTATGAAATCCGGGGGCGGCATTGGAGCTGCTCATCAGCATCTCAACTTTATTTTGGCGTCAATGTCCTACTCCCCATCAGCCCATCAGCCCATTACCATTATTATCATCTCCATCATAGTCATAGTCTACATCATAGTACTAAGGCATTGTGGCCCTATGTACAGATTGAGCGACATCATCGTGCTCTCATATACTTGCCAAGGAAATGCTCAAAGCAAAGTAAACTCAATAAAGATGCTGAAGTTTCATGTGATGGCGTTCATTATGTCAAGATGACATTTGTGATTTACCCTTTGGTAAGAGTATCGGGAGGATCAACAAAAGCTGATAATAGTCCCAAATTTCAACCAAGTCAGATGAAATTTATTCATCCAAGAAGCTCCCGAAGTTGAAAAGGGCATACACTTGCATCACGTATCAAATCGAAACTCTCTATAGAAAATTTTATTTCTATGGAAAAATTTTATTTTTATAGAAAATTTTGTCAAAATTTTATTTCTATAGAAAATTTTATGAAAATTTTATTTCTATAGAAAATTTTATGAAAATTTTATTTCTATAGAAAATTTTATGAAAATTTCATTTCTATAGAAAATTTTGTCAAAAGTTTATTTCTATAGAAAATTCTGTTAAAATTTTATCTTCAATAGAAAATTTTGTCAAAATTTTATTTCTATAGAAAATTTTGTTAGAATTTTATTTCTATAGCAAATTTTCTTAAAATATTATTTCTATAGGAAATATTGCCAAAACCTTATTTCTATAGAAAATTTTGTTACAATTTTATTTCTATAGAAAAACTTCATCAAAATTTTATCTCTCTAGAAAATTTGGTCAAAATTTTATTCCTATAAAGAATTTTGTCAAAGTTTTATTTCTATAAAAAAATTTTATCAAAACTTTATTTCTATAGAAAACTTTTGTCAACATTTTATTTCTATAGAAAACTTTATCAAAATTTTATTTCTATAGGAAATTGTATCAAAATTTTATTTCTATAAAAAATGTTATCAAAATTTTATTTCTGTAGACAATTTTGTCAAAATTGTATTTCTTTAAAGAATTTTGTCAATATTTTATTTATATAGAAAATTTTTGAAAAATTTTATTTCTATAGAACATTTTTGAATAATTGTATTTCTATAGAAAAGTTTTATTTCTGTAGAAAATTTTATTTCCATAGAAAATGTTGTCAAAATTTTATTTCTATAGAAAATTTTGTCAAAATTTTATTTTTATAGAAAATTTTGTCGAAATTCTAATTCTATAGAAAATTTTGTCAAAATGTTATTTCTATGGAAAATTTTGTCAAAATTTTATTATTTTTTTATTTTATTTCTATAGAAAATTTTGTAAAAATTTTATTTCTATAGAAAATTTTGTCAACATTTTATTTCTATAGAAAATTTTGTTAAAATTTTATTTCTATTGATTTTTTTTTCAAAATTTTATTTAATTTTTTTTTATTTTTTTTTTTCATAGAAAATATTTTTACAATTTTATTTTTATCAAAATTTCATCTTCATAGAAAATTTTGTCAAAATGTTATTTCTATAGAAAATTTGATCAACATTTTTTCTATCGAAAATTTTATTCCTATTGAACATTTTATTCCGATAGAAAATTTTGTATATCTATAGAAAATTGTGCCAAAATTTTATTCCTATAGAAAATTTAAACAAAAATTTTATTCCTATAGAAAATTTAAACAAAAATTTTATTTTATAGAAAATTTTGTCATAATTTTATTTCTCTTGGAAATTCTGTCAAAATTTTATTTCTATCGATATTTTTGCTATCGAAAATTTTATCAAAATTTAACTTCTATGGAAAAATTTTATCAAAATTTTATTACTATAGAAAATTTAGTCAAAATTTTATTCCTATAGAAAATTTAAACAAAAATTTTATTTTATAGAAAATTTTGTCATAATTTTATTTCTCTTGGAAATTCTGTCAAAATTTTATTTCTATCGATATTTTTGCTATTGAAAATTTTATCAAAATTTAACTTCTATGGACAAATTTTATCAAAATTTTATTACTATAGAAAATTTAGTCAAAATTTTATTTCTTCGAAAATGTAATCAAAATCGTATTTTATAGAAAATTATGTCATAATTTTAATTCTATAGAAAAATTCTCATATTTTATTTCGATCGAAAATTTTATCAAAATTCTACTTCTATAGGATATTTTGTCAAAATTTCATTTCCGTGGAAAACTTTTATCAGAATTGTATTTCTATAGAAATTCTAGACAAATTTTTATTTCTATAGAAAATTTTGTCAAAATTTTATGTCTGTAGAAAATTTTGTCAAAATTTTATTTCTATAGAAAATTTTGTCAAAAAATTTTTTTTTTTTTGAATTGAATATTTATTGAATAATATCCGCGCAATATCCGGGGAGAAAATCATACATATTTTTAAAATCTTATAACTAATACAATTATATAAAACAAGTTCAAATATAGAGTTAAAACAACAAATTACAAATCACAACAAGGAAAAAAAACATGACAAATTTAAAGTTTGAGATTTAACAAAAAGGAATGTGGTTAATAAAAAAATATCCTTTAATTTTTAATTAATATAACTAATGCAAAAATGTATAGATTATAGCATAGAATTAATTTCAAGAAGATATATAAAATAGTAATTTAAAATTTTTAATTAAATTTAGGAAATTTATCAAAAAAAAAAGTATAATAAATAAATAATAAATAATAAAAATATAGAAAAAAATATGTATATATAATAAATATAAAAATAATAATAAATAAATAAAAAAGAAAAAAATATATAAATAAATAATAAACCCGTTTTCATTCACTATTCAGGACGTTTAATCTACAGATTCCTTGTAAAATTTCCAAAGTTTACGTTTGAAAATTACCGAATTGCTGAGAGTTTGTAATTCATTTGGTAGAGAGTTCCAAAGACGTATGGCGAAAATGAAAAACTGCCATTGTGATATTAATTTCCGATGCAGCATAGGTATAAGTTTCTTACCTCTATTGGATCGGGCAAAGCTAATTTTCCGATACAAATACGGTGTGCGCATATAAATTATCTTCTGTAAATAGATAAGCGACCTTATATGCAACAACTCATTAATACCAACCCCGTACAGAACCACGTTATAACGAGATACAGAATCCCGTCGCTTCAAGCCGTACACATATCGCGTCCCACTATTAAAAAAAGGTATTTAGTTTGCGTTTGCTCACTGAGTCACAGTTTGCAAACAGCTCACATCCATAGATAATACCTGGTACTATGTACCAGGTATTATCTATGTAATAAATTTTCTGTAGAAAATTTTGTCAAAATTTTATGTCTGTAGAACATTTTGTCAAAATTTTATTTCTATAGAAAATTTTGTAAAATGTTTATTTCTATAGAAAATTTAGTCAAAATTTAATTTCTATAGAAAATTTAGTCAAAATTTAATTTCTATAGAAAATTTTATCAAAATTTTATTTCTATAGCAAATTTTTGAAAAATTGTGTTGCTATAGAACATTTTTGAATAATTTTATTTCAATAGAAATTTTTGAAAAAATTGATTTCTGTAGGAATTTTATTTCCATAGAAAATGTTGTCAAAATTTTTTCTGAAGTAAATATTGTCAAAATTTTATTTCTATAGAATATTTGATCAAAATTTCATTTCTATGGAAAATTTTTATCAAAATTTTATCAAAATTTGATTTCTTTAGAATATTTATCAAAATTTTATTTCTATAGAAAATTTTGTTGAAATTTTATTTTCTTTAGAAAATTTTGTCAAAATTTCATTTCTATAGAAAAATTTTGTCAAAATTGTATTTTTATAGAAAATTTTGTCATCATTTTATTCTTAACGAAAATTTGGTCAAACTTTTTTTCCAGAGAAAATTTTGTCAAAATTTAATTCCTCTATCGTAAACAAAGTAGTGAAATTTTTAAACATCAGAGTAATGAAAATCTGTAACAAAAAGCGAAATGTGTAACAGAAAAACAAATTTTATCTTTTATGGTAGTTCGATTTCGTAAGTTACTTATCTTCCTACTACAAATTGTGGTTATTTCTTTTCAAGTATTTACTACTTTTTGCAACCCCTTTTGCTATTGTGATGAACACACTAAGTAAACTTTCAAAATACCAAAATTGCCATGCAACTGCAAGACAGCTGAAGACAAAGTTTCATTTTGTGAATGAAATGAAAATGTAGAGTTTTCCTTGAAGCGATTTTAATTCATTTGAGTTGTAAGAAATATAAGAAAAAAAAAAATAATTCAAGCATAAAATCATTTACACAAAATGAATTTGTTTCTTCTCCCTTCTCCCATCCCCCTTCTAACTATGTAGAATACGAACGTATATAATCATAGAACAGCATTTGCTCAATATCAATGGGGAAAATAGTAACTATTCAAAGGAATTCATTTCGAATGCTCTGTGTATGTAGCAAAAAGGAGTTCAAACGATTGAGGAAATCGGAAACGGATATGAAACTACCTTTTCGTAACTGATTTTTTTTTTTTTTTGGATATGTAGATGTGATATTTATACAGTTTCTTATTGGGAATTTGCAAAATCTATTTGTTATTGATTAGGTTGTGATACAATATCAGCCCCATATCAATACAGGTTGGATTTATGTTTACATCAATGATTCTATATATAATGTATAATTATATACGAGCCTTCTTGGAGGAATTGTTTCCATCACATACCACAAATGTTTTAAAGTACCGCCTAAAACTATGCAACGAAAATTGCCTGTTGTGGCTAAATCGTGTAATTCTCCAAAACTCTCAAGTTCAAGTGGCGATTTTCGATGAAATCGGCAGAAAATGATTGCTAGGAAAATTTTAAATTTGAAATAAGTGATTTCACAATTCTATCAAGAAAAGTAGGGCGGGGCCGACTATATTATACCCTAGGAAAAATATGGGAAATATTAAAGTCTAAAGCAATTTTTAAGCAACTTCGCAAAAGTGCATTTATGATTTATCGGTTAGAGACCATATACTAACACCACGTGCCAAATTTCAACGATCGGATGAATTTTGCTCCTCCAATAGGCTCCGGAAATCAAATCTGGGGATCGGTTTATATGGGGGCTATATATAATTATGGACCGATATGGACCAATTTTTGCGTGGTTGTTAGAGACCATATACTAACACCACATACCAAATTTCAACCGGATCGGATGAATTTGGCTCCTCCAAGAGGCTACGGAAATCAAATCTGGGGATCGGTTTATATGGGGGCTATATATAATTTTGAACCGATATGGACCAATTTGTGCACATTTGTTAGAGACCATATACTAACACCACATGCCAAATTTCAACCGGATCGGATGAATTTGGCTTCTCCAAGAGACACGGGAGCCACCGTGGTGCAGTGGTTAGTATGCCCGCCTTGCATACACAAGGTCGTGGGTTCGATTCCTGCGTCGACCGAACACCAAAAAGTTTTTCAGCTGTGGATTATCCCACCTCAGTAATGCTGGTGACATTTCTGAGGGTTTCACTGCAATGTGGAACGCCGTTCTGACTCGGCTATAAAAAGTAGGTCCCTTGTCATTAAGCTTAACATGGAATCGGGCAGCATTCAGTGATAAGAGAGAAGTTCACCAATGTGGTCTCACAATGGACTGAATAGTCTAAGTGAGCCTGATACATCGGGCTGTCACCTAAACTAACCTAACCTAAGGGACTCCGGAGGTCAAATTTGGGTATCGGTTTATATGGGGGCTATATATAATTATGAACCGATATGGACCAATTTGTGCACGGTTGTTAGAGACCATATACCAACACCATGTGTCAAATTTCAACCGGATCGGATGAATTCTGCTCCTCCAAGAGGCTCCGGTGGTCAAATCTGGGGATCGGTTTATATGGGGGCTATATATAATTATGGACCGATATGGATCAATTTTTGCGTAGTTATTAGATACTATATATGTACCCCACGCACCATATTCCAACGGGGTCGAATGAATTTTGCTCCTCCGAGAGGCTCTGGAGGTCACATCTGGGGATCGGTTTATATGGGGGATATGGACCGATATGGACCTATTTCGGCATGGCTATTAGAGACCATATACTAACACCACATACCATATTCTAACGGGATCGGATGAATTTTGCTCCTCCAAGAGGCTCCGGTGGTCAAATCTGGTGATCGGTTTATATGGGGCTATATATATAATTATGGACCGATAAGGACCAATTTTTGCGTGGTTATTAGAGACCATATACGTACACCACATACCGAATTCTACCCGGATCGGATGAATTTTGTTCCTCCAAGAGGTTCGGGAGGTCAAATCTGGGGATCGGTTTATATGGGGGCTATATTTAATTATGAACCGATATGGACCAAATTGGGCACATTTGTTAGAGATAATATACTAACACCACGTGTCAAATTTCAACCGGATCGGATGAAATTTGCTCCTCTAAGAAGCTCCGCAAATCAATTCTGGGGTTCGGTTTATATGGGGGCTATATGTAAAAGTGGTCCAAAATGGCCCATTTGCAATACCATCCGACCTACATCAATAACAACTACTTATGCTAAGTTTCAAGTCGATAGCTTGTTTCGTTTGGAAGTTAGTGTGATTTTAACAGGCGGGTGGACGGACGGGCGGACATGCTTAGATCGACTCAGAATTTCACCACGACCCAGAATATATATACTTTATGGGGTCTTAGAATAATATTTCGATGTGTTACAAACGGAATGACAAAGTTAAAATTCCCCCCATCCTATGGTGAAGGTATAACAACGAACTCCAGCAAAAAAATGCAAAGTCGACTTAGCGTACTTTGAAATGAGGACATCTACATATGTGAGATATATTTAAATCTGAATCGAGTTCTTCCAAAATAAGAGGGTTCTATTCTGACCCAAAACACAAACTTGTGCCAAATTTAAAGTTGATTGGACTAAATCTGCGACCTAGACTTTGATGTGATCAAAGAATGCTAAGTCGACTTAGCGTACTCTGGATTGAGCACATCTATATATGGGAGATATATTTAAATCTGAACCGATTTCTTCTAAAATAAGAGGGTTCTATTCTGACCCAAAACCTAAATTTGTGCCAAATTTGAAGTCGATTGGACTAAAAATGCGACCTAGGCTTTGATCACATCAAAGTCTAGGTCGCATCAAAAAATGCTAAGTCGACTTAGCGTACTCTGGAATGGACATCTATATATGGGAGATATATTAAATTTGAACCGATTTCTTCCAAAATAAGAGGATTCTATTCCGATCCGAAACACATACTTGTGCCAAATTTGAAGTCGATTGGACTAAAACTGCGACCTAGACTTTGATCACAAAAATTTGTTCACAGACAGACGGACATGGATATGTTTGATCGACTTAGGGACTTGTGTATTTTTCCTAAAGACACCATGTGTCTATCTCATCTCCTTCTGGGTATCGCAAACATCTATCTATTATACACTATCTTTTAATACCCTGTTCCACAGTGTGGCGCTGGATATAAAAATAGATATAAGTGGAATTATTTGTAGTTTTTCTCTTTGAAAAAATGTGACAATTTTTCCATTTAATAGGAAAAAACTTATGGACAAGAACATGCGACCATATCTTCTCAAAATATATGGACTTAAACCCATTAATTTCATTTAATTCATTTCATTTGCATAAACTGAAAATTCCATTAAATTAAAAAAAATCTTCATATTTTCATTCTTGGCATCGCTTTAGAAATATTTAGCAGTGATTTTATTTCATACCCCTAAGGTGTAGTTTTCTTTTTTAATAATATCAAATAAATTTACATTTTTTCTAAAACAAAAAAAAAACAAGAGAAATAAATGGAATAAGAAAAGAAAAATAATCGCATAACAATTTGTAATGTTCTCCATAATGATTTTAATACAAAAGATTTCTCATTGTTGTACTACTCTGTCATAAACTTAATTACACCCACAGTCAAGGCAAACACTGGAGTCCTTTTCTTGTTGAAATCCATACATCCACATAGAGAAAGAAAGAGAGAGAAAAAGAGAGATGAAAAACAAAGAATGAAAAGTGGTTCTAATTACACCAAAAGAGCAGAGTAAGAGACCGTAACATTAAATCCTGTATGAAAACTGCCTGCTTCACAAGTCCCACAGTCAGCTAGTCCTTAACTCTCCAAGCAATTCATGCCATTTTTAATCAACCATCATGGGCATCCAGCAGAAACCAACTCATCCACCGAAGAGGTGGCTCCACCACCATCACCACCACAACCTCATTCAAATCAAACACTGAGTATAAGACCACTTACGAAGGCTTTAATGAATTTCAAAAATTTCAACAACACCATCCCGGCAAAAGCCACCAGTGCAAACTCTTAAGGCTAACCACCTCTTTTTTATCCGGGTCTAACTAACTGAGCCTTGCCGTTCACTTTGCCCATCCGCAACCGACACCGACCATTCCAACCCGCACTCATTAAATGGCGGACTTAATGGGCGAATATTAAATTATGCGCACAATGCCAACAAACATTGCCATGTTGGTGTTGTTGGATTGCCTGCTTTCAGTATGGGCTCTGAGTACCAAGCTTTTGTGTTTATTTTTAATGGCTTAAAACAAGAAACAACAACGGAAATAAAATAAACCGGATGTGGCAGAGGCTGCAGCAACAGCAGCATCAAAGGAAACAAACCCAACTCCAATTTCAGATGTCGCTGGCTTGGTTTGAAATAACAAACGCTAAACGACAAATAAAAAAACCCTCAACACTTTTCCTCTTTAGAAAGTCATACCATCATAAACTAATTTCCATATGAATGCCCTATAGTCGATATATTCGGGAATGGACAAAATTTTCTATAGAAATAAAACTTTGACAACATTAAAATTTTGACAAAATTTTAATCTTGACAAAATTGTCCAGAGAAATAAAATTTTGACAAAATCTTCTATAGAAATAAAATGTTGACAAAATTTTCCATAGAAATAAAATTTTGACAAAATTTTCTATAGAAATAAAATTTTGATAAAATTTTCTACAGAAATATAATTTTGATAAAAATTTCTACAGAAATAAAATTTTGAAAAAATATCTATAGTAATAAAATGTTGACAAAATCTTTTACAGAACTAAAATTTTCTATAGAAATAAAATTTTGACAAAATTTTCTATAGAAATAAAATTTTGACAAAATCTTCTATAGAAATAAAATTTTGACAACATTTTCTATGGAAATAAAATTTTGACAAAATTTTCTATAGAAATAAAATTTTGACAAAATTTTCTATAGAAATAAAATTTTTGACAAAATTTTCTACAGAAATAAAATTTTCTATAGAAATAAAATTTTGACAACGTTTTCTATAAAAATAAAATTTTCACAACATTTTCTATGGAAATAGAATTTTGACAAAATTTTCTATAGAAATAAAATTTTGACAAAATTTTCCATAGAAATAAAATTTTGACAAAATTTTCCATAGAAATAAAATTTTGACAAAATTTTCTATAGAAATAAAATTTTGATAAAATTTTCTACAGAAATATAATTTTGACAAAATTTTCTATAAAAATAAAATGTTGACAAAATTTTCTATAGAAATAATTTTTTTTATAGAAATAAAATTTTGACCAAATCTCCAATAGAAATAAAATTTTGACAAAATTTTCTATAGAAATAAAATTTTGACAAAATTTTCTATCAAAATAAAATGTTGACAAAATTTTCTATAGAAATAATTTTTTTTTATAGAAATAAAATTTTAACCAAATCTTCTATAGAAATAATATCTTGAAAAAATCTTCTATAGAAATAAAATTTTGACACTATTTTCTATAAAAATAAAATTTTGACAAAATTTTCTATAAAAATAAAATGTTGACAAAATTTTCTATAGAAATAATTTTTATTTTTTATAGAAATAAAATTTTGACAATATTTTCTATGGAAGTTTCCTATAAAAATTAAATTTTGACAAAATTTTTCATAAAAATAAAATGTTGACAAAATTATTTTCATAGAAATAAAATTTTGACAAAATTTTCTATAAAAATAAAATTTTGACAAAATTTTCTATACAAATAAAATTTTGACCAAATCTCCTATAGAAATAAAATTTTGAAAAAAAATTTCCATAGAAAAAAATACAAAATATTCTATAGAAATAAAATGGTGACAAAATTTTATTTAATAGAAATAAAATTGTGACAAAATTTTCTATAAAAATAAAATTTTGACACAATTTTCTATAAAAATAAAATGTTGACAAAATTTTCAATAGAATTAATTTTTTTATAGAAATAAAATTTTGACCAAATCTCCTATAGAAATAACATTCTGAAAAAATCTTCTATAGAAATAAAATTTTGACAAAATTTTCTTTAGAAATGAAATGTTGACAAAGTTTGCTATAGAAATTAAATTTTGACAAAATTTTCCATAAAAATAAAATGTTGACAAAATTATTTTTTTATAGAAATAAAATTTTGACAAAATTTTCTATAAAAATGAAATGTTGACAAAATTTTCTATAGAAATAATTTTTTTTATAGAAATAAAATCCTATAGAAATAACATTCTGAAAAAATCTTCTATAGAAATAAAATTTTGACACTATTTTCTATAAAAATAAAATTGTGACAAAATTTTCTATAAAAATAAAATGTTGACAAAATTTTCTATAGAAATATTTTTTTTTATAGAAATAAAATTTTGACAATATTTTCTATGGAAATAAAATTTTGACAAAGTTTCCTATACAAATTAAATTTTGACAAAAGTTTTCATAAAAATAAAATGTTGACAAAATTATTTTTATAGAAATAAAATTTTGACAAAATTTTCTATAAAAATAAAATTTTGACAAAATTTTCTATACAAATAAAATTTTGACCAAATCTCCTATAGAAATAAAATTTTGAAAAAAAATTCCATAGAAAAAATACAAAATATTCTATAGAAATAAAATGGTGACAAAATTTTATTTTATAGAAATAAAATTTTGACAAAATTTTCTATAAAAATAAAATTTTGACAAAATTTTCTATAAAAATATAATGTTGACAAAAATTTCAATAGAATTATTTTTTTTTAGAAATAAAATTTTGACCAAATCGCCTATAGAAATAACATTCTGAAAAAATCATCTATAGAAATAAAATTTTGACAAAATTTTCTTTAGAAATAAAATGTTAACAAAGTTTCCTATAGAAATTAAATTGTGACAAAATTTTCCATAAAAATAAAATGTTGACAAAAATAGTTTTTTTTATAGAAATAAAATTTAGACAAAATTTTCTATAGAAATAAAATTTTGATAAAATTTTCTATAGAAATAAAATTTTGACAAAGTTTTTTATAAAAATAAAATTTTGACAAAATTTTCTATAAAAAGAAAATTTTGACAAAATTTTCTAGACAAATAAAATTTTGACCAAAACTCCTAAAGAAATAAAATTTTGAAAAAAATGTCCATAGAAAAAAAATTACAAAATATTCTATAGAACAAAAATTTTGACAAAATTTTTTTATAGAAATCTTGCTAAACAATTTTTATAGAAATAAAAAATTAAATATTGACACCATTGTAAGTTAGTATGGATTCTCTGTTAGATATCAAAAGCATATTAAATACCTCTATGAACATCTTTAGTTCTTGATCGGTTTATATAGAGGAGCCTAAAAGCACAGACGGTAGAGTTCTTCCAAAAATGGTAAACTTTTTACTGTTTGGTAGATTGATAGAATTCTTGATGTTATGGATGATTTTGCAAAATATTCCTCTCCAAGTAAAAACTACTACAATTTAAAAAAAAATAAAATTTTTAAAACATTTTCTATAAAAAAATTGACAAAATTTTACATAGAAATGAAAGTTTGTGAAAATTTTCTATAGAAATAACATTTTGACAAAATTTTGTATAGAAATAAAATTCTGACCAAATTTTCAATATAAACAAAATTTTGAAAAATTTTGAAACTATGAAAATAAAATTTTGAGAAAATTTTCTATAAATATAATGTTTTAACAAAATTTTATATTCATATAATAATTTTGACAAAGTTTACTATAGAAATAAAATGTTGACAAAATTTTCTATAAAAATAAAATTTTTACAAAAAAATTATGAAAATACAATTTTGACAAAATATTCTATAGACATAAAATGTTGTCTTTATTTTCTATAGAAATAAAACTTTGACAAAATTGTCTATTAAAAAATATTTTGACAAAATTTTCTATAAAAATTAAATATTGATATAATATTCTATTCAAAAGAAAATTTGGGAAAATTTTCTATAGAAATACAATTTTAACAAAATTTTCTATAGAAATAAAATTGTGAAAAGGTTTTCTAGAGAAATACAATTTTTCAAAACTTTTCTATTAAAATAAAATTGTACTGAAAAAATTCTATAGAAATAACATTTTACTAAAAATGTTCTATAGATATAAAATGTTGATTCCATTTTCTATAGAAATAAAATGTTGACAAAAATTTTCTTTAGAATTAAAATCTTGACAAAATTTTCTTTAGAAATAAAATGTTGGCAACATTTTCTTTAGAAATAAAATTTGACAAAATTTTCTATTGAAATAAAATTTTGAAAAAATTTTCTATAGAAATAAAATTTTGACAAAATTTTCTATAGAAATAAAATCTAGACACAATATTCTTTAGAAATAAATTCTCGAAAAAATTTTCTTTACAAATAACATTTTGATAAAATTTTCTATAGAAATAATATTTTGATATATTTTTCTATAGAAATAAAATTTTGCCAAAATTTCCATATAAAAAATACATTTTGGCAAAATTTTCTATAGAAATACAAATATTTTATATAGAAATAAAATTTTGACAAAATTTGCTTTAGAAAAAAAAATTAGAGATATAAAATGTTGACAAAATTTTCTATAGCAAAAAAAAATTGAAAAAATTGTGTATATAAAGAAAATTTGACAAATATATTTAAAGAACTAAGATTTTGACAAAATTTTTTATAGATATAAACTTTTAAACAAGTTTTCCGTAGAAATAATTTTTAGAAATTTTTGTTAGATTTAAAATTTTGACAACATTTTCTATAAAAAACTGACAAAATTTTGTCAAATTTTTTTACAGAAATAAAATTTTCACAAAATTTTCCATACAAATAAAATTTTGACAAAATTTTCTATAGAAAAAAAATTGAAAAAAACTTTCTATAAAAATAAAATTTTGACAAAATCTTCTATTGAAATAAAATTTTGACAAAATTTGTTTTAGAAAAAAAATTACAAAATTTTTTAGAGATATAAAATTTTGACAAAATTTTCTATAGCAAAAATAAATTGAAAAAAAAATTTCTATTGAAATAAAATGTTGACAAATATTTGTAAAGAAATAAGCTTTTTACAAAATTTGTTATAGATATAAATTTTTGACCAAATTGTCCAAAGAAATAAAATTTTTTGAAATTCTTGTTAGATTTCTAATTCTGACAAAATTTTCTATAAAAAAAAATTGACAAACTTGTTGATAGACAGCAAATGTTGACACAATTTTTTATAGAAATAAAATTTTGAGATATAAAATTTTGACAACATTTTCTATAGCAAAAAAAAAAGTGAAAAAAATTTTCTATTTAAATCAAATTTTGACAAATATTTTTAAAGAAATAAGATTTGACAAAATTTTTAATAGATATAAACTTTTGACCAAATTTTCCATAGAAATAAAATTTTTAGAAATTTTTGTTAGATTTTAAATGTTGACAAAATTTGCTATAAAAAAATTTACAAAATTTTGTTTTACAGAAATACAATTTTTACAAAGTTTCCATACAAAAAAAAATTGAAAAAAATTTCTTTAGAAGGAAAATTTTGACAAAATTGGCTTTAGAAATAAAATTTTAACAAAATTTTCTATAGAAATAAACTTTTGAAAAAAACTTTCTATAAAAAGAATTTTGACAAAATTTTCTATAGAAACACACTTCTTGGAATTGTAGCGCTACTAACACAGCCGGCAAAGTATTGTCCAGTATTGAACAAAATTCAAACTTTGTAATTTACTACCCTGATTCTCCAAGTTATTATCCGCACCAACTCAGCCGTAACTCTTCAACTATTGACTTGGCAATCAGTAACTCTAATCTTGATTTCACAATTGATGTCCTTGAGTATTTATTGCCTTCTGATCATCGCCCGATTGTGTGTACCGCAAATTTAGCCAGCGCCAAACACGTTGACACTAGTCATTACAATTATAAGCTTGCTAACTGGGCACATTACAAAAGGTACATCGAATCCAGAATAGTATTGCAAGACAACCTTTTTTATTTAAAAGAATCGATTGATTTTGAAATCTCAAATCTAACGCATCTGATTTTTGAAGCAAGGGATGCTTCTACACCAAAAGTAGATACATCTTATAACTACAACTTACCTACTAGCATTATCAAATGTATTAAAGTGAGAAGATCTTATAAGCGTAAGAGTCAACGTGCACCTAACGCTGTGGAGGCTAATTTGTATGAAAAATGTGCCAAACTTTTGAGCAAATTAATTGATGAGCAGATTAGGACGTACCGTAACAAGCAATGGACCAGTTTGCTGTCAAATTTAAAACCTGGAGATAAGTCATTCTGGAGGATCAGTAGAAGTTTGCGTGGTAAAGGAAATATCACGATTCCCACTCTACTTCAAAACAACATTAAAATAATTTCTGATCGGGAGAAGGCTCAAGTGCTGGCGGATACATTTATAAGTGCAAATAATATTACTTCAGGTTATAGGCATTCTATTGATGCTGAAGTGGAATCGTGTGTTAAAAGTCTATTTGAGGAAGAAGTCAATCCTGATACTATTGATCGTATCACTTTTAATGAAATTGTGAGCGTAATTTCTGGCCTTAAAGCGTCTAAATCTCCTGGATTTGATGGCATATCGAATGTATTGATAAAGCAGTTGCCTGAAAAAGCACTAAAACTTTTGGTACTGCTCTTCAACAGTTGTCTTTCGCTAAATTATTTTCCTGAGTGTTTTAAGAAAGCTAAGGTTATTGCCATTCATAAGCCAAATAAATCGAAAACTGACCCGAGAAATTATAGGCCCATCAGCTTACTGAGTAATCTTTCCAAAGTATACGAAAAAACTCTCCATTCACGGCTTTTCAGTTTCGCGGAGGACAATTCGATATTATGTAATGAGCAGTTTGGGTTCAGAAGCGGTCATAGTTGTGTGCATCAAATCACTAGAATTGGAAATATTATTGGTAACAACAGACGCAATAGACAATCTACAGGACTTGTCCTCCTTGATATAGAAAAAGCTTTTGACACTGTATGGCATAAGGGTCTTATTTATAAATTAATTCGAGGAAACGTGCCAAATTATCTCAGCAGAACTATCTCTGATTTTCTTGATGGGAGATCTTTTATCGTCTCTGTCAACAACATCAACTCGGACGAAAAAGTTCTTTCTACTGGTTTGCCACAAGGTTCCGTTCTCTCGCCTTTGCTCTACTCAATATACACATCGGATTTCTCTCCTCCATCGTACATGCAAGTTGCTTATTATGCAGATGATACTGCGCTTATTACTACTAGTAAGGTAACTAAAGCGCTTTTGAAGAAAATGGAAAAAGGACTGGCGTCTTGCAATAGGTATTTTTCGAAATGGAAGATTAAAATAAATCCCAGTAAAACGCAGGCGATTATTTTTCCTTATAATAAATCCCCTAAAAGGAAGCCGAATCGAAGGCTTAAGTTTGGAGATGAAACGATTGCGGTTGCTGATAGTGTCAAGTATCTGGGGGTCACGTTAGATAAAAAATTATCTTATGGGAAACACTTAGAAGAGATCCGTAACAAATCGCTAAAATCGTTAAGGGCGCTGTGGCCGCTTTTGTGTAGAAAGTCTCTGCTGAATCATAAAAATAAGAATCTACTGTTCAAAGGTATCATAAGACCTATTTTAACATATGCATGTCCAGTTTGGTACAAAGCTGCAAAGACCCATTTGGAGAAGTTACAGATTGTACAAAATAAATGTTTAAAAATTATCAATGGAAAGAATTGGAGATACTCTACTTCATTACTTCATAATGAAACTGGATATGAGAAAATTTGTGATTTCATCAAAAGGCTAAATTTAAATTATTTTTCCAAAATTGAAACTTCCCCTTATTGTTTGATAAGGTCCTGTGTAGAGCGAGTATATTAAAATATTTCTAATTTTACTATTAAATTATCAAATTGAAAATATATGTTTGTTTTAGGTTATTGAATTATATAATCTTCTGCATGCATGTTAATTTTCAACAATATTTGACTTTTGTTTAATTTCATATAAAGGTCTTTAACCTGTTTTTGCCTTTAATAATATGTATCTTAAATAACATAGCTTATATTGCCAGCCAGTGTCTCATTTGTTGTAATATCTACTGTGATAAAATCTCATTAAATGAATTGTATTTAAAAATCAAATTAATAAAGAAGAATTTGAAAAATGAAAAAAAACAAAATTTGCTTTAGAAAAAAAATACAAAATTTTGTAGAGATATAAAATTTTGACAAAAAAAAAATTGAAAAAAAAATATATTTAAATAAAATTTTGACAAATATTTTTAAAGAAATAAGATTTTGATAAAATCTTTAATAAATATAAACTTTTGACCAAATTTTCCATAGAAATAAAATTTTTAGAAATTTTTGTTAGGTTTCAAATGTTGACAAAATTTTCTATAAAAAAATTTATAAAATTTTCGATAGACATAAAATGTTGACAACAATTTTTATAGAAATAAGATTTTGACACTATTTTTTATAGAAATAAGATTTTGACAAAATTTTTATAGATATAAAATTTTGACCAAATTTTCTATAGAATTAAAATTTTGACTAAACTGTCTATAGATATAAAATTTTGAGAAATTTTTTTATTGATTTAAAATTTTGTGCAGAAATAAAATTTTGACAAAATTTTCAATAGAAATAAAATTTTGACAATATTTACTATGGAAATAAAATTGTCACAAAATTTAATATATAGAAATAAAATTTTGACAAAATTTTGTTTATAATTTTCTATAGAAATAAAATTTTGACAAAACTTTCTATAAAAATAAAATTTTGACAAAATTTCCTAAAGAAATAAAATTTTGACAAAATTTTCTATAGAAATAAAAATTTCACAAAATTTTCTATAGAAATAAAATTTTGAAAAACTTTCTATTAAAATAAAATTTTGAAAAATTTTTTGTAGATATAAAATTTTGACAAAAGTTTTAAATTCCATTCTTCTTCACGACAGTAATTAGAAATAGAATTAGCGTCATAGCCTTAATGAACAAAATTTTGGACTAAGTCCGACATTAAAATAGTGAATCCAAATCGAATTGTTTTACAAAATCATTGTCATTGAGTATATGGAAGGCAGGCTCTACAAGTCGTCTATGACCATATCAAATTTGTAAGATCTCATTTGCATTCCATTTTATTCCATGCTTTAGTAGAGCTCTACAACCACAAATGCCACTACTTTGTGAAATATTTTTAATTATTCATAAATATGTATTTGATATGGCCAAAGGATATAATGTCCTTTTGTCCCCCCATCATCATTATCAGCAAGAGGAAAAAATATCATAGCCAAAGCCAGTTTGCTGCAATGTTGGGATTCTTATGCTAATGATTAACTCTTCGCCATCTTAATGTGGTGACAAGACTTGCTGTGGATCTCACTCATTCTCCTCTTTCACTCATCTTTTAACATTTGGCCAGCTCTATATCCATTTTGAAAAAAAAAAACAGAATTCAAGCTTTTCTTTGCCTTTTTAAATGTTGCCAGGAATCGTCCTCGTCAAGAAAAAAAAAGAACTGAACGTAACGAAAGGAAAATAAAGGAAACACATCAAAAAGCATTAATTGTGAAATGAAAGCCTGAAAGGCGTCGTCTCAGTCCCTTTGAGATGATGCCACGCGTAAGACATCATCTCGAGAATTTCTTCTTCGTCATCTTCGGCATCTTTGCATACTGCTCATTATGATTATGAAGCTACTCAGGTTTTGATGTTGTCGTCCTTGTCGCCATCTTTATATCTTGAAATCTTTACTCCATTCGTTATTGAAGGCTTTCTCAACTCTAAGGCGCATACACAGGAACATACAAAGGCAGAAAAGGATAACTAGAAAATGTTGTTAAAATTGGAATATTTAATTTTTATGTTAATTAAGGAATTTCAAAGGCATAAAGACTGCCATAGTCCATAAATGTTGGTTATAAAATAAAACAAAGTGGCTCATGAATTACCAAAGAAAATGGGGTAGATAAGAGTATCACTTACGATTCAGTTTAATGAATAACAAATTTGTTTAATTTTAAATGAATAGAAAAAACACCATTTCTCCTTTACACGCAATTTTATAATGACAGAACATCCCATTTGGCCATCCATCGAATAAGATGGGTGGTACTCATCAGCAGATAGGTAAATAAAAATAACAAGTATATACGGTTGTAAGTTCGGCCAGGCCGAATTTTATGTCCCCTTCACCATGGATTGCATAGAAACTTGTACTAAAGGCTGTCATCCACAATCGAAGTAATTGGGTTAGGGTAAAATTTTTAAAAAATTTTCTTTAGAAATAAAATGTTGAAAAAATTTTGTATAGTAATAAAATTTTGACAAAATTTTTTATAATAATAAAATTTTGACAAAATTTTCTATAGTAATAAAATTTTGACAAAATTTTCTATAGTAATAAAATTTTGGTAGATTATTTTTGGGGATCGGCTATATATAACTATAGACCGATACGGACCAATTTTGGAATGGTTGTACTAGCCCAATGTACCAAATTTCACCACGTACCAAATTTCAACCGGATCGGGTGAATTTTGCTTTTCCAAGGGGCTCCGAAGGTCAAATCTGGGGATCGGTTTAAATGGGGGTTATATATAATTAAGAACGGTATGGACCAATTTTTGCATGGTTGTTAGATACCATATACTAACACCACGTACCAAATTTCAACGGGATCGGGTGACTTTTGCTCTTCCAAGGGGCTCCGGAGGTCAAATCTGGGGATCCGTTTATATGGGGGGCTACATATAATAATGGACCGATATGGACCAATTCCTGCGTGGTTGTTAGAGATCATATACTAACACCACGTACCAATATTCAACCGAATCGGATGATTTTTGCTCATCCATGAGGCTTCGGAGGTAAAATCTGGGGATTGGTTTATATGGGGGCTATATATAATTATTGATCGATGTGCGCCAATTTTTGCATGAATCTTAGTTACCATATACTATCACTATGTACCAAATTTCAGGCGGATCGGATGAAATTTTCTCCTCTTAGAGGCTTCGCAAGCGAAATCGGGGGATCGGTTTATATGGGGGCTATATATAATTATTGACCGATGTGGACCAATTTTTGCGTGGTGTTAAAAACCATACACTAACACTATGTACCAAATTTCAGCCGGATCCACCATTGAGTTCTTCTGATGAACTAAATCGGGAATCTGTTGAACAAGGGAACTCGGTTGTCGAACTCTAGATCCTAATAAGTCAGAGGCAAAACCGTATATCCGAAAAAAACTGCCCAACAAAAAATATTTCAGCCGTAAGAGTTTAGTTGCGCTTTTTGGTATACAATAGTGTAGGCAGTGCATCCACACTGCATGAATCGGTGGCAATAACGTAAACGAGTAATCAAACTAGTTTATGGTCATTCGTTTACGTTATTGCAACCAATTCATGCAGAATAGATGCATGAATGGTAGTGCTGTTTTCCCTCACGCCAACAGTGCTGAAGATTATCTATCACTTCTGAGTAATATTTCTATTAAAATGAGCAATTATATCAGCGCTATGTAGAAGCTGCTCTAAATCGGGACATCGCCCACAAAAATCAGCGCTGATTCGGTTGTTTTGTAAGCAGTTGGTACTGCCTCTCTCCCTTACAATTCTGCTGAAATAGTGCTCCATTTTTTGCTGGGTGTAGATCAGTGTTGTAACTATTGATCCCAAGAGATCCATTGGGCATCCGAAGAACTCAGTGGCGGAACAGTAGATTAGAATAACTAGGCACGTATATTCCAAAAACTCAAAATTAAAAGTGCCTATCCGCAGTATTCTGTAGTGGAACTGTAGATCTCAAGAAATCAGTGGTGATTGAGTTCTTCGGATCTACAGTTCATTCGAAGATCTACAGTTCATTCGAAGAACTCAATTGGCAATTCGTACAGCAAAAGAACTTGAACTTGTTAAACTCTAAATCTCTCTAGGATCTGAAGATTTCAGTTCTGAAACTATAGAACTCGGCAGTGGAACTGTAGATCCCATGGACTGAAGGGGAAAATTGCAGATCTGCAGAATTCAGTAGTGGAGCTGTAGTTCCGATTAACTCATTGGTGGAACCTTCGATATGAAGACCTAAATCGGGAATACGTAGAACAAATGAACTCCGTGGTCGAACTCTACATCATAGAGGAAAAACTGTAGATCCGAAAAACTCAGTAGGGAATCTGTAGATCAGAGTTTTAAGTGTTGATCACAGAAACTCAATAGCGAATCGGAAGACTTGAAGAGCTCAGTGGTTGAATTGTAAATCTGAAGAACTCCGAATCGCAGATCTGAGTAGTAAAACTATAGTGGAGCCGAAGAACTCGGTGGCCGGCAAACCGTATAAAATACTCGGTGATAGAACCCTAAATTTGTCTAGAACTTAGTGATGAAAATATAGATCTGAACTCGGCAATGGAACTGTGGATATCAAGAACTGAATGGGAGAACTGCAGACCCGCATAATTCAGTAGTGCAGCTGTAGTTGCGAAGAAATCAATGGTGGAACCTTAAATCTGATGAACTAAATCGGGAATCTGTTGAACAAAGGAACTCGGTTGTCGAACTCTAGATCCTAATAAGTCAGAGGCAAAACCGTATATCCGAAAAAAAACTGATATACGTAAACGAGTAATCAAACTAGTTTATGATCATTCGTTTACGTTATTGCAACCAATTCATGCAGAATAGATGCATGAATGGTAGTGCTGTTTTCCTTCACACCAATAATGCTATACTCAAGATTATCTACCACTTTTGAGCAATATTTCTATTAAAATGAGCAATTATATCAGTGCTATGTAGTAGCTGCTCTAAATCGTGACATCGCCCACAAAAATCAGCGCTGATGCGGTTGTTTTGTAAGCAGTCGGTACTGCCTCTCTCCCTTACAATTCTGCTGAAATAGCGCTCCATTTTTTGCTGGGATAGATCCCCAGTTATGGAATTGTAGTTTCCAATAAGTCAGAGGGCAAACTGTACATCCGGGGAACTGTAGATGTAACGAGCTTAATGGTAAAACTGAGGGACTATATGGCGGGAATGTAGATCCGAAGACCAAGTGTTGGAACTGCAGACGTCAACAACTCAGTGAATAAATTGTAGATGGGCAGAACTCAATAGTGAATTTGTAGATTAGAAAAATTCAGTGGGGTATCCAAAGAAATCCGTGGTGAAACTGTAGATTCCAATAACTCAGAGGGAACTCTGTATAACTCAGTAGTGGTACTGAAGAACTCAATGGTGGAACTCTAAACTTAAAGAACTCCGGCCACCGCAGAACTCGGTGGCCGGCAAACCGTAGAAATTACTCGGTGATAGAACCTTAAATCTGTCTAGAACTAAGTGATGAAAATATAGATCTGAACTCGGGAATGGAACTGTAGATACCAAGAACTGAATGGGAGAACTGCAGACCCGCATAAGTTAGTAGTGCAGCTGTAGTTGCGAAGAAATCAATGGAACTAACTCGGGAATCTGTTGACCAAAGGAACTCGGTTGTCGAACTCTAGATCCTAATAAGTCAGAGGCAAAACCGTATATCCGAAAAAAACTGCCCAGCAAAAAATATTTCAGCTGTAAGAGTTTAGTTGCGCTTTTTGGTATACAATAAAGTAGGCAGTGCATCCACACTGCATGAATCGGTGGCAATAACGTAAACGACTAATCAAACTAGTTTATGATCATTCGTTTACGTTATTTCAACCAATTCATGCAGAATAGATGCATGAATGGTAGTGCTGTTTTCCTTCACGCCAACAGTGCTCAAGATTATCTATCACTTCTGAGTAATATTTTTATTAAAATGAGCAATTATATCAGCGCTATGTAGAAGCTGCTCTAAATCGGGACATCGCCCACAAAAATCAGCACTGATTCGGTTGTTTTGTAAGCAGTTGGTACTGCCTCTCTCCCTTACAATCCTGCTGAAATAGTGCTCCATTTTTTGCTGGGTGTAGATCAGTGTTGTAACTATTGATCCCAAGAGATCCATTGGGCATCCGAAGAACTCAGTGGCGGAACAGTAGATTAGAATAACTAGGCACGTATATTCCAAAAACTCAAAATTAAAAGTGCCTACCCGCAGTATTCTGTAGTGGAACTGTAGATCTCAAGAAATCAGTGGTGATTGAGTTCTTCGGATCTACAGTTCATTCGAAGATCTACAGTTCATTCGAAGAACTCAATTGGCAATTCGTACAGCAAAAGAACTTGAACTTGTTAAACTCTAAATCTCTCTAGGATCTGAAGATTTCAGTTCTGAAACTATAGAACCCGGCAGTGGAACTGTAGATCCCATGGACTGAAGGGGAATACTGCAAATCCGCAGAATTCAGTAGTGGAGCTGTAGTTCCGATGAACTCATTGGTGGAACCTTCGATATGAAGAACTAAATCGGGAATACGTAGAACAAATGAACTCCGTGGTCGAACTCTAGATCATAGAGGAAAAACTGTAGATCCGAAAAACTAAGTAGGGAATCTGTAGATCAGAGTTTTAAGTGTGATCACAAGAACTCAATAGCGGATCGGAAGACCTGAAGAGCTCAGTGGTGAAATTGTAAATCTGAAGAACTCCGAACTCCTAGATCTGAGTAGTAGAACTATAGTGGAGCCGAAAAACTCTATGATGGAATTGTAGATCCGAAGAACCAACTCGGGTGGATTCACCAATGTGGTATCACAATGGACTGAATAGTCTAAGTGAGCGTGATACTTGGGCTGCCACCTAACCTAACCTAACCTAACTCGGGTGGATTGGTAGATCAGAAGAACTCGGTGTCGTACTGTAGATCAGAGGAACTAAGTGGTGGAATTGTAGACACGAGGAAGGAGTGTTGGAATTGAAGACCTGCAAAACTCAATGGTGGAACTACAGCTCCAATGAACTCATTGTTGTAACTGTAGATGCAAGGATCTCACTGGGAAATCTTTAAATTCGAAGAACTGCTGGTGGAACTACTGATTCGCATACAGAATGTGGCATATTCTCAGAACTTAATGCGAAAACTGCAGACCCACAGAACTCAGTAGTGGAAATGTACAGCTGAAGAACTCAGTGGGGAACTGTAGCCCCGAAGGTCTCAGTGTTTCTATGTATGTTAAGCACCTAGGTATCAAGTCCTTGGATTGTTTAAAAAATTAACACTGAATTGAAAGCAGACCCACAGAACTCAGTAGTGGAAATGTACAGCTGAAGAACTCAGGGGGGAACTGTAGCCCCGAAGGTCTCAGTGGTTTTATGTTCTAAGCGCCCAGGGATCAGGACCGAACTGAAAGCAGATCGTTGACCAATGTACAATCAATGTTAACTAACTGATCACAATTATTCGCATGATGAAATCAACCCTAAATAACAAGGGTACGCTTCTCTCAACATGGCCCTTATATATTTACATTACAATAGGATAGGTTAGGTATGGCGCCCGCCCCATTTGTCATTTCACAATGGAGATAGCAAAGTGGTGAACTTTTCTCCTATCACTGAGTGCTGCCCAATTCTGTGTTGGAGCTCAATCACAAGGGATCTACTTTTTTATAGCAGAGTCCGAGAAAAGCTTTGAAACACTCAGAAATGTAACCTGCATTACTGAAGGCGTTAAATCCGGCAAAACAGATTTTTTGGTGTTGGATCGAAAGTTGGCTTGAACCCAGACAAGAATGCCAACCATTGCAATACGGTGGCTTCTTTTCATGTCTTTGGAATGGGCCTATAGTTTATAGTTTATATACAGTAGATAGACACCGGGTGTCAAAGCTCAGGATGATCTGAATGAAAACTAGTCATTGCCATGAAAAATATATGAAGTCTTTTTATTCATAGCTGCCTAATTGTTTCCTGCAATTTCCTTCTCATCAAACTAGCCATTTTGTGGACTGATTATACCCCAACTCTTTCACAGAGAGAGTACTTGAGAAGGAATTAGCGTCCAATTTACATTCAACTTTAACAAACCGGTATGGAATTTCCTTGTATCCCAGTCTATCTTATACTCAATGGCCACCTCAGAGCGAGTCCATTTTGCATTACTAGAAATGTCTGCGTTTGTAACTTGGAAGGTATGGTTATGAACTTAGCCCACTCCTATTTCACCACTCCCATCTCCAAGGGGGTTAATGCAATTTGTTGTTTATGGCAAACATCCTTATTATCCTTTCATTTATTCAGCATGTTGTTAATTCATTTATATGCTGCGCTAGCACGGTGATGCCGTCTTTCGTCTCTTTCCGGAAATCAAGGAGGTAAAAACAGCATAATTTACATGGACGTTTTTTTTGTTGTACTTTTTTAAAATCACAACCCAGAAGTTTTCTTTTCATTATGGCACGGCTTATGGTCTTGGTCAAATGAAAAGAATGAGATCCTTTCACGTTTTTCATCTTGGTCTTGTAGGACCAGAAAGAAAGTTGTAATGATTGGATGGATGGTAAGGAAGGATTGGCTTGGTAGATTGCTTGCTTACCTCGCTTTGTTGGCTGCCTGGATGGTTGGTTGGTTGGTTGGATGTTTGGCGACTGAGTGGATAAATGAATGCTTGAATGGCCACCGGATGCTTGGTTAGGTTGTTGTTAAGTTTCCTTTTAATTAATATTTTCCTTTTCTTATTATTACCATAATCAATGGAACAAGTGGCTACAACTGCAAATGAGATGAGTATGAGTGATAAAGAGAGAAAGGGAGCATGAGAGAGAGAGAGAGAGAGAGGAAGAGATAGCTCTAAAGGAGGAAGTTAGTTAAGGATCAAGTTGTTTGCTCTTTATGTTTGAAAGTCCCTTTTTAAAATGAAAAAGGATATGTTTTGAAAAGGTAATTAAAAGTTTTTTTTTTCCAAGGAATTTCCGTTATAAAGGATACTCATTATACCCGTACTTAGTCGTAAGGCATTCTTCAAAAGCAAAACAAAACAAGAATTATAAAAATATATATAATAGGCCAGGCCGATTTATGGCAGGAGAAAAGTGCAAGAGCTCAACGATGCATAAACAACGTTAGACTAGAGCCAAGGAATTGCTCTGCTTCAACGAAAGTACCTAGTTATCCAATTTATTTTTCTCCAATGCGAAGCCATGCCAAAGTGAGCAACCAAAAGATCAGGTTTATTTAACAAAGAGGTCAGCTGCAAATGTACACCTTCGACTGGTCACAAGAAATCAAGCACCACCGATGGTATTGGCGTGTTCGCACCCGTGGTCTGCTACTCAGATATCGTATCTCCCAAAGTTACTTTTTAAGTCTCGTGCCTATTTCTACACTCAAAGAAAAAAATGAGTATCGTGTATTTTATATTGAATTTATAGCCAATTTTGACAAAATTTTATTTCTGTAGGAAATTTTGTCAAACATTTATTTCCACAGAAAATTTTGGCAAAATTTTATTTCTACAGAAAATTTTATCAACATTTTATTTGTAGAGAAACTTTTGTCAAAATTTTATTTGTAGAGAAAATTTTGTCAAAATTTTAATTCTAGAGAAATTGTGTCAACCTTTATTTTTTGAGAAAATTCTAGTTAAAAATAGTTGTCAACATTTAATTTCTAGAGAAATTTTGTCAAAATTTTATTTCGAGACAAAATTGTGTCAAAATTTTATTTCTATAGAAATTTTTTTTGTCACAATTTTTTTTCTATGGAAAATTTTGTCAAAATTTTATTTCCATAGAAAATTTTCACAAAATTTTATTTGTATCGAATATTTTGTCAACATTTTATTTCCATAGAAAATTCTGTCAATTTTAATTCGAGAGGAAAGTTTGTCAAACTTTTATTTCTACAGAAAATTATGTCAACATTTTATTTCTATAGAAAATTTTAGTTAAAAAAATGTCAACATTTTACTTCTATAGAAATTTTGTCAAAATCTTATTTCGAGACAAAATTGTGTCAAAATTTTATTTCTATAGAAAATTTTTTTTGGTCACAATTTTTTTCCATGGAAAATTTTGTCAAAATTTTATTTCCATAGAAAATTTTCACAAAATTTTATTTGTATCGAATATTTTGTCAACATTTTATTTCCATAGAAAATTCTGTCAATTTTAATTCGAGAGGAAAGTTTGTCAAACTTTTATTTCTACAGAAAATTATGTCAACATTTTATTTCTATAGAAAATTTTAGTTAAAAAAAATGTCAACATTTTACTTCTATAGAAATTTTGTCAAAATCTTATTTCGATTTTATTTCTATAGAATATTTTGTCAACATTTTATTTCCATAGAAAATTTTATCAAAATTTTATTTCCATAGAAAATTCTGTCAATATGTTATTACTATGGAAAACTTTGTCAAAAATTTATTTCTATAGAATATTTTGTCAACAGTTTATTTCCATAGAAAATTTTGTCAAAATTTTATTTCCATAGAAAATTCTGTCAATATGTTATTATTATGGAAAACTTTGTCAAAATTTTATTTCGATAGAAAATTTTGTCAAAATTTTATTTCTATAGGAAATTTTGTCAAAATTTTATTTCTATAGAAATTTTTGGCAAAATTTTATTTCTATTGAAAATTTTGCCAACATTTTATTTCTATAGATTTTTTTTAATTTTATTTCTATAAAAAAACAAGTAAGGAAAGTCTAAAGTCGGGCGGGGCCGACTATATTATACCCTGCACCAATTTGTAGATCTAAATTTTCGATACATATATCACATCCGTCAAATGTGTTGGGGGCTATATATAAAGGTTTGTCCCAAATACATACATTTAAATATCACTCGATCTGGACAGAATTTGATAGACTTCTACAAATCTATAGACTCAAAATTTAAGTCGGCTAATGCACTAGGGTGGAACACAATATTAGTAAAAAACAAGTATATACGGCCGCAAGTTCGGCCAGGCCGAATCTTATGTACCCACCACCATGGATGGCGTAGAAACTTCTACGAAAGACTGTCATGCACAATCGAATTACTTGGGTTGTGGTATCTTAAAACTTCTTAACATCGTTTTCTAAATTGTGATTTAGTCCATACATGGTATATATTAGACAAAAAAGTTATGTATAGTTAAGTCTACAAATAATTACGAATCGATATGGATTTTTTGTACGTAGAGAGCCAGAATTGAAATATGGGGGTCGCTTATATGGGGGCTATATACAATTATGAACTTGATATGGACCAATTTTTGTGTGATTGGGGATCGATTTATCTGATGGCCATATATAACTATAGACCGATATGGACCTAGTTAGGCATGGTTGTTAACGACCATATACTAGCACAATGTACCAAATTTCAACTCACTCGGATGAAATTTGCTCCTCCAAGAGGTTCCAAAACCAAATCTCGGGATCGGTTTATATGGGGCTATGTACAATCGAATTACTTGGGTTGTGGTATCTTAAAACTTCTTAACATCGTTTTCTAAATTGTGATTTAGTCCATACATGGTATATATTAGACAAAAAAGTTATGTATAGTTAAGTCTACAAATAATTACGAATCGATATGGATTTTTTGTACGTAGAGAGCCAGAATTGAAATATGGGGGTCGCTTATATGGGGGCTATATACAATTATGAACTTGATATGGACCAATTTTTGTGTGATTGGGGATCGATTTATCTGATGGCCATATATAACTATAGACCGATATGGACCTAGTTAGGCATGGTTGTTAACGACCATATACTAGCACAATGTACCAAATTTCAACTCACTCGGATGAAATTTGCTCCTCCAAGAGGTTCCAAAACCAAATCTCGGGATCGGTTTATATGGGGCTATGTACGATTATGGACTGATATGGACCACTTTTGGCATGGTTGTTAAATATCATATACTACCACCACGTACCAAATTTCAAGCAGATCGGATGAATTTTGCTTCTCCAAAAGGCACCGGAGGTCAAATCTGGGGATCGGTTTATATGGGAGCTATATATAATTATGGACTGATAGGAACCAATTCCTGCATGGTTGGTGGATACCATATACTAACATCACGTACCAAATTCCAACCGAATTGGAAGAATTTTGCTCTTCCAAGGGGCTCTGGAGGTCAAATCTGGGGATCGGTTTATATGGGGCCTATATATATTTATGGACCGATATCGACCAATTTTTGCATGGGAGTTTGATGCCATATATTAACACCACGTACCAAATTTCAACTGAATCAGATGAATTTTGGTCTTCCAAGATGGTCCGGAGGTCAAATCTGGTGATCGGTTTATATGAGGGCTATATATAATTATGAACCGATGTGGACCAATTTTTGCATGGTTATTAGTGACCATATACTAACATCACGTACCAAATTTCAACCGAATCGGATGAAATTTGCTTCTCTTAGAGGCCTCGCAAGCCAAATTTTGGGGTCCGTTTATATGGGGGCTATACGTAAAAGTGGACCGATGTGGCCCATTTGCAATACCATCCGACCTACATCAATAACAACTACTTGTGTCAAGTTTCAAGTCGATAGCTTGTTTCGTTCGGAAGTTAGCGTGATTTCAACAGACGGACGGACGGACGGACATGCTCAGATCGACTCAGAATTTCACCGCGACCCAGAATATATATAAAGGGTGATTCTTTTGAGGTTAGGATTTTCATGCATTAGTATTTGACAGATCACGTGGGATTTCAGACATGGTGTCAAAGAGAAAGATGCTCAGTATGCTTTGACATTTCATCATGAATAGACTTACGATCTGCCACAACGTCGAATTTTCAGTGAATGGGCCCTAGAAAAGTTGGCAGAAAATCCGCTTTTTTATCGACAAATTTTGTTCAGCGATGAGGCTCATTTCTGGTTGAATGGCTACGTAAATAAGCAAAATTGCCGCATTTGGAGTGAAGAGCAACCAGAAGCCGTTCAAGAACTGCCCATGCATCCCGAAAAATGCACTGTTTGGTGTGGTTTGTACGCTGGTGGAATCATTGGACCGTATTTTTTCAAAGATGCTGTTGGACGCAACGTTACGGTGAATGGCGATCGCTATCGTTCGATGCTAACAAACTTTTTGTTGCCAAAAATGGAAGAACTGAACTTGGTTGACATGTGGTTTCAACAAGATGGCGCTACATGCCACACAGCTCGCGATTCTATGGCCATTTTGAGGGAAAACTTCGGAGAACAATTCATCTCAAGAAATGGACCGGTAAGTTGGCCACCAAGATCATGCGATTTGACGCCTTTAGACTATTTTTTGTGGGGCTACGTCAAGTCTAAAGTCTACAGAAATAAGCCAGCAACTATTCCAGCTTTGGAAGACAACATTTCCGAAGAAATTCGGGCTATTCCGGCCGAAATGCTCGAAAAAGTTGCCCAAAATTGGACTTTCCGAATGGACCACCTAAGACGCAGCCGCGGTCAACATTTAAATGAAATTATCTTCAAAAAGTAAATGTCATGGACCAATCTAACGTTTCAAATAAAGAACCGATGTGATTTTGCAAATTTTATGCGTTTTTTTTAAAAAAAAAGTTATCAAGCTCTTAACAAATCACCCTTTACTTTATGGGGTCTTAGAGCAATATTTCGATGTGTTACAAACGGAATGACAAAGTTAATATACCCCCCATCCTATGGTGGTGGGTATAAAAATATGTGAAACATTTAAATATGAAGCAATTTTAAGGAAACTTCGCAAAAGTTTATTTATGATTTACCGCTCGTTATATATGTATTAGAAGTTTAGGAAAATTAGAGTCATTTTTACAACTTTTGGACTAAGCAGTGGCGATTTTACAAGGAAAATGTTGGTATTTTGACCATTTTTGTCGAAATCAGAAAAACATATATATAGGAGCTATATCTAAATCTGAACCGATTTCAACCAAATTTGGCACGCATAGCAACAATGCTAATTCTACTCTCTGTGCAAAATTTCAACTAAATCGGAGCACAAAATTGGCCTCTGTGGTCATATGAGTGTAAATCGGGCGAAAGCTATATATGGGAGATATATCCAAATTTGAACCGATTTCAACCAAATTTGGCACGCATAGTTACAATGCTAATTCTACTCTCTGTGCAAAATTTCAACTAAATCGGATTTACAAATTGTCCTCTGTGGTCATATGAGTGTAAATCGGGCGAAAGCTATATATGGGAGATATATCCAATTCTGAACCGATTGCAACCAAATTTGGCACTCTGTGGTCATATGAGTGTAAATCGGGCGAAAGCTATATATGGGAGATATATCTAAATCTGAACCGATTTCAACCAAATTTGGCACGTCTGGCTACAATGCTAATTCTACTCCCTGTGCAAAGTTTCAACTAAATCGGAATTAAAAATTGGCTTCTGTGGTCATATGAGTGTAAATCGGGCGAAAGCTATATATGGGAGCTATATCTAAATCTGAACCGATTTGGCTGATATTTTGCAAGTTTTTCGAGACCCATAAAATATTCGCATGTACGGAATTTGAGGAAGATCGGTTGATATACACGCCAATTATGACCAGATCGGTGAAAAATATATATGGCAGCTATATCTAAATCTGAACCGATTTTTTCCAAAATCAATAGGGATCGTCTTTGAGCCGAAACAGGACCCTATACCAAAGTTTAGGACAATCGGACTAAAACTGCGAGCTGTACTTTGCACACAAAAATACATCAACAGACAGACGGACAGACAGACAGACGGACATCGCTAAATCGACTCAGAATTTAATTCTAAGCCGATCCGTATACTAAATGGTTGGTATATGATTACTCCTTCTTGGCGTTACATACAAATGCACAAACTTATTATACCCTGTACCACAGTAGTGGTGAAGGGTATAAATTGTCAAAATTTTGCTTCCATAGAAAATTGTGTCAAAATTTTATTTCTATAGATTTTTTTCAAAATTTTATTCCTATCGAAAATTTGTTCAATATTTTATTTCAATAGAAAATTTTGTCAAATTTTGTCAATATTTCATAGAAAATTTTGTCAACATTTTATTTCTATAGAAAATTCTGTTAAAATTTTATTTCTAGAGAAATTTTATTTCTATAGAATATTTTGTCAACATTTTATTTCCATAGAAAATTTTATCAAAATTTTATATCCATAGAAAATTCTGTCAATATGTTATTACTATGGAAAACTTTGTCAAAAATTTATTTCTATAGAATATTTTGTCAACAGTTTATTTCCATAGAAAATTTTGTCAAAATTTTATTTCTATAGAAATTTTTGGCAAAATTGTATTTCTATTGAAAATTTTGCCAAAATTTTATTTCTATAGATTTTTTTTAATTTAAAAAAATTGTCAAAATTTTGCTTCCATAGAAAATTTTGTCAAAATTTTATTTCTATAGTTTTTTTTTCAAAATTTTATTCCTATGGAAAATTTGTTCAATATTTTATTTCAATAGAAAATTTTGTCAAATTTTGTCAACATTTTATTTCTAAAACAAAATTTGTTAAAATTTTATTTCTAGAGAAAATTTTGTCAACATTTTTTTCTACAGAAATTTTTTTCAAAACTTTATTGAAAATTTTGTCAAAGTTTATTTCATATTTGTTGTTAAGATCTCAGCTATAAAACCATTGCGTTGACTCAACTACCAGAGTAGCTTAACAAACAGAGGAAAATAATGTTTGTTAAATTTATTTGGGCAAAGCCCTATAGACTGCAAGATAGTTGGATGGACGCACGTTTCGGAATTACCACATTCCTCATCAGCATCTTCTACTTGCAGCAAAACTATCAACCAATTATCAGCTGAGATTAGAGTTTTAAAGCTGAGATTAAAACATCAAATATGATTGAAGTACAAACCAACAATAAAAAAAATTTTTGTACAAAACTTTGTCAACATTTTATTTCTATAGAATATTTTGTCACAATTTTATTTCTAAAGAAAATTGTGTCAACATTTTATTTCTATAGAAAATTTTGTCAAATTTTAATTTCTATGGAAAACTTTTACTCCTATAGAAAATTTTGTCAACATTTTATTACTATGGAAAATTTTGTACAAATTTTATTTCGATAAAAAATTTTGGCAATGTTTTATTTCTATAGAAAATTTTGTTAAAATTTTATTTCTATAGAAAATTTTTTCAAAATTTTAATTCTATAGAAAATTTGGTCACAATCTTATTTTTACAGAAAAGTTTTTCAAAATTTTAATTCTATAAAATTTTTTTTCAAATTTTTATTTTTTTTTTATTTCTATAGAAAATTTCTGTTGAAAATTTTGTTAAAATTTTATTACTATGGAAAATTCTGTCAAAGTTTTATTTCTAAAAAAATTTGCTAAAATGTTATTTCTATAGAATATTTTTTTTTTAAATTTTATTTTTAAATAAAATTGTTTCAAAATTTTATTTCTAAATAAAAGTTTTTTTCAAAATTTAACTTCTATAGAAAATTTTGTCAAATTTTTTTTTCTAGAGAAAATTGTGTTAAAATTTTATTTCTATCAAAATTTTTTGTCAAGATTTTATTTCTATGGAAAATTTTGTCAAAATTTTATTTCTATAGAACATTTTGGAAAGAATTTATTTCTATAAAAAAATTTGTCAAAATTTTCGTTCTATAAAAATTTTTTAAAAACTTTATTTCTATAGAAAATTTTGTCAAAATCTACCAAAACATCAACAATTCTACTAATCTACCAAATAATAAAAAAAATCTACCATTTTAAGTAGAATTCGATCAAGTGTGGCAACCGTGGTTAATAGGCCCACTGAACTTGTTGCTTTATATCTAAATTTGAAGTACAATTTCCCCTTGTTGTGTTCCGGCTTGCTATAAATAACTCATTTAAATCCTTTGTCTAAGCTTCCTTTCTCCCCTCCTTAAAGATGTTCTTCTAAAAAAAGAAAATAAAATTTTTATGGCCCAAAATAAAATATAATATAAACCAAAATCCATAACAAATATCAACAAATATAATATCCTTTTATTCTAAAAAATTCATATGCAAATATCCACCATCACCATTTACTCATATCCTTTCCTTCTGTTGTGGGGAAGGGAGAATATGGTAACGGGTGTGAAAAGACACGTAAAGGATAATATTTACATGCTCGCATGTGTACATGGAAAATATGTGCCAGCATGAATATGGGGACGTGTTACGACATACATACATACCCAACAAACATATTCAGTGTTAACAAAGCAATGATTATGATAACACATTACACTTGACACAGACAACTTAACACAAATAATAGAGGCTCTTGACAATCGCAAATCGTTCTTCGTTTATTCGCTATCATATCAGCTATGGGATCATAATACAATTGCTACTTCCGTATCCTTTTACAGGCAATTTTTTCATTCACGTATTTGCATATGAAGTCGATGCTGCTTTGAGCAAAAAAAAAAACTCACAAGTTTTCCCATGTCCCACATATGTGTAGACACAGTATGGTGAAGGGGATGACATCCCTTTCATATGCCAAAAAAAAATATCACACATGTACGCAAATCTACCACAAAATTTCAACAATTTCACACGAATTTCCTTTTTTTCCGCATAAAAAGCCTTGAAAGAATTTCTAACCAAAAAGGAATAATAAAAATTGCCTAACCATGTTTTAAAGTGGTAAATTTTAAAGCCGTTCCACATCAACCGAAAACTCTAAAATCTACCACAACACATGCCACTGAATGGGTGGGGAAAGGATTCATATTTGCTCCCATAGGAATATGAGGCAGTATCATCAACTAAACTGGGAATATATGTTGCAATTGTAGCTGCTTTTTAATTTTCTGTTGTGTTAGTATCGTTTTGGGCATGAGGTATATTAACATTGTCATGCCGTTTGTCACAAATCGAAAAAAGAATCTGAGAAGCTGGAAATTATAAATATTCTTGATATTTGGATCCGTTGTGGTTAGCATGCCCGCATTGCATACAAAATGGTAATGGATTCAATTCCAGTTTCAACCAAAACACCAAAAAGTTTTCCAGCGGTGGATTAACCCCTCTCTGCACTCATAAAAAAATTACTTTCCATAGTTGTGAACAGACGGTGACAAAATGAAACGGAAACGTTCACAAAAAATCAAAACGGAATGTTCACAATTTCGTCCACGGGCGTTCACGATTTCATGAACGGCATTCGTTTTTCTTTGGCCATGAAAAGTCTTAAAATTATCGTTAGACGTTATTATGGCAACTCCCTCGGTGGTGCAATGTGCTAAGGCGACTGTTAACGCATATGGTGCAGAAAACAACGGTTCGAGCCATGGTAGCGGAGATCTTGTTTTAATTTTTTTATAAATTCGTAACCATAACGTTTTCAGATCGTGAACGCTGGTTGTTATTTCGACAACGCATGGTGTCAGTTTATCGTTGTCAGATTGACACCGCCTGATCTCCTTTCAACACCACATGAGTGTTGATTCACTTTCATGAACGAATCGTTTTGAAATGAGCACGTCGTGCATGCTTTTTTCTATGAGTGTGGGTTATTCTATTTCGGATGTGCCGAGCGGGTCTTTGCAGTATCATTCGGAGTGGACTCGGGGATGTGGATTAGAGGTGAACCCTGGAAAGACGGAGCTAGTACTTTTCACCAGGAGGAGAAATGTTATCGGTTACAAGTCTCCTGAATTCCAGGGCAAGAAGTTGAGCCTCTCGAAGTCAGTTCTTTTGGGAGTTCTTTTGGATTCCAAAGTGATTTGGATGGAGAATACTGCGGATCGTATAAAGAGGGCCTATGCGGCATTATACTCGTGTCTAAAATTGGTCTAGCAAAGATGGGGAATGAGGCCTTCTCTTTTTGGTTGGCTTTATACCGCGGTGGTGTCTCACGATTCGTGGACAATCGTGAGACTCCAAAATCAAATCGAGACGAAATAGGACTGCACTTATTTGTATGACAGGCGCTATGAGGACCACAGCCACTGCCGCTTGGAGGTACTGATAGGAGTTATCCCACTCGATTTACACGTAAGGAAGACAGCAGAGCTAACTCTTATGAGACTTACGAGCTTGGACGCGCTGGAGAAGACTGTCTGCAGGCATACTGAAATACTTGTCGGGCATTATAGAGAGACGGACCATATGACCACGGATCATGTTTATCATCACAAACCGGCACACATTATACAAAGTATAGAGGAGTGGGAAGATAGGAGGATACCGTTCGGAACCCTAAACATGTATACGGACGTATCAAAGATGGGAAAAGGAACGGACGGCGAAATCTATTGCAGTGAACTGGGAATAAGGGAGTCTTACACGCTGGGTAGTGAATGCAGAATTTTTCAGGCTGAGATGTCTGCGATCACAAAGACTGCTGAGTCGCTGTTGATGAGGCCGTTATTCAGAAGCGATATCAGCTTCTTCATCGACAGTCAAGCAGCTGACATAAGGTCTAAGGTAGTCACCCGCTGTCGTAGAGAACTCAAGGTTCTCACTGAACAGCATAATAAAACTCTGTGCTGGGTACCTGGGCACTGTGGGATAATAGGAAATGATTGCAGTCCTGATATAAGGTCTAAGGTAGTCACCCGCTGTCGTAGAGAACTCAAGGTTCTCACTGAACAGCATAATAAAACTCTGTGCTGGGTACCTGGGCACTGTGGGATAATAGGAAATGAGAAAGTGGATGTGCTGGTTAAGGAGAGCTCTCGGGGGAACGAATAATGTCCTAGGGGACGGTTTTCCTCCACTATCTTCTTATCATTACAGCATAGAGGTCAAACATGATGAATTATGGCGAAGACGCTGGGTCTCTTCGGATGGTTGCAAGCAAACCAAGTTGATATGGGACGAAAAGAACCGTAGGAACTGCTGTCGAACAGAGAGGAATTGCGGCCATTGATTGACATCATAACAGGACATAACACACTTGGGAAACACATGGTAAGAATAGGCCTTAGAGATTAACATATCTGTAGATGGTGCCAAGACCCAGAAGTTACGGAAGAGTCGTACCACTTCATCTGCCAGCATTATCCTTTAGAAGAAAGAAGATACTGGGCTTCTTTTTCTTTCAGCGGGAGTGCATCTTAAGGAACAAAAAATTTTGTTGAAAGAAAACGGACTGGTGGAAGTTCTAGGATTATTCCAAAGCGGACCGCATCGGAAGGAAGAAGATGGAGAGATCACATCGAGGAATCACAATGGACCTATATTGGCCTAAGTGGACATCATTTCAACACAAAATTGATGTCATTCTCTACAACCTAGCCTAGCCCCTCTCCGTAACGCAGATGAATTTTGTGAGTGTTTCAAAGCACCTCTAAGAGGTTTCATGCCTCACGCCGTTCTGATTCGGTTTCACGCCTCACGCCGTTCTCGGCTATAACAGCTCTCACTGATACGAGAGAAATTCATCACTTGTGGTTCGCAATTGCCTGAATATTCTAAGTGAGTGAATTATGGTCTGCCATTGAAATTAATCTAATGTGACCCTTGTTATATACAGGGTAGTTGATATGTAGTGCAACAAAGTAAAGCGCTATATATTTTTTACTTTTATTTAATTTGAAATAAAGTCAAATTTCAGTTTGGATGTTTTTAATTTCTCTATCTTTGGTACGAGTTATGACCTTCAAAACCCCACAAAAAAATCTCTGCGGAATTTTGGTCCATTAGCGGAGAATCGTCGTCTTGATTTTTGCTTGATTTATGCTGAAAGCGATGGTTGTAAGGCCTGCTGGATTTTCCATCGTCAGCGGCTGTAATGTTTGTCTGCCCAGGGCTTGAATACTGTCTTTAGGACAAATTACAGTCTGCCGAAACCCCCTGTCCAGGCAATCCATCATTTCGATTCTCACCATTGATTTCTTAAACTCTGAAGGCCGCAAGTTTATCAAACAAAAGAAAGCCTACTCGGAAGACTTCAGAGATTACGTTGATCGCTGCTTCAGTGACTTTCCGTCCGCCTCCGATGCTCATGTTGCCCCGAGGGAGTTTCGGGGTGATCGAATTCCTAGCAGAAGCGGCGAATTCCTAGCAGAAGCGGCATGCAGACAAGCCTGATGAACGCCGTCGTGCGAGTCCTGCTGATCCTAGAATCAGGGTACTGAATCTGCATATTAGCCGACGAACACAAGCGGGACACATGGTTTGGGTTCCTGAGATAATATAACCTAGGCACAGGTAAGTTGTGGTCAACAGTGAGAGCCTTCTCGAACGACAAGGGATGATGGGAGCTCAGTTACCTTTGGCGACGTGACGGTGACTGATCCGAAGAGATACGTGAGAGAGTGAGAGCCGAGAGAATGAGAGCCGTTCCCACGAACGGAATATAACCTAGGCACAGGTATGTTGTGGTCTACAGTGAGAGCCCTCTCGAACGACAAAGGATGATGGGGGCTCAGTTTCCTTAGGCGACGTGACTGTGACTGATCCGAAGAGATACGCGAGAGAGTGAGAGCCGTTCGTGGTCTTCGAGCCATTTCAGATAATGTCTAAGTATGTGGGAATACAGGGAGCTGAGTACTTCACCAGACTCCTCAATTTGTTCTTGGAATAACTCATCACACCAGCTGAGTCCCGGCAAAGATTCGAGCAAGTGTGAATCGTACAGAACGATCAGCCTTCTTTCTCCAGTAGCAAAGAGACTTGGGGCACTACTCCTTCCCAGTCTTGTGGAGAAATTTCCAGAAATGTATAGTTTAACCATCGACCGTTGCGGCAACTCACACTATTACCATAGGCGGGTCCGGAGCCTTAGTATTCTTCAGTCTGCCGAAACCCCTGTCATGGTAACCCATCATTTCAGTGGGATCAGATCACCACTCCATGATTCGCACCATTGATTTCTAAATCCTCTGAAGGCCGCACGTTTATCAAACAAAAGAAAGCCAACTCGGAAGGCTTCAGAGATTACATTTATCGCCGCTTCAGTGACTTTCCATCACCCAGAGGGAGTGTCGGGGTTGTCGAATTCCTAGCAGAAGCGGCGGATGAGCGCGCAGACGACCGTGATGAATGTCGTCGTGCGAGTCCTGCTGATCATAGAATCATGGTACTGAATCTGGATATTAATTACATAGTCAACGAGCACAAGCAGAACATATGGTTAGGGTTCGTGAGGGTATAAAGTGATAGAGCGAACATGAGAGCGGTTCGTGGCATTCGTGGTCTTCGAGCGATTTCAGATAATGTCTAAGTATGTGGGAATACAGGGAGCTGAGTACTTGACCAGACTCCTCAATTTGTTCTTGGAATCACTCATCACATCAGCTGAGTCCAGGCAAAGGTTTGAGCAAGTGTGAATCGTACAGAATGATCACCCTAGTCTCGCCAGTAGCAAAGAAACTTGAGGCACTACTCTTGCCCAGTTTTGTGGAGAAATTTCCATTTGGCAATTATTAACATGGATTTCGGAAAAGTCCATAGTACAACAACAGCATTGCATCCCATTAGAGCATTCATAAGTAAAGGACGCAAATAGCCAAATCGGTGTCGACGCAAAGAGCCAAAGCCGTGATGTCGTCGTCCTCGCGCCTGACCAATCGAAGGCTTTCGATACGATCTTCCATGCCAGACTGTTCAAGGGCATCGAAAACATGTCCCCAACGGCAGGAAACAAACGTTGGGTTCTTAATTATCTGCTTTGTTATCGTTGTAATCATCCAAATAGGCAACCACCACTCAGGAATGTAGGAGTTGATCTTAATTATCTAGAGCGCGAGATCCAGTGCTACAAAAGAGAGCCTTTAGATCAGGCAGGAATATAAGGCATATCTGAACAGGATTCATAAGGATACTGTTGATACAGCGATGACAAGCTACAAGGTTAATCCTGTTCTCAGAATTCCACCAGCGCCAACAGAACCTGAGGAAAGCAACTTCCCAAGGAAGACTAGGACAGTTTTGGCCCAATGAAGAACAGGCAAGTGCAGCTGTCTCAATTCCAACCTATTAGTAATTAATAGTAGCATAGCTGACTTGTTTCCCATCTGTAATCACTTTGCCACATTGCACGTATTATCCTTTCGCTTGCCCATCCAAATCTACTAATCTCACCAACAGATCACTCTGGATGCGTCCCATTGTAGTCGGATAGTTCCTCGATCTGGATACAAGCTGGTGTACCAACCATCCGCGACTCTTGAGTTCTGGAGGTGGACAATCCAAGGTGTAAATTTTCTGCTGACCTACTCAATTTGGAATGACTATTCATCGCAGAAAACCACATTCGGTAAAAGGCCATTTTTGCCCTAGGCTCTTTTTAGTCAAATTATATTTGTGCAATATCTGCAGCGAAGAAGGGCATAAATAAGTCGACCATGCTTCACAACCTGCATAGTAAATTATCATGTCTGATCTCATAGTACCATCAAACTAATAAAAATGTTATTAACCTATACAATTCGCCAAAAAAAATCACTTTTCCATCCATGAATTGCTACCATAATGGGGGTGGTTGTACTTCTAATCTAACTTCCCCTTTATCGTACACAGGACTAACATGCAAAAAACCCACATTGACAATAATCCTTCCTTGGTGCCAAAAGGACAAACATGCATATGTGATGTGGATGTGTGTTCGTGGCTGTGTGTAAATGTTGGTTTAATGGTTGATTTGTAAATATTTTGCATATGTGAAAATCGTTATTCTCATCATTTGAAAATTGCTGCGGGTGTGGAGATGTCCTCTGCCTATGGCATAAGATCCTTTTTCCCAAGTCATAAATGCTTTATTTGTGTTGTATGTGTTTGGTTTGGTTTTTTGCATTTGTTGTTGCCACAGAAAAATAACTCTAATGGGTTAATAGCCATGATTTATATCAACAACATATTCATATGTGTAATAGTCTTTCAAGGGGGAAACAGTGGTATAGTGAGAACTTTCTATTAAAAATTTTGTCACAATTTTCATTTCTATAGAAAATATTAGCAAAATTTTTATGTCTATAGAAAATTTTTGCAAAATTTTATTTCTATAGAAAATGTTTGCAAACTTTTATTTCCTTAGAAAATTTTATTAAAATTTTATTTCTATAGATTTTTTTGCAAAATTTTATTTCCATAGACAATTTTATTAAAATTTTATTTCTATAGATTTTTTTTGCAAAATTTTATTTCTATAGGAAAATTTTGTCAAAATGTTATTTCTATAGAAAATTTTTGCAAATATTTTATTTCTAAAGAACATTTTTGCAAATTTTTATTTCTATAGAAAATTTTTGCAAAATTTTATTTTTATAGAGTATTTTTGCAAATTTTATTTCTATAGAAAATTTTCTCAAAATTTTATTTCTATAGGAAAATTTAGTCAGAATTTTATTTCTATAGAACATTTTTGCAAATTTTGTCAAAATTTTATTTCCATAGAAAATTTGTCAAAATTTGTCTTTCTATAAAAAATTTTGTTAAAATTTTATTTCCATAGAAAATTTGTAAAATTTTTATTTCTATAGAAAAATTTGTCAAAATGTTATTTCTATAGAAAATTTTGTCACAATTTTATTTCTATAGAAAATGTTGTCAAAATTTTATTCTATCAAAATATTTGCCACATTTTTATTTCTAAAAAAAAAATTGTCAAAATTTTTTTTCCATAGAAAGTTTTAACAAACTTTTATTTCTGTAGAAAATTTTGTCAGAATTTTATTTCTATAGGACAATTTTGTCAACGTTTTATTTCTATAGAAAATTTGGTAAGAATTTTATTTCTATAGAAAATTTAGTAAGAAAATTTTGTCAAAATCTTATTTCCATAGAAAGCTTTGTCAAAATTTGTGGTCATATGAGTGTAAATCGGGCGAACAATATATATGGGAGCTATTCTAAATCTGAACAGATTTCAATAAAATTTGGCACACTTGACTACACTACTAATTGTACTCCTAGTGCAAAATTTCAACCACATTGGAGTAAAACTCTGGCTTCTGGGACCGTATTAGTCCATGTCGGGCGAAAGATATATATGGGAACTATATCTAAATCAGAACCGATTTCAATAAAATTTGGCAGACTTGACTATAGTACTAATTGTTCTTCTTATGCAAAATTTTAAGCAAATTGGGGTAAAACTCTGGCTTCTGGGGCCATATAAGTCCATATCGGGCGGAATAAATATATTGGAGCTATATCTAAATCTGAACCGATTTCTTCCAAAATCAATAGGGTTCTATTCTGAACCAAAACACATACTTGTGCCAAATTTGAAGTCGATTGGGCTAAAACTGCGACCTAGACTTGGATTACAAAAATGTGTTCACGGACAGACGGACATGGCTATATCGACTCAGTAGCCCACCCCTAGTATTTTTGCCAAAGACACCATGTGTGTATCTCGTCTCCTTCTGGGTGTTGCAAACATATGCACTAACTTATAATACCACAGTGTGGCGCAGGGTATAAAAACAATTTGTCACAATTTTATTTCTATAGAAAATTTTATCAAAATTTTATTTCTATAGAAAACTTTGGTGAAATTTTATTTCTATAGAAAAATTTGTCAAAATCTTATTTATATAGAAAATTTTGTCAAAATCTTATTTATGTAGAACATGTTGTCAAAATCTTATTTCTATAGAAAATTTTGTAAAATTTTTATTTCTATAGCAAAAGTTTGTCAAAATCTTATTTCTATAGAAAACTTTGTCAAAATTTTATTTCCATCGAAAGTTTTATCATAATTTTATTTCTATATGCAATTTTGTCAAAATTTTATTTCCATAGGAAAATTTTATCAAAATTTTATTTCGATAGAAAATTTTGTAAAAATTTAATTTCCATAGAAAATGTTGTCAAAATTTTTTTTCTATAGAAAATTTTGTCAAAATTTAATTTTTACAGGAAAATTTTGTCAAAATTTTATTTCTGTGGCAAAATTTTGTCAAATTGTTATTTCATTTTGTCACAATTTTATTTCTATAGAAAATGTTGTCAAAATTTTATTCTAACAAAATTTTGTCACACTTTTATTTCCATAGAAAGTTTTGTCAAACTTTTATTTCTGTAGAAAATTTTGTCAAAATTTTATTTCTATAGAAAAATTTGTCAAAATCTTATTTATGTAGAAAATGTTGTCAAAATCTTATTTCTATAGAAAACTTTGTCAAAATTTTATTTCCATAGAAAGTTTTATCAAAATTATTATTTCTATATGCAATTTTGTTAAAATTTTTTTTCCATAGAAAGTTTTATCAAAATTATTATTTCTATATGCAATTTTGTTAAAATTTTATTTCCATAGAAAATTTTAACAAAGTTTTATTTTTATGGAAATTTTTCACAAAATTTTATTTCTATGGAAAATTTTGTTAAAATTTTATTTCTATAGAAAATTTTGTCAAAATTTAATTTCTATAGGAAAATTTTGTCAAAATTTTATTTCTGTAGCAAAATTTTGTCAAATTGTTATTTCTATAGAACATTTTGTCACAATTTTATTTCTATAGAAAATGTTGTCAACATTTTATTCTAACAAAATTTTGTCACACTTTTATTTCCATAGAAAATTTTGTCAAACTTTTATTTCTGTAGAAAATTTTGCCAAATTTTTTTTCTATAGAAAATTTTTGCAAAATTTTATTTCCATTGAAAATTTTTGCAAAATTGTATTTCCATAGAAAGTTTTGTCAAAATTTTATTTCTATAGAAAATTTTCGCAAAATTTTATTTCTATAGAAAATGTTTGCAAAATTTTATTTCCATTGAAAATGTTGTCAACATTTTATTTCTATAGAAAATTTTGTCACAATTTTATTTCTATAGAAAAATTTTGCAAAATTTTATTTCTATAGAAAACTTTGTCAAAATTTTATTTCCATCGAAAGTTTTATCATAATTTTATTTCTATATGCAATTTTGTCAAAATTTTATTTCCAAAGGAAAATTTTATCAAAATTTTATTTCGATAGAAAATTTTGTAAAAATTTAATTTCCATAGAAAATGTTGTCAAAATTTTATTTCTATAGAAAATTTTGTCAAAATTTAATTTTTACAGGAAAATTTTGTCAAAATTTTGTTTCTATAGAAAATTTTGTAAAAATTTAATTTCTATAGAAAATGTTGTCAACATTTTATTTCTATAAAAAATTTGTCAAAATTTTATTTCTATAGAAAATTTTGTCGAAACTTTATTTCTATAGAAAATTTGCAGTTAGGTTGCATAATTTTTCATATTAAGTCAATAGTTTTTTCAGTGAACGTATTAAATTAATTAGCTTAGAAAATAAAATACAATTTTGTTTAATTTTCGAATAAAATATTTAAGTTTTCTCATAACAAAAAATTATTTATTTTTTTAAATGAAAATATAATGAAGGAAGTTATAATATCTGATACACCACACCATCCTCACAGTTTTTCCTTAGAGACCACTGTCCATGAAGTTCTCCAATAAAATTGGGTGGATGAATATTCACATTCACTTACATATGAGAGTTCTATCGAGCACACACACGAGTAAAATGACTATCAGGGGAATTTTACATATGTGAATGGTTTATTGAGAAGAGTGCGGTATGGATTTGCATATGTGTGTGTGTCCATGTTTGATGCTTATGGGATACGGAAGTGGATGTTTATTTGGTAACTGGTTCCGTGGTTCCTTTTGTAATTGGACCAACTGTTGATGGTTGTACGTAGGTGGTAACACACTCTCCCACAAAAACACAAGCTAACCCACATATACACCCACACACAAAAGCACTTTAACATGACACAAGACCTTTATTTGATGATTTGTGGCTTTTAAGATTTGGGTTTTTGTTTGGATTTTTGCATACAATAGACCTTGCACAATTTTTAAGTGAAGAACGATTGAAAAGGCAAAAAAAAAAAAAACGAAAATACAAGGAATTCAATACTCAATGGGATGAAAGGAGGTTATATTTGTAACAAAAACAAAAATCATGTGTGTTTTTGGGTCGTTTGTTTTTTTATTTTTTATTTGGCAACAGCACAATGTCAAGGTTATTTTTATGTCATAAGACTTTGTCCATTAGAGTAAATAGCAAGTGCAAATGGATTTCTTTGAGTCTTGCAAAGAGTTTTTAGTCCTCTTTCTTATTATTATCAGATAACAAATGTTATGAATTATTATTAAATTATGAAAGGACACTGTCATTATTAGCTTAATGTTTGGCAAAGAAAAGGATCTCCAAGAAGGAGTAGTTTTTCTTGAGTCACTCGTATGTTACCGGTAATTGGATTATCATTACAGTCAGTCAGTATTTTATGGTTTAGTGTGTTAAGTGAATCTGGTCATGTCAAATAATATAGAGGCTAATATATGAGAGTCGTTCAGGAAGTTTGTGAAAATCCCCGTGTGGACAAACTGATCTTAAAATACGAAACAACATTTGCAAAATTTTTTACAAAATATTCTATAGAAATAAAATTTTTTACAAAATATTCTATAGAATTTTATTTGACACCTTTTTTATAGAAGTAAAATTTTGACAAAATTTACTATAGAAATAAAATTTTGACAAATTTTTCTACAGAAATAAAACTTTGACAAAATTTTCTATAGAAATGAAATTTTGACAAAATTTTCTATAGAAATGAAATTTTGAAAAAAATTTCTATAGAAATAAAATTTTGACAAAATTATTTGTGGAAATAAAATTTTGATAAAATTTTCATTAGATATAATAGTCTGCCAAAATTTTCTATAGAAATAAAATTTTGACAAAACTTTCTATAGAAATAAAATGTTGACAAAATTTTCTATAGAAATAAAATTTTGACAAAATTTCCTATAGAAATAAAATTTTCTATAGAAATAAAATTTTAACAAAATTTTCTATAGAAATAAAATTTTGACAACATTTTTTATAGAAATAAAATTTTTACAAAATGTTCTATAGAAATAAAATTTTGAGAAAATTTTCTTTAGAAATAAAATTTTGACAAAATATTCTATAGAAATTAAATTTTGACAAAATTTTCTATAGAAATAAAATTTTGACAAAATTTTCTATAGAAATAAGATTTTGACAAAATTTTCTACATAAATAAGATTTTGACAAAATTTTCTATAAAAATTAAATTTTGACAAAATTTTCTATAGAAATAAGATTTTGACAAAATTTTCAACATAAATAAGATTTTGACAAAATTTTCTATAGAAATACAATTTTGACAAAATTTTCTATAGAAATAAAATTTTGACAAAAATTTTCTACAGAAATAAGATTTTGAGAAAATTCTCTATAGACATAATATTTTGAAAAAAATATCTATAGGAATAAAATTTTGACAAAATTTTCTACATAAATAAGATTTTGACAAAATTTTCTATAGGAATACAATTTTGGCCACGGTTTTTATAGAAATATAATTTTGACAACATTATTTATAGAAATACAATTTTGACAAAAATTTCTATAGAAGTAAAATTCTAACAAAATTTTCTATAGAAATAAAATTTTAAAAAAATTTTCTATAGAAATAAAATTTTGACAAAATTTTCTATAGAAACAAAATTTTGATAACATTTTTTAGAAATAAAATTTTCTAGAAATAACATTTTGACCACGGTTTCTATACAAATATAATTTTGACAAAATGTCCTATAGAAATAAAATTTTGTAAAAATTGTCTAAAGAAATAAGATTTTGACAAAATTTTCTATAGGAACAAAATTGTGACAAAATTTTGTATAGAAATGAAATTTTGACAAAATTTTCTATAGAAATGAAATTTTGAAAAAATTTTCTATAGAAATAAAATTTTGACAAAATTATTTGTGGAAATAAAATTTTGATAAAATTTTCATTAGATATAATAGTCTGCCAAAATTTTCTATAGAAATAAAATTTTGACAAAACTTTCTATAGAACTAAAATGTTGACAAAATTTTCTATAGAAATAAAATTTTGACAAAATTTCCTATAGAAATAAAATTTTCTATAGAAATAAAATTTTAACAAAATTTTCTATAGAAATAAAATTTTGACAACATTTTTTATAGAAATAAAATTTTTACAAAATGTTCTATAGAAATAAAATTTTGAGACAATTTTCTTTAGAAATAAAATTTTGACAAAATATTCTATAGAAATTAAATTTTGACAAAATTTTCTATAGAAAAAAAATTTTGACAAAGTTTTCTAAAAATAAATTTTTCTAGAAATAAAATTTTGACCACGGTCTCTATAGAAATATCATTTTGACAAAATGTCCTATAGAAATAAAATTTTGAAAAAATTTTCTATAGGAATAAAATTTTGACAAAAGTTTCTAGAAATAAAATTTTGAACCCGGTTTCTATAGAAATATAATTTTGACAAAATGTCCGATAGAAATAAAATTTTGTCAAAATTTTCTATAGAAATAATATTTTGACAACATTATTTATAGAAATACAATTTTGACAAAATTTTCTATAGAAATAAAATTCTAACAAAATTTTCTATAGAAATAAAATTTTGAAAAAAATTTTCTATAGGAATAAAATTTTGAAAAAAATTTCTATAGAAATAAAATTTTGACAAAATTTTCTATAGAAACAAAATTTTGACAAAGTTTTCTAACAATAAAATTTTCTAGAAATAAAATTTTGACCACGGTTTCTATAGAACTATCGTTTTGGCAAAATGTCCTATAGAAATAAAATTTTGTCAAAATTTTCTAAAGAAATAAGATTTTGACAAAATTTTCTATAGAAATAAGATTTTGACAAAAGTTTCTATAGAAATAAAATTTTGACAAATTTTTCTATAGAAATAAAGTTTTGACAAATTTTTCTATAGAAATATAAATATTTGGCAAAATTTTCTATAGAAATAATATTTTGACAAAATTTTCTTTAGAAAAAAAAATTTACAAAATTTTCTTAGAAATAAAATTTTACAAAATTTTCTACAGAAATACAATTTTGAGAAATTTTTCTACAAAAATAACATTTTGACAAAATTTTCTATAGAAATAAAATTTTAACAAAATTTTCTATAGAAGTAAAATTTTGACAACATTTTATATAGAAATAAAATTTTGACACAATATGCTATAGAGATAATATTTTGACAAATTTTTCTTTAGAAAAAAATTTTCACAAAATTTTCTATAGAAAAAAAATTTGGACAAAATTTTCTATTGAAATAAAATTTTGAGAAAATTTTCTATAGAAATAAAATTTTGACACAATTTTCTATACAAATAAAATTCTGAGAAAATTTTCTATAGAAATAAGATTTTCACAAAATTTTCTACAGAAATAAGATTTTGGCAAAATTTTCTACAGAAATAAGATTTTGACAACATTTTCTATAGAAATGAAATGTTGACAAAATATTCTATAGAAATAAGATTTTGACAAAATTTTCTATAGAAATAACATTTTAAAACAAGTATATACGTCCGTAAGTTCGGCCAGGCCGAATCTTATGTACTCTGCGCCATGGATTGCGTAGAAACTTATACGAAAAACTGTCATCCACAAATTTCAACTCACTCGGATAAAATTTGCTCCTCCAAGAGGCTCCAAACCAAATCTCGGGATCGGTTTATATGGGGGCTATAAATGATTATGGACTGATATGGACCACTTTTGCATTGTTGTTAAATATCATATACTACCACCACGTACCAAATTTCAACCAGATCGGATGAATTTTGCTTCTCCCAAAGGCACCGGAGGTCAAATCTGGCGATCGGTTTATATGGGAGCTATATATAATTATGGACTGATAGGAACCAATTTCTGCATGGTTGTTGGATACCATATACTAACATCACGTACCAAATTTCAACCGAATGGGAAGAATTTTGCTCTTCCAAGGTACTCCGGAGGTCAAATCTGGTGATCGGTTTATATGGGGGCTATATATAATTATGGACCGATATGGACCGATTTTTGCATGGTTGTTAGAGACCATATACTAACAACATGTACCAAATTTCAGCCGGATCGGATGAAATTTGCTTCTCTTAGAGGCCTCGCAAGTCAAATCGGGGGATCGGTTTATATGGGGGCTATATATATAATTATGGACCGATGTGGACCAATTTTTGCATGGTTGTTAGAGACCATATACTAACACCATGTACCAAATTTCAGCCGGATCGGATGAAATTTGCTTCTCTTAGAGGCCTCGCAAGCCAAATCGGGGGATCGGTTTATATGGGGGCTATATATATAATTATGGACCGATGTGGACCAATTTTTGCATGGTTGTTAGAGACCATATACTAACACCATGTACCAAATTTCAGCCGGATTGGATGAAATTTGCTTCTCGCAAGTCAAATTTGGGGGTCCGTTTATATGGGGGCTATACGTAAAAGTGGACCGATATGGCCCATTTGCAATACCATCCGACCTACATCAATAACAACTACTTGTGCCAAGTTTCAAGTCGATAGCTTGTATCGTTCGGAAGTTAGCGTGATTTCAACAGACGGACGGACGGACGGACATGCTCAGATCGACTCAGAATTTCACCACGACCCAGAATATATATACTTTATGGGGTCTTAGAGCATTATTTCGATGTGTTACAAACGGAATGGCAAAGTTAATATACCCCCCATCCTATGGTGGAGGGTATAAAAATTTTCTATAGAAATAAAATTTTGAAAAAATTTTCTGTAGAAATAAAATTTTGACAAAATTTTCTAAAGAAATACAATTTTGAGAAAATTTTGTATCCAAATGGAATTTTGACAACATTTTCTATAGAAATAAAATTTTGACAAAATTTTTTATAGAAATAAAATTTTGGGAAACTTTTCTATAGACATAATATTTTGAAAAAAAAATATCTATAGGAATAAAATTTTGGCAAAATTTTCTATTGAAATAAAACTTTACAAAATTTTTCTATAGAAATAAAGTTTTGACAAAATTGTCTATAAAAACAAAATTACGAGAAAATTTTCTATAGAAATAAAATTTGGCAAAATTTTCTATAGAATGCATATTTTGACAAAATAAAATTTTAACAAAATTTAGTATAGAAATAAAATTTTGACAAAATTTTCTATAGAAACAAAATTTTGACAAAATTTTTTAGAAATAAAATTGTGACCATGGTTTCTATAGAAATATAATTTTAAACAATTTTCCTATAAAAATATAGTGTTGATAAAATTTATTATTTATAGAAATAAAATTTTGACACAATTGTTTGTGGAAATAAATTTTTAAAAAATTTTCTATAGAAATAAAATTTTGATATTATTTTCTATAGAAATAAAATTGTGCTCACAATCCTGTGAAATTTCCTTTGCCCAACCTCGTGTCATATTTTTATATGATTTACCCGTCACTGTTTCCTTTTCTTGTCCTTTCAGTTTGCCTTAATTTTTTGCTTTTAGGCTTTTCCGTTTTTATAATGAGTGGTTACACATATGTGAAGGACTTAAATCTTGTAGGGTGTGTGTGTGTGGGTGTGTACGTAAGATATCAAACACATGAGAATAATGGATCTGTGGGGGTATAATTCATACAATGACCATTTATAAATTATATAGTAGTAGAGTAATAGAGTAATAGAGTAGAGTTGCAACAGTAAGAGATGTTCTGTAATTTAATTTGCACCATCTCTTTTGGTTAATAGATCCAAAGGATATTTTATAGAATAATGTTACTAAAAATATTAATTCATCTTATATATTTTCTGCTAAATACATTATGGCTATGGGGTCCTAAAAGCTTTTTGTTTGGAAATCCCTTTAATTAGAGAAATTTGGGATAAATCTTAAAAGGAACTATTTTAGATAAATGAGTTAAGCCATTGGAGAAATTGCTATAGGGCAACATACAAATGTTGCCTTTTATATTTCGGTATTAGAGACAAAAAATACTAATTACAGAAAATCGCTTTATTGTTTTTCAAAATATTCCCCACTAAGATCTGTTTGTATGCGTTTGAACCAATTGTTGAAGCACTTTTGTCAATCTGATTAAGGTAACTCCAAAATAAGCATACTGAACGCATCAACTTGCTTTTCTTCTTCATGTGTCGAAAAACGTTGACCGGCATCGGACAATTATCCATTATCATAAGGTCAAAATTTTGGCAAAATATACAAAAATTTTAATAAATTTCTCCTTTTTAAATCAATATTTTTATTTAATTGGCGGCAAAATTTGAGTCGAGATAAGTCAACATATATTGGCGGAGGCGTCGACTGGCCAAAAATGGTCAGCGACGCGACTCGGGGGCTTAGCGTGATTACAACATACAGACAGTCGGACGGACCTCGTAAGGTCGTCTTACAATTTGATCCCCTCAGAATTCGACATTAGCGGCTCCTCAAATTTATTCACCAACATTGGACAAAATTTATGTGATTGTTATTATCGATTCCGCTATTAAAGCAATTTCAATTAAAAAATAATTAGATTAATTAATTCCTTAATTTTAACAAATATTTTTTCCTGTGTGGAGACGAAATTATGTTCATGATTAGCAGAGAGAAAAGCAAAAGGGGTTGTTTGTAATTCAGAATTTCGTTAAACAATTTTGTTTCATTTCTTTTTTCTTTTTTATCCTTTTGAAGGATATTCTGTTTTTTTCATCTCCTCATTTTCATTTACTTATTTTACATCTTAAGATGCTTTTGTTTCCCCTTTACGTGGTTCATTGTTGATTTTTTTTTCTTTAAAATGGAAATCAAGTTCTGGGAGTGGCAACGGAGTGGTGAGATTGCCACTGTTGGTAAAATTCTACCAAAAATGGGAGATTTTTTAATGTTTGGTAGATTGAAATAAAATTTTGACAAAATTTTCTATAGAAATAAAATTTTGACAAAATTGTGTATAGAAATAAAATTTTGACAAAATTGTGTATAGAAAAAAAATTTTGATAAAATTTTCTATAGAAGAAAAAAATTTACAAAATTTTCTATAAAAATAAAATTTTTACAAAATTCTCCACAGAAATAAAATTATGATAAAATTTTCTATAAAAATAAAATTTTGACAAAATTTTCTATAAAAATAAAATTTTGACAAAATTTTCCACAGAAATAAACTTTTTTAGCAAAATTCTCTATAGAAATACAGTTTTAACAAAATTTCCTATAAAAATAAAAATGTTGACAAAATTTTCTATTGAAATAAAATTTTGATAAATCTTTCTACAGAAATAAAATTTTGAAAAAATTTTCCATAGAAATAAAACTTTGACAACATTTTCTATATAAAAAACAAATTACAAAATTGTCTATAAAAATAAAATTTTGACAAAATTTTCCACAGAAATAAACTTTTTTAGCAAAATTTTCCACAGAAATAAAATTTTGACAAATTTTCTATAGAAATAATATTTTGACAAAATTTTTATAGAAGTAAAATTTTGACAAAATTTTCAATGGAAATAAAATTTTGACAAAATTTTCTTTAGAAATAAAATTTTGAAAAACTTTTCTATAGAAATAACATTTTGACAAAATTTTTTTTAAAATAAAATTTTGACAACATTTTCGACACAGATAAAATTTTTTCAAAATTCTCTACAGAAATAAAATTTTCTATAGAAATCAAATTTCGACAAAATTATGTAAAAATAAAATGATGCCGAATTTTATATAGAAATAAATTTTTGACAAAATTATATAGAAAAAAATGTTTACAAAATTTTCTGTAGAAATCAAATTTCGACAAAATTATATAGTAATAAAATTTTGACAAAATTTTCCACAGAAATAAACTTTTTTAACAAAATTTTCCACAGAAATAAAATTTTGACAAATTTTTTATAGAAATATAATTTTGACAAAATTTTCTATAGAAATAAAATTTTAACATAATTTTATTATAGAATTAAAATTTAGACAAAATTTTGTATAGAAATAAATTTTTGATACATATTTTCTATGGAAATATAATTTTGACAAAATTTTCTATAGAAATAAAATTTTGATAACAATTTTCTATAGAAATAAAATTTTGATACAAATTTTTTAAAGAAATAAAATTTTTAACAAAATTTTCTATAGAAATAAATTTTTAGCAAAATTTTCTATAGAAATAAAATTTTGATAAAAAATTTCTATAGAAATAAAATTTTGATAAAATTTTCTATAGAACTCCAATTTTGACAAAATTTGCTATAGAACTAAAATTTTGAGAAAATTTTCTATAGAAATTTACTTTTGACAAAATTGTGTATAGAAATAAAATTTGACAAAGTTTTTATAGAAGTAAAATTTTGACAAAACTTTCTATAGAAATAACATTTTGACAAAATTTTTATAGAAGTAAAATTTTGACAAAATTTTCAATGGAAATAAAATTTTGAAAAAATTTTCTATAGAAATAACATTTTGACAAAATTTTCTTTAGAAATAAAATTTTGACAAAATTTTCTATAGAAATAAAATTTTTACGAAATTCTCTACAGAAATAATATTTTCTATAGAAATCAAATTTCAACAAAATTATGTAGAAATAAAATGTTGCCGAAATTTTCTATAGAAATAAAATTTTGACAAAATTATACAGAAAGAAATTTTGATAAAATTTTCCGCAGAAATCAAATTTCGACAAATTATATAGAAACAAAAATTTTAAAAACTATTTTTCATAGTTTCGGCTATATTTAGGTCGATTAAAAAACATAGATAGGATGTTTTTCGTTTATTTTTTACACTGAAGCTCTGTTTTACACTGAAGCTGTGCACACCTGAACAAATCCTTGAAAACGGTTTTGACGAAGTCAACCGAAATATTGGAAATAAAAATAAAAGAAAAACATCATATCTATGTTTTTTAATCGACCTATTGCCGAAACTATGAAAAATAATTCTTAAAAATTAATAAAAAGATCAACGATAATCAACCAGAAATAGAAATAAATTTTTGACAATATTTTCTGTAAAAATAAAATTTTCACAAGATTTTTTTAGAAATAAAATATTGACAAAATTTTCTATAGAAATAAAATTTTGACAAAATTATATGGAAATAAAATTTTCACAAGGTTTTCTATAGAAATAAAATGTTGACAAAATTTTCTATAGAAATCAAATTTCGACAAAATTATGTAGAAATAAAATTTTGACAAAATTATATAGAAAAAAATTTACAAAATTTTCTATATAAATAAAATGTTGACAAAATTTTCTATAGAAATAAAATGTTGACAAAGAATTTTATATAAAAAAAAATTTGACAAAATTATATGGAAATAAAACTTTGACAAAATTTTCTATAGAAATAAAATTTTCACAAGATTTTCTATAGAAATAAAATGTTGACGAAAGTTTCTATAGAAATAAAATGTTGACAAAAATTATATAGAAATAAAACTTTGACAAAATTTTGACAACATTTTCTGTAGAAATAAAATTTTTACAATATTTGCTATAGAAATAAAATGTTGATGAAATTTTGTATACAAATAACATTTTCACCAAATTTTCTAAAGAAATAAAATTTTGAGAACATTTTTTATAGCAATAAAATTTTGGCCAAATTTTCTATAGAAATATAATTTTGACAAAATTTTCTATAGAAGTAAAATTTTTTCGAAATTTTCTATAGAAATTTTGACAAAATTTTCTATAGAAATAAAATTTGATAAAATTTTCTATAGAAATAAAATTTGATAAAATTTTCTATAGAAATAAAATTTCATAAAATTTTCTATAGAAATTAAATTTTGACAAAATTTTCCATTATTTGAAATTTTTAAATTGATCAAAAATATTATAATAAGATTTTTTAAATTTGGTAGTAATTTGGTAAAATTTTCTTCAACTTTTGATAGATTATTTTTGTCACGAGTGGCAACCGTGGTGGTGACGTTGTTCAGTGCCAATGTCGTAAAAGGGGCAAAAGAAAGGATGTTGCCTGAACAAAACTCAAAAAAAAAGGAAACACGAATATCAAGTGTGGAGAAGGCACATAAACTTCTTCTACTCTAGAGACGTTAAGTCTCAATGAGTTCGTTTCGTTTTTTTAATCACAAAGTCCTTGTGGGTTCAAGGGTTTGTGGTTCTTGCGATGAGAAAAAAAGAGTCGTTGTCAGCCCAGGCAATATTGAAAGTTATGATTATGTGATTTTCTCCTTTCGGCTGCTGCTGCTTCTGCTACTTTCTTTCGCAATCATTTACTTTCGTCTGGTTGTGGGGAATCCCCCTCTTGTCATTGGATATCTATGCTCATTTACTTGAGCTTCTTTCTTTCTCCACTCTCCAGGATTTTATTTTATTAAAAATTCATTTTATTTTCTGTTTTTTATAATCAAAGTAGAACTCGTTTCATCTCTTTCGATTGCTCTACGAAATCCACAAAAACAAAGACTGGGAAGCCTTGGAACAAACAAACAAAAAACAAAATGCTGATGATGATTTCATTAAGTTTGAAGTACGGGCATTATGCCCTCTGCGAGTTTTGTTGAGTTTACTCGAGGAGAAGTGCGTAAGCATATTCATGATTGAATGCAAAAGGGTATGGGAGTTTGAAAATGGATTAATTTAGAATTTTTAATCAGGACTTTCTTTTTAATTTCACTTCAAATGAATAACAAATATGCAAATGTTAGCATAATGGTGGAGAAAATTTGCGTGTGTTTTTCCGAATTTAATTTTTCAAGAATATCTAGAAGAAAATGTTGCAAAGCACTTGGGAAAGTAGTAAGATATCTTTGGAATTTTGTCAACTGTTTGGAGCATTGCCAATAAATTGGACTATAAGATACTATCCAAATCAAAACGAAAAAATTCTGTAATACTGGTTACGCTTCTGAACGTTTCAAAGCTTCTCTAGGTGGTTTCGCACGAAATGTAAGACAATATCAGCTACACGAAGCTTAGGCGGCGGGCAAAGGCGAGTCCTCCGTGACCTCAGACCAGACAGCCTTCCCATGGCCATTAGTCATGATTCTATGTTTAGCTCAATGACAAGGGACATCCTTTTTATGGCCGAGTCTGAACGGAGTTTCACATTAGGGCGAAACCACTTAGAGAAGCATTGGAATACCAAGAAGTCTATATTCGATATTTTTTATTGAACCACTTAACCTATCACAAGATCCAATTACCCTCCACCATATAAATGCCATTCCGTTTGTATCACATCGAAATAATGCTCTAAGACCCCATAAAGTATATACATTCTGGGTCGTGGTGACATTCTGAGACGATCTAAGCATGTCCGTCCGTCCGTTCGTCTGTTGAAATCACGCTAACTTCTGAACGAAACAAGCTATCGAATTAAAACTTGGCAAAAATTGGTCCATATCGGTCCATAATTATATATAGCCCCCAAATAAACCGATCCCCAGATTTGGAAGAGAAAAATTCATCCGATTTGGTTGAAATTTGGTACGTGGTGTTAGTATATGGTCTTTAACAACCATGCAGGAATTGATCCATATCGGTCCATAATTATATATATCCCCCATATAAACCGATCCCCAGATTTGAGCTCCGGAGCCTCTTGGAAGAGCAAAATTCATCTGATCCGGCTGAAATTTGGTACGTGGTGTTACAATATGGTCTCTAACAACCATGCAAAAATTGGTCCACATCGGTCCATAGATATATATAGCCCCCAATATAAACCGTTCCCCAGATTTGGCTTGCGGAGCCTCAAAGAGAGGCAAATTTCATCCGATCCGGCTGGAATTTGATACATGGTGTTTGTATATGGTCTCTAACAATCATGCAAAAATTGGTCCTCATCGGTTCATAATTATATATAGCCCCCTTATAAACCGATCCGCAGATTTGGAAGAGCGAAATACATCCGATTTGGTTGAAATTTGGTACGTGGTATTAGGTTAGGTGAGGTTAGGTGGCAGCCCGATATATCAGGCTCACTTAGACTATGCCACATTGGTGAACTTCTCTCTTACCACCGAGTACTGCCCGATTTCATGTTAAGCTCAATGACAATGGACCTCCTTTTTATAGCCGAGTCCGAACGGCGTTCCACATTGCAGTGAAACCATTTAGAGAAGCTTTGAAACCCTCAGAAATGTCACCAGCATTACTGAGGTGGGATAACCCACCGCTGAAAAATTTTTGGTGTTCGGTCGAAGCAGGAATCGAACCCACGACCTTGTGTATGCAAGGCGAGCATGCTAACCAATGCACCACAGTGACCTACGTGGTGTTAGTATATGGTCTTTAAAAATTCATCCGATCCGGCTTAAATTTGGTACGTGGTGTAAGTATATAGTCTCCAACCACCATGCAAAAATTGGTCCATATCGGTCCATAATTATATATAGCCCCCATATAACCCGATCCCCAGATTTGACCTCCGGAGCCTCTTGGAAGAGCAAAATTCATCCGATCCAGCTTATATTTGATACGTGGTGTTACTATATGGTCTCTAACAACCATGCAAAAATTGGTCCACATCGGTTCATAATTATATATAGCTCCCATATAAACCGAACCCCAGATTTGAACTCCGGAGCTTCTTGGAAGAGCAAAATTCATCCGATCCGGTTGAAATTTGGTACGTGGTAAAATTTGGTACCTTGCGCTAGTATATGGCCGCTAACAACCATGCAAAAAATGGTCCACATCGGTCTATAGTTATATATAGCCGATCCCCAAAAATAATCTACCAAAATTTTATTCCTATAGAACATTTTGTCAAAATTTTATTTCTATAGAAAATTTTGTCAAAATTTTATTTCTATAGAAAATTTGTCAAAATTTTATTTCTACAGAAAATTTTGTCAAAATTTTATTTCTATAGAAAATTTTATCAAAATTTTATCTCTATAGACAATTTTGTCAAAATGTTATTTCTATAGAAAATTTTTTCAAAATTTTATTTCTATAGACAATTTTGTCAAAATGTTATTTCTATAGAAAACTTTTCCAAAATTTTATTTCTACAGAAAATTTTGTCAAAATTTTATTTCTATAGAATATTTTGTCAAAATTTTATTTCTATAGAAAATTTGTTAAAATTTTATTTCTATAGAAAATTTTGTCAAAATTTTATTTCTATAGAAAATTTTGTCAAAATTTTATTTCTATAGAAAATTTTGTCAAAATTTTATTTCTATAGAAAATTTTGTCAAACTGAATTATATACGTATTTAATCGGCTTTTTATACCCTGCGTCACACTGTGGAACAGGGTATTAAAAGTTAGTGCATTTGTTTGCAAAACCCAGAAGGAGGCGAGATAGACACATGGTGTCTTTGGCAAAAATGCTCAGGGTGGGCCCCTGAGTCAATATAGCCATGTCCGTCTGTCCGTGAACACATTTTTGTAATCAAAGTCTAGGTCGCAGTTTTAGTCCAATCGACTTAAAATTTGGCACAAGTATGTGTTTTGGCTAAGAGTAGAACCCCATTGATTTTGGCTTCCATATATATCTTTCGCCCGATATGGGCTAATAAGGACCCAGAAGCCAGAGTTTTACCCCAATTTACCCCTAAAATTGCTTCAGATGTAAATGTTTCTTATATTTTTTATACCCTACGGAATAACTTTGTCATTCCGTTTGTAACACATCGAAATATTGTTCTAAGACCCCATAAAGTATATATATTCTTGGTCGTGGTGAAATTCTGAGTCGATCTGAGCATGTCCGTCCGTCTGTTGAAATCACGCTAACTTCCGAACGAAACAAGCTATCGACTTGAAACTTGGCACAAGTAGTTGTTATTGATGTAGGTCGGATGGTATTCAAAATGGGCCATATCGGTCCACTTTTACGTATAGCCTCAATATAAACGGACCCCCAAATTTGGCTTGCGATTGCTCTAAGAGAAGCAAATTTCATCCGATCCGGCTGAAATTTAGTACGTGGTGTTAGTATATGGTCTCTAATCACCATGCAAAAATCGGTCATATTTGGAACGTAGTGTTTGTATATGGCCGCTAACAACCATACCAAAATTGGTCCATATCGGTCTATAGTTATATATAGCCGATCTCCAATCACACAAAAAGTGGTCCATATCGGTTCATAATCATGGTTGCCACTCGAGCCAAAAATAATCTACCAAAATTTTATTTTATAGAAATTTTTTTCAAAATTTTATTTCTATAGGAAATTTTGTAAAAATTTTGTTTCTATAGAAATTTTTGTTAAAATTTTATTAGGTTCATAATCATGGGTGCCACTGGAGCCAAAAATAATCTACCAAAAATCTACCATTTGTATAGAAAATTTTGTCAAAATTTTATTTCCAAAAAAAAAAAATTGTCAAAATTTTATTTATATAGAAAATTTTATTTCTATAGAGAATTTTGTTAAAATTTTATTTCTGTAGAAAATTTTATCAAATTTTTATTTCTCAAGAAAATTTTGTCAACATTTTATTTCTATAAAATATTTTTTGAAAATTTTATTTCTATAGAAAATTTTGTTAAAATTTTATTTCTATAGAAAATTTTGTCAAAATTTTATGTCTATAGAAAATTTTGTCAAAATGAATTATATACGTATTTGATCGATCTTTTTTGATTTAATACACGCAAAGAAAAAAAAACGTTTGGAAAACGTGTTTCTTTTGTTAGAGTTTTTTGAATTGCTTCGAAAATTTTAAACTTTTATCACCAAAAAAATTCGTTTGTTACAAAGTTTTTATTTTTTCAATAAAAAAAGTTATTTTTGAAACAACAACAGAGTCCATTTCGTTTATATCAAACACTGTTCTTTTCTGACTTTTGGTCTTTAATAAAACACATTTCACAGTTCAAAATTTAATATAGTACAATGTAATGTTGAACATTTTTTCGGAATCTTCCGAACATATGTGGAATGTATGTAAAAAAAAAAAAAACTTTGGTCGAAGCAGGGATCGAACCCACGACCCTTGGCATGAGAGTCAGACGTAGCAACCACTGCTCCACGGTGCCAAACTAAATGTTTGTTTCTGTTAAATAAACTTTGTTTATTCGGTTCGTGGGCGCCGCAAGCTATGCTATATAAATATAACTTATATGGATAATTATCTACTGATGACCATAACAGGTACATAGCTCAGTGGTTAGTGTGTTGGCTTACAAAGTGCATGGTCCGCGGTTCGATTCTCCGTCCAGGCGAAAGGTAAAAAAAAATTTAAAAATTTTTAAATACGTATAATTTCTTCTACATTGTTGGTATTACAGGAAAAGGTGTTAAGAACTAAAAAACTCGTGGATGTGAGAAAGATGTGATGGAAAATGCAATTAGCAAGAAAAAAAATTTTAGTTAGTCTGTATGAAATTGTTGTTACATCCTGGAAAAGAATAAAAGTTTATCACAAAAAGTATATACTGTTCTTCCAAATACACTTCCTTACAGCGAAAAGCAAATAAGAAACGAACTTTGTTTGTCTAAAATTTCGTTTGGGAGGAAAGAATTATTTTTTTGCGTGTATATACCACGTATGGACTTACATACAATTTAGAAGACGGTGTTAGGAGGTTTTAAGATACCTTGCCATCGGCAAGCGTTACCGCAACTTAAGTAATTCGATTGTGGATGGCTTCGGTCTGGCCGAACTTATGGCCATATATATATTTTTTTGTTTAATACATACCCCGTATGGACTAACTTACAATTGGAAAGACAGTGTTAAGAAGTTTTAAGATACCTTGCCATCGGCAAGTTTTACCGCAACCCAGGTAATTCGATTGTGGATGACTGTCTTTAGTACAAGTTTCTATGCAATCTATGGTGGAGGGTACATAAGATTCGTCCTGACCAACTTACGGTTGTATATATACGTTTTTAGTAACATTATGTTCCACACAAGGGCGTTAGCAGCCTTAAATTTTAAGTCTATATATTTTGTACAAGTCTAACAATTTTTGTTTAGATCGAATCAGATTTAAATATATGTATATGGGAACAAAAACCTTTATATATTGCACCCAACACATTTGACGGATTTGATATGGTATCGAAAATGTGGATCTACAAAGTGATGCAGGGTATAATATAGTCGGCCACGCCCGATTTTAGACTTTCCTTACTTGTTTACTCTCTTTCTAACTGTAATCAATAATTGACTTTGCCTTATTTATGGTACTTTTTCCCAAATTTAAATTTCATTTTAGAGTTACATGCTGTTTGGCAGCGAAGTCCTTGATCCCTAAAAATATTTCAATTGTTAGCGCTATTGCTGTCAGTGTTTCCTTTATTTTATTCTCAAAGTCAAGACCAAGGCATATAACATGAGTTAAACGATATAAAACTGTTTGTTGTTTTGTTTTTGTCTTTGTTTTGCAACCCAGTAATAAAATTTCATGACGACTTTCACTTTTATTGTTCTTGACTAAAGGATCTCCTCCTGCGTAGTCCTTTTAAGTTTAAGGTTAGAGTTATTGTGCAAAACGAAATAAATTTTTGAGAGCGTTAAACACATGTCCTGCTGAAAATGACTAACTCTATCCATATCCCTCTCTCTCACACACACAGACAGTTTCACATTCTCCTTTGCTCCCATTAAACAAATCCACAAACGAGCATTCACTCGCATGTCCTTCAAATCGTAAATCAATGAAAAAATTTGCGACAATGGCAAAACAAAATTCGCAATGCATAGTTGGTGTGTGCGAATTTTGACAAAGCCTTCACTGGTAGTGTTTGTTACATGTCAGCAATTGTTTTGGCAAATCCTTTCGTTATCCTTGTAAAGGGTGATTTGTTAAGAGCTTGATAGCTTTTTTTTTTTAAAAAAACGCATAAAATTTGCAAAATCTCATCGGTTCTTTATTTGAAACGTTAGATTGGTCCATGACATTTACTTTTTGAAGATAATTTCATTTAAATGTTGACCGCGGCTGCGTCTTAGGTGGTCCATTCGGAAAGTCCAATTTTGGGCAACTTTTTCGAGCATTTCGGCCGGAATAGCCCGAATTTCTTCGGAAATGTTGTCTTCCAAAGCTGGAATAGTTGCTGGCTTATTTCTGTAGACTTTAGACTTGACGTAGCCCCACAAAAAATAGTCTAAAGGCGTCAAATCGCATGATCTTGGTGGCCAACTTACCGGTCCATTTCTTGAGATGAATTGTTCTCCGAAGTTTTCCCTCAAAATGGCCATAGAATCGCGAGCTGTGTGGCATGTAGCACCATCTTGTTGAAACTACATGTCAACCAAGTTCAGTTCTTCCATTTTTGGCAACAAAAAGTTTGTTAGCATCGAACGATAGCGATCGCCATTCACCGTAACGTTGCGTCCAACAGCATCTTTGAAAAAATACGGTCCAATGATTCCACCAGCGTACAAACCACACCAAACAGTGCATTTTTCGGGATGCATGGGCAGTTCTTGAACGGCTTCTGGTTGCTCTTCACTCCAAATGCGGCAATTTTGCTTATTTACGTAGCCATTCAACCAGAAATGAGCCTCATCGCTGAACAAAATTTGTCGATAAAAAAGCGGATTTTCTGCCACTGATTTTGGTAATAAAATTCAATGATTTGCAAGCGTTGCTCGTTAGTAAGTCTATTCATGATGAAATGTCAAAGCATACTGAGCATCTTTCTCTTTGACACCATGTCTGAAATCCCACGTGATCTGTCAAATACTAATGCATGAAAATCCTAACCTCAAAAGAATCACCCTTTATTTACAGCCTTGGTTAATTGTGGTTGTAATATCGTAGAGCGTAGCTAATGAGGCTTTTGGTTTTGATAGTCAAGCTAACGGCAGGATATCGCATAAATAATGAAATGACATTTTACTAAATTTGAATAAGAGTGGATATGCACGACAAATAAGTTATCAATGGTGAACAAAAATTTGCATGAGATAATTTTAAAGGCAAAAAGAAAATTTTAAATGTGAGAAAAAATAAAAAGAAAAATTTAAATATCCTTTGCAAACAGATCTCCGGCGAAAGGCTTTAACGTTAAACAAAATTTTTTCTATGACATTGAAACACTCAATAACTTCAGTTTTTTTCAGTTATTATTTCATCTAAATTTCGAAAAATCGAAAATTCCATCTAAATCCTAAAAAAAATCGAAATTTTTATATGAAAAACTTCTTTTGATCATATCTCCTAAACTAAGCGTCCTAAAGTGAAGCGGTGTTTAATTCATGATAACCTCAAAAAAAAAATTTTTACAGCCGTAAGTTCGGTCAGGCCGAAGCTTATGTACCCTCCTCCATGGATTGCGTAGAAACTTCTTCTAAACACTGCCACTCACAATCGAATTATTTAAGTTGCGGTAACGCTTGCCGATTGCAAGGTATGTTATATTAACACCTCCTAACACCGTCTTCTAAATTGTATGTAAGTCCATACGTGGTATATATTAAATCAAAACAGATCGATCAAATACGTATTTAATTCAGTTTGAAAAAAAAATCTATGGACATAACATTTTGACAAAATTTTCTATAGAAATAAAATTTTAACAAAACAAAATTTTCAATAGAAATAAAATTTTGACAAAATTGTCTAAAGAAAGAAAATTTTGACAAAATTTTCTACAGAAATAAAATTTTAACAAAATTTTCTATAGAAATGCAATTTTAACAAAAATTTCTATAGATATAAAATTCTGGCAAAATTTTCTATAGAAATAAAATGTTGACAAAATTTTCTATAGAAATAAAATTTTGACAAAATTTTCTATACAAATAAAATTTTAACAAAAATTTTCTATAGAAATAAAGTTTTATCAAAATTTTCTATAGAAATAAAGTTTTATCAAAATTTTCTATAGAAATAAAATTTTGACAAAATTTTCTATAGAAATAAAATTTTAACAAAATTGTCTATAGAAATAAAATTTTAACAAAATTTTCTATAGAAATAAAATTTTAACAAAATGGTCTATAGAAATAAAATTTTCCATTCGTTTTGTTTTGTTATTGTTGGTTTTGTTCTTTAAGCAATGTTGTTGTTTTTTTATTGCAGCTTAAAACCATACATTGACTAAACTACAAGTGTAGCTTAACCAACAGAGGAAAAGACAAAATTTTCTATAGAAATAAAATTTTGACAAAATTTTCTATAGAAATAAAATTTTGACAAAATTTTCTATAGAAATAAAATTTCGACAAAATTTTCTATAGAAATAAAATTTTGACAAAATTTTATACAGAAATAAAATTTTGACAAAATTTTCTATAGAAAGAAAATTTTCACAAAATTTTCAATAGAAATAAAATTTTGACAAAATTTTCTACAGAAATAAAATTTTAACAAAATTTTCTATAGCAATAAAATTTTAACAAAATTTTCTATAGAAATAAAATTTTGACAAAATTTTCTATAGAAATAAAATTTTGACATAATTTCCTATAGAAATAAAATTTTGACAAAATTGTCTTTAGAAATAAAATTTTGACAAAATTTTCTATACAAATAAAATTTAAAAAAAAAATTTCTATACAAATAAAATTTTATCCAATTTTCTATAGAAATAAAATTTTGACAAAATTTTCTATAGAAATAAAATTTTGGTAGATTATTTTTGGCTCGAGTGGCAACCATGATTATGAACCGATATAGATTGGAGATCGGCTATATATAACTATAGACCGATATGGACCAATTTTGGTATGGTTGTTAGCGGCCATATACTAACACTACGTTCCAAATTTGAACCGGATCGGAAGAATTTTGCTTCTCCAAGAGGCTCCGGAGGTCAAATCTGGAGAACGTTTTATATGGGGGCTATATATAATTATGGACCGATGTGGACCAATTTTTACATGGTTGTTACAGACCATATACCAACATCATGTTCCAAATTTCAGCCGGATCGGATGAAATTTGCTTCTCTTTGAGACTTCGCAAGCCAAATCTGGGGATCGGTTTATATGGGGGCTATATATAATTATGGACCGATGTGGACCAATTTTTGCATGGTTGCTAGAGATCATATACCAACACCATGTACCAAATTTCAGCCGAATCGGATGAAATATGCTTCTGTTAGAGGCTCCACAAATCAAATCTGAGGGTCCCTTTATATGGGGGCTATACGTAAAAGTGGTCCGATATGACCCATTTGCAATGCCAACTACTTGTGCCAAGTTTTAAGTCGATAGCTTGCATCGTTCGGAAGTTAGCGTGATTTCAACAGACAGACGGACGGACGGACGGACGAACATGCTTAGATCGACTCAGAATTTCACCACGACCCAGAATATATATACTTTGTAGAGTCTTAGAGCATTATTTCGATGTGTTATAAACAGAATGACAATGTTAATATACCCCCATCCTATGATGGAGGGTAAAAAAACAATAAAAAGAAAATTTTAAATTTAAATTTGCAACCAGATCTCCTGCGAAAGCACAACAAAAAAAATTTTTCTATGACATTGAAAGACCCAATACCTTCAGACTTGAGTTTTTTTTTCATTCATTATTTCATCAAAATTTCGTAAAATCGAAAATTCCATCTAAATCTAAAAAAATTGAAATTTTTATATGAAAAACTTCTTTTGATCATATCTCCTAAACTAAGCGTCCTAAAGCGAAGCGGTGCTTAATTCATGATAACCTCAAAAAAAAAAAAAATAAAATAAAAATTTAAATTTAAATTTGCAACCAGGTCTCCATTGAAAGCCTTTGACATTAAACAAAAATTTTTCTATGACATTGAAATACCCAATACCTTCAGCCTTTGGTTTTTTTCATTCATTATTTCATCTAAATTTCTATTATACTCCATATTGACTTTCTATTTTTGTTTTCTCAATATGCTATCGGGTATATGAGGAAGGGGTTTTGTTTTTTGGTCCTGGGGATGTTTTATGTTTCGTTTTTGAACTGGTTACAGATTCTTTAAAACGTCTTTGGCTTATTAAGAAAAATAAAGGCAATAACTTTGCCATCCAATGACATTTTTCATTTAACATTCTCCCATTCTCTTCTCTCACCCAACTCCAATTTCAGCTCATTATTTATCCTTCTCCTTTGTTATACTTTGTGGTGATGGGGTAGCGAGATTTTCTTATTTCCTCCTTTTTGGGGTTTCTCTGTTGTTGCTATTTTCATTTAAATTCGTCGCCTTTAAACAAAATCATTAAAAATATTAGTGAGTGTTTGGGGCATGGTCGAAGTATTTTGTGGTGCTACACACAGTGAAGGAATATGATCACCTCAAACATGTTTCTCAAATCTCTAACAAATCCTGAAATAATCTAAATTTGTTGGTGAAAAAAGGAGCTTAATTCGTGATCTCCCCTTGAAAAGAATCGAAAATTCCGTACAAAAAAATCTAAATTCTTGCATGAAAAACATTTTTGCTCATATCATAAGGAACTTAAAATCGAAAATTCCATCCAAATTGTGAAAAACACGGAATTTTTATATGGAAAACTTCGCGTGCCCATATTTTCTATATTGTGAAAAAGAGCTTAATTCGTAATCCACACCAGGAAAATCGAAAATTCCTTAAAAATTCCTTGAAATATCGGATTTTTTATATTTCAATAATGACACTATCGTCCTGCAATTTGGCACAGATTCGTTTTTTGTTTGTAGGCAGGTCAAGTTCGAAGATGGGCTAAAGAGTGATACGGTCAAAATTTGGTCAAGGGAAAACGCGTGTAAATCGGTGAAATCGTTTATTTAAAAAATCAAATTAAATTTATTTTTCAAGTTCAATTAGTATAAAATTCAGGAAAAATATTCAGTTAGGCTTTCGCTTCTCCAAATCCGAATTGCCGGGCCTCACGCTTGACACCTGCCATCAGATTTTGTACAGCCACCTTGTCCACCTTCTTCGCCGCAGAATGCCAGTTTGCCTTGAACTGCTGTTCGTCCTTAGCAGTTTTTTGGTCTTCTTTAGGTTCCGCTTGACAATAGCCCAGTATTTCTCAATTGGGCGGAGCTCTGGCGTGTTGGGAGGGTTCTTGTCCGTGGGAACCACCTGCACGTTGTTGGCGGCGTACCACTCCATGGCCTTTTTACCGTAATGGCAAGATGCCAAATCCAGCCAAAACAGTACGGAACAACCGTGTTTCTTCAGGAAAGGCAGCAGACGTTTATTCAAACACTCTTTCACGTAAATTTCTTGGTTGACAGTCCCGGAAGCTATGAAAATGCTGCTTTTCAAGCCACAGGTACAGATGGCTTGCCAAACCAGATATTTCTTTGCGAACTTTGACAGTTTTATGTGCTTGAAAATATCTGCTACCTTTCCCCTTCCTTTTGCCGTATAAAACTCCTGTCCCGGAAGCTGCTTGTAGTCGGCTTTGACGTACGTTTCGTCGTCCATTACCACGCAGTCAAACTTCGTCAGCATCGTCGTGTACACCCTCCGGGATCGCGCTTTGGCCGTCGTATTTTGTTTATCATCGCGATTTGGAGTCACTACCTTCTTGTAAGTCGATAGTCCGGCTCGTTTTTTGGCTCGATGCACGGTTGTAGACGATACACCCAGCTTATTTGCGGCATCTCGGAGAGAGAGGTTAGGGTTTCGCTTGAAACTACCGGCAACTCTCTTTGTCGTCTCAGCGGTTTTCGATTTCCCCCCGATCTAGACTTCCTGGCTGTCGACAAACGTTCCCCAAACACTTTAATTACATTTGTAACGGTTGATTTGGCAACTTTTAGCGATTTTGCCAGCTTTGCGTGCGTGTAGCTCGGATTTTCGCGATGCGCCAGCAAAATTTTGATACGCTGCTCTTCTTGCTTGGACGGCATTTTGACAACTGAAGAGTGAATTCCAAAATCAAAATAGGAGCAACATTCTACACACACACGCACCTTCAAAATGAGGGATGTTCAGGTTTTTTAAATGCAAAATTGAAAGAAATACGTCAAGTTTATATTGACCAAATTTTGACCGTATCACCCTTTATATCGGTCCAGGTTTTGATATATCCCCCATATTAACTGACCCCCCGATTTAGCGTATTTTCTATCCGATTTACTTGAATTTGGAAATCTAAAGGTATTTTAAGATCTCAAATTGGTATGCAGAAAATGGTGCCTATCGGTCCAGGTTTTGATACAGCCCCCATACAGACCGATCATCCGATTTTGCTTCTTTGGTTCCTAGAAACCGTATTTTCAATCTGATTTGCCTGAAATTTGAAATTGAAGAGGTATTTTGGGACCAAAAATATGTGTGCCAAAAATGGTGCCTATCGGTGCAGGTTTTGATATAGCCCCCCCATTTAGGGTCTTGAGTTTATAGAAACCGTATTTTCATCCGATTTGCCTAAAATTTGAAATCTAGAGGTATTTTGGGACCACAAATATGTGTGCCAAAAAAGGGTGCCTGTCGGTGAGGGTTTTGATATAGCCCCCATATAAACCGACCCCCCCGATTTAGGGTCTTGATCTTATAGAAATCTGATTTGCCTGAAATTGGAAATCTAAAGGTATTTTCGAACAACAAATAGGTTTGCCGAAAATGGGGTGTATCCGTCCATGTTGTGTTATAGCCCTCATATAGACCGATCTTCCGATTTTACTTCTTGGGCTTCTAGAAACCATAGTTTTTATACGATTTCCCTGAAAGTGAAAATCTAGAGGTATGTGTGCGGAGTATGGTGCGTATCGGTCTATGGTTTGCTGTAGCACGATCTCCCGATTTTATTTTTCGAACTTCTAGAAACCGTAGTTGTTATCTAATTTGCCTGAAATTTGAAATCTAAAAGTTTATATAAGGAATATATTGTGTAGCGGTACAGATTTTGATATCCCCTTATAAACCAGCCCTCCGATTTGGGGTCTAGATTCTGTAGGTTTTTCAGAACCACAATTAGGTGTGCTGAAATTCTATATATTATCGAGTAACCCGCTACGACAAAGAGTTTTCAAAGGAAACTCTTATATTTGATTCATGGTGATGGATATTTAAGATTCGGCCCGGCCGAACTTACTGCTGTATATACTTGTTACACCCTAAACCACATAGTGGTCAGGGTATAATAAGTTTGATCGGCCAAAAAATGTGCCTACCAGAAATATTGATTTTAGACCCCATAAAATATATACCGATCGACTCCGAATCACTTCCTGAGTCGATCTAGCGCTTGGTGTCCGTCCGTCCGTCCGTCCGTCTGTCCATGTATTTGTTGTTCACTGGATTCCGGTCGCAATTATTAACCGATTTTGATGAAATTTGCTACAGGGAGTTTTTTGGGTACAAGGACGAACGCTATTGAATTTGGAAGAAATCGGATCAAATTTAGATATAGCTCCCGTATATATGTATCGCCCGATTTCGACAAATGGGGTCACATTGCGCTTTTTTTTCAAACGGATCGTCACCAAATTTGGCAAAAGGTAATCGTTTTCATCGCCCTTCAAGTCTGCAAAATTTCATCCAAATCGGTTCAGATTTCGATATAGCTCTCATATATATGTATCGCTCGATTTTTCCCAAATTTGTCCACTAAACCTTTATTTATCAACCGATCTTACTCAAAGTTGGCTAAATGTAATCTTCTATAGCACTAACTATATGTGCAAAAAATCATCCAAATCGGTTCAGATTTAGCTATAGCTATCATATATATGTATAGCCCGATTTTTCTAAATTTGGACATAAAACCCTTATTTATCAACCGATCTTACTCAACTACTTACTATATGTGCAAAAAATCATCGAAATCGGTTCAGATTTAGATATAGCTCCCATATATATAGCCGATTTTCCAAATTTGGCCATAGAACCCTTATTTATTAACCGATCTTACTCAAAATTGGCTAGATCCAGTCCTCTATAGTACTAACTATATGTGCAAAATTTCACCGAAATCGGTTCAGATGTAGATATAGCTCCCATATATGTATCGACCGATTTTGAAAAATTCGCCTTATGTTTGACCATACAGGCCTCATTTCTTAACTGATCTTACTCAAATCTTGCTCAAGGTAACCTTTTGTGGTATTAATCAAACCCGCAAAATGTTATGCAAATTGGTTCAGATTTACATATAGCATCCATATATACATATAGCTTCCAAATTTGGCCATAATACTTTTATTTATTAACCAATGTTACTCAAACACAATTGATGAACAAGCCGACCGTTTTTATACGAACTTGTAGCTATAACATAAGAATATTACTCGATTTTTACAAATTTGAATTTATTACCCAAACTAATAGAGCGATTTCCTATTTTTTAATAATGGGCTCAATATTGGTGGCATACTAACTCCATACACGGATGAAAAAGACTGTTTTTCATATGTTTGGCTATAAACATTATATGTTTGGAATACAAATTTTTAAACACAATATTTTTGAGTGCAAGCATATAATGTTCATAAACTAGCATAACATGTTTGGGACATATATGTTAATATGTTAGAACATATTATGTTTGGGACATAAAATGTTTGTAAATATAATATGCTTGGATGTAAACATATATTAATTTAGAAATAGCCTATAAACATATATGTGTTTAGTAGCTTGGAGCGCTATTTAACAGGGAGCGATATTGAATTAAGTTGGTGGTTGTTGCTTGTTATTACAAAATTAACATTTTATTTTTCCTTGGGCAATTGATCTTCTACTTCTTTGATCCTTACAAACTGTGTGGTCCGCTGTTCGAATCCCCGTCCGGCAAAAGGTAAAATTAAAATAAAAAAAATCATAAAATTGAATAATTTCTTCTACAATGTTTGTATCACAGAAAAAAGTGCTAAGAACTAAAAAATCTCGTGGAAGTGAGAAAGATGTGGGGGAATATACAATTAGGCAGAAACAAAATTTTGAGCATTGAGGTCGAAAACCTATGTTGTTAGCACCTATATTACCTGTTTATTTTCATAATTCATTATGATTGTAAATATATAAATAAATAAATAAAATTTTGAGCACAATATTGTTTGGGAGAATTTTTTTTAAGCATATAATATTTTTGGGTGCAAAATGCTTCCAAACATATTATATGTTCACATAATAACATATTGTTTTTTGGAAGACAACATTATTGAATTTGGATGCAAAAATACAAAATGTTTGGAACTTAGACTACCCAAACATATATTGTTTAGACCAATATGCTTTCAAACATATTATATATTGGTAGAGATCAAACATATAAATGTTTGGGCAATACCCAAAAATGTATATGCTTGAAGCAAAATATGTTTGGGAGTATATGTTACAGAAGCGATTTTTTGTGAGCGTGTAGATGCAATATCAACTATAGCCAGTGTTGCTAGAAGTAGGGGACATTTTTCTAATAGTTAGCGTCTTGTAGGGACGTAGGGCCACAATGTAGGGACATTTTCACTCAACACAATTTGTAATAATTTTTAATAATAATTTTTCTATGGAATTTTTTCTCAAAATTTTATTTCTATAGAAAAATATCTCAAAAAAAAATATTTATAGATATTTTTCCCAACATTTTATTTGTATAGAGATTTAACAAAAAAAATTACTATTTTTGGTAGAATTCTACCAACTGTGCCAACCGCGGTGGTAATACAAATTTATTTTCTAGGTTATATACGTTGCATTTTCATGTTTTAAGATAATAAAGTACTTAGAACCATTTTTGTTTTGTAAAATTTGTTTACATTTAACGAAATATATTGTAGGGAAAATTGTTTGGGAATATATGGGAAAGTAGGGAACTTTTTTTGTCCTTTTAGGGTAAACCGAACATTTTCCCTGGCAACACTAACTATGAGCTATAGTCAGATTGGGACAAAGCACCCATAAACATGTACACCTTAATTTTCTTAAATATGCAGACCTATATCAATGTTACCCCACAAATGCTTATGATTACTAATTCAGTAATTAGTAATCATAAGCATTTTTACTTACTTGTTTTATTGTTGCAAATGATTCACTCCACCTAGTGATGCATAATGTAGCTCTCATGAAATAATGTTAAAAGGAAAATGTACGAAAATTAAAACAGCAACGCGGTATTATACTTTCATTACATACTGAGACAGAAATATACCAACATACACATATTAAACGATGATGTCCCATACCCCACAATACTGTCTGTTCTGAAGAACACACGGAGAAACAATTCCTTTTACTCCTTTCGTAATTTATGCAAAATGACAACGTCTCTCTGTCTCTCAAACAAACAGGAGGCAACAGAGGCAGAAGCGCAGCAGTAATCACAACACAAGCGGCGAGAAGGAGGATATAGGGAATGGAAAACATCAACAACAATAACAAGAAAAAACACAAGACAACCCTAAACTTGGGAAAATCCTCAACACTCTTACACACACACAAGGATCCTCATTCACAAAGGACATGAACGAAAAGCTATAAAAAAATATATGCGCGCGAAAATAAAAATAAAAAAAAAAAAACTTGAAAAATCCTTTTATCAGAAAAAACCCCAACAGCCTTAGACGGCGCAGTCAAAGTGGTAGAAGAGGAGGCATGCTTGAAAAAAAAAAAATGGAATGCAAAACAAAAAAGAAAACAAGAATCTCAAGGAAAGAAAACTCTTCCAGCCCTCGTAACCAAATTGACTTTGTTGAAGACTTGCCATGTCTCAATGCTTGTTAGTGTATAATGCCGTATGTATATATGTGAGTGTGTTTGTAAGTTTAACTCATTTGCATATGCTTTCGCTTTTAAGGAATACGCGACGCGCCATAACCCACCTCGTTTGTTACTCTTTTTTGTTCTGTTGTTTTTTTTTTTGGACTGGAAGCGAATACATTATGGTGTTGTATTTATCATCATCAGCACCAACACCACCATCTTTTTCGTTGAGAGCAAGCCAACAGCCATACTCACTTACATATATACACACATTCACAGCATTGTCAAGATTCAGAAAAGCCCTTTAAGCTCTGCACCTGCGACCCCTTTCATGATGGCATCACTTTAGCTTTTAGTCTCCTGCTCGTGATATTAACGTTTGCTACGTTACTTCGGCTTCATCTGCTGCTGAACATTAAAATTTTATCCAACAACCAGATAAGGCGGTTGGAGTAAATAGGATATCCCCCCTCCTTCTCAGCAACTGGGTATGTCATGAAATTCACCCACCTAACCAACCAACCCAAGCGGTTGGCTGTTTCTTCCTTTCATTCAAAATTTAAGGGTTGAATTTTAAAATTTATGTGTACGAGTTAAGAGATGTCATTTTGTTTCTTTCGCTTGTGTTGTTTTTTTTTGGCTTTTTCTTGTGCTTGTTTGTCTTCTAAAGACCTGAATGTGGCGAATGTGGGTGGTGGTGGTGAAAATGGGTTGAGGCGCATATGGGCTTGAGTTAAGGAGGTGAATTCCGTTTGTACGTGCGAAATTCTTAGTATTTTTCGTTGGTTGCCTTCTGGGTGAATAGAGGTTTGTGATATAGATGGTTGGCTGATACTGGTAGGGTACCACCATTTGGGAGTTTTAAAGGGTTTTAAATATTAACACAATTGTGAATTTTCTTTAAAATAAATTAAGGAAGCATTTGTTTTTAATTCATATAAAGGGTGGTTAAATTGTAAGGGCCGATGTTGAATGTGAACCACACAAGTTTTTTTCCGAATTTTATTTGACATTTCTCTATTTCAGACTTACTCAATTTGAACCATGGACGTCGTGAATGGGCAGAATGGTTCCAAGAAATGGCAACAGTGGATGATCAATTTTCGAAGAAAATCATCTTCAGTAATGAGGCACATTTTCACCTCAGTGGATTCGTCAATAAACAGAATTGCCGAATTTGGGCGAATGATAATCCAAGAGTGATTGTCGAAAAACCAATGTACCCATAAAGAGTGACTGTTTGGTGCGGTTTATGCACTGGTAGAAAAAGTTTCGTTATATTAATGAAATGTGACATTAAAATTGAGCCAATGAAACAAATTCATTGATAAAACGAAATTTTTCATTATTATAACGAATTTTCTGTTAGTCAACGAAACGTTTCGTAGCATTAACGAATATTTTCATTGTCTTAATGAAAATGTTTCGTTGTATCAATGAAAAATTTTCATTGGCTCAATTTTAATGAAATTTTCTTTGTGTGTGGGCTGGCGGCACCATCGGGCCCTACTTTTTCAAAAATGAGGCCGGTCAGGCAGTTACTGTGATTGGTGTTCGCTATCGTGATATGATAACGAACTTTTTATGGCCCGAACTGGAAGATATGGATGTGGACGATATGTGGTTTCAGCAGGACGGTGCCACTTGCCACACAGCTAATGAAACAATGGCTCTTTTGCGCAACAAATTCAATGGCCGTGTTATCTCACGTAATGGCGATGTCAATTGGCCGCCATGTGATTTTGACACCGTTGGACTTTTTTTCTTTGGGGTTATTTGAAAGAAAAGGTGTACGTCGATAAGTCAGCAACCATTCAAGAGCTAAAGGATGAGATAATTCGGCACATTAACGACATAGAACTTCCATTATGCCTCAGCGTCATCGAAAATTTGGACCATCGGATGAAACTGTGCCACCGAGGTCGCGGCGTTCATTTGCCCGATATTTTGTTCCATACATAATTGAGTACTACCAATATATCATAATAAAACAAGTATATACGGCCGTAAGTTCGGCCAGGCCGAATCTTATGTACCCTCCACCATAGATTGCGTAGAAACTTCTACGAAAGACTGTCATCCACAAATTTCAACTCACTAGGATGAAATTTGCTCCTCCAAGAGGCTCCAAAACCAAATCTCGGGATCGGTTTATATGGGGGCTATAAATGATTATGGACTGATATGGACCAATTCCTGCATGGTTGTTGGATACCATATACTAACATCACGTACCAAATTTAAACCGAATGGGAAGAATTTTGCTCTTCCACGGTGCTCCGGAGGACAAATCTGGGGATAGGTTTATATGGGGCCTATATATAATTATGGACCGATATCGACAAATTTTTGCATGGGTGTTTGAGGCCATATATTAACATCACGTACTAAATTTCAACTGAATCAGATGAATTTTGGTCTTCCAAGAAGCTCCGGAGGTCAAATCTGGTGATCGGTTTATATGGGGGCTATATATAATTATGGACCGATATGGACCAATTTTTGCATGGTTGTTAGAGACCATATACTAACACCATGTACCGAATTTCAGTTGGATCGGATGAAATTTGCTTCTCTTTGAGGCTCCGCAAGCCAAATCGGGGGATCGGTTTATATGGGGGCTATATATAATTATGGACCGATATGGACCAATTTTTGCATGGTCATTAGAGATCATATACTAACATCATGTACCAAATTTCAGCCGGATCGGCTAAAATTTGTTTCTCTTAGAGGCTCTGCAAGCCAAATCGGGGGATCGGTTTATACGGGGGCTATATATAATTATGGGCCGATGTGGATCAATTTTTGCATGGTTGTTAGAGACCATATACTAACACCATGTACCGAATTTCAGCTGGATCGGATGAAATTTGCTTCTCTTTGAGGCTCCGCAAGCCAAATCGGGGGATCGGTTTATATGGGGGCTATATATAATTATGGACCGATGTGGACAAATTTTTGCATGGTTGTTAGAGAACATATACTAACACCATGTACCAAATTTCAGCCGGATCGGATGAAATTTGCTTCTCTTAGAGACCTCGCAAGCCAAATTTGGGGGTCCGTTTATATGGGGGCTATACGTAAAAGTGGACTGATATGGCCCATTTGCAATACCATCCGACCTACATCAATAACAACTACTTGTGCCAAGTTTCAAGTCGATAGCTTGTTTCGTTCGGAAGTTAGCGTGATTTCAACAGACGGACGGATGGGCGGACATGCTCAGATCGACTCAGAATTTCACCACGACCCAGAATATATATACTTTATGGAGTCTTGGAGCAATATTTCGATGTGTTACAAATGGAGTGACAAAGTTAATATACCCCCCATCCTATGGTGGAGGGTATAATAAAATTACAATAATTTCCTAAATAGTTTGTGTTTTATTCAAAATCAACATCGGCCCTTAACATTTTAACCACCCTTTATAATGATTTAAATTTCGTTTTTTGATTTTACACTCAAAACACAGAGAACTCACAAGCCAGGGAAATTTTGGTTAATTTTCGAAAATTTTAACAAAGCTAAATATCACAAAGGTAATAATTGTTGCAACAAATTCAAGAAAATTTATTTAATTAATTTTTTGCACATGTTAAAGAAAATTATGTAGTTTGAATGAAAAACAAGTATATACGGCCATAAGTTCGGCCAGGCCGAATCTTATGTACCCTCCAGCATGGATTGCGTAGCAACTTCTGCTAAAGACGGTTATCCACAATTGAATTACTTGGGTTGCGGCCGATGGCAAGACATCTTAAAACTTCTTAACATCATCTTCTAAATTGTAAGTTAGTCCATGCAGGATATACTCGTATAGTAGACAAAAGAAAGGTCGATTAAATACGTATATATTCAGTTCTTGGCCAGTATATAACATATAGGGAAAAAATTACTACGAACCGATATGAACTTTTGTGCGGTAATTTTGTGCGGAATTGAAATATGGGGGTCGTTTTTTATGAGGGCTATACGAGGGCAGTTGGCCTAGCACAAAAAGCGCTGTATAAACAGAAAAAAGTTAAGTGTGGGTGGCTGGACCACCCACCTTATTCTCCTGATTTAGCTCACAGTGACTTTTACTTGTTCCCAAATCTAAAAAAAAGCGACAAGCGTTTTACCTCAAAATGAAGATGCAATTACAATTGCAAACCTCTATTTTGAAGACCTTGAGGAAAACTATTTTAATCAAGGAATATAATTGCTAGAAAAGCGTTGAACTATGTTAAGTGTATTGAAGTTTCAGAAGATTATATTGAAAAATAAAAATATTTTTGAAAAACTAACTATTCTCTTTCATTGATAGGCTAAGAAGTTTCCGAACCGCCCTCGTATACAATTATATACACGAGTGTACCAAAAATGGCAGATTTTTTACTGTTTGGTAAATTGGTAGATTTCTTGGTGTTTTGCAAGATTTTGCAAAATATTTCTCCCCAACTATGAAATGCTTCATAAATTTTCTCTAGAAATAAAATTTTAACAAAAGTTACTACACCAATAACATTTTAACAAAATTTTTTATAGACATAACATTTTGACAAAATTTTCTATAGAAACAAAAATTTTTACAACATTTTCTACAGAAATAAAATTTGGACAAAATTTTCTACAGAAATAAAATTCTGCCAAAATTTTCTACAGAAAAAAAATTCTGCCAAAATTTTCTATAGAAATAAAATTTTGACACAATTATCTATGAACATAAATTTTTGACAAAATTTTGTATAGAAATTATATTTTGACAAAATTTACTAACGACATAAAATGTCTTGACAAAATTTTCCATAGAAATTTTTGGAAGGTTATTTTTGACTCGAGTGGCAATCATGATTTTTCTGTGATTGGGGATCGATTTTTTTTTGGGGGCTATATATAATATAGATCGATACGGACCACTTTTGGTATGGTTGTTATCGCCCATACACTAGCGAAATGTACCAAATTTCAACCGGATCGGATGAATTTTGCTCCTCCAAGAGGCTCCGGAGGTCAAATCTGAGGATCGGTTTATATAAGGGCTATATATAATTATGGACCAATATGGACCAATTCTGGCATGTTTGTTAGAGACCATAGTACTAAGACCAAGTACTAAGTTTCAACCGGATCGGATGAATTTTGCTAATCCAAGAGGCTCCGGAGGTCAAATCTGGGGATCGGTTTATATAAGGGATTTATATAAAATTAGGGACCGATATGGACCAATTCTGGCATGTTTGTTAGATACCATATACCACCACCATGTACCAAATTTCAATCGGATTGGATGAAATTTGTTTCTCTTAGAGGCTTCGCAAGCCATATGTGGGGGTCCGTTTATATTTGGCTTGCGTAGACTCAAAAAGAAGCAAATATCATCCGATCCGGCTGAAATTTGGTACATGGTGTTGGTATATGGTTTCTAAAAACCATGCTAAAATTGGTCCACATCGGTCCATAATTATATATAGCCTCATTTAAACCGATCCCAAGATTTGGCTTGCGGAGCCTGAAAGAGAAACAAATTTCATCCGATCCGCATGAAATTTGGTACGTGATGTTGGTATATGGTCTGTAACAACTATGCAAAAATTGGTCCACATCGGTTGACACACACACACACATATATATATATATATATATATATATATATATATATATATATATATATGTATATATATATATATATATATATATATATATATATATATATATATATATATATATATATATATATATATATATATATATATATATATATATATATATATATATATATATATATATATATATATATATATATATATATATATATATATATATATATATATATATATATATATATATACATATACCGATCCCCAGGGTTGGCTTGCGGAGCCCCTAAGAGAAGCATATTTCATCCGATACGGTTGAAATTTGGAACATGGTGTTAGTATATGGTCTCTAATCACCATACAAAAATTAGTCAACATCGGTGCATAATTATATATAGACGCCATATAAACCGATCACCAGATTTGACCTCCGGAGCCTCTTGGAAGACCAAAATTCATCTGATTCAGTTCAAATTTGGTACGTGGTGTTAATATATGGCATCAAACACCCATGCAAAAATCGGTCGATATTGGTCCATAATTATATATAGGCCCCATATAAACCGATTCCAAATTTGACCTCCGGAGCCCCTTGGAAGAGCAAAATTCATGCGATTCGGTTGAAATTTGGTACGTGATGTTAGTATATTGTATCCAACAACCATAGCTCCCATATAAACCGATCCACAGATTTAACCTCCGGTGCGTTATGGAGAAGCAAAATTCATCCGATCTGGTTGAAATTTTAATAAAAGTGGTCCATATCAGTCCATAATCATATATAGCCCCATATAAACCGATCCCGAGATTTTGTTTTGGAGCCTCTTGGAGGAGCACATTTCATCCAAGTCAGTTGAAATTTGGTACATTGTGCTAGTATATGGCTGTTAACAACCATGCCTAGCTAGGTCCACATCGGTCTATAGTTATATATAGCCCTCAGATAAATCGATCCCCAATCACACAAAAATTGGTCCATATCGAGTTCATAATTGTATATTGCCCCCACATAAGCGACCCCCATATTTCAATTCTGGCTCTCTACGTATCGTGCAAAAAGTCCATATCGTTTCGTAATTATTTGTATACTTACCTTACATAACTTTTTTGTCTAATATATACCACGTATGGAATAACTCACAATTTAGAAAACGATGTTAAGTTTTAAGATACCACAACCCAAGTAATTCGATTGTGGATGATAGTCTTTCGTAGAAATTTCTACGCAATCCATGGTGGAGGGTACATAAGATTCGGCCTGGTCGAACTTACGGCCGTATATACTTGTTCGTTTCTACCGCGCAACGTCTACCAATATCTACGTTGGAAATTTGCGCCTGAGGAATTTCGCAGAGTAAGTTTTGTATTAAAAAAAAAATACCAAAGTGTAGATCATCTTAAGACAACGCTCAACCGGGAATGGGCCAAAATACCGCAGGGCCATTTTCGTGCAACGTGTTTTGGATTTGCCGGCCGTTTGAAGGTCATACGTCGTGCCTAAGGTAGCAATTTTTAACAAATCTAAATTGGTTCTAAAATTTGATGTTATTTTCGACATACATTGCTGTACTTTGCTGCATTACACATCAGTCACCCTGTATTATCTAGCATTACAAAAAAGGCCCTAGATGAAGAAGTGAATGGTGGTTATTTCACAATGAACTGAATAGTCTAAGTGAGCCAGAAATATCGGGTTGCCACTATAACTAAGCTTTTTTTATGATTTCGTGCTTGACCCTTTTAAAAGAACCTAAACAAAGAACCTAAAGTAGAATTTATATCCTTTTCACTTGCTTTTTTTCTATTTTCTTGATACACATTATCGTTGTCAGTGTGTAGCATAATATACCCTACTATACAGTGTAAAATTAATTGTTGTGTTTTTCGAATAAATCAACCCCTAAATTATTGAACCATATATGAATAGGGTTGCAGATGAATTTATCAATTTATCTACGAATTCTCATAGTTCAATGATTTTCTTAGAGATGGCGCCACAATGTTTAATACTAGCTATGACCAGTAGTAGAGAAAAACCCTAATGTATAGAAATCCCCCAAAAAATTAGATAAACGTCATCAATAAAACAAAGCTAAGTATTTTTTGTTTTTTTTTAATATTCATTAACACATTGTGATAATATTTTGTTTATTATATTTAATTAGTATTCACTTCATATAATTTATAAATGCATAAAGTGCAATTTTTTTTCTGTTGAATATTTACGATTTCATAAAACTGAAAAGATATGAACATAACATATAAATTTTCGGGGTAAATTGCTTATGAATACAATTAAACACTAAAATCGTATAGCTAGATGATGATTTTTATACATTAATCTTAAAATTTATTATCATCGTTGATTAGAACTTAGAAACAAATAACATATTTGGGGGTATATATTGTATATAGAATACAAAACAAAACCATTGATTTTATACATTACATTAGTCATTACATTCAGATTAGGGGTTTTTTTCCATTAATTTTTATTAAATAAATTTTACTAATTATTTTATTTATCTATATATATGTCAATTCATGCTATTTATACAAATTATAATTCTTTGTTATTTTTTTTCTTATGTTTACAAACAACAATTTCTATTTAGATATATTTGAAAGAAATATTATAATAATATTTTATAGTTAGTTATTGCACAATATAGAATTTTTAATAAATATTTTATTTGTTATTATAATTTAATTATTTTTTAATAATTAGTTTTATTTTATTTTATAAAAATTGACACATTAATAATCTATAGAAATATTTCGATCTATTGAAGGAAATCTGATATTATTTTTATATACACTAAAATATTTTTATAAAAGGGTAACATTTTGAAATTTTGAAAATTTATAAATTTATGAATTTTTATAAAAATTCAAATTTACTAATTTTTAGAAAAAAAAATACAAATTCACAAATTTATTTAAAAAGTTATAAAATTTTGAAAAATAATATTGAAATATAAAAATCAAAAATTCAATTAAATTGAAATTAAAAATTAATTTCATATAATATTTTGTATGTCGTTTTAAAATAATATCACTAGGGTAATGTTTTAAAATTTCGAAAATATATAAATTCATGATTTTATAGAAAAATCTTTTTAATTATTTTCGTGTAAACACTTTTAAAATTTGAAGTGAAGAAATTTTTCTAACAGTGTTTATAAATTTTGAGAGTATATAAATTCACGGAATTAGAAAAATTCAAATTTATTAATTTTTGAATTTTTCTAATTTATTAATTTTTGAATTTTTCTAATTCCGTGAATTTATATACCCTCAAAATTTATAAACACTGTTAGAAAAATTTCTTCACTTTTCACTTGTAGAAAAATTTTAAAAGTGTTTACACGAAAATAATTAAAAAGATTTTTCTATAAAATCATGCATTTATATATTTTCGAAATTAATGTAACATTTTGAAAATATATAATTTTATGAAGTTGTATAAATACGAATTCATAAATATATTCAAGAAGTTATACTATTTTGAAAAATAATATTTAAATATAAAAATTTTACTTTTTTTCATATAATATCGTGTAAACACTTTTAAAATTAAAATTCTAAAAAGTTAGTATTTATAAATATTAACAATATATAAATTCACAAAATTATAGAAAAATCAAAATTTAAACATTTTTGGGAAAAATGTGGATTTTTTTCTATTTAAGGAAATCTGATATTATTTTTATATACATTAAAATATTTTTATAAAAGAAAAAAAATTTTGAAATTTTGAAAATATATAAATTCATGAATTTATATAAAAATTCTCAGTAATTAATTTTTCGAAAAATACGAATTTAAAAAATTTATAAAATTAAAAAAAATATTTAAATATAAAAATTTAAATTTAAATTTTTAATTTTATATAATATTTTGTAGGCCCTGTTCTAAATATTATTACAAGGATAATGTTTTAAAATTGCAAAAATAAATAAATTCATGATTTTATAGAAAAATCCACATTTATTAATTATTTTTGCAAAAAAATGTGGATTAATAAATTCATTCAAAAAGTTAAACTTTTTTTATAAAATATTGAAAGATGATATAAAAGTTTGTAAACCTTATATTTTAAATTATTTAAAGGGCAGATTTTTGAAAGTTTTAAATTCTTGCGTATATACAAAGATATATTTTTATCAATTTTTTTCTTAATTATAAAGAATGGAATTAAAAAAAGAAATCTTAAATTTATGTTAGATACTATATTTTATTTTATTTTATTTTATTTTATTTTATTTTATTTTATAAACCCTTTAAATTTTTTTAAAGGGAATAGTTTTGAAATTTAGAAAATTCACGAATATATATAAAAATCTACTTTTACTAATTTTGGGGAAAATTTAGATTCATGAATTCATTAAAAAAGTTAAATTTTCTTTTTATAAAATTTCTTTAAAAAAAAATAAATAAATTTATATATAAAAATTTAAATTTTATTTTATATAATATATTTTGCAAAACCTTTCAATTTATTATTAAAAGGGTAGGTAATGCTTTAAAATTTAAAAAAAAAAAACTTTAAAAAAAAAGTTAAAACTTTTTTAACGTTTTTTTTTAAATTTTGAAAAATTAAATTTATATATAAAAATTGAAATTTAAATTTTATATAATGTTTTGCAAAACTTTTCAAGTTATTATTAAAATGGTAGGTAATGCTTTAAAAATTTGAAAATATGATAAATTCAGGAATTTTTGTAAAAATTAAGATTTTTTTTAATTTTTGGAAAAAAATATGGATCCATAAATTTATTGAAAAAAGTTAAACATTTTTTATAAAATTTTAAAACATTAAATTGAAATATAAAAATTGTAATTTTATATATTAATTGGATTAACGCTTTTATGTTTTTTTTTAATTTAAACTAATCATTTTTTTTTTTAATGTTCAAAAATGAAATTTAAATATAAAATTTTAAATTTATTTTATATACTATTTTTAAACCCTTTAATTTTTTTTTAAAGGGAAAAGTTTTGAAATTTAGAAAATTCATTAATTTATATTAAAATCTACATTTATTAATTTTGGGAATAATTTGGATTCATGAATTTATTAAAAAAAGTTAAAATTTTTTATACAATTTTAAAAAAATTAAATTTATATGTAAAAATTGAAATTTTATTTTATATAATATTTTGCAAAACTTTTCAAGATATTATTAAAAGGGTAGGTAATGCTTTAAAAATTGCAAAATATATAAATTCATGAACGTTTGTAAAAATTAAGAATTTTTTAATTTTTGAAAAAAAAAATATGGATCCATAAATTTATTGAAAAAAGTTAAACTTTTTTTATACAATTTTAAAACATTAAATTGAAATATAAAAATTGTAATTTTATATATTATTTGTATTAACCCTTTTATGTGTTTTTTTTTTTTAATTTAAAAAATTAGGATTCATGAATTTATTAAAAAAGTTAAACTTGTTTAAACAATTTTAAAAATTTATATTTTTATATAAAAATTGAAATTTTATTTTATATAATATTTTGAAAAATTTTTCAAATTATTATTAAATGGGTAGGTAATGCTTTAAAAATTTCAAAATATATAAATTCTGGAATTTTTGTAAAAATTAACATTTTTTTCTAATTTTTGGAAATTTTTTGGAAATTTATTCAAAAAGTTAAACTTTTTTTATAAAATTTTAAAACATGAAATTGAAATATAAAAGTTGTAATTTTATATATTAATTGGATTAACCCTTTTATGTGTTTTGTTTTTTGTTTAATTAAAACTATCCAATTTTTTTAATTTTCAAAAATGAAATTTAAATATAAAATTTTAAATTTATTTTATATACTATTTTTAAAACCTTTAAATTTTTTTTAAATGGGAAAGTTTTGAAATTTAGAAAATTCATGAATTTATATAAAAATCTATATTTATTAATTTTGGGGAAAATTAGGATTCATGAATTTATTAAAAAAAAGTTTTTTTTTTTATGAAAATTTGAAAAATTAAGTTTATATATAAAAATTGAAATTTTATTTTATGTATTTTTTTGCAAAACTTTTCAAGGTATTATTAAAAGGGTAGGTAATGCTTTAAAAATTTGAAAATATATAAACTCATGATTTTTTGTAAAAATTCACTTTTTTTTTTAATTTTTGGAAAAACTATGAATTCCCAAATTTATACAAGAAGTTAAACTTTTTTTATAAAATTTTGAAACATGAAATTTTAATATAAAAATTGGCATTTTTTTATATTATTTTGTTACCCTTTTATGTTTTTTTCCTTATAGTTTTTGAAAATCCATACGTTTAAATTTATTTTATATTTTACACTATTTTCTTGTAGAGATTTGTTTATATGAGTAAAACTAAAATTGATTTTATTGTGTTATTTTTTTGTAGGAAAATAATTTTTTTGTTTTTGTAAATTATTTTCCTATGAAAAAAAACTCCCAAAAACCTTTGTCTATTGAATATAATTTTTAGGTTTATGGGATTTTTTTCATTTTAATACATTAATTTCAGGAACTTTTCATACCATACACTTTTTGTTGAAGAAACAAAAATATTTTTTTTCACAAAATTACAATTGAGAGAAAGAGAAGGAGATAGATAGTAGGGATTTTTAAACTGAAATTCATATGAAATATTTTAAAATTTAAAGGAAGGAAAGTAATAAAGACAAACTTATTTAATATATCTGTGATATAATTTATATCTTTTTAAATACAGGCAAAAATACAATAAATAAATTAAAATGGTAATTAATTTTAGATATTAAAATTGCTTGTTTTGAAGTTTTGGAAACCAAGAAAAATATTCGCTAATATTTTTTAACTATTTAATTCCTTTTTTTTCAAAATATTTCATAAAAAATTTTCAGCATAATTTCTGATTATTTTGCATTTTGGAACTATAGAAAATAATATTTGTTTCCATTACAATTACAATTAATTTTTTTTACAGTTTTAATATGTATATACAACATCTAAAATCTACAGCTCCTTTTTATTTTATTTTTGTTTTGTTGGAAATTTATCTAGATTAATATTTACATTTTGTTTTATCATCTACAATTACATTTAAATTTAATGAGGTATTTTTTGTAAATGTATATACATATTTGTTTTATTTTATGAAATAAAAACTATACAAAAATTATTGTATTGCATTAATATATATGGTTAGGTTTTTTATTATTATTTTTTAATATATTCATTTAAGATAAATTCTTTAAGTTCAGTGTTTTTTGTATGGGGGGAAATCGTTTAGCTTTACGATTTTATATAGGTTTCTCTTTGGTTTTCAAAGAATCTCTAAGATTTCGTAGAAATTCCCTTTGTTTTGAAGAGGTATTGGAGGTATTTGGTTTGTATATTTCCTGTTTTGCTTTTTTTACGTTATATATATTCAAAAAATTTTTATGATTTAGTTTGGTATTTGTATTTGAAAACAAAGACAAAAAAAAATTCAATAAATAGAAGTTATTTATATAATATTGGTAATTAAAGTAAAATAATAAAATAATTAATTTTGTAGCAGGCCAATTCAAATGTAGTTGCCTACTTCTAATTTAACTTTACATCTTATAAGGCTTTTGGAAAAATACTTTACTAAATAAATATACAAAATAAAATTAATAAAATAAAATAAGAAAATTTGAGAATAATCTTTTAAATAAAAATAAATAAATAAATAAATAAAAATTAAAATATAACATTTTCCAATCGTTCTATGATTTTTTGAATGAAATTATGTGAATTATTTTCACATTATCCTGTCCTTATAAATAAAAATAAATAAATGAAATATAAATAAATAAATAAAACTAAAGTATTGCATTTTCAAATATTTCTACGATTTTTTGAATGAAATTATTTATTCGGTGTTTGTCACATTATCAGGCCTTTATAAATAAAAATAAATAAATGAAATATAAATAAATAAAAACAATACAGAACATTTTCGAGTCTTTCTATGATTTTATGAATGAAATTATTTATTTTGTCACATTATGGAATTTTATGAAGACTTATTTAGAAATGTGTTATCGTTTGCTTAAATTTTCTTTAAATATTTTTAGTAAAATTAAAATAGAATGAAATTGATAAAAGTCGAATAAAAACAAAAATTAATAAAAAAGTAAAGTTAAAAGTAGAAATTAAAAAATTATGGAGAACTAAATTTTTCAAAATAATAAAACAGTTTAAATGAAAAAGAAATTCAAACAATCATAACAATTAATTTTAAATTAAATTGAAACGTTTGAAGAGTAAATATGATCGCCGTGGTCATAAGCTTTCAGTCGTGAAAATTTCATTCTTGAGAGAAAAGAAAATCAAAATGGGGTTTTTGCATTTTCTGAATAAGGTCATAAGACTTTTCTTGTTCTCAACATCATTTTTTTTTAATGCAACGTCACAGTTTTTTGTAATTTTAATTTAATTTGTTTTTTTAATTTTTATAACATTTTTATTAATTTTATTTTTAGGTAACTTTTTAATTTGTTTTTTGATTAAGTTCCATTTAGTTTTTTATTTTTTTTTTAATTTATTTTATTCATTGCTATTCATTAAACTCTTATTTATTGTTATTTATTAAACTCTGTTATGTTACTTTTATTTAATTTTTTATTAATTTTACTTTAATTAAATTTACTTTAATTTAATTCGAATAAATGACCATTACTAATTTATTTCCCAGCAAAAAAAAAATTGGAAGTTGTTCCACAAACATTTCTTTTAAAGCCCATTCCAGAATCCCACATCGATTTTTCTTTCAACTTCCGATGCAGTCCTTTTGGACAAGTCCACAATAATTTCTTCTAGAGCGCATCTGGGGATCCCCCAATGATTTTTTTCTACTTCCGATGCAGTCCTTGTGGACAAATATTAGAAAGTACGCAATCTATTTTAAGTGCAAATTTTGGACAATTAAATTTCACAAAAAAAAAATAGAAAATTAAAAAAATAAAAAATTATTAAAAAAGTAAAACAAAAAATAATAATAAAAAAATTGCATGCCCGCTGGGATTTGAACCTGTGACTTTCATGGAAGTTTTTTTGAGAAGGGTTTGCAAATTACGTGGATTTTTAATTTTTTTGTTCAGCAAGCCCATGTTGTCATAGGACGAATGTCCACAATTTCAACAGCCGTTGCACTGAATTTGCATCACTTCTTACGGTGTGATGATTATACCCACCACCATAAAGGGTGATTTGTTAAGAGCTTGATAACTTTTTTTTTTAAAAAAACGCATAAAATTTGCAAAATCTCATCGGTTCTTTATTTGAAACGTTAGATTGGTCCATGACATTTACTTTTTGAAGATAATTTCATTTAAATGTTGACCGCGGCTGCGTCTTAGGTGGTCCATTCGGAAAGTCCAATTTTGGGCAACTTTTTCGAGCATTTCGGCCGGAATAGCCCGAATTTCTTCGGAAATGTTGTCTTCCAAAGCTGGAATAGTTGCTGGCTTATTTCTGTAGACTTTAGACTTGACGTAGCCCCACAAAAAATAGTCTAAAGGCGTCAAATCGCATGATCTTGGTGGCCAACTTACCGGTCCATTTCTTGAGATGAATTGTTCTCCGAAGTTTTCCCTCAAAATGGCCATAGAATCGCGAGCTGTGTGGCATGTAGCGCCATCTTGTTGAAACCACATGTCAACCAAGTTCAGTTCTTCCATTTTTGGCAACAAAAAGTTTGTTAGCATCGAACGATAGCGATCGCCATTCACCGTAACGTTGCGTCCAACAGCATCTTTGAAAAAATAGGGTCCAATGATTCCACCAGCGTACAAACCACACCAAACAGTGCATTTTTCGGGATGCATGGGCAGTTCTTGAACGGCTTCTGGTTGCTCTTCACTCCAAATGCGGCAATTTTGCTTATTTACGTAGCCATTCAACCAGAAATGAGCCTCATCGCTGAACAAAATTTGTCGATAAAAAAGCGGATTTTCTGCCAACTTTTCTAGGGCCCATTCACTGAAAATTCGACGTTGTGGCTCGTTAGTAAGTCTATTCATGATGAAATGTCAAAGCATATTGAGCATCTTTCTCTTTGACACCATGTCTGAAATCCCACGTGATCTGTCAAATACTAATGCATGAAAATCCTAACCTCAAAAGAATCACCCTTTATAAAAAATAAATTAAATTAATAAAAATAACATATAACATTTTCGAATCTTTCTATAGTTTTTTTTTTTAATAAAATTATTTATTCGGTGTTTGACACATTATAAATTAGGGAATTTTAAGAAAAAATTTAAATTTCCTCTAAATATTTGTAATAAAATAAAAATTATATATTAAAAAAAAAATTATGGAGAACTAAATTTTCCAAAATAAGGAAATAACAAAACAGTTTAAATGAAAAGGAAATTCAAACTTTCGTTACAATTAAATTTAAATTTAAACTTTAAAGAAGAGTAAATATGATGGCCGTAGTCATAAGCTTTTAGTTGTAAAATTTTCATTCTTGGGAGAAGAGAAACTGAAAATCAAAATGGGATTTTTGCATTTTCTTAATAGGATGGTAAGAGTTTTCTTGTTTTCAACATGAAATTTTTTATACATAATTCACCATTTTTTTGTAATTTTAATTTAATTTGTTTTTCTTTTGGACAAGTCCACAATCATTTCTTTTAGAGCGCATCTTTGGATCCTCCAATGATTTTTTTCTACCTCCGATGCAGTCCTTGTGGACAAATATTAGAAAGTACTCAATCTATTTTAAGTGCAAATTTTGGACAATTAAATTTCACAAAAAAAAAAAAATAGAAAATTAAAAAAATAGAAAATTATTAAAAAAGTAAAAAAAGAAATAATAAAAAATAAATAAATTGCATCGCCGCTGGGATTTGAACCTGTGACTTTTTCGCTTTCATGGAAGTTTTTTTGAGAAGGGTTTGCAAATTACGTGGATTTTTAATTTTTTTGTTGGGCAATGAATGAGCTAGTCATAGAACGAATGTCCACAATTTCAACAGCCGTTGCACTGAATTTGCATCACTTCTTACGGTGTGATGCGAATCCAGTGTTTTGGATGTGAATTAAGAAATTTTGTGATATTTTGATGAATAAATAATCTTTAAATTTTTTTATGATTTCTAATGCATTACAACGCTTGGCTGGAACGTTTGATATCAAATATTTTCCAAAAATCGCAGTTTTTCTAGATAGGATTTAGCAATTGTTTAAATAATTTGCACTATTTTTTTTAACTATTAATCTGTTTTTAACCTATTTGAAATAATAAAATTTTAAATTTCCCATTAAAAATATGAAAAAAGCGAGTTATAAAAAAAATTTACTCAAATGAAATTCCTATTCAGTTAAAATAAAGAACATCTTTGGGAGGACATTTTTGGAAGTGCTTTTAAAGTTGTGCCTTTAGAAGAACTTCCAATTTTTTAGCTGGGATTTAATTGACTCTAAACCGCTTTAAATAAAAAATAAATAGGGTGTTTTACACTGTTAACACTCTTTAATATTAAATTAGATCATGATTTTAAGAAAGATTTAAAAAAGAAATAATATTGTTAAACAAAATAATTAAAACAATCTAATTAAAAAAAATTATAATAAAAATGTATTTTAAGATTTTGAAATTATGTAAATTAATTTTAATTGAGCTTTGTTTTAATTAGATTAAATTGAACTAAATAAATATATTATAATTTTGATTTGTAGTGGAGGTTTTTTTTGGACAAAAACTATTAAAATATATAATTAAAATTAAGTAAATTATATTTAATGAAAATAAAATGAAATATTTTTACCCAAATAAAAAATAAAATTGTTAGTTTAAAGTTTTTTAAATAATTTAAAATAATTTTGATTGAGCGATTAAATTAAACCAAATTAAAATATTATAATTATTGTTTGTAGTCCAGTTTTTTTTATAAAATATAGTAAACTATATTTTTAAAATTAAATAAATTATATATAATAAAAATGAAATAAATTGTTTTTAACCAAAAAAAAAACTTTAGTCGATTTTTAATTTTTTTTAAGTTGATTTTTTTTTGGACAAGAAATATTAAAATGTGTGATTAAAATAAAATAAATTATATCTAATAGAAATGAAATAAAATATTTTTAACCAAATAAAACTTAGAAAAATAAAGTAAAACTTTGAGAAATAAAAATAAGATTAAGGGCTTGTAGTTATATGAAAAGATGATGTACAGTGGGAGAAAAAAATGATTCAATTTGTAAGAGGAAAATTCCCAAATGTTTTCTCCATAAGGAATTAGCATAAAGAGCCCAAAATTGAGTTATCTCTCCCAGCCAGATCTATACTAAATGCTGTGGAAAGGTTCATTCGCCCGAACCGAAACATGTACAGTCCGGGCGTGTATAGATTTGTATCTGGAGTTTTCTTTTCAATGACTCTATTAATCATGTTCCTTAATCTAAACCTGTCCATGAAACTCGAAGAATAATTGTATAATTAGAGGTAAATTTTCTATAGTAATAAAACTTTGACGCAATTTTCTCCAGGAATAAAATTTTGACAAAATTATCTATAGAAATAAAATTTTGACAAAATTTTCTATAGTAATAAAAATTTAACGCAATTTTCTCCAGGAATAAAATTTTGATAAAATACTACTAGGAGTACAATTTTGAGTACATTTTGTCTAGGAAAAAAATTTTGACAAAATTTTCTACAGGAATAAACTTTTGACAAAATTTTCTATAATAATAAAATTTGACAAAATTTTCTCCAGGAATAAAATTTTGATAAAATACTACTAGGAATACAATTTTGAGTACATTTTCTCTAGGAAAAAAATTTTGACAACATTTTCTACAGGAATAAACTTTTCACAAAATTTTCTATAATAATAAAATTTTGGCAATAATTTCTATAGAAATAAAATTTTGACATAATTTTCTATAGGAATAAAATTTTGGCAAAATTTTCTCTAGGTATAAAATTTTGGCAAAATTTTCTATAGAAATAAAATTTTGACAAAATTTTCTATAGTAATGAAATTTTGACAACATTTTTGATAGGAATAAAATTTTGAGTAAATTTTCTCTAGGAATAAACTTTTGACAAAATTTTCTATAGAAATAAAATTTTGGCAAAATTTTCTCTGGGAATAAAATTTTCAAAAAATTTTCTATAGAAATAAAATTCTGACAAAATTTTCTATAAAAATAAAATTTTGACAAAATTTTCTATAATAATAAAAATTTGACAAAATTTTCTATAAGAATAAAATTTTGACAAAATTTTCTATAATAATAAAAATTTGACAAAATTTTCTATAACAAAAAAATTTTGATAAAATTTTATGTAGAAATAAAATTTTGACAAAATTTCTACAGGAATAAAATTTTTATAATTTTTTTAAGAATAAAATTTAGACAACATTTTTTTCTAGGAATAAAATTTTGACAATATTTTTCTAGGAATACAATTTTGACAAAATTTTCTGTAGGAATAAAATTTTTATAAAATTTTTTATAGGAACAATATTTTGACAAAAAAGCTCGATTAATAATTGTAAAATTATAAATAAAATATTTTTAATAAAATGAAATAAAATGTTTTTAAACAAATAAAACTTTGAAAAATAAAAATTTACTTAAACATTTTTAAATTATTTAAATTAGTTTTAATTGAACTTTGTTTTAATTAGATTAAATGAAACAAAAAATTTAAATATTTTAATTATTGTTTGTAGTCGAGCTGTTTTTGGATAAAAAATATTAATATATATTATTAAAATTAAATAAATTATTTTCAATAAAATAAAATAAATTGTTTTTAAGCAAATAAAACTTTGATCAATTTTTAAATTTTTTTTAAGTTGAGTTTTTGAACAAAAAATATTAAAATATATGATTAAAATAAAATAAATTATATTTAATAAAAATGAAATAAAATATTTTTAAACAAATAAAACTTTGAAAAATAAAAATTTACTTAAAAATTTTTAAATTATTTAAATTAATTTAAATTGAACTTTGTTTAAATTAGATTAAATGAAACAAAAAAATTAAATATTATAATTATTGTTTGTAGTCGAGCTGTTTTTGGATAAAAAATATTAAAATATATTATTCAAATTAAATAAATTATTAAAAAAAAATAAATTATTTTTAAGCAAATACAACTTTGGTCGATTTTTTTAATTTTTTTAAGTTGAGTTTTTGAACAAAAAATATTAAAATATATTATTAACATTTTATTTAATAAAAATGAAATAAAATGTTTTTAAACAAATAAAACTTTGAAAAATAAAAATTTACTTAAAAATGTTTAAATTATTTAAATTAGTTTTAATTGAACTTTGTTTTAATTAGATTAAATGAAACAAAAAAATGAAATATTGTAATTATTGTTTGTAGTCGAGCTGTTTTTGGATAAAAAATATTAAAATATATTAATAAAATTAAAAAATGAAATAAATTGGTTTAACCAAATAATACTGGTCGATTAAATTTTTTTCAAGTTGAGTATTAAAATATATGATAAAAATAAACTAAATTATATTTAGTGAAATGAAATAAATTGTTTTTAACCAAATAAAACTTTGGTCGATTTTTTTAATTTGTTTAATTTAATGTTTTATTTTGGTAATTTAATTTATTTTTGTTTTTATATTAATTGTATTTATTTTTTGAATTATTTTTATTTAAACTGATTCGATGGAACTAAAGGTAATTTAGTGCAATGACATTTTATATATTTGCATTTGTTTATACATTTATTTTTATTTTACTTTATTTTATTTTTTTTTATTTTATTTTATGTTAATATATTTTATTTTAATATTTTATTATATATTTTATTCTATTTAATTTAATTTAATTTTATTTTATTTTAATATATTTTATTTTTTTTATTTTATTTCGGATATTTAATTATTTTTTTTATTAATTATTTTACTTTAATGTTATTTAAAGTTACTAAAGGTAATTTATTCCAAATATTTTTTTTATGTTTTATTAATAACCGCTGTAGGCAATTTATGATGCAATTTATCCATCATATTTTCATTTAACTGAAATACAATTGTGTTTCCCACCCAATATAATAACAATACTTTTGAGCACACTTATACTCTTATTCTCTGAATGTAATTGAATACACATGCTCTTGGCACAGTGGTTGTGGTAGTGATAATCGTACGTACACATGCCAATTTCAATAGAAAAGTACAGTTACATGAAAGTATCTCTTTATTTAAAGAGAGCAAGGCCTATAAGAGATGTTAGAATGTAAATTATCACCTAAAAGAGAATTGTTATTGGCTTGTTAATAATGGAATAAAACTTTTGAAGGTGCCTTTGATCGATTATTTATTTGAAGCTACAATCGACATTTGATGTTTTCCAAACAACAACAAAAAAATAGTTCTTCAATATCAGAATGATAAAATCATTAAAAAGTTATTTATAGGCCCATAACACTAAAGTTTGAAAAATTTAACTTTTCCAACAATTTATTACATTCGAAATTTTCCCAAATTTATTATTATCAAAATGGCAAATTTTTTGAATGTCGAAAATTTTTTTGTTTTTTTTTTTTCAAAAACTGAAAATGTTTTCAAATCAATTACTAACTGCCTAATATAAAGCCTCCTTTAAAGAGGCCAACCAATTATATTGATTTTTTTTTAAAGAACCATCTTTATAATGTTTCATTTTTGAAACCAAAAAACCAAAACGAATCCCTTTCAAAAATAAAAAAAGCCAAATTGTTTTTTGTTTCAAATTTTTTCAAATAATTTCATAATTATTTAGATTTTGTTTTATTTAAAAAAATTGCCTTTTTATCATAATTTTCTATATATCCACCTATTAAACGAAACAACTAAGCGACCATTAAACAATAATAGATCATAATAATAATAAAAATAAAACAATGCAAAATTTTTGTGTTTTTTGTATAAAAGAATCAATAAAGAAACAATTATTATTATTATTTTTTTCCAAGAAAAATCATTAAAAAATAAACTTAAAGTTAATTTTGATTTCGAGCCTTTTGTTAAAAGAGAGAGAGAGAGAGCGACGAGATTTCTTTAAGAAAAAGTTTTGTTAATTTTTTGTTTAAAAAATATTTTTTTATATATTTTATAGATAAACTTAAAAAACTAATTAAAAAATAATTAAACTAAATATTTTATAATAATAAAAAATATATATTAATAAAGAAAAAATAATCATTTTTGTCATATGTGCAATTGAAAAAAAGGAAAATTTAAAAAAATTTTGTTTTATGTACAATTCAAATCAGTATATACAAATTCTTTTTCCTTTTTTATGAGGGTTTTTTGAAAATATACAATTTTTGAGCAACAGGGAAAAATAATAAAAATAAAAAAATCTATATATATAAAAAATAAAAAACTTAAAGTTCTAAAAAAAAATATTTAACTTAAATATAAATGGCACTGTTTTACTAGGAAAATAAAAATTTTCTCATTTTCTTTTGTACAATTTTGAAAAGTATGTGCAATTGGTTTGGGGCAAGGGGGATTTGGTTTAACTTACGTTCTAGAAAAAATTTAGTTCTTATTTTTTCGATTGAGTTGTACTTGGGGATTTCAAAAAAGTTTAGACCTGTTTCATGATGTTGGTGATGATGATGAGGTGATCAACGTTCTCCTTTCTCTTTTTTTTTTCAAGAATTAACAAAATTTTAAAAATTTTGTTACTCCTTTTCCTTGGGACTTCCTTGGGCCATATCCATTTGATGGATAATTTTAGCAAGATTTACTAGATTTGGTTCTTTGGACTTGGTTTCCTTGTGTTTGTTTTTGTGTGGGTTTGACTATAAATGAATGGTGAAGGTGAAATTCTAGGAATTATCCTTGCCTCTGTGATTTATTCCATACGCTCTTGTTTGAGAGCAGCCAAATTTTGTTGCTGATAATGGTGATGCTGGTGGAGCTGCTGTTGGCGCATATACATGGTGGCAGCATCATCCAATTCTTCCAAATCCAAATCATCTTGCATCATTAACATGGGCTCAGGACTTTGGGCAGCCGAAGAGGGATTGGAGTGGGCAAGTTCCTCGGCCGTATGTTGACGTGGTGAATGCATGCTCAAGTCCTCGGGCTCGGTTTGTTCGGGCATATCGCTGCTCACATGAGCAATCTGGGGAGGAGGCAAACGGAATACCCGGCGAATATCATTAGCTTTGCGGAAACGCATGGGACAGGTCTCATCAGTTTGGCTGCCATCTTCAGATAGATCTAGAGGAGCTTCTTCCTCCATATGAGAGATACCGGCCAAATTCATAATAGAATGGCTGACCAAGGGTTTGCTGATTTCCATGGACTCCTCGGAGCCATAGAAGGATTTTTGATCGCAACCGATGATGTTGTAGTCATTGCTCATGGCTGGACTCAAGGCTGGGGTAATGGGAGATTGTACTCCACACTTATGGTTCATGAGATGATGGCGACGTCTGAACTTCATATGGCATTTTTCACATTCGAAGGGCTTCTCACCATTATGGACCAACATGTGCGACTTCAATTGATTGGAGTCACTGAATTTACCATCACAAATTTCACAAGTGTAGGGCTTCTCGCCAGTATGGACCCTCAAATGGCGTCTCAAATTGGCCACCTGAACAAATTGACGGTCACAGTGGGAGCAATGATAGGGTTTCTCTCCGGTATGCAAACGCATGTGGGTCTTCAAATGGTGATCACGGGTGAAACGTTTGTGGCATTCGGGACATTCGAAGGGCTTTTCACCGGTATGGGTACGTTCATGATTTTGCAAGACATGCTTGTAGCCAAAAGAGCGGGAACAGGTTTTGCAGGTGAAACTTTTGTCGCGGGATCCGGCATCCTTGTTATGGGCACCAGCAGGACTTGAAACATCATGGGATGATGAGTTGGGCGAGGATCCTGAGGAGGGTGGGGAAATGGGTCCTGGCATACCATTGTACAAATCACTAACACTCATCGACATTTCCATACTGGGCGAAATCAAATCTTTTTTCACATTAATTTTGCGAGCCTTCTTGGCGGGCATATCGCATTGCAGGGAGGCTGTGGGTGAAGTCATACTCAGTGAATGCTTGCCACTGCTGGGTGTGTTGACATTGATGGGCGAATGAGGTGAGGCAGGTGGTGAATGGGGAGCTCCTCCCAAAGCCAAACCGGCAGCGGGATTACCAGCGGCCCAGGAACCAAATAAAGAGGCGGGATGATGGGGGAACAAAGTGGAGGCCAATGTGGACATAGGCAGTTGGGCGGCCATGAAGGCAGCTGCTGCTTGGCGATTGGCAGCCAGCAATTGTGTGGGTGAAAGCATGCCAAAGGCTGAGGCAGCGGCGGCCTGTTGTAAACCGGGATACATGCTAGTGTTGGCTGATGTATTGGCAGACATGGGAGGCGAAAGTGATAGGGAACGATCGACTTCTTCGCGCTGTTGCATGCCAGCTAAAGCGGCGGCTAATGCTAAAAGTAAACAGAAAATAAAATATATAAATTAGTAAATTTTTAATAACTAATTTAATCTAATAATAATTTTTCTTTTTTAATTTTATAACTTTTTTATATTATTTTTTATATTAAACCACAAATTCTTATAAAATTAGAAATTTTATAAAAAAATTTGAGTTTTTAAATAATATAAAAAAATTATTCATTTTTTAATTATTTTTTCACTTTTTTTCTAATACTTACTTCTTGTTTGAGCGTCCTGCAGCAGAGATATAGCCATATCTTGTGTGTGTGTAATTTTAAAAAATTTTCAATTCTTTTTTTTATTTCGTGTAAAAACACGAAATAATTTTTTGACGAGCAGGAATTCGAAACAATCCTTGTGTTTGGGTTTATAAGCTTAACTAAAGAGCCTTAAATCCTTGGACTTTGTACTTGTTTTTTTTTGTAGATTTCTTTTTCTGGTCACAAAAAGAGTTTTGTTTTTATTCCTTATTTTTGTTTTGTATTTGAAGTTTAAACAAAATGAGGTATATTTCGGTTTTGCAAGAGGTATTTCACGTTTTTTCGTAAATCCGTTAAGTTTTTTTCTTGTGTTACTTAAGACACTATTTTTTCTTGATGTCTTCGTCTTGAGGTTTAGTTGAGAAATGATATGATGTTGTGGAAATCCTTGTATTTTATACACTTTTTATTTAAGTAATATCCTTTGTATGGGGTGTATGAGGGAGAGCGAGTGGGTAGTAAAAAATATCCTTTTTTTTTGGGGGGCAGCTTGCTATGATTCGTAGTTTTCAGTTTTTTGTTTTCGTATAAAATATTACGTTTTGAAACACTTTGTTTTTAACTTAATTTTATAACATTTATATATTCATTTTTTTTTTTGTTAAGTTAATTTTTATATGTATTGTTGTTGTTTTGGTTTATGTATGTGTGTATGTTTTGTTCTTTTTTGTGTCTTTCTTTTTTTGTGTAGATTAGATGATGATGTTCTCTGTTAAAGAAGCAAATCACAACTGATACTTTCACTCTGCTAACGCACAGTATATGTACTCTCTGCTGGTTATGCTCAATTTTCCTTAACAACCCTCAGATAATGAACCCTTGTTTGCTTTCACTTGGCACGCACACACACTCACGTAGCGTAAATTCACTCTTCCGTTTGTTGGGTTACTCTCAGCTAGCAAGCCATCAACCAACCAGTCATTTAGTTTAAGCCTATTTATGCTCTTTCTATCTCTCTTTGTGCCATAGCAACTCGCTCTCTTAGCTATAGCGAGTGTGTGCGTGTGAGTTGGTGATTTTTTAACAAGGAAACAGGTAGTTTTTTCACTCATTTCTCTTTTTTTGTTTACCAAGTGTGCTTGTGTTTTTTTTTTGTGGATTGTGGCTGCTGCTTTCTGCTCTACCTACCCTTTTTGTTGTTATGTAAATTTTCTAGAGACGAGTGATGTTGAGTTCTGCTTGTGTGTGTGTGTGTGTGTTTATGTCCTCTTACCTTTTCTCCTTGTGCCCTATGTGGTTGTTGTTGTTTTTGTTACTCTTAATCTTAGCGGCTTTAGTATTACAAAAAACTAGAGTAGCCTGCTTTAATTTTTTTTATTACACTCATAAAAATTCCTGCAGTTAAAGTCAATTTTTGGTAATATTTTTAGATGGACAGACAAACAGACAGACAGACAGACGTTTAGGTTAGCCTTTAGTATGCTGTTGTTGCTAGTATATTTTGTATGAAGTGTCGAGACCTTATGTCGAGAATTGAGTGTTGTTCTTCTTCAGCATTTTTTCTTCGAAGGGGCAATTATGTAAATTTTTGTCTTGGTCAGAAAAAAGATTTTCGATGCATTCTTTTGCTATGATTTAATAGGAATTTCAAGAGGTGTTACGATTGATATTTTAATAATTATTATATATTATAACAAAAATTCATTTCTAGATTAAGAGGAAATAAAATACAAAAACGATATTGGAATGAAATAAAAAAAAATTAGAAATATAAATTTAGATCAATTCAGCGTTTGCTTATCGTTATAAAATTTATATATCATTAAAAAATAATTTGTAATTATTTTTTAATGTTCCACTCAATAATAATCCAAGCCGAATGGAAAAATAAGAATATTTAAGATGTTGAAAAATCCGCCGAATGGTATTTAAATTACTTTAGATATTACCTACAGGTATATAAAATTGGGGTTTGGAAATTTAATTAAAATTATGGGGATATTAATTTAGATTATATATTTAGTGCATTGTTAAGTGATAAATTAGTTAGCCCCAGACCTCAGAATATTTGGTGATTATTCAACTACTTTTACAAATTTTATGCTTGGTATCAAATTGTGTGGTTTATTATTCTGATAAAAAACAACTTCAGTATTATTTTGATGAGACCACTGATTTTATTTACATTTAGTTTTTAACAAAAAATTAGGAGCCACCGTGGTGCAATGGTTAGCATGCCCGCCTTGCATACACAAGGTCGTCTGTTCGATTCCTGCTACGACCGAACACCAAAAAGTTTTTCAGCGGTGGATTATCCCACCTCAGTAATGCTGGTGACATTTCTGAGGGTTTCAAAGCTCTAAGTGGTTTCACTGGAATGTGGAACGCCGTTCGGACTCGGCTATAAAAAGGAGGTCCCTTGTCATTGAGCTTAACATGGAATCGGGCAGCACTCAGTGATAAGAGAGAAGTTCACCACGTGGTATCACAATGGACTGAATAGTCTAAGTGAGCCTGATACATCGGGCTGCCACCTAACCTAATGTAATTGAATGAAGATACCAGAAATAATTATATTTAAATTATTTCAACCCTTCATTTTAGTTGTGATCAACTTACTTTAAAATAAATTATATGCATTAAATTAATCAAGAAAATAGATTTAATATAATTCAATTCAGTGTAACTTAATTTAGCATGATTTTATTTTATTAAATTAATTACAAATTACAATTCCATTTAATTTGCAATAAAAATTATTTTTAAATTTACAATAACATTAGATTAAGTTTAATAAATATATATCTAATATAATTAATTTTTTTTTATTTTGAAAAAAAAAATAAAATAAAATTCAAAAATTTATACTAGAAAAATTTAAACATAGAAAATTTTCCAACAATTTTAATTTAGTTTAGCTTCATTTAATTAAAGTTTTTTTTAATTAATAATAATAATTTAATTTTAACTAATCGCTTTCCTTTTTCATTTACAATAAACTAAAAACTTCAAAAACTAATTCAAACATATTGGTCATAAAAAATCCCACCAATGAATTTAATTTAGTTTATCTTTTATTAATTTAAGGTTTTTTGGTTTTAATTTAGATTATTTCAGTATACTTTAATGTGATTAATATCTTATTTAATATAACTTTAATTACTCGAGATATTTTTTTGTTTTGTAATTGTAATTAATAGTTTTTTTTTTCAATAATAATAAAATGAAATGAAATGAAATAAATAAATGAAATAATTTAATTTTAACTAATCGCTTTCTTTTTAATTTACAATAAAACTAAAAGCTCCAAAAACTAATACAAACACATTGGTTATAAAAAAAAACCCAATTTAATTTAGTTTATCGTTATTTAATTTAAGTTTTTAATTTAAATGATTTCAATATACTTTAATGTGATTAATAGCTTATTTAATATAATTTTAATTACTCTATATATTTTATTTTATTTTATACTCTTTATTTATTTATCACGAAATATTGCTTTCTGTTTTCATTTACAATAAAACTAAAAAAACTAATACAAATACATTGGTCATAGAAAAAATTCCAATAATTAATTTAATATAGTTTTAGTTTATTTAATGTAGTTGTTTTAATTTAGTTAATTCAATATACTTTATTGTAATTAATAATTTCTCTAATAATTATATAAATTCCCTTCACTCGAAATATTTTATTTTATTAACAATTTTTAAAGCCTATTTTTTCTTTCAATATATAACATTTGCTTAAACAAAAAAAAACATTTTTATTTTCTTCAATTTGATAAAAAAAAGTATTAACTTGTTTGTAACATGTTGCGTTTAGAAAACTTCTTAAGTTAAAATTTTCTAAAATAAACCTACATTTTCTTTCACGGTGGGTTCACTTTTTTGGATGTTGAAATTAACTTTGTTTAAAAACATTTATTATATAACAAGTTGGCTGATAAGTCCCCGGTCTAACAAAGAAAACCACATTTTTTTGTTAAAATTCGTTTTTATTATTCAACATAGTTCCCTTCAAGAGCGATACAACGATTATAATGACCTTCCAATTTTTTGATACCATTTTGGTAGTACTCCTTCGGTTTTGCCTCAAAATAGGACTCAGTTTCGGCGATCACCTCTTCATTGCAGCCAAATTTTTTTCCCTGCGAGCATCCTTTTGAGGTCTGAGAACAAGAAAAAGTCTCTGGGGGCCAGATCTGGAGAATACGGTGGGTGGGGAAGCAATTTGAAGCCCAATTCATGAATTTTTGCCATCGTTCTCAATGACTTGTGGCACGGTGCGTTGTCTTGGTAGAACAACACTTTTTTCTTTTTCATATGGGGCCGTTTTGCCGCGATTTCGACCTTCAAACGCTCCAATAACGCCATATAATAGTCACTGTTGATGGTTTTTTCCATCTCAAGATAATCGATAAAAATTATTCCATGCGCATCCCAAAAAACAGAGGCCATTACTTTGCCAGCGGACTTTTGAGTCTTTCCACGCTTCGGAGACGGTTCACCGGTCGCTGTCCACTCAGCCGACTGTCGATTGGACTCAGGAGTGTAGTGATGTAGCCATGTTTCATCCATTGTCACATATCGATGGAACAACTCGGGTGTATTACGAGTTAACAGCTGCAAACACCGTTCAGAATCATCAACACGTTGTTGTTTTTGGTCAAATGTGAGCTCGCGCGGCACCCATTTTGCACAGAGCTTCCGCATATCCAAATATTGATGAATGATATGACCAACACGTTCCTTTGATATCTTTAAGGCCTCTGCTATCTCGATCAACTTCATTTTACGGTCATTCAAAATCATTTTGTAGGTTGTTTTGATGTTTTCGTCGGTAACCACCTCTTTCGGGCGTCCACTGCGTTCATCGTCCTCCGTGCTCATTTCACCACGCTTGAATTTTGCATACCAATCAATTATTGTTGATTTCCCGGGGGCAGAGTCCGGAAACTCATTATCAAGCCAAGTTTTTGTACTGTATTTTTTCCCTTCAGAAAACAGTATTTTATCAAAACACGAAATTCCCTTTTTTCCATTTTTTTTTTTCACAATAACAAAAGTTGCTTCACAAAAGACGCTCTATCTCACAAACTTATTGACTTCAAATTTTGGTACTATATAAAAATAATATGCATTTAATATTAGCGACGCCATTTATGTGTCAGACCGGGGACTTATAAGCCAAATTAATTAATTTTTTTCCTATTTTTCTAAAAAAAATCCCTTCTAAATGAGGACTGTAGAAATATGTCCTGAAACATCACCTGCTATAAAAAATATCGAGAATATTTAAAATTATTATTTTAATTCTATAGTAAATTAAATACCAATTATATTTCCCTTTATATAAAAGGACTCAATTCCCCTTTTTTTATTGCATAAAACAAAACAAGAAATTCACTCAAATTCATCCATTATCAACTAAATCAACACCTAAAATAAAGGGGCCTATATAATAACCAACAACAACAACTACAGCACGAACACCAAATAAGACAAAACCATAACACCAACAATGTGCCATATATCATAGCCCCTCTTCACTCCATCATGAGAGGATAGGTTTTTTGTTAAAAGCAAAAGCAACAACAACACAATGGATAAATTCCATCTATACTCGTCAACATGACTGAGTGACACACAGACACAAACTTCCGCACCGTATCTGGTTCTTTTGGTTTGCTGTCCAAGCATTTACATACATACAAACAAATCGAATGAACGAAGAACAAAGGTATTTTTCATAGCTGTTGTCGGCTGTATAGATGGCTCTCCCATGTTCTTCTTCTTCTTCTTCTCTTGATGGCGGCGGCATTTTTCTTAAGCAGTTTCTGTGTTTACCGATTCGGTCGATGAGTTGCTGTTGCTTTCGTGAAAAGGGCGCATACTCGTCGTTTGTTGAAAACACACACACGCACACAGTAATACTCATTCATTTATATGCTCTTGACTTTGTTGTTTATATACGAAAAGAAAAGAACACAACATTGAATAATAGCGGCGCGATAGCCTTTACATACAGACACAACCATAGTATACTCGATATGTGGGTCCACTACTACACCAACTGAGAGAGTAAAAAAGGGAGCATAGTCATTGTGTTAAAGATTGCATGGATATGCCATCCCCCTTTCTATTCATCGTAGGCCGAAATGAAAGAGTAGTTGTTGTAAATGTGTGGAAGAGTGTTCGTACTCGTACTCGTACTCTTTTATTGACGATTTGATGAGTATTTCCGTTTCTTTAAAGGGAAGTAATGGGTATCCAGTGAGTGTGTTTGCATTGGAGAAAGGAGAAATGAGTAATTGAGTGTTTTTTTGTTTTTGCTAAGGCCAACAAAAAGGGGAAATTATCATTGGTTTAAGGGGTATTCAATAAAGAGCAGTAATTCAAATTTACATATGAATGAATGAATTTCCACTAAAAAAAATAACTAAGGAAGAAGGGGTTTTGTTTTTTAGGTTATTTTTTTAGCACACATATTTCCTTTTTTCACCCTTCTCACAGGTAAAAAAAGATGTTACCTTTTTTTACCACTTTTTATGACCTTTCCTCTTTTTTAACTTCATCATAAAAAACACCCTCACTTTTTTATACCACTTTGCATTTACTTCCGATTTGCGTTTTTTTTATTCTCTAGACAAATTGCATGTTGGTTGTTTGTTTTATGAATTTTATGATCTTCCGTTTGACTTTTTTACCACATGTAATGGAAGCTACTCCTAAGTGTTGCGATAGTTGTTATTGTAATTTTTCTTCTAGTTGTCGTTATGACCCTTAGCAGGTCAGTTTTTTAGGTAATTGAATTTTAGTTAGTTATATTTTTGAAAAAAAAAAAAAAAAACAAAAACAGGAAAATAACAAAGAGAAATGTCTGCAAGGACATTTATGTGTGATATATTCTAGATATGTATGTTTAGTTTTTTTTTGTAAGGACCTTGAAAACGAAGTTATTAAGTGACATATTGTCTAGGGGACATGAAAGGCGAAAAGTATTATAAAATATAATTAATTTCAATAGAAGACAAGATGAGAATATATTTTAAAGGCAATATAAAATTTAAAAAAGAAATTAAATTAATATTAAATTTACAAAAGAAATTAAATTAATATTAAATTTAAACAAGAAATTAAATTATATTATATTAAGTAAAATCGAATTATTTTAAATTAAAACGAAATAACTGAAAATGAACTTGGATTAGATTGAATTTTCAAATTTTATAGAATATTATTTCGTTTTACGTACATGCAAAAAAGAGGACATTATCTTTATTTTAGTTTATGGAATTTATTAGGTTTTAGTTAAAATTTCCCCAATATGACTTTTTTTGTGAATTTCTTAAATTTCCCAAAACAAAATATTTGAGAATTTCAGATATGTAATATAAAAATATTTCCTAAAATCTGTTCATCGTGAACACCATATGACACTAAATACATTCTAGCAAGATCTTACTCCAATTTTTTCTTTTCACAAAAATTTAGGAATTACAAAAAATATTTATGTCTAATAGATTTTCTGAATTTTTTTGAAAAAATATTTTAATTCCTGGTGGTTTAGGTATTTTTTGAGTGTACGTTTATGAAGGAATTCACTGAAAAAACAAACAGTGAACCCACCAGGAAGAAAACTTCCCGTTTTCTTTCCCGTTTTTTAGCTCATTTAACAATAGTATGCAAAAAATTATGAGTGTAAAGGACATAAGCGTAGGAAGGCCTCTGGGGAGGGGGCTTAGACCCCGCCAGAAAAATTTTAGCCCCACCCCCCAGAATTTGAAACTCTTTTTATGATTTTCCATTTTTCAATAAATGTCAATAGTTTTTTTAATTTTTATAAAAATTAAACAAGTATATACAATCGCACAAAGTTCCGCTAAAGACTTTCATGAACAATCGAATTACTTGGGTTGTGGTAGCAGTTGTCGATGGCAATGTCATATATTTATGAAATAAAGCTGTGGTTGAACTTATGATTGATTTAGTTTAGTCAATTTAATTAAAAAAATAGTAATTGATATTAAAACTATTCTTTCATAAATTAATATCTTAACAATGCTGCGGAAAAGCGTCGCCAAAAAAGTAGTGAAAATGTTCTTTTTGGGTCTAGAAGTGGTTCAAAATTGGCAGAGAAGCAATGAATGTAATATGAGCTTGTCATAGGACAAATGTCCACCGTTTCAACAGCCGTTGCAATGAATTTGCATCACTTCTTAAGGTGAGATCCGAATTCAGTGTTTTGAATGTGAATTAAAAAATTTTGTGATATTTTCCCAAATAAATAATTTTTATATTTTTTTATGATTTTTAATGCATTCTGACGCTTGTTTGAAACATTTTTCCTCGAATAATTTCCAAAATTATCGATTTTTCTATAATGGATTTAGCAGTTTTGTGGCAAAATTTGAATGATTTGTACCAATTTATTTATTCTTACTCTTTTTTTAAACTATTTGAAAAAAAGAAACAACAAATTACACATTAAAATGTGAAAAAAAAATGAAGTAAAAAAACTTCCTGTGTAGTTAAAATAATTGAGGACATTTTTGGAAGTACTTTTAAAGTTGTGCCTTTAGAACAACTCACATTTTTTTTGCTGGGAAAAGTGTGGAACTACTTTTAGTTGCTTTATTATAAATTAATTGTCGAGTTATTTTGATGTCTAATTTTTTATTCAATAAAACGTTAATTGAACCTATAAGTTCAGTCTATAGATTTTTAGCTAGGGGGGCTATAGCCCCCCCCCCCCCTAGGAAAATTGTCTAGCTACGCTAATGGTAAAGGAAACGTTCACGGAACATAATAATTCCATGAACTAAAATAAAGTTAAATTAGCTTTTTATTGAAATATAGGGTTCATTTTGTTTTGAGTGTTTAAGTGTTAAAGTGGCAACCCGATTAAGATTCAGGCTCACTTAGACTATTCAGTCCATTGCGATAAATACATATACATACTAGCCAAACCCGGCCCGCTTCGCTGCGCCTTCATGATTTTTTTTTTTTTAACTGAGAGACTATTTGGTAAAAAAAAAATTCTCTTTTTAAAGAAAGAACCATATCCATCCCGGGCATTTGCCATCCCGAGCAAATATCAAAAAATTTAATAATTAGTTTCCATAAAGGACCATACTCTACCTTCCCAGCACATTTCATGAAAATCAGAAAACTTTAAATTTTCCAAGAAAATAGATATCGAAAAATCAGGTACCCCATATCATTAACCACCTTCTCCCAAGTTCCCTGTAGATTTCAAGTAAAACAAAGTATTTTGGATTTTGCTCTATTAATAAAAAAAATTAATTAAAAAAATAGTAATTGATATTAAAACTATTCTTTCATAAATTAATATCTTAACAATGCTGCGGAAAAGCGTTGCCAAAAAAGTAGTGAAAATGTTCTTTTTGGGTCTAGAAGTGGTTCAAAATTGGCAGAGAAGCAATGAATGTAATATGAGCTTGTCATAGGACAAATGTCCACCGTTTCAACAGCCGTTGCAATGAATTTGCATCACTTCTTAAGGTGAGATCCGAATTCAGTGTTTTGAATGTGAATTAAAAAATTTTGTGATATTTTCCCAAATAAATAATTTTTATATTTTTTTATGATTTTTAATGCATTCTGACGCTTGTTTGAAACATTTTTCCTCGAATAATTTCCAAAATTATCGATTTTTCTATAATGGATTTAGCAGTTTTGTGGCAAAATTTGAATGATTTGTACCAATTTATTTATTCTTACTCTTTTTTTAAACTATTTGAAAAAAAGAAACAACAAATTACACATTAAAATGTGAAAAAAAAATGAAGTAAAAAAACTTCCTGTGTAGTTAAAATAATTGAGGACATTTTTGGAAGTACTTTTAAAGTTGTGCCTTTAGAACAACTCACATTTTTTTTGCTGGGAAAAGTGTGGAACTACTTTTAGTTGCTTTATTATAAATTAATTGTCGAGTTATTTTGATGTCTAATTTTTTATTCAATAAAACGTTAATTGAACCTATAAGTTCAGTCTATAGATTTTTAGCTAGGGGGGCTATAGCCCCCCCCCCTAGGAAAATTGTCTAGCTACGCTAATGGTAAAGGAAACGTTCACGGAACATAATAATTCCATGAACTAAAATAAAGTTAAATTAGCTTTTTATTGAAATATAGGGTTCATTTTGTTTTGAGTGTTTAAGTGTTAAAGTGGCAACCCGATTAAGATTCAGGCTCACTTAGACTATTCAGTCCATTGCGATAAATACATATACATACTAGCCAAACCCGGCCCGCTTCGCTGCGCCTTCATGATTTTTTTTTTTTTAACTGAGAGACTATTTGGTAAAAAAAAAATTCTCTTTTTAAAGAAAGAACCATATCCATCCCGGGCATTTGCCATCCCGAGCAAATATCAAAAAATTTAATAATTAGTTTCCATAAAGGACCATACTCTACCTTCCCAGCACATTTCATGAAAATCAGAAAACTTTAAATTTTCCAAGAAAATAGATATCGAAAAATCAGGTACCCCATATCATTAACCACCTTCTCCCAAGTTCCCTGTAGATTTCAAGTAAAACAAAGTATTTTGGATTTTGCTCTATTAATAAAAAAAATTGACATTCCCTTCCCCGATCAAATATTGAAAAAAGTTAGGCGTTTTTGTTCAGAGATTTCCTCAATCTTCCCTGAAATTTCAACAACAACAACAAAATCGCAGAACTTTTCTTTAGGTTTTAAAATGTCAAAAAAAAGAAGTGGATATTTGTGTAGACGCCACCATATTAATTTCATAGCCACCGACCTTCTCTGTAAATTTCAAGTAAATCGGAGAGGTTTTGTTTTTTGTTATTAACCAAGTCTCGCTTTTGTTTCAATAGATTCAGAAGGTGATCTCATCTTGGGTATTTCAATCGGAACGGTTAGGAAGGCATGAGCAAGACTGATAATCATCTTTGGCTTCACGTCATTATAGCTGGAAAAGGGACATTCGACTTTAATCTGGTTTCTTTTTCAATAATTATTATTGTTTAAAATGAAATTAAATTAAATTATGTTTACTGTACTTTAAAAAAAATCGGGAAAAGGTCTCCCTTTGGTCTAGATGCCAACCCCAGCCCTGAAAATGTCAAGCGAATCGAAGAATTTAAAATCAATTTTCTAAAAGTCGGGAAAAGGGGAGGTCCTACTCCCCAACCAGATCTAAATTTTCGATACCATATCACATCCGTCAAATGAGTTGGGGGCTATATATAAAGGTTTGCCCCAAATACTTCTACAAAATCTATAGACTCAAAATTTAAGTCGGCTAATGCACTAGGGTGGAACACAATGTTAGTAAAGAAATATGGGAAACATTTAAATCTTAAGCAATTTTAAGAAAACTTCGCAAAAGTTTATTTATGATATATCGCTCGATATATATGCATTAGAAGTTTAGGAAAATTAGAGTCATTTTTACATGTTTTCGACTAAGCAGTGGCGATTTAATAAGGAAAATGTTGGTATTTTGACCATTTTTGTCGAAATCAGAAAAACATATATATGGGAGCTATATCTAGGTTAGGTTAGGTTATGTGGCAGCCCGATGTATCAGGCTCACTTAGACTATTCAGTCCATTGTGATACCACAGTGGTGATCTTCTCTCTTATCACTGAGTGCTGCCCGATTCCATGTTAAGCTCAATGACAAGGGACCTCCTTTTTATAGCCGAGTCCGAACGGCGTTCCACATTCCAGTGAAACCACTTAGAGAAGCTTTGAAACCCTCAGAAATGTCACCAGTATTACTGAGGTGGGATAATCCACCGCTGAAAAACTTTTTGGTGTTCGGTCGTAGCAGGAATCGAACCCACGACCTTGTGTATGCAAGGCGGGCATGCTAACCATTGCACCACGGTGGCTCCCTGAGCTATATCTAAACCTGAACCGATTTCAACCAAATTTGACACGCATAGCTGCAATGCTAATTCTACTCCCTGTGCAAAATTTCAATTAAAACGGAGTAAAAGATTGGCCACTGTGGTCATATGAGTGTAAATCGGGCGAACGATATATATGGGAGCTATATCTAAATCTGAACCGATTTCAACCAAAATTGGCACGCATAGCAACAATGCTAATTCTACTCCCTGTGCAAAATTTCAACTAAATCGGAGTTAAAAATTGGCCTCTGTGGTCATATGAGTGTAAATCGGGCGAAAGCTATATATGGGAGCTATATCTAAATCTAAACCGATTTCAACCAAATTTGGCACGCATAGCTGCAATGCTTATTCTACTCCCTGTGCAAAATTTCAATTAAAACGGAGTAAAAGATTGGCCACTGTGGTCATATGAGTGTAAATCGGGCGAACGATATATATGGGAGCTATATCTAAATCTGAACCGATTTCAATAAAATTTGGCACACTTGACTATAGTACTAATTGTTCTTCTTGTGCAAAATGTTAAGCAAATTATGGTAAAACTCTGGCTTCTGGGGCCATATAAGTCCATATCGGGCGAAATATTTATATGGGAGCTATAATTAAATCTGAACCGATTTCTTGCAAAATCAATAGGGTTCTATTGTGAGCCAAAACACATACTTGTGCCAAATTTGAAGTCGATTGGACTAAAACTGCGACCTAGGTTAGGTTAGGTTAAAGTGGCAGCCCGATTAAGATTCAGGCTCACTTAGACTATTCAGTCCATTGTGATACCACATTAACTAAAAGTACCTATTACATATGGGCACTTCTAGTTTTAACCGCTGAACCTTCTTGATTATTTTTCTTTGTTGAACCAACCAGATTGTTCCAAAAATATTAGCAGACTGCTTAAGTTAACGTTTTCCAGATCCGCCAGTAATCTGAAGCTGTATGCTCCTAAAAGTTGCTTGCGCTTTACACAAAATGCAGGACACTCACACAAGAGGTGTTTAATTGATTCTTTTTCCTCCGCATCATGACAGCTCATACAATAGTCATTATACTTCGCGCCAATTGCTTTTGCAAAATCTCCTATCAGGCAGCGACCCGTTATAGCAGATATCAGGAGTGATATCTGACGTCTCGAGAACATTAGCATATCTAGTGTGCGGTTTAAGTTGAAATGGGGCCATATTTGCTTGGTGTCGTTACAACCCTTGCAATTCTCCCATCGAACATTTGCCATCATAACAGCCTTCTCACGCAGCATGAGCTTGCAGGTAGCCAGGGGCATACCAACAAATTCTAGTTCCCCTGGAATATGTAAGGTAGTCCCTAGCCTTGCCAACTCATCCGCTTCGCAGTTCCCCGGTATGTTCCTATGGCCAGGCACCCATATTAGGTGAATATTGTACTGCTCAGCCATCTCATTGAGAGATTTGCGGCAATCGATGGCCGTTTTCGAGTTGAGGAACACAGAGTCCAAGGATTTTATTGCAGGTTGACTGTCTGAGTATATATTAATGCCCACATTTTTTGGAACATTACTTCTCAGCCAATTCGCCACCTCTCTTATTGCTAATATTTCAGCCTGAAAAACACTACAGTGAAAACTGCGACCTAGGCTTTGATTACAAAAATGTGTTCACGGATAGACGGAGAGACGGACATGGCTATATCGACTCAGGAGCCCACCCTGAGCATTTTTACCAAAGACACTATGTGTCTATCTCGTCTCCTTCTGGGTGTTGCAAACATATGCACTAACTTATAATACCCTGTTCCACAGTGTGGCGTAGGGTATAATAATTGAGTTTTGCAATCAACATCAATTAATTTTTTAATTGAATCAATTGAAAAATGAATTGAAGTTTGCTAATAAAATCAATTAATTTTTTAATCAAGATTTTTTTCTATGCACAATTAAAACTGTGATTGATACTATCATTTTCGTGATTAAAAAATTAATTGGATCAGTTAATTTCGTGATTTAATCAGAAAAAAAAAATTTTGTATGTAAATGGCTTTATCCGTTTTCGAGCTCAAGTTAATCGGAGAACTCAAGTCATTGGAGGCTTTAAAAGTCGGACAAATATCAGAATATAATATATCCATATTAATTCCATAACCTTTCCTACGTCCTCTGTAAATTTCAAAAAAATCGGAGAAGTTTAGTTTTTTTTTTCACTAAAATAAATAAAATAAGTCGGATAAAGGGCAGGTCCCCGCCTTGAACAAATATCAAAAAAAAAAATAAATAAAGTAACAGCTCTTTGCCCAGAGGTCATCCCTAATCTTACCTGAAAATTTCAAGCAAATTGGAGAACTTTGATCAAATTTTCTAAAAGTCGCGCCTATGGAGAGGTCCCCTTCCTCGACCAGATCTCAAAAACTGAGGTAAAAGCTCTTTGCCCAGAGGCCATCCCTAATCTTCCCTGAAAATTTCAAGCAAATCGGAGAACTTTGATCCAATTTTCAAAAAGTCGCGCAATGGAGGGGCCCCCTTCCTCGACCAGATCTCAAAAACTGTGGTACCCTATTTTCACCACAAGAGCATCCCTCTACGTTCTCTGAAAATTTCAAGTAAATCAGTTCAGCAGTTTCCGAGCTTACCCGGAACACATACAAATAAACAAACATACACTGAAAAACAGTGAACCCACCAGGAAGAAAACTTTTGGTTAATTTTAGAAAATTTTGAATATTTTTAGAAAATTTTAATTCTAAACAGTATTACAAACGCTGGCATCACGCCGATATCACAAAAATAAAGTTAAATTGGCTTTAGTGAAATAGAGAGTTAACTTTTTTTGAGTGTACTTTGAATTTTATATATATCGTGTTTCAGGTGCATGCAACGAATAAGATGTAAACATTAAAATTTTCTGAAGTCTATTTTAGTCCAGCTTATTTGGTCTTGTATTAATTTAGCCCTCTTTTGATCGTTATTTCTTTTTCTAACCCAAAACAACTTAATACAGTCTTTTATAAACCTCTCAAGGCAAAAAAAAAAAAATAAACACTTCAAAAAAAATCCTATCTTTATAATTTCCCGTATCATAAGTTAAATACCTACAAACCACATCCATTCTTATCATTAAACCCAAAAAAATAACTAAAAAAATCTCATCAAAAAACAATATATTCTACATACATCACTTATGCCTCTAGACACAAGAGTTGATGGCCATTACAAAAATAGTGACTTTTTAATAAGGGGAAACAAATTTCCAAGTTTTTTCTAATTATGAAAAAAAGATTGTCAAAAGGATACCCTCCCTCCCTCCACCCAACTAAAATATCTCCTTGTAAGAAAAAAATCTTGACTTTAGTAAAAAAAGGTCATATCACTAATCGAAAACTAATTTGTAAACATGCTTCTGGCATGCGTCACCCCACAGAAGACCAATGAATCACCACCTAGAAAAAAAACCGAGACAAAAAAAGCCAAATTATGCAATCTCAGGTAAAAAAGAAAAAAAATGACAATTGACCAAAAAAACAAACATTAAAAAAAAGACACCACCAAACCCTTCTGGAAAACGGCAAAGGAAAATGTGATCTTAGAGAAATCCTAGAAGCAACAGGAAGCAACAACTCTTTCTTTTGGTTTGGGTGTGTGTATGTTTTTTTTTTAAAGGAATTTCACTTTTCATAAAAAAGGAGTTAGAAATCATTTTGCGTTTATTTGGGCAAAAAAAAATCATTTGGGAATCTAGAAAATTTTGCGTTTTGACTTTTTAATGATTGTTTTATGGTCTCCCCGGGTGTCATGTCACCAACGAAATAACGACCAAACCAAACGTTCATAGTCATACACACACACACACTTACAAGCTATGCCTAGTATAGCAAATGTCCTTGTGTATAGTTGTGAAAAACGACTCCTTTTTAGGTAGTCCCTTAACTACCCTTCAGTTTGCTGTCAAGAACATTGAAACAATAGATTTTTGCATATTCCCAGCATTTATGTTCTCTAGCCAAGCCATGGTCAAACAATAGCCTCGTATACTGGTCTTATGACATGGTCTTGGCTTGGCCATTGTTTTCCTGAATCAAGCGAAAAGAAAATCTAGTCCCCTTTCTAAAATTTAAGGATAACTGACCGTTACGTTAACTATCGCCTTTGCTGTATTGTTCTATGCATTCGGCCTTCTGTCCGGTTGCCAGTCAACCAAGGCATTTATTTAAAATTTTTGCTAAGATTTTCATAAAGTAACGGAGACCAGGTCTAAGGTAAGGGCTAAGGCCATAAATGAAAGGAATTCTAAAACAAAAGATTTTGTCAGTTAACATAGGGACAACACTAACTGAGGTCGCTTTTGTCATTTTGTGAGCAAATATTACGTAAAACTTAATCATTTTTCTTAATCTGTTCACGTTTTTTCCTTCCATTAATTCTGAGACAAAAATAGTTTTTGGGTTGAAACAGTTTTCCAAACAAACAAAGCCTAAGAAAAGACAGTCGTGGTGGTAATATTTAGATTTTGTAACCATCGTTTCGGGTTTTGAAAACCAATCACTAAACTGAAGAGTAAAAGAGGAAAAGAGAAAGAGAGAGTTCAAGAGTTTTTCCCCGGAAATAGCCATAAGTGTTTATGATAGTTTTCGCCAAAAATTTCCATTACAAAATTTAAATACAATTTCAGCGAATATTTCTCTTCGGCAACATTATGTAACAATTGTTTGTCGCATAATCCAAGGGTTCATATTTAAGTGGAAATGCAAGAGAGTTTTTGAGAAATTACAAAATGACAGCCATTTTATTCTAATAATCTGTATTTCAAACCAAACAAATACATATGTATGTATACGATGAAATGCTATTCTGGGCCATAAATCCTTTAACAGATTTTCTACACTTTGATGTTAATAAAATATTGAATAAACAGGGTGGTTGTCTTGTAATAAAACAAAGTGAAACATAATTTTATTTTTAAAAAGCAAAAATCTTTGAAAATAACGTCAAAACTTAATATCTACAAAAATTTTATTTTTTATAAGAAGTTTATCAATTTTTTTGTCTATAGAAAATTTTGTCAAAATTTAATTTTTATATATTGTTATCAAAATTTTGTTTCTAAAGAAAATTTTCTCAAAATTTTATTCCTGTAGAAAAGTTTTTAAAAATTTTATTTTTATAGAAAATTTTGCCAAAATTTTATTTCTATGGAAATTTTTATCAAAATTTTATTTCTATAGAAAATATTGTCAAAATCTTATTCCTGCAGAAAATTTTGCCAAAATTTTATTTCTATAGAAAATGTTGTCAAAATTTTATTTCTATACAAAATGCTGCCATTTTGTTTTTTATAGAAAATTTTGTCAAAAATTTATTTCTATAGAAAATTTTATTAAAATTTTATTTCTATAGAAAATTTTGTCAAGATTTTATTTCTATATAGAAAATGTTGTCAAAATTTTATTTCTACAGAAAATTGTGTCAAAATTTTATTTCTATAGAAAATTTTGTCAACATGTATTTGTATACAAAATTTTGTCAAAACTTTATATCTATGAAAATTTTATTTTTTATAAAAAATTTTATTTCTATACAAAATGCTGCCATTTTGTTTTTTATAGAAAATTTTGTCAAAAATTTATTTCTATAGAAAATTTTATTAAAATTTTATTTCTATAGAAAATTTTGTCAAGATTTTATTTCTATATAGAAAATGTTATCAAAATTTTATTTCTACAGAAAATTGGGTCAAAATTTTATTTCTATAGAAAATTTTGTCAACATGTATTTGTATACAAAATTTTGTCAAAACTTTATATCTATGAAAATTTTATTTTTCATAAAAATTTTATCAATTTTTTTGTCTATAGAAAATTTTGTCAAAATTTTATTTCTATAGAAAACTTTGTCAAAATTTTATTTCTATAGAAAATTTTGTCAAAATTTTATTTCTATAGAAAATTGTGTCAAAATTTTATTTCTATAGGAAATTTTGTCAAAATGTTATTTCTATAGAAAATTGTGTCAAAATTTTATTGCTATAAAAAATTTTGTCAAAATTTTATTTCTATATAGAAAATTTTGTCAAAATTTATTTTTATAGAAAATTTTGTCAAAATTTTATTTCCATAGAAAATTTTGTTGAAATTTTATTTCTATAGAAAATTTAGTCAAAATTTTATTGCTATAGAAAATTTTGTCAAAATTTAGTTTCTTTAGAAATTTTTGCCAAAATTTTATTTCTATAGAAAATTTGTCAAAATTTCATTTCTATAGAAAATTTTGTCAAAATTTTATTTCTATAGACAATTTTAGAATAGAAAATTTTGTCAAAAATTTTTTTCTATAGAAAAATTTGTCAAAATTGCATCACTATATTAAATTTTGCAAAATTTGTTACTAAAGAAAATGTTGCCGATATTTTATTTCTATGTAGAAAATTTTGTCAAAATTTTTTTTCTATGGACAACTTTGTCAAAATTTTATTGTTATAGAAAATGTTGTTAAATTTTTTGTTCGATAGAAAATTTGGTCAAAATTTTATTTCTATAGATAATTGTGTCAAAATTTTATTGCTATAGAAAATTTTGTCAAAATTTTATTTCTATACAAAAATTTTCTCACAATTTTACTTCTAAAGAAAATTTTGTCAAAAGTATATTTCTGCAGAAAATTGTCACTTCGTCAAAATGTTCTTTCTATATACAATGTTGTCAAAATTTTATTTCTATAGAAAATTTTGTCAAAATTTTAATTCTATATAAAATTTTCTCAAACTGAATTATTTACGTATTTAATCGGCTTTTTTTGTTTAACATATACCCCATACGGACTAACTTATAATTGAGAACACGGTGTTAAGAAGTTTTACGATACCTTGCCATCGGCAAGTGTTACTGCAACCCAAGTAATTCGATTGTGGATGACAGTCTTTAGTAAAAGTTTATATGCAATCCATGGTGGAGGGTACATAAGATTCGGCCTATATATACTTGTTTTTCTATACAAAATTGTTTCAAAATTTTTATTTCTATAGATTTTTTAAAATTTTATTTTTATAGGTTATTTTAGCTGACAGCCCGATGTATCAGGCTAACTTAGACTATTCAGTCCATTGTGATACCACATTGGTGAACTTCTCTTTTATCACTGAGTGCTGCCCGATTCCATGTTAAGCTCAATGACAAGGGACCTCCTTTTTATAGCCAAGTCCGAACGTCGTTCCACATAGCAGTGAAACCACTTAGAGAAGCTTTGAAACCCTCAGAAATGTCACCAGCATTACTGAGGTGGGATAATCCACCGCTGAAAAACTTTTTCGGTATTCGGTCGAAGCAGGAATCGAACCCACGACCTTGTGTATGCAAGGCGGGCATGCTAACCATTGCACCACGGTCGCTTATTTTTATAGAATATTTTGTCAAAATTTTATTTCTACAGCAAATTTTGTCAAAATTTTATTTCTATATAGAAAATTTTGTCAAAATTTATTTCTATGGAAAATTTTGTAAAAATTTTATTTTTATAGAAAGTTTTCTCAAAATTTTATTTCTATAGAAAATTTTCTAAAAATTTTATTTCTATAGAAAATTTTCTCAAAATTTTATTTCTATAGAAAATTCTTTAAAAATTTTATTTCTATAGAAAATTTTCTCAAAATTTTATTTCTATAGAAAATTTTCTAAAAATTTTATTTCTATAGAAAATTTTTTAAAAATTTTATTTCTATAGAAAATTTTGTCAAAATTTTATTTCTATAGAAAATTTTCTAAAAATTTTATTTCTATAGAAAATTTTCTCAAAATTTTATTTCTATAGAAAATTTTCTCAAAATTTTATTTCTATAGAAAATTTTTTAAAAATTTTATTTCTATAGAAAATTTTCTCAAAATTTTATTTCTATAGAAAATTTTCTAAAAATTTTATTTCTATAGAAAATTTTCTAAAAATTTTATTTCTATAGAAAAATATCTCAAAAATTTTTTGATTGAAACTTTTTCCAAAGTTTTATTTCTGTAGAGATTTGATCTACCGAAACATCAAAAATTCTACTAATCTACCAAACGGAAAAAAATCTACTATTTTTGGTCTACTACTACTACTATTTCTACCAACTGTGGCAACTGTGGTAGTAATACAAATTTATTTTTAAATTGAACGAAAAATATTGTAGGGAAAGTTTTTTGAAAATGTAGGGAAAAGAAACTTTTTTTGTCCTTGTAGGTTAGGTTAGGTGGTAGCCCGATGTATCAGGCTCACTTAGACTATTCAATCCTTTGTGATACCACATTGGTGAACTTCTCTCTTATCACTGAGTGCTGCCCGATTCCATGTTAAGCTCAATGACAAGGGACCTCCTTTTTATAGCCAAGTCCGAACGGCGTTCCACATTGCAGTGAAACCACTTAGAGAAGCTTTGAAACCCTCAGAAATGTCACCAGCATTGCTGAGGTGGGATAATCCACCGCTGAAAAACTTTTTAGGTGTTCGGTCGAAGCAGAAAACGAACCCACGACCTTGTGTATGCAAGGCGGGCATGCTAACCATTGCACCACGGTGGCTCCCGAAAATTTTCCCTGGCAACACTGCAATGGATTGAGATGCGGAAATTGTACGGTAAAAGCGAAACGAGGAACTTTCAAGGCATTCCAGCCAAATATAAAGCACTTTTGAGTGTTCCTGAAGGGCCTTTGTTAGTCACACTTCACTAAAAACAAAAACAGTGAATCCACCAGTAAGAAAAATGTTGGTTAATTTTAGAAAGTTTAGATTACTTTTAGAAAATTTTAACTAAAGTATTTGAAACGCTTACATCACAAAAAGAAGTAAATATTTTTCGATAAATTCAAGAAAAATTTATTAGACATAATTAATTTTTTTCACTGGTTAAAGAAAATTTGCAAGAATATCTTTAGTGCCATACGAAGTTTAAGATGGGCTCATTTGTAGTCAAATTTACAAATTTAAAGAACTAATGAACTATTTTGTGTGAAGTAGGAATTTAGTAAATCCTTATGCTTCATTTGTGTATAATTTTTGATTCGACATAAACTCGGGAATCCTAAAAAATTAAAGCAAATATTGTTTGACTAAGGTCAACTTGGCTATAATAATTCTGAAAAATTCTTCAAAATTAAATCGTCATTAAATTTGTTGATTTTTTGCATCTTGGCAACAAAAGAGCTTTTAAAAATATGAAATTTTCAACACTTTTTTAAAGACTTTTTTTCTTGAAACGAAGCATAATTTTTACTTGTAGTCGAGTCCGAATTTTGATATTTAAATTGTCGTTAACACGTTTTTAAAGGACTCTGATAGCCCATAAAGAAAAAAGCTGAAAAAAAAACGAATAAATTAAACTTTGTTTCTTAGACTCAAATATGCAAAACTTAAATATAAAAGTGTACTTGGTCTTAAATTTATTTTTACTTCAATTCCCCGCTTCTTTAGCTCGGAATCAAAACCACAATCATTAAAGACAAAATTTTTGGAACCAGGCATGCTCTTTTTCAGTGTAAAAGAGTCATACAGTGAGTCATACTTGAAAATTGCCGAGTAAAATTTTCACACTGTATGCCATGAGGGTTAGTTATATGCATATTTTTTTATGTTGATCAACCTCAGGGATGTTTTATGTAAAAAACAAATCTAATGGATGCCACGTTCCACCAGAGGATCTAGGTAATTGTTACCCATAGATTTTTATTCCAAAATAATTTTGTATAAAAACAATAGACAAGCTATTGTCATCAAATGACCTTTAGATTAAGAAGAAATTATTTGTCTTTGTTTTTTTTGGCAAAAATTCCTTATTAAAAAATTTCCCCTATTTAAAAGAAAATCATTTTTGCCTATCCAAAATTTCTATAGTAAAGCAACATATGGTTGACACACTTCATCTAATGCAGATCCATTAAGATTTAGAGCAAGGATTTTCCTAAAATGATTTGCTTAATGAAATTTAGAAATATAAGATACTGGTTGGTGAATATCGATCGTCTCCAAGGACTAATGCGGAAACTAAAACCAACCACAAATCACTGTATTTAAGATGGTTCAAATCTATGCCAGAGAGAAAGAGATTTAAATTTTAAATCTTCTATAAGATTTCACAAGGCGAAAGGATGTGGGAAGTTATAAGAACACACACACACTAAATCACTAACACATATGTGTGGAGTAAGTCATATGAACTAACTAGTATACACACACACACTCTCTCTCTCTTTCTCTCACTCTCCTATGATGTTATTGGTATCTATGCAACTATATAGCCTATAGCCATGGATTTGCGTAAGATGGCTTAAAATATCCTTGGAGGATTAAATATCATTTCGAACTCAAGTTAGGCATTCAGTATTCCTATGATTTACTCAATGATAGTTAATTTTAAGTAATATTTTAAATAAACATACCATAATTTTGGGCGACCACAAATCTAACAGGATATTACTTAAGGAAGAGTACTTTGATGATGATGATTATAACTAAATATGAATTTTCAAAAAGGGAAAAAAGAAAGAAATGTATGTGGAGGATATCTATGATCGTGGGACTAAAAAAAACCCTTTCATTTTCAAATCCCTAACAAAATCTCTAATGCTACGAAGGAGAAATTTTACAAACTAATGAGTTTTTAAGACTCTAAGATCTACATAGAGATTCGTTAGTATATCCTATGGCTTTTTTCCTATAATTTCTCCCAAAAAGGAAGGAGTTTAATTTGTTAATACAGGTCTAGTGAAAGAAAGAGTTTAAGTTTGAAAAAATATTTTTTGTCCCTTATGTTAACATATGGATATGGAATTTTAAACCCTACTAAAATAAAACCTAGATCTTTTTTCCAATCTCTATTTCAAAATTTAATCTTTTAAACTCTTTTTCTAAGTGCCAAAACTATAGAAAATCATGTAGAGGCTTTAGTTTAAACCCCATTACTAAAAATAGATTTTTTTTGTATATTGTCAAGGTCTTGACAATTTTCAAGGTTTGTATTTAATATTTTTTTTTGTATTTTTTTGTTTCCAGTCTAGAAAGTTCTGTTTTCTGTTCTACTGATAAGAATTTACTTAATATTCTTCTATGCTTCAGCATAGCATAGACAATTAAACATTTGTATTACCACTGACTGAGCGCATACATACGATAATGCATTTCAAAGTCAGCATCGGTAAGCATAATTAATTCTTTGGTTTTGTTAGTGATTGAAAAAAAATTTTAATCATCACAAAATTTTTGGAAAGTTTTCTTGAACCTTTTCTTCTGCTATTATGAGATTAACATTTTTTTTGCTTAATGCTAAAAATATTCATTTATCAGTCACTAAGTGCTTCTATCTAATGCAAATATAAAGACCATGAGCTCAAAAAGGTTTAGCTGATTTTAAATTCAAAAGGCTTAGGTCTATAAATAACAGGGTGGTTGATATGTAAACAAGTAAAGTAAAACGCTATATAAACGCTATTATACGCTATTATATTAAGCAAATAAATGTCACAAATAAAAAGCAAAAAAAAGTGTCGAAAATAATATAAAATTTTGGTGGCATATTAGATTTCTTGGAATTGGTCACCTTTTGCACAAATTGTAGTGGACTACAAACGCCCGACCTGTGTTATCGTTGTGTCACTTTAGTGCAAAATTGGCTACTTTTTTAAACGTTGATAATTTTTTTACACTTTTTTGCTGCGTCACTAAATGCCATACTTTTTACATTTTTGTGGCACTTTTTTGGCATGTTTCGCGAGATTGGGGCCCATTTGATAGGAAATTTTGTCAAAATTTAATTTCTATAAAAAATTTTGTCGAAATTTTATTTCTATAGAAAATTTTGTCAAAACTTTATTTCTATAGAACTCTTTGTCAAAATTTTATTTCTATAGAAAATTTTGTCAAAATTTTATTTCTATACAAAAATTTTTCCTACAATTTTACTTATATAGAAAATTTTGTTTTAATTTTATTGCTATTGAAAATTTTGTCAAAATTTTATTTCTATAGAAAAATTTGTGAAAACTGTATTTTTTAGAAAACTTAGCCAAAATTTTATTTCTATAGAAAATTTTGTCATAATTGTATTGCTATTGAAAATTTTGTCAAAATTTTATATCTATAGAAAATGTTGTCAAAATTTCATTTCATTTGTTTTTATAGAAAATTTTGTTAATTTTTTTATAGAAAATTTTTTTTTGTAGAAAATTTTATCAAAATTTTATTTTTATAGAAAATTTTGTCAAAATTGTATTTCTATAGGAAATTTTATCAAAATTTTATTTTAATAGAAAATTTTGTCAAAATTTTATTTCTAAAGAAGATTTTATCAAAATTTTATTTTTATAGAAAATTTTGTCCAAAATTTTATTTTTAGAAAATTTTGTCAAAATTTTATATCGATAGGAAATTTTGTCAAAATTTTATTTCTATAGAAAATTTTGTCAAAATTTTATTTCTATAGAAAATTTTGTCATGATTTTATTTCTATAGAAAACTTTGTCAAACTTTTATTTCTATAGAAAATTTTGTCAAAATTTTATTTTTATCGAAAATTTGGCAAAATTTTATTTCTCTAGAAAATTTTTTGAAAATTTTATTTCTATAGAAAATTTTGTCAAAATTTTATTTCTATAGAAAGTTTTGTCAAAATTTATTTCTATACAAAAATTTTTCTATGGATAAAATTTCTGTGGAAAGTTTTATCAAAATTTTATTTCTTTAGAAAATTTAGTCAAAATTTCATTTCTATAGGAAATTCTATACAAAAATTTTGTCAAAATTATACATCTATTTTGTCAAAATTTCATTCCTATGGAAAATTTAGTCAAAATTTCATTTCTATAGAAAATTTAGTCAAAATTTCATTTCTACAAAAAATTTAGTCTAAATTTCATTTCCATAGAAAATTTCGTAAAAATGTATTTCTATACAAAATTTTTTCTAACAATTTTACTTGTATAAAAAATTTTGTCATAATTTTATTGCTATAGAAAATTTTGTCAAAATTTTATTTCAAGAGAAAATTTTGTCAAAACTGTATTTCTTTATTTAATTTCGAAATTTCAAAATTTCATTTCTATAGAAAATTTTGTCAAAACTTTTATTTATATTTTGTCAAAATTGTATTTCAATAGAAAATTTTGTCAAATTGTTCTTTCTCGAGATTATATTTCTATAGATAATTTTGCAAAAAATTTATTTCTATACAAAAATTCTCTTACAAGCTTACTTCTATAGAAAACTTTGTCAAAAGTTTCTTTCTATAGAAAATTTTTCCAACACTTTAGTGCTAAAGAAAATTTTGTCAAAATTTTATTTTTATAAAAAATTTTGTCAAAACTGTATTTCTATAGAAAATGTTGTCAAAATTTAATTTCTATAGCACATTACGTCAAAATTTTATATCTACAAAAATTTTTGTCAAATTTCTATTTCTATACGAAATTTTGTCAACATTTTATTTCTATAGAAAATTTTGTCAAAAATTTATTTCTATAGACAATTTTGTCAAAATTTTATTTCTATAGACAATTTTGTCAAATTTTAATTTCTATAGAAAACGTTGTCAAAGTTTTATTTCTGTATAAAATTTTGTTAAAATTTTATTTCTATATACAGTTTTGTAAAAATTTTATTTATATAGAAAGATTTGTCAAAATATCATTTTTATAGAAAATTTTGTCAAAATTTCATTTCTATAGAAAATTTTGTCAAAATTTTATTTCTATAGAAAATTTTGTCAAAATTTCATTTTTATAGAAAATTTTGTCAAAATTTTATTTCTATAGAAAATTTTATAAAATTTTATTTCTATAGAAAATCTTGTAAAAATTTTATATCTATGAAAAATTTTGTCAAAATTTTATTCCTAGAGAAAATTTTGTCAAAATTTTATTCCTAGAGAAAATTTTGTCAAAATTTCATTTCTATGGAAAAATCTTGTCAAAATTGTATATCTATGAAAAATTTTGTCAAAATTTTATTTTTATAGAAAATGTTGTCAAAATTGTATTTTTATAGAAAATTTTGTCAAGATTTCATTTCCATAGACAATTTTGTCAAAATTTTATATGTATAGAAAATTTTGTCAAAATTTTATACCGATAGAAAATTTTGTAAAAAATTTATTTCTATAGAAAGTTTTATCAAAATTTTATTTCTATAGACAATTTTGTCAAAATTTCATTTCTATAGAAAACGTTGTCAAAGTTTTATTTCTATAGAAAATTTTGTTAAAATTTTATTTCTATAGAAAAATTTTTCAAAATTTTATTGCTACAGAAAATTTTGTTAACATTTTATTTCTATAGAAAATTTTTTTCAAAATTTTATTTCTATAGAAAATTTTGTCAACATTTTATTTCTATAGAAAATTTTGTCTTAATTTTATTTCTATAGAAAATTTTGTCAAAATTTTACATCTATTTTGCCAAAATTTTATTTATGTAGAAAATTTTGTCAAAATATCATTTTTATAGAAAATTTTGTCCAAATTTCATTTCTATAGAAAATTTTGTCCAAATTCCATTTCTATAGAAAATTTTGTCAAAATTTTATTTCTATAGGAAGTTTTGTCAAAATTTCACTTTTATAGAAAATCTTGTCAAAATTTTTTTTTATAGAAATTTTTTGTCAAAATTTTATTTGTAAAGAAAATTTTGTCAAAATTATATTTTTATAAAAAATTTGGTCAAAATTGTATTTCTGTGAAAATTTTTGTCACAATTGTATTTCTTTAGAAAATTTTGTCAAAATTGTATTTCTATAGAAAATTTTGTCAAAATTTTATTTCCATAGAAAATTTAGTCCAAATTGTATTTCTATAGAAAATTTTCTCACAAGTTGACTTCTATGGAAAATTTTGTTAAAAGTTTATTTCTATAGAAAATTTTGTCAACATTTTAGTCCTAAAGAAAATTTTGTCAAAATTTTATTTTTATAGAAAATTTTGTAAAAATTGTATTTCTATAGAAAATTTTGTCAAAATTGTATTTCTATAGAAAATTTTGTCAAAATTTAATTTCTATAGAAAATTTTGTCAAAATTATACATCTATTTTGTCAAAATTTCATTTCTATGGAAAATTTTGTCAAAATATCATTTCTATAGAAAATTGTATTTCTTTAGAAAATTTAGTCAAAATTTCATTTCTACAAAAAATTTAGTCTAAATTTCATTTCCATAGAAAATTTCGTAAAAATGTATTTCTATACAAAATTTTTTCTAACAATTTTACTTGTATAAAAAATTTTGTCATAATTTTATTGCTATAGAAAATTTTGTCAAAATTTTATTTCAAGAGAAAATTTTGTCAAAACTGTATTTCTTTATTTAATTTCGAAATTTCAAAATTTCATTTCTATAGAAAATTTTGTCAAAACTTTTATTTATATTTTGTCAAAATTGTATTTCAATAGAAAATTTTGTCAAATTGTTCTTTCTCGAGATTATATTTCTATAGATAATTTTGCAAAAAATTTATTTCTATACAAAAATTCTCTTACAAGCTTACTTCTATAGAAAACTTTGTCAAAAGTTTCTTTCTATAGAAAATTTTTTCAACACTTTAGTGCTAAAGAAAATTTTGTCAAAATTTTATTTTTATAAAAAATTTTGTCAAAACTGTATTTCTATAGAAAATGTTGTCAAAATTTAATTTCTATAGCACATTACGTCAAAATTTTATATCTACAAAAATTTTTGTCAAATTTCTATTTCTATACGAAATTTTGTCAACATTTTATTTCTATAGAAAATTTTGTCAAAAATTTATTTCTATAGACAATTTTGTCAAAATTTTATTTCTATAGACAATTTTGTCAAATTTTAATTTCTATAGAAAACGTTGTCAAAGTTTTATTTCTGTATAAAATTTTGTTAAAATTTTATTTCTATATACAGTTTTGTAAAAATTTTATTTATATAGAAAGATTTGTCAAAATATCATTTTTATAGAAAATTTTGTCAAAATTTCATTTCTATAGAAAATTTTGTCAAAATTTTATTTCTATAGAAAATTTTGTCAAAATTTCATTTTTATAGAAAATTTTGTCAAAATTTTATTTCTATAGAAAATTTTATAAAATTTTATTTCTATAGAAAATCTTGTAAAAATTTTATATCTATGAAAAATTTTGTCAAAATTTTATTCCTAGAGAAAATTTTGTCAAAATTTTATTCCTAGAGAAAATTTTGTCAAAATTTCATTTCTATGGAAAAATCTTGTCAAAATTGTATATCTATGAAAAATTTTGTCAAAATTTTATTTTTATAGAAAATGTTGTCAAAATTGTATTTTTATAGAAAATTTTGTCAAGATTTCATTTCCATAGACAATTTTGTCAAAATTTTATATGTATAGAAAATTTTGTCAAAATTTTATACCGATAGAAAATTTTGTAAAAAATTTATTTCTATAGAAAGTTTTATCAAAATTTTATTTCTATAGACAATTTTGTCAAAATTTCATTTCTATAGAAAACGTTGTCAAAGTTTTATTTCTATAGAAAATTTTGTTAAAATTTTATTTCTATAGAAAAATTTTTCAAAATTTTATTGCTACAGAAAATTTTGTTAACATTTTATTTCTATAGAAAATTTTTTTCAAAATTTTATTTCTATAGAAAATTTTGTCAACATTTTATTTCTATAGAAAATTTTGTCTTAATTTTATTTCTATAGAAAATTTTGTCAAAATTTTACATCTATTTTGCCAAAATTTTATTTATGTAGAAAATTTTGTCAAAATATCATTTTTATAGAAAATTTTGTCCAAATTTCATTTCTATAGAAAATTTTGTCCAAATTCCATTTCTATAGAAAATTTTGTCAAAATTTTATTTCTATAGGAAGTTTTGTCAAAATTTCACTTTTATAGAAAATCTTGTCAAAATTTTTTTTTATAGAAATTTTTTGTCAAAATTTTATTTGTAAAGAAAATTTTGTCAAAATTATATTTTTATAAAAAATTTGGTCAAAATTGTATTTCTGTGAAAATTTTTGTCACAATTGTATTTCTTTAGAAAATTTTGTCAAAATTGTATTTCTATAGAAAATTTTGTCAAAATTTTATTTCCATAGAAAATTTAGTCCAAATTGTATTTCTATAGAAAATTTTCTCACAAGTTGACTTCTATGGAAAATTTTGTTAAAAGTTTATTTCTATAGAAAATTTTGTCAACATTTTAGTCCTAAAGAAAATTTTGTCAAAATTTTATTTTTATAGAAAATTTTGTAAAAATTGTATTTCTATAGAAAATTTTGTCAAAATTGTATTTCTATAGAAAATTTTGTCAAAATTTAATTTCTATAGAAAATTTTGTCAAAATTATACATCTATTTTGTCAAAATTTCATTTCTATGGAAAATTTTGTCAAAATATCATTTCTATAGAAAATTGTATTTCTTTAGAAAATTTAGTCAAAATTTCATTTCTACAAAAAATTTAGTCTAAATTTCATTTCCATAGAAAATTTCGTAAAAATGTATTTCTATACAAAATTTTTTCTAACAATTTTACTTGTATAAAAAATTTTGTCATAATTTTATTGCTATAGAAAATTTTGTCAAAATTTTATTTCAAGAGAAAATTTTGTCAAAACTGTATTTCTTTATTTAATTTCGAAATTTCAAAATTTCATTTCTATAGAAAATTTTGTCAAAACTTTTATTTATATTTTGTCAAAATTGTATTTCAATAGAAAATTTTGTCAAATTGTTCTTTCTCGAGATTATATTTCTATAGATAATTTTGCAAAAAATTTATTTCTATACAAAAATTCTCTTACAAGCTTACTTCTATAGAAAACTTTGTCAAAAGTTTCTTTCTATAGAAAATTTTTTCAACACTTTAGTGCTAAAGAAAATTTTGTCAAAATTTTATTTTTATAAAAAATTTTGTCAAAACTGTATTTCTATAGAAAATGTTGTCAAAATTTAATTTCTATAGCACATTACGTCAAAATTTTATATCTACAAAAATTTTTGTCAAATTTCTATTTCTATACGAAATTTTGTCAACATTTTATTTCTATAGAAAATTTTGTCAAAAATTTATTTCTATAGACAATTTTGTCAAAATTTTATTTCTATAGACAATTTTGTCAAATTTTAATTTCTATAGAAAACGTTGTCAAAGTTTTATTTCTGTATAAAATTTTGTTAAAATTTTATTTCTATATACAGTTTTGTAAAAATTTTATTTATATAGAAAGATTTGTCAAAATATCATTTTTATAGAAAATTTTGTCAAAATTTCATTTCTATAGAAAATTTTGTCAAAATTTTATTTCTATAGAAAATTTTGTCAAAATTTCATTTTTATAGAAAATTTTGTCAAAATTTTATTTCTATAGAAAATTTTATAAAATTTTATTTCTATAGAAAATCTTGTAAAAATTTTATATCTATGAAAAATTTTGTCAAAATTTTATTCCTAGAGAAAATTTTGTCAAAATTTTATTCCTAGAGAAAATTTTGTCAAAATTTCATTTCTATGGAAAAATCTTGTCAAAATTGTATATCTATGAAAAATTTTGTCAAAATTTTATTTTTATAGAAAATGTTGTCAAAATTGTATTTTTATAGAAAATTTTGTCAAGATTTCATTTCCATAGACAATTTTGTCAAAATTTTATATGTATAGAAAATTTTGTCAAAATTTTATACCGATAGAAAATTTTGTAAAAAATTTATTTCTATAGAAAGTTTTATCAAAATTTTATTTCTATAGACAATTTTGTCAAAATTTCATTTCTATAGAAAACGTTGTCAAAGTTTTATTTCTATAGAAAATTTTGTTAAAATTTTATTTCTATAGAAAAATTTTTCAAAATTTTATTGCTACAGAAAATATTGTTAACATTTTATTTCTATAGAAAATTTTTTTCAAAATTTTATTTCTATAGAAAATTTTGTCAACATTTGATTTCTATAGAAAATTTTGTCAAAATTTTACATCTATTTTGCCAAAATTTTATTTATGTAGAAAATTTTGTCAAAATATCATTTTTATAGAAAATTTTGTCCAAATTTCATTTCTATAGAAAATTTTGTCCAAATTCCATTTCTATAGAAAATTTTGTCAAAATTTTATTTCTATAGGAAGTTTTGTTAAAATTTCACTTTTGACAAAAAATTTTTTTTATAGAAATTTTTTGTCAAAATTTTATTTGTAAAGAAAATTTTGTCAAAATTATATTTTTATAAAAAATTTGGTCAAAATTGTATTTCTGTGAAAATTTTTGTCACAATTGTATTTCTTTAGAAAATTTTGTCAAAATTGTATTTCTATAGAAAATTTTGTCAAAATTTTATTTCCATAGAAAATTTAGTCCAAATTGTATTTCTATAGAAAATTTTCTCACAAGTTGACTTCTATGGAAAATTTTGTTAAAAGTTTATTTCTATAGAAAATTTTGTCAACATTTTAGTCCTAAAGAAAATTTTGTCAAAATTTTATTTTTATAGAAAATTTTGTAAAAATTGTATTTCTATAGAAAATTTTGTCAAAATTGTATTTCTATAGAAAATTTTGTCAAAATTTAATTTCTATAGAAAATTTTGTCAAAATTTTATACCTACGAAAAATTTTGTCAAAATTCTATTTCTATACGAAATTTTGTCAAAATTCTATTTCTATGCGAAATTTTGTCAAAATTTTATTTCTGTAGGAAATTTTTTCTAAATTTTATTTTTATAGAACAATTTGTCAAAATTTTATTTCTATAGACAATTTTGTCAAAATTTTACATCCATTTTGTCAAAATTTTATTTATATAGAAAAATTTGTCAAAATATTATTTTTATAGAAAATTTTGTCCAAATTTCATTTCTATAGAAAATTCCTTGGCTCTTTCTAGTCTAACCTTTTTTGTGCTCACCGATCTCTCATACTTCTTTCAATGGTTTTCGTCCAATCTCAATTTTCGATGTGAGTTGCGATGATCAAGTTTTCTACAATTTTATTTTTATAGAAAATTTTGTAAAAATTTTATTTTTATAGAAAATTTTGTAAAAATTGTATTTCTATAGAAAATTTTGTCAAAATTGTATTTCTATAGAAAATTTTGTCAAAATTTAATTTCTATAGAAAATTTTGTCAAAATTTTATACCTACGAAAAATTTTGTCAAAATTCTATTTCTATACGAAATTTTGTCAAAATTCTATTTCTATGCGAAATTTTGTCAAAATTTTATTTCTGTAGGAAATTTTTTCTAAATTTTATTTTTATAGAACAATTTGTCAAAATTTTATTTCTATAGACAATTTTGTCAAAATTTTACATCCATTTTGTCAAAATTTTATTTATATAGAAAAATTTGTCAAAATATTATTTTTATAGAAAATTTTGTCCAAATTTCATTTCTATAGAAAATTCCTTGGCTCTTTCTAGTCTAACCTTTTTTGTGCTCACCGATCTCTCATACTTCTTTCAATGGTTTTCGTCCAATCTCAATTTTCGATGTGAGTTGCGATGATCAAGTTTTCTACAACTGCTGCTTGGATTTTAATCAAATCTGCTCTTAATTTTTAGCTAAATTTCTGGTGTTGCTCCTTTTTGGACGCAATGCAACACAGCCAGAGTTAGAGTAACGACAAATAGTACGATGAACAAACGATGATGGAGGACACTACCCAGCAAAAAAAGCGTCGCCAAAAAGTAGTGAAAATGTTATTTTTGGATCCTGCAGAAGCGATGAATTTAACATGGGCTTGTTTTGGGACGGATGCCCACCATTTCAACAGCCGTTGCACTAAATTTTCATCACTTCTTAAGGTGTGTTTTGGATGTGAATTAAGAAATTTTATGATATTTTGACAAATAATTTGTCTTTAATTTTTTTTTATCATTTTTAATGCATTATAAGGCTTGTCCGGGACGTTTGATACCAAATATTTTCAAAAATTCGCATTTTTTCTAGAAAAGGTTTAGCATTTTTTTTCGGCAAAATTTAAATAATTTTACCATTTTATTAATTTTTATCTGTTTTTAACCTATTTGAAACAACAAAATTTAAATTTTCCATTTAAAATATGAAAAAAAGCGAGTTATAAAAAAATTGACTCAAATGAACTTCCTGCGCAGTTAAAATAAAGAACATATTTGGGAGTATATTTTTGGAAGTGTTTTTAAAGTTGTGCCTTTAGAAGAACTTCCAATTTTTATGCTGGGTATTTATAGCTGCTTGGGTTTTCTAGCCTTGGGTTTCTGTAAAGCAATCTTGAATTCCATCACGAATAATTTCATTTCTGAATACAATAGATGCAAGCTTTTGTAAGCTTGTAAATAATATGTCACTGGAATATATCCGTCACCTGTCAGTGGAAAGATTTAGAAATGATAACAACATGAAGTTAGTTGGTACATTTCAGCCACATAATATTTTGGAATACATACAAAAAATGGAATCAACCTAAACAAATAACAGCTTAAAGCTGGCCGAAGACGACTTTACGGGGCCCTCAACTAAGTTCTACTGAAGTGACCACATAGAGTTTTCCACAATCCAAAGATTTTCACTTGCACTTAAATGTTGGTTTGAAATGATGAAATACTACCAACAATATTTAGGAAACAATTAAAACATCACTAAAAATTTTTGGGGTTTGAGCTGAAACGGGGATAGAATCCATGATAATTTTTATGACAGTGGATCTTCATTTAAGGAAATAAAAATTTCTCATAAGAAATCCTTCTATACAATTGATTACTATCTTATAAAATGACTATAAATGTCCTACACAAAATCAAAACACTTGAATCGTAAGTGTTTCCGGAACTGCTAACACTTTGTAAGGGATTAGTTTTCCCCCTTTTTTTATCAAAAAATAAATCCTTTTACACAAGTGATAATAACAACATCAAACATTTGATCTACCCAACTGCATTCAAACAAAGAGACAAACAATGCAAAAAAAGGAAAACCTAAACGCCAATCTACGACAAAAAAATGCTGGCAATAAAAAAGTGGGTTACGCATGCGCTGAAAGTAGGACAAAGCCAAAGTAAACCCTCTGTTACAAAAAAAGAGTTTATTAACACTTTCACTCAAGGGTTGTTTTTTTTTTTTTTGAAACTACATCAACACTCATCCTTCTTGCTTCAATATTTATGAGTTTTTTGCCCACAGAATAATGACAATGATGATGTTAGAAACTCTTTCGTGGCTGTGGTGGTGGTGATGATGATGATGATGATGGGGACAATTTATTAACAATTTGTAACACTCGATATTTTTTTTTTTTTTTGATTTTTTATTGCAATTTTTTCGTGTTTTTTTGTATCGAAAAGAAGGGGTGGAAAATTTATCAAATAGTCTAACCAAATATTATGAACGTTCAAAGAATTTTCCTAATGAGGGCTTCTGATGGGTTGGTAAACAATATCCAAGACAAATGGGATATTGATTTTTTAATGGAAGGCCCGTCAAGAAAATAAGATAATAAATATTTGACGAAAAATACTAATGCCCACATTGAGAGTTAAAAGATAAGCCTGCAAATATTTTTATTTTGGTTATTTCATTGACCAAAACAGACATGGAGAAGTAGTGACATTAAACTAAGAGAAGTGTCAGTACTAGACTTTTGGCGGTTTTCTCATCCTTCGGCGGATAAACTACAGGTTAGTAAAATCTTTATATGTGATCAGCTGTATTTCGGAACGATAAAAAATAGGACATTGAGAAACCGAAACAATGATTTCTTTACTAGCAGAAAATGTTTTAGGAGCAAGCTTTCAATCAACATATCTTCTCAGATTCCGCTTCATCAGTTTCCATTTGAAATTAAATATTACGAGGACATACGGTGACATACGGATCTGTTTAAAAAGAGTATATTCAAATTCAGAAAGACTGGGACATCTGGGATACAAGAACAATATGTAAGGATGTAAATTAGAGAGATTCTTGAATCACATTCAGTGATATTTACAGCAGTATGAGAATCAGATTCCAGCTTCCAAAATCTGGTCTATATTAAAACATCGGTAGGCAACTTGACCAAATCTAGTGAGGAGACGTAAGAAGAAAACTTGAATATAGAGTGAGACAACTGATCCTTCCACTGGGAATGTCGAATGGATCTGCTTATTCTTATTCTATGTTTGATCTCTGAAAAGAGCTAAAGACCATTTTTCTTAGAACTGGGACTGCCTTACAGTGTCTCTTAAAATGATAACATTTTTATTTATTTCTATAGAAAATTTTGTCAAAATTTTATTTCTATATAAAATTTGTCAAACTTTTATTTCTATAGAAAATTTTGTCAAAAGTTTATTTCTCTAGAAAATTTGGCAAAATGTTAGTTCTCTAGAAAATTTTGTCAAAATTTTATTTCTCTAGGAAATTTTGTGAAAATTTTATTTCTCTAGGAAATTTTGTCAAAACTTTATTTCTATAGAAAATTTTGTTAAAATTTTATTTCTATAGAAAATTTTGTCAAAAGTTTATTTCTATGGACAATTTTGGCAAAATTTTATTTCTCTAGAAAATTGACAAAATTTTATTTCTCTAGAAAATTTTGTCCAAATTTACCTCCATAGAAAATTTGGTCAATTTTTGTTTTCACTAGAAAATTTTATCAAAATTTTATTTTTCTAGAAATTATTGTATAAATTTTATTTTTCTACAAATTATTGTCAAAATTTAATTTCTCTAGAAAGTTTAATCAATATTTTATTTATATAGAAAATTTTGCTAAAAAAAAACAATAACGATTGAAGAGAAGCCAACAATAACAAACAAAACGAAAAAAAAAAATTTATTTCTATAGAAAATTTTGTCAAAATTTTATTTCTATAGAAAATTTTGTCAAAATTTTATTTATTTTGTCAAATGTTTATTTCTATAAAGAATATTGTCACAATATTATTTCTATAGAAAAATTTGTTAAAAAATCATTTATATAGAAGATTGTGTCAAAATTTTATTACTATAGAAAATGTTGTCAAAATTTTATTTGTCTAGAAAATTTTGTCAAAATTTTATTTCTAAATAAACATTTATTAAAAATTTAACTTCTATAGAAAATGTTGGCAAAATTTTATTTCTCTAGAAAATTGTCAAAATTATATTTCTCTAGACAATTTTGTCCAAATTTACCTCCATAGAAAATTTGGTCAATTTTTGTTTTCAATAGAAAATTTTATCAAAATTTTATTTTTCTAGAAATTATTGTCTAAATTTTATATTTCTATAAATTATTATCAAAAGTTAATTTCTCTAGAAAATTTAATCAAAATTTTATTTATATAGAAAATTTTGTTAAAATTTTATTTCTATAGAAAATTTTGTCAACATTTTATTTCTCTAGGAAATTTTGTGAAAATTTTATTTATTTAGAAAATTTTGTCAAAATTTTATTTCTCTAGGAAATTTTTTTCAAAATTTTATTTCTCTAGCAAATTTTGTGAAAAATTTATTTATCTAGAAAATCTTGTCGAAATTTTATTTCTATAGAAAATTTCGTAAAAATGTTATTTCTGTAAAAAATTTTGTTAAAATTTTATTTCTCTAGGAAATTTTGTTAAAATTTTATTTCTATAGCAAATTTTGTCATAATTTTATTTCTATAGAAAATGTTGTCAAAATTTTATTTCTATAGAAAATTTTGTCAAAATTTTATTTCTATAGAAAATGTTGTCAAAATTTTATTTCTCTGGAAAATTTTGTCAAAGTTTTATTTCTATAGCAAATTTTGTGAAAATTTTATTTATACAGAACATTTTATATGTCTATAGCAAATGTTGCCAAAGGCTTATTTTTATAGAAAATTTTGTTAAAATTTTATTTCTATAGAAAATTTTGTTCAAATTTACCTCCATAGAAAATTTGGTCAATTTTTCACCAGAAAATTTTGTCAAAATTTTATTTCTCTAGAAAATTTTGTCAAAATATTATTTCTATAGAAAATGTTGTCAAAATACTATTTCTATAGAAAATTTTGTTAAAAAATCATTTCTCCTCAAAATTATGTCAACATTTTATTACTATAGAAAATTTTGTCAAAATTTTATTTCTATAGAAAATTTCGTCAACATTTTATTTCTATGGAATATTGTGTCAAAATTTTATTCTGTAGTAATTTTTCTCAAAATTTTATTTTTATGGACAATTTTGGCAAAATTTTATTTCTCTAGAAAATTTTGTCAAAATTTTGTTTCTCTAGAAAATTTTGTCAAAATTTTATTTCTCTTGAAATTTTGCCAAAATTTTATTTCTATAGAGAATATTGTCAGAATATTATTTCAATAGAAAATTTTGTTAAAAAATCATTTCTCTAGAAAATTGTGTCAAAATTTTATTTCTCTAGAAACTTTTGCCAACATTTTATTTCTATAGAAAATTTTGTCAACATTTTATTTCTATAGAAAATTTTGTCAAAATTTTATTTATGTAGAAAATTTTGTCAAAATTTTATTTCTATTGAAAATTTTGTCAACATTTTGTTTCCATAAAAAAATTTTGTGAAAATTTTATTTCTTTAAAAAATTTTGCCAACATTTTATTTCTCTGGAAAATTTTGTTAAAATTTTATTTCTCTAGAAAATTTTGTCAACATTTTATTTCTATAGAAAATTTTGTCCATATTTACTTTGGCAAAATTTTGTCAAAATGTTATTTCTCTGGAAAATTTTATTAAAATTTTATTTCTCTAGAAAATTTTGTCAACATTTTATTTCTATAGAAAATTTGGTCCTAATTTACCTTCACAGAAAATTTGGTCAAATTTTTCCTTTGGCAAAATTTTGTCAAAATTCTATTTCTCTAGAAAATATTGTCAAAATTTTATTTCTCTAGAACATATTTTGTTTCTCCAGAACATATATTTGTCCATTTTTTTTTCTAAATTCAAAATTGTGTCTTCATTAATGCTTTAAAGTTATATAGTGTTAGGGTGTGATGTTGAGGAATCGACTCGTTGGTAGATTTTACAGAATGTTCAGGGAATGCAAACTTTGTGTATTACATATACATTCATTGCGTTAGTATCATATTCCCTTCATGTCATATTGCATAATTTTTCGTTGGAAAAAATATTGGGAAATAGTCATCTGCATCTACGGTAGTAGTGCTACGTTAGAAAAAAGCCTATTAAAGTTCTCGTTTTATAATGCCATGTTTGCCAATCAGAGTCCAAATCGAAAGTGGTCATACAATGTCACTAATCTCTTCACAAGATGGCTAAGCTGTTCAATATACACCTTGTGTTTAACAGGGAATGGCAATACAGATGAGTTGGAACAGCTTTTACATATATAAAGTAGCCAGACTGCTATATCCTGCCATTGTTTGAAATATTTAAGGTTTTCTTTAGAGTCTATAATTATCCTAAATCGTTTTGAGTTAATCGTCCTTTCACTTTTGGCACATTCCTATATTGAAAATATAAAATTTCACTATTCATTTTTATTTTCATTTTAATTTCTTATACAAATGCAGAGCCCAAAAAAACCAACTGGCGATCTTAAGATCTCGAAAACAAACAAACCATGAAAGCATATGCATATGACGATACAATACATGTCAGTTTCCAGGTTAAGGAAGAGGCCGTATGGCTTGTTCACCATCACCATCACCACCAATCCATACCAGTTGCTATGTAAATCCGCAAAACGTATGCATTTCATCTTCTTTTGTCATGCGCTCTCATTTGTTTTTTAAGGATCATCAAGGTGCAATTCGAAATACCTCAACATCCTTAAACATGCATGGAAATCATCATCATCATTGTTTAGCTTCATACCCAAGAAGATAACGAAACCTAAAAAAAGGAAGTCTATGTAAATGACTGTTGAACCTATGGACGTGTGCCATATAACCTATTTTTTGTCTAAGGAGGATCTGTTGAATGAAGGATAAAATGTAAGGTTAGTGGATGTTTTGTTTTTTCTCTGGGGATGTAAGGATAAAAAAACAAAACAAATGAGATCCTTTAAAATGAAGACCAAATGGATAAAAACAAAAGTGATTATTTAAAGATGTTGGGCCAACGGAAAGGGAGAGTACCTTGACTAAATATCATGAGCAAATATCATCAGATGTATTGGAAGGATGGCAAAGGACAAATACTAGAATATCTTTAATATATTACACTGGGAAAAAATTTTATTAAACATTATTATTGTGTCAAAAAAACAAAATAAATAAAAAAATTATTAAAAATATATATTAATTAAAAATTTTAATGTATTAAAAATGTTTTAAATTTTTTAGAATATACTAAACAATAAAAATTTTAAAATAAATCCAATAAAATTATGCTAAAAATTAAAATAAATAAATAAAATGGCATTCCATTTTTATGAGCTAACTAACTTAAATTAAAATATTTAAATTATAAATACAATAATAATAACAAGTATATACGGCCGTAAGTTCGGCCAGGCCGAATCTTATGTACCCTCCACCATGGATTGCGTAGGAACTTCTACTAAAGGCTGTCATCCACAATCGAATTACTTGGGTTGCGATAACACTTGCCGATGGCAAGGTATCGTAAAACTTTTTAACACTGTCTTCTAAATTGTAAGTTAGCCCATACGGGGTATATATTAAAAAAAAAGGCCGATTAAATACGTATATAATCTAGTTTGACAAAATTTTCTATAGAAATAAAATTTTGACAAAATTTTCTATAGAAATGAAACCTTGACAAAATTTTCTATAGAAATAAAATTTTGACAAAATTTTCTATAGAAATAAAAATTTGACAAAATTTTCTATAGAAATAAAAACTTGACAAAATTTTCTATAGAAATAAAATGTTGACAAAATTTTCTATGGAAGTAAAATGTTGACAAAATTTTCTACAGCAATACAATTTTGACAAAAATTTCTATGGAAATAAAATGTTGACAAAATTTTGTATAGAAATGAAATTTTGACAAAATTTTGTATAGAAATAAAATGTTGACAAAATTTTCTACAGATAAATTTTTTACAAAATTTTCTATAGAAATAAAATTTTGACAAACATTTCTATAGAAATAAACTTTTGACAAAACTTTCTATAGTAATGAAATTTTAACAAAACTTTCTATAGTAATAAAATTTGACAAAATTTTCTATGGAAATAAAGTTTTGGTAGATTACAAAATTTTCTATAGAAATAAAATTTTGACAAAATTTTCTATGGAAATAAAATTTTGACAAACATTTGTATAGAAATAAACTTTGACAAAACTTTCTATAGAAATGAAATTTTGACAAAACTATGGAAATAAAGTTTTGGTAGATTACAAAATTTTCTATAGAAATAAAAATTTGACAAAATTTTCTATGGAAATAAAGTTTTTGTAGATTATTTTTGGCGATATGGACCAATTTTTGTGTAATAAGTCATCGGCTATATATAACTAAAGACCGATATGGACAAATTTTTACATGGCTGTTAGAGGCCATATATTGACAAAATGTACCAAATTTCAACCGTATCGGATGACTTTTGCTCCTCCAAGAGATTCCGGACGTCAAATCTGGGGACGGTTTATATGGGAACTATATATAATTATGGACCGATATGGACCAATTTTTGCATGGTTGTTAGAGACCATATACTAACACCATGTACCAAATTTCATTTCATTTCATTTAATTTCATTTCGGATGAATTTTGCTCTTCCAAGAGGGTCCGGTGGTCAAATCTGGGGATCGGTTTATATGGGAGCTATATATAATTTTGGACCGATATGGACCAATTTTTGCATGGTTGTTAGAGGCCGTATACTAACATCAGGTACCAAAATTCAACCGGATCGGATGAAGTTTGCCCCTCCAAAAGTCTCCGGAGGTCAAATCTGGGGATCGGTTTATATGGGGGCTATATATAATTATGGACCGATATGGACCAATTTTTGCATGGTTATTAGAGACCATATACTAACATCAGGAACCAAATTTCAATCGGATCGGATGAATTTTGCCCCTCCAAGAGGCTCCGGAGGTCAAATCTGGGGATCGGTTTATATGGGGGCTATATATAATTATGGACCGATATGGACCAATTTTTCCATGGTTGTTAGAGACCGTATACTAAGACCACGTACCAAATTTCAACCGGATCGGATGAATTTTGCTGCTCCGGGAGGCTCCCCAAGCCAAATTTGGGGATCGGTTTATATGGGGGCTATATGTAAACGTGGTCCGATATGGCCCATTTTCAATACCATCCGACCTACATCAATAACAACTACTTGTGCCAAGTTTCAAGTCGATAGCTTGTTTCGTTCGGAAGTTAGCGTGATTTCCACAGACGGACGGACAGCCGGACAGACGGACAGACGGACGGACGGACAGACGGACGGACGGACATGCTTAGATCGACTCAGAATTTCACCACGACCCAGAATATATATATACTTTATGGGGTCTTAGAGCAATATTTCGATGTGTTACAAACGGAATGACAAAGTTAATATACCCCCATCCTATGGTGGAGGGTATAAAAACACATTTTTAGCATCGCTAACTATGACAACTATAACTAACTGGTACAAATATTTGTAATAATTAATTAGAGTAATAAATTTTTATTTAGTTATAATTAATGATACTTATAAGGTTCTTTTCATTTAAATCCTAATTTATGTTTTAAAATCTCTTGGCTTAATTTAACTAATTTATTTAATTTTTTTAAATTATATTAACACTGCAATATATTTTAATTTAAATTTAAGTTAGTATATTTTTTATTACTTGGGCATTTAAAAAATTTTTAAATATATTTTTGTTAATTTTTTAAAATTAATTTAAAATCATTTTATTGGTTGAAAAAATTAAATCATTTAAATCGTATATTTTGTTAATATTGTTTAATTAATATGATATTTTTCTTTGATTCCAGCCAAATATAAAATTAAATATTTTTTTTAACAAAGAGAAGTTAAAAATGCTCTTAATATTTTATTTTATTTAAACTAATGGTATATTGACATTATTTAGAATATACTATACAATAAAAATTTTAAAATAAATCCAATAAAATTATGCTAAATTAATCAAAATTAAAATAAATAAATAAAATGGCATTACTTTTTTATGAATTAACTAAATTAAATTAAAATATTTAAATTATAAATACAATAAGAATTAAAACACATTTTTGGCATCGCTAACTATAACTAACTAGTATAAATATTTATAATAATTAATTAGAGTAATAATTTTTTAATTTAGTTATAATAAATGATACTTATAAGGTTCTTTTCATTCCTAATTTATGTTTTAAAATCTTTTGGCTTAATTTAATTAATTTATTTAATTTTTTTAAATTATTTTAACACTGCAATATAATTTAATTTAAATTTAAGTTAGTTTATTTTTTATTACTTGGGCATTTAAAAAATTTTTAAATATATTTTTGTTAATTTTTTAAAATTAATTTAAAATCATTTTATTGGTTGAAAAAATTAAATCGTATATTTTGTTATTATTATTTAATTAATATGATATTTTTCTTTGATTCCAGCCAAATATAAATTAAATAATTTTTTTTAACAAAGAGAAAATTAAAAATTCTCTTAATATTTTATTTTATTTAAACTAATGGTATACTTACATTATTTTACTTACATTATTTAGAATATACTATACAATAAAAATTTTAAAATAAATCCAATAAAATTATTCTAAGTTAATGAAAATTAAAATAAATAAATCAAATGGCATTACTTTTTTATGAGTTAACTAAATTAAATTAAAATATTTAAATTATAAATACAATAAGAATTAGAACACATTTTTGGCATCGCTAACTATAACTAACTAGTATAAATATTTATAATAATTAATTAGGGTAATAAATTTTTATTTAGTTATAATTAGTGATACTTATAAGGTTCTTTTCATTTAAATCCTAATTTATGTTTTAAAATCTCTAAATTATATTAAAACTGCAATATAATTTAATTTGAATTTAAGTAAGTTTATTTTTTATTACTTGGACATTTTAAAAATTTTTAAATATATTTTTGTTAATTTTTTTAAATTAATTTAAAATCATTTTATTGGTTGAAAAAATTAAATCATTTAAATCGTATATTTTTTAATATTATTTAATAAATATGATATTTGTCTTTGATTCCAGCCAAATATAAATTTAAATAATTTTTTTTTTAACAAAGAGAAATTAAAAATTCTCTTAATATTTTATTTTATTTACACTAATGGTATACTTATATTATTTTTTTGAAATTAATTGAATATCATAATATATATTTAAATATTTTTTTTTGTCACTTAACTCAATTTTTTTTTCGTTTTCAGTAAAATTTTTTATTAAAATAAATTTTATGGAACATATTAGAAAATATAACATTTAAAAATTTTATTAGATAAAGTGGAATTTAAAATTCTCTTATTATAAATTGTAATTATAATAAATCAATAAATAAATAAATAAAATAAAATTTTCCCAATATTAATTTATATAACTTATTAAATTAAAATAGTGAATTGAATTTTATTATATAAAGTTCATTTTGTTAAATTTAGTTAAATAATATTCAATATTTTAATAATTTAATAAATAAAAAAATGTTATTAGATAAAATAATAAAAAATGTTATTAGATAAAGTGGAATTTAAAATTCTCTAATTATAAATTGTAATTATAATAAATCAATCGATAAATAAATAAGATAAAATTTTCCCAATATTTATTTACATAACTTATTAAATTAAAATAGCGAATTGAATTTTATTTTAATATTATTATGTTAAATCTATTTAAATAATATTAAATATTTGAATAATTTTTTATCATTTATCATTATTTATCATTAAATTCAAATGTATCTTATAATATAATTAAATTAATATGTTTTCCTTTTTCCCAGTGAAATATTTTAGTAACAGAAATTTTATTGGACAAAGTAAAATTAAAAAAAAAGATAAAATAAAATAAATAAATAAATAAAACTCTGTAGACTCTGTACTCATATAATATTAATTAATATGATTTATTAAATTAAAATATCAAATTAAATTTTACTACATGAATTTTATTTTTTCATATCTTGAATTAATTTAGTATATTTTATTATTTTTAATTTTAATTGAATATCAATTTATTGATTTTAATACAAATTGATTTATTAAATTAAAATATCAAATAATTTTTTGTAATAAACTTTATTTTGTCAGATTTTGAATTATTTTAGTATATTTATATTATTTTATTTATTTGAACATTTTTTAATCATTTTTTATCATTTAATACAAATCATTCTTTTGATATTATTTAAGAAATATTTTTCCGTTTTTTTTATTTCCAATTAAATATATTATTAAAATAAATTTTATTGGACCAAGTAAAACTGAAATAAATTTTAAATTCTGTAAATATTATTTATTTATTATTAATAATGGAAATAGAAATTTAAATTTTAATTTCTATTTCCATTATTTATTTTATTTATTTTTTAAGCCATATCTACATTTTAAACAAATATATCTTGAATTAATTTAGTATATTTTATTATTTTTAATTTTAATTGAATATCAATTTATTGATTTTAATACAAATTGATTTATTAAATTAAAATATCAAATATATTTTTGTAATGAACTTCATTTTGTCAGATTTTGAATTATTTTAGTATATTTATATTATTTTATTTATTTGAAAAATTTCTTAATCATTTTTTATCATTTAATACAAATCATGCTTTTAATATTATTTAAGAAATATTTTTTCCGTTTTTTTATTTCCAATCAAATATATTATTAAAATAAATTTTATTGGACCAAGTAAAACTGAAATAAATTTTAAATTCTGTAAATATTATTTATTTATTATTAACAATGGAAATAGAAATTTAAATTTTAATGTCTATTTACATTATTTATTTTATTTATTTTTTAAGACATATCTACATTTTAAACAAATATATCTTGAATTAATTTAGTATATTTTATTATTTTTAATTTTAATTGAATATCAATTTTTGATTTATTACATTAAAATATCAAATAATTTTTTTGTAATCCATTTTGTCAGATTTTGAATTATTTTAGTATATTTATATAATTTTTTGAATTTAATTGAATATTATTTTATTTATTTGAACACTTTTTTAATCATTTTTTATCATTTAATACAAATTATGCTTTTAATATTATTTAAGAAATATTTTTTCCGTTTTTTTATTTCCAATCAAATATATTATTAAAATAAATTTTATTGGACCAAGTAAAACTGAAATAAATTTTAAATTCTGTAAATATTATTTATTTATTATTAATTTAAATTTAAATTTATATTTCTATTATTTATTTTATTTATTTTATTTATTTTTTAAGACATTTAATTTAATTTTTAATATTTAATTTGTCATTTAACTCAAATTATTCATTTAATATTTTATCGTTAAAATCTGTTCCGTTTGTTTTTATATTTTATTTTATTAAAATAAAAGTGGACAGGTAAAATTGAAATAAATTTAAAATTTTGTAAATATTATTTATTTAATATTAATTAATATGATTTATTAAAGTTTGTTCCATTATTTATTTTATTTATTTTTTTTAAGACATTTAATTTATTTTAAATGATTTAAACTTTGTATAATTTAAAATGTTTTGATTTAACATAATGTGATTTAATAGAATTAAAATAAATTTATTCATTATGTAATGTTTTTTTTTTTATTTTTCCAATGAAAGCTAAAATCTTTAAATTCTTTAAATTTGTTTAAAGTGTATAAAGAGAAGAATAATTTAGTTTTGTTTTTTTTTTTAATTTAATTTAATCTGACATTATTAGTCGTTTTTTATTTTTTTTTTTAATATTTTAAAAGTTTTCCAATGAAGGCTAAAATCACAAAATTTTGCAAATTTTCATTGTTCTGTTAATTTTATTATGTACTTTTTTTAGTCGATTTTTATTTATTTAATTTTTTATTATTTAAAAATTCTCCAATGAAGGAAAACTAATTTAATTTTATCAGACTTTATTTGTCGATTTTTATTTTTATTTCTTATTTAATTTTTGTATTATTTAAAAATTTTTCCAATAAAGACTAACATCTCTAAATTCCAACCATTTTTTTATCGTTAAAATCTGCTCCGTTCGTTTTTATATTTTATTTTATTAAAATAAAATTGGACAGGTAAAATTAAAATAAATTTAAAATTCTGTAAATATTATTTATTTAATATTAATTAATATGATTTACTAAAGTTTTTTCCATTATTTATTTTAGTTATTTTTTTTTTAACATTTAATTTATTTTAAATGATTTAAACTTTGTATAATTGAAAATGTTTTGATTTAACCTAATGTGATTTAATAGAATTAAAATAAATTTATTCATTATGTAATGTTTTTTTATTTTAAAAGTTTTCCAGTGAAAGCTAAAATCTTTAAATTCTTTAAATTTATTTAAAGTGTATAAAGAGAAGAATAATTTTTTTTTTTTTTTTTTTTAATTTAATTTAATCTGACATTATTAGTCGTTTTTTTATTTATTTTTTTAATATTTTAAAAGTTTTCCAATGAAGGCTAAAATCACAAACTTTTGCAAATTTTCATTGTTCTGTTAATTTTATTATGTACTTTTTTTAGTCGATTTTTATTTATTTAATTTTTTATTATTTAAAAATTCTCCAATGAAGGAAAACTAATTTAATTTTATCAGACTTTATTTGTCGATTTTTATTTTTATTTCTTATTTAATTTTTGTATTATTTAAAAATTTTTCCAATAAAGACTAACATCTCTAAATTCCAACCATTTTTTTATCGTTAAAATCTGTTCCGTTTGTTTTTATATTTTATTTTATTAAAATAAAATGGAACAGGTAAAATTAAAATAAATTTAAAATTCTGTAAATATTATTTATTTAATATTAATTAATATGATTTATTAAAGTTTTTTCCATTATTTATGTTATTTATTTTTTTAAGACATTTAATTTATTTTAAATGATTTAAACTTTGTATAATTTAAAATGTTTTTTTGATTTAACATAATGTGATTTAATGGAATTAAAATAAATTTATTCATTATGTAATGTTTTTTTATTTTTCCAATGAAAGCTAAAATCTTTAAATTCTTTGAATTTTTTTAAAATGTATAAAGAGAAGAACAATTTAGTTTTTTTTAAATTTAATTTAATCTGACATTATTAGTCATTTTTTGAACGCTAAAATCACAAAATTTTACAAATTTTCATTGTTCTGTTAATTTTATTTATTTATTTTTTTTTAGTCGATTTTTATTTATTTAATTTTTTATTATTTAAAAGTTCTCCAATGAAGGAAAAGTAATTTAATTTTATCAGATTTTATTTGTCAATTTTTATTTTTATTTCTTATTTAATTTTTGTATTATTTAAAAAAAATGTTCCAATGAAGACTAACATCTCTAAATTCCAACCATTTTTTATCGTTAAAATCTGTTCCGTTTGTTTTTATATTTTATTTTATTAAAATAAAATTGGACAGGTAACATTAAAATAAATTTAAAATTCTGTAAATATTATTTATTTAATATTAATTAATATGATTTATTAAAGTTTTTTCCATTATTTATTTTATTTATTTTTTTTAAGACATTTAATTTATTATAAATGATTTAAACTTTGTATAATTTAAAATGTTTTGATTTAACCTAATTACAATTAGAATTTTAGATAGAAATTTAATAGAATTAAAATAAATTTATTCATTATGTAATGTTTGTTCTTTATTTTAAAAGTTTTCCAATGAAAGCTAAAATCTTTATATTCTTTAATTTTTTTAAGTGTATAAAGAGAAGAATAATTTAGTTTTTTTTTTTAATTTAATTTATTCTGACATTATTAGTCGTTTTTTATTTTATTTTAATATTTTAAATGTTTTCCAATGAAGGCTAAAATCACAAAATTTTACAAATTTTCATTGTTCTGTTAATTTTATTTATGTATTTTTTTTAGTCGATTTTTATTTATTTAATTTTTTATTATTTAAAAGTTCTCCAATGAAGGCAAAATAATTTAATTTTATCAGACTTTATTTGTCGATGTTTTAATTTTTGTATTACTTAAACATTTTTCCAATGAAGACTAACATCTCTAAATTCCAACCAATTTTTTTAAGTGTATGTGAAAAAGAAATACTGGAGAAAAACACTTAAGTATCCTTACATATGTGATGATTATTTGATACCCTTATGAATAAACTGGCATGTAGAAACATTGCCACAATACTCACACACACATACCCATGCGAATATTTGTAAATACATTCATGCATTTTAAAATTAAGGATCATTTGATCGATGAAATTTTTAGTGAATTTTTGTCGTTTTTTTTTCGTTGTTTGATTCCAAAATAAGGGTGTTTTTCACTTTTTCTTTCAATCGAAAAACTATTCAAGATTTCTTGATATAAAACACACGGCTGCATATGGAGTGGGGGGGGGGGGGGGGGGGGAATACAATACCTATATGATGATGAAGGCTTCCTATTATCATAATATTCATCCCCAGATCCATATACGTAAAATCCACATGGATATGTGGACAAGCGGCACAATCTTATTACTTACCTTTTGTGGCCATCTCAATCATCATCCGCAGTAGCAGAATTGGTAGCAGCAGCAATAGCATCAGCTATGGTTTTATGATGCAATCCATAGGCAAGCGGCATATGTTTAGCATCCCTATAGGCTTTATCCAGAGAGCCTTGGTGGAGGGTCCTTTTTATCCATCCATTTGTCCCGCCAGCTCGTGTTTATTTTGGTTTTACTTTTTTATATGAAAATGTCTCATTTTTATATCAAATGAGGGGAGTTTTTTAGATTTTTATTTTTATGGGGTTTTTTGTTGTTGCTGGTTTTGGTTTTTTTATTAACGCTCATGATTTTTTTTTCGATCTCCTGGAACGAGGCAAAAGCGCGCGTGTAGACCCAAGCGCGTGTTATCTTGTTGCTTCTTCCATTTTTTTTTTCTTACGTTTTCTTGTCTACAGCTTCCTTAACGATCATTGATCCTAGGGAGTTTAGGGCGCACGTTCTC